>NC_134862.1:101890278-102507778 GCF_049852395.1 Peromyscus maniculatus bairdii | reverse complement strand
ATTTTGAAGGTCAGAACTTTGGCCCTGGAGTCCTAACAAGCTTGATTCAACTACTTTTCCTCAATTAAAGAAACAGTTAATGGTAAAAGACAGAGAAAGGAGATAGCTTAGTCATAAGGTACTTGCCTTGAAAGCAGGAGACCTGAGCTCAGTCCCTCAAACCCATGTAAAATCAAAATGTCTGTAGTGCATTCTTATACTCCTACTGGAAAAGGTGAGATGGGCAGACACTAGGACTCACTGGCCAGCTAGCCTAACCCACCTGGAGAGCTCCAGGAGAGATCCTGACTCAAAAAAAGAAAGAAAAAAAAAAGTGGAAAAGTAAACAGTGCCTCAGAAACATCTGACATTGTCCTCTGATTGATACACACACAGAGAAGAATGCTCTAGCACACACATCTGTCCCTATATACACATGAGCATGTATACACACACACACACACACACACACACACACACTAAGAGAGATGTACTTCAGTTTACAGCTGTTCACTGTTGCTCTGGGGACTACTGTGAGGCAGAACATCATGGCGGGGAGTATGTACAGGAGCCAGCTATTTACCACCTGATAGATTAGAAGCAAAGAAAAGCAGGAAGGACCAGGACCCCATGTCCCCTCCAAGGGCATACTCCTGTGTTAACTTCCCTCCACTAGACTCCAGCTCCCATCACACCCCAGTAGCACCACAGTCTGGGGAACAATCCTTTAGCACATGGCCATTGGGGAACATTTAAGACACAGGGCTAAGCAGACTTGTATAGTTGGTTGGCTAGTTGAGGGGTTTGTTTGTTTGTTTGTGGTCCTGGGGAATCAAATCCTGGACTTCACATATGTAAAGCAAGTCTTTCATTATTCAGACATACCCAAGAACCTTTGCAGCTTTTTGCTTAAGTTAAATCATGGGTAAATTATAGCTCATGACCAAAGAACTATCTAATAAAACAATCTGTAATTAGGTTCTTCCAATTTGCAAGCTTCCTTTATGCCTTTACAGTAGGATTTGAAACTAATTCCATTCTCTGTGAGGCAGACAGAATTAAGAAATCAGAGTTCATAGGCTTAACTGCCTAGTTGGATCTGCTCAGTCCTTTCAACATTGGCACATGCTCCTTAACTAACTATTGATCATTTAGTCCACAGTGGATGGCCTGGTCCAGTCCATTTTCTAGAATCTTAAGTTATATCACATATTTGCTTCCCCTTCCCCATTGCCCAGACCCTGAGTATGGTTCACTTCAGCCATGCACCAGGCTTATTCCTGATCCCAAGGTCACCTGTCTGTAGCTAGAGTTTTTCTGGTTCTGCCTGACCCACAGTCAGGACAAATCTCTCTAACCCACCAGTCCCGCAGCAGCTCCGAACCAACCAAGCAAACACACAGAGACTTATATTGCTTACAGACTTTATGGCCGTGGCAGGCTTCTTGCTAACTGTTCTTATATCTTAAATTAATCCACTTCTATAAATCTATATCACGTGGTTCGTGGCTTACCGGCGTCTTCACACGCTTCTTGTCATGGTGGCGGTTGGCAGTGTCTCCCCTCCTCTCAGCCTTCTACTTCCCAGAATTCTCCTCTCTCCTTGTCCCGCCTATACTTCCTGCCTGGCCACTGGCCAATCAGTGTTTTATTTATACAGAACGATATCCACAACACCTGTCTTGGGACCAGCAAGATGGCTCAATAGATGAAGACTCTTAGTGCCCAGTGTGACAAACTGAACTGAATCACATGGTGGCATGTGTGTTATATATGTATATACATATGTATTGCACATATACTTAAAAAATTTAATTACCTGTCTTTCCCATCTTTTCCACAATGACAGCACATCTATTACTGCCTTCTATTCCAAGTGTTTATTTATTCTTTTCTTTCATAATATCTGAATGCAATTTTAATGCTTCCTTTGGCATGTGTACACACACGGGGCACATGCATGCACATGTGTATAGACACAGGCTTTTCCCTCTTGCTTTAGGGTAAGAAGAGTTCAGTTATCGGAAGCACAATGGTTAGCAGGAAAAAAAAAGAAATGTTCCTATTTCATCTCAGGGAAGTTCACCTTGCTGTCTGAGTGGGAAATTGATTTCTCCTAATGCAGCAAAGAAAAAGCCAAAAAAATAAGTTGGATTGTTGACATTTAAAAAAAAACTAACAGGTTGGACATAAATATTCTTCTGCATGTTTTCAGAGGCTCTAGCCAAAGCATCTTAATGAAGACTGGCTCAGGGAGGGCTGGGGTGCTCCAAGCCTGGACAGGATGACAGCAGGAATGCTGGGGAGATCATAAAAGGTCCAGTACACCTGGTGCTGGAGGCCGACCACAGGGTCCCAACCTCCACTGCTTTCCCCAAGTGTCCTGAATTGGTCCTCCCACGGAGATTCTGCTGGAAGCCCAGACAGCTATGTGAGGGCCATGGAGGGGAAAACAGAGAAGCTCATAGAGAACCTTTGTATAGCTGAGGTTTGGAAGCTACACGTCAATGTGTGTATTGCTCTCTGCAGAAATGACATGTAGCTTTGAATAAACTGGAGCTTGGAATCCAAGGATACCACAGGGCTGTATGTTTCCCAAACAAGCATATTTCTATGCCTCATAAAAGTTCTGGGTGGACCGGCAGCCCCTGACCACACCCCAAGACGGTGCTGGCCCTGTCACTCTGACCTGTGCTGCTTCTCCTGTCCCTCAGGAGGGGGGACCCAACACTGTCCTCACATCACTGTTGCCAACCCAGCGATTCCTACAGACAGTAGCTGCTTGAGCCTGAAGGCAGCAAAGGAGGCAGAGTTACCTGGCAACTTAATGCCCAGGTGTATTACCGAGGGAAGTCACCTACACTTGTTGGAATTTGGTTTCTTTAGTTATTGTTTTAGTTTCTGGTTTCTGTTTTTGAGACAGGGATCCACATAACACAAGCTACCCTCCAATTTTCTCTGTAGCTAAGGATGAATTAAAATGTCTGATACTTCTACCTGCACTACCCAAGTGCTGAGGTTTCAGGCATGTGCCACCTTGCCCAGTTTATGTGGTGTTTGGGAAGGAACAAGGGACCTCATGTGTGTTAAACTGGCACTGTACCAGCTAAGCTACCTCCCCCACACAAACGTCAATTTCACTCCTAAAAATGAAGTTAATCACACTCCTACTGCTTTAAAGATGGCTGTGACAAGAGAGTGAGCAGAGTCTCTGTTTGTTTGTCTGTCTGTCTGTCTGTCTTGGTATTAGAGCTCCTAAGCTAGAGAGAGCCCCAAGGAAGACTGGGATGGACCTCTGCCCATATCCTATCTGCAAGCAGGTAAGAACTCAGTGCCGTGTAGTGTCCTTATGCCCTGTTCTTTTAAAATGCCAGAGGGCTCACAGGGGTGGGATTGAGTGCTCTCAAGCCCAGGGCCATTCTGTCTCTCTATGGCATTCTTCTGTGAAGGGAAGAGGAGAGGAGGTACTTACTAGAACATGCTCAAATGCTTCTCTGTCACCACTGCCCCTGCTCAGGCCTCCAGAGAGGGTGTGGGGGTATATGACATGTCCCAGCAGATGCTAGCTTGGATGCTGTATCATCATATAAATGCACTAGGTTCCCTTGCCTTTCAGCCCAGCAGAGTAAAGGCCCTGACGAGGTCCTTGGGTCAACCTCTACCTGTCAGCCATGCTCTTACTGTTCTCCAGCTGGGAGTCCTAGGCTAGAGATGTAGGCATCCACCAGGCATCAGAGCTTCCAATTTACAGCTCAGAAAAAGGAGCCCTATTAATGTGACACCCTTTATTCCACCGCAAATCCCAGCTACATTTAACACATCCATGATCAGTATTCCCTCTGTCTGCCAACTGCAGCCCCGAATGGAAGGCCTGGCAATTCTAGGGGAAGCTCAGATCCTGCTTAGTATTCAAACACTGTCCTCTTCCACTGGCTTCCTTTCAGAAGTGCCCTCCATGCCCATGTAGGCAGGGCCCAGCATCTGTGCCTTGGCTCAGAGAAGCCTTCCAGCCACGCTGCTGGGAGAAGTTTGGCTTCCCTCCAAGAAGGAACAAGTTTAGATGGGACAGAATCATCTATGCCAGTTACCTGGTGACAGCACCTGACTTTCATGAAGCCTAGAGAAATGAAAAACAGCCTGCAAGGCCATGGGATGGGGTTGTCCTGAGACAAGGAAGAGGTAGGTAGGTATAGGAGTGTGTGTGTCTGTCTGTCTGTCCGTCTGTCTATGTTGTCTGTCTGTATGCCCATTGGTATGGAAGTGGGTATATCATATGAATGTGAAAGCCAGAGGTCAACCCTGGGTATCATTCCTCAGAAGCAATCCCCCTTGTGTTTCTGGATTTCCCACTGTCTTGGAGCTTGCCCATTCATCTAGGCTGGCCAGCTAGCCACGTTCTAGAGATCTTCCTCTTTCTTCCCCAGCTGAAGGACTCTAAGCATGGAGCATCATGCCTTACTTTTTTAAAGTATGTTAGTTTCAGAGACCAAAGACAGGTTCCCATGCTTGTGTCAAGGACTTTGTCAGCTGAGCTACCTCCCCATCCCTAAAAGAAACTTACTTGGGGCCCCCTGCCTATAATCCTAGGCTAAGGTAAGAGGATCACTAAGAGTCTGAGGCCAGCCTAGGCCTGTCTCAAACAAAACAAACCAGCAAACCAGCAAGTCTTCTTGCAGAGTCCCTTCTAGGGGCTAGGCATTGTGCCAAGCAGGAACTGCGGAAGCAGTTAGGAAACTTGTTTTCTACTCTAGAGGAGAAGAGATGGGGGAACAAAAGAAATTAAAAATTCCAGAATGATGAGCACTAGGCAGAGAACAGACTAAGAATCCAGGGATAGAGTGAGGTGGTGTGGCAGAGACAGTGTGAGGTGGTGTGGCAGGGACAGTGTGAGGTGGTGTGGCAGGGATAGTGAGGTGGTGTGGCAGGGATAGTGAGGTGGTGTGGCAGGGACAGTGAGGTGGTGTGGCAGGGACAGTGTGAGGTGGTGTGGCAGGATAGTGAGGTGGTGTGGCAGGATAGTGAGGTGGTGTGGCAGGATAGTGAGGTGGTGTGGCAGGGACAGTGAGGTGGTGTGGCAGGACAGTGAGGTGATGTGGCAGGGACAGTGTGGTGGTGTGGCAGGGATAGTGAGGTGGTGTGGCAGGACAGTGAGGTGATGTGGCAGGGACAGTGAGGTGGTGTGGCGGGGACAGTGTGGTGGTGTGGCAGGATAGTGAGGTGGTGTGGCAGGATAGTGAGGTGGTGTGGCAGGGATAGTGAGGTGGTGTGGCAGGATAGTGAGGTGGTGTGGCAGGGATAGTGAGGTGGTGTGGCAGGGACAGTGTGGCAGGGATAGTGAGGTGGTGTGGCAGGATAGTGAGGTGGTGTGGCAGGGACAGTGTGGTGGTGTGGCAGGGACAGTGAGGTGGTGTGGCAGGATAGTGAGGTGGTGTGGCGGGGACAGTGAGGTGGTGTGGCAGGATAGTGAGGTGGTGTGGCAGGGACAGTGAGGTGGTGTGGCAGGATAGTGAGGTGGTGTGGCAGGGACAGTGTGGCGGGGATAGTGAGGTGGTGTGGCAGGGACAGTGAGGTGGTGTGGCAGGATAGTGAGGTGGTGTGGCAGGATAGTGAGGTGGTGTGGCAGGATAGTGAGGTGGTGTGGCAGGACAGTGAGGTGGTATGGCAGGATAGTGAGGTGGTGTGGCAGGGACAGTGAGGTGGTGTGGCAGGATAGTGAGGTGGTGTGGCAGGGACAGTGTGGCGGGGATAGTGAGGTGGTGTGGCAGGGACAGTGAGGTGGTGTGGCAGGATAGTGAGGTGGTGTGGCAGGATAGTGAGGTGGTGTGGCAGGGAGCCACAGGGAAAGCTTTTCGGAGGAGAGCTACAGGAGAGGTCTGAGGGTAGGAAGGAGCCAGCCCTGCAAACAGAGTGTGCGGGAAACACAGGAGCTGGTGAGCAGTTGCACAGGCCAAGGACCTGCCTGACCATCAGGGCGGTGACCAGTTAGGGAGAACGGGGCTGGGTGGGTGTGAGGTGAGCATAGGGTAGGAGGCACACTGAGGGATGAGTTCAGCTTCCGTTTCAGGCCCGATGAGAAACTGTTGGAAGGCTGTAAGTAGCAAAAAGACACAAGCTTTAAATTGAACAGTGTCCACTAGCCCATGGAGCTTGACAGGGAAAAGGTGAAATGAAACCTTCAGGTTAATAGTTCAGGAAGGTCTCTCAGGGCTCCTTAATTCTTGCCAGCAAGGCTTTCCTCAAAAAATAAGAACAATGAACTCCTTAAAAACGGAAGCACGAAGGGTAAGATGTTCTATGCAGGGTCAGCTCTGCTACCTCAAAGCAATTATTCAAAGAGCTTGGTCATTCCCAGTTCATGGACCTTGGACCAAAGACAGGGAGGGCTGATGAGGAAGACCCAGAGGAGAGCGGGCTGAGTCCCAGGCCTCAGCCTGGACAGTCTGCCTAGCTCCAAACACAACTCCAGTGTGCCCCAAAAGGTCAAGAAGTAGGGAAGCAATGTCTGTCTTGATACAAACTGAGCTGCTAAGTTCAAAGTCCATAGTACTGGCTGCTGAGAGGGGACTTTTTTCTCCAGCTCTCTCATAAAGCATCCAGCCATCTTCCTACCTCACACCTGCTTAGAAAAGATGCCTGGATTCTTGGGCCACCCACAGTGGAATTGTGAGGATATCCCTGAGTCTCTGCTGAAGTTGGGGGGTGGGGGGAGGCTGTATGTTTGCAGGCATGGCAGCCATCTCTGCAGGGGGCGGGAGGACCACCTGTATTCTATCTGCTGCATTGCTTGGGTCAACCCTTACCATTGACAGATCACAGCTCTGGCCTTCTCAAATTGAGAATCTGTGGTCCTCAAAAGCCCCTGGGGAAGGTGAGGAAGAGCAGGGCCCTCTCATTTTGGACATGAAGAAATGAACAGAGGACCTAGGAGGTGGCTCTGTAGATAGCACTTACCTCACCAGCCTGACAACAGAGATCTGAGCCCTACAACCCATGTTTAAAAAGCGGGATATGAGAGCATACACTTGTAATCCCAGAGTCAGGGAGGAAGAGACAGGTAGATCCCTGGGGAGCTAGCCAGCTAGAGTACCTACTTGGCAGTGTCCAAACCAATGAGAGACCCCGCCTCAAAAAAATTTAAAAAAGCCGGGCGTGGTGGCGCACGCCTTTAATCCCAGCACTCGGGAGGCAGAGCCAGGCGGATCTCTGTGAGTTCGAGGCCAGCCTGGGCTACCAAGTGAGCTCCAGGAAAGGCGCAAAGCTACACAGAGAAACCCTGTCTCGAAAAACCAAAAAAAAAAAAAAAAAAAAAAAAAAAATTTAAAAAAGACATTGGTGGACAGCACCCAAGGAAAGACATCTGAGGTTTTCCTCTAGCTTCCATATACATATGTACATACATACATATACCTGCAAATATACATGGATGGGTGGATGGATGGATAGATGGATGGATGGATGGATGGATGGATGGATGGATGGATGAGTGAATAAATGAAAGATATGATGACTTGAGGGAAATACATCAGGAAGAGAGGAACTTGGATTTGAGTTGGGTTTTCCTATGTTATTTTAAACAACAGCAACCAGTTCCCTCCAATACTAACGTCAAGTTTCTCTCTGCAGTCCTGATAGGAAGCCACCTAGGCCCTGGTGGCAGAGAAGGTGACTGGGAAGCACCAAACAGAGAAGGCAACTGTGTGTTCCCAGGGGATCATAATTGATCTAACTTATCTCAATGTGAGTAGGAACTACCAAGTTCCCCAGTAAAAGAAGTCCCTGTTCACTGTGCTGTCCCTGAGGCAGGCTTTAGAAGTTAAAAAGACTGCATTTTTGTCTCATGATGCCTGCTCTGTAGATTAATCAGTTTTCTGATGGCTCTGACTTCTCCAACAGCCCCTGGGAGGAGGAGAAGGGGGGAGGGAGGGACTGGTGCCATTTTTCAGTAAAAAGAGGTAACCAGGGGGAAGATGGGGATTTAGTGCAAAGTTTCTGTTTGCTCCTGAGCCAAGCATGCTTGTCCCACTCTGGGCCCTTTGGGAAAGGAGGCGTTTCTAAAGGTCTTCAAAGAAAACTCATAACTGATTGACAAGGTTGTGCTCCATCCAAGCTGGGGTGAGTCATAGGGTGGGTATGAGCAGTGATAGCGATATTTAATTCCTTGTAGAGGAGACACAGCTGGCCTGCCAGAAGCAATGACCCTTGAGCCTCAATGTAGATAAAAATTATTCCAAATTTTATTTCAAGTTCAGCTTACTAGGTCCATCTCCAAAGAATGGATTAGGGCATGAGAATCTTTATGAAGGATGTCCACATTATGCAAATAAGATGGTCAAAAACTATACACGATCTTGGGAGCAACTTGACACCCGGACCAACCCAGGCCTGGGCTTCTAGAGCCTCATCCTGCAGTGTTTCACCAGCACAGAGGAAGACGAGGGCCCTGCTATATACAAGACTCACCTCTTATTCTGAACCAGGAATACTCCTCAGCAGTACAGGGCCAAGGAGGCTTCCTCTCTGCCTCCCACCTCAATTCCGGAGTCTCTGGAGCCCAGCAACAGTGTCCAGCCTTACCCTTCTGATGCCCTCGTGAGATGACTTCCTGAGGGCTATGGGCTTCATAGGAAGAGAAATGAGGTAAAGAGGAGACAAAAGCCAAAAGGCAAGTGGGTCATGCTCTACGAAGTCTGCAGTGGGTTTCTGGTGAAGGCAGTGATGGAGAGAGAAAGTGGTCCCTATTGACAGTAGGACACAAATGTTTCCACGAGAGAGAAGCCACACCAAGCCATGAGGAAAGCAGGGACAACCTACCAGGAACATAAGCACTGCTGCCGTCTTTAGATGGTAGACACAGCTCCCTGAAGAAGCAATAGCCAGGTACTATATACTGCAGTACAGGGATGGCTACAGCCAGCAGATCAGCAGATGGTGGCAAGCTGTGGAGGTCAAAGGCTGGTGAAGAAATAAAGATGAGCCTCATAGATGGAAAGTGGAGTGAGTATTTGGAAGTCAGCCTGGTCTCTAGGCTGGAACAAGAGAAGAGCACAGGTAGAATGGTAGGGAGATAAAGAAGAGAAATGAGGGGCCTCCAAGCTGAGCACTGCAAAGATGGCAGTCCTAGTGAGTGGGGGTCAAGGTTAATTAGCATAGTGGTATTCAGTGGCACAGGAGTCAAAGGTGACCTGGACCAGCCCACCCTATCTCCTTTTGCCCTGTCCCATATTTCTATTTGCCTCAGAGTTCAAAATGAAGATAAAGGATGTGTCTATTTTGTGAAATTATTGAAAATAATTGTAAAGGTTTAGTAAAATAATGTAGAGTCAGTGGTCGTCATAATGCCTAACACATACTAAGCCCTCAGTAAATGTTAGCTATCATGACTGATACCAACTTTAAAAACAAATGCATGCAGGGCATCATCTAGGAAAAGTTGGGATATGAGGAAAATTTGCTTGGTAGCCTTCATAGAGACAGGCTGGATGCCCATCTGTGTTAGTCAGATTTCTGTTACTATGACAAGATAGATGATAAATCAACTTGAAGGAAGAAAGATTCCTTTTGGCTCACAATTTCAGTTTGTGGTTGCTTGGCTTCATTGGGTCTAGGCCTGGGGTAAAGCAGAAGACGTGTATGGAGGAGGAAGACTGCTCACCTCACAGCAGTCAGGAATCAGAGAGAGAGAGGAAGGGACCAAGACAAAATATCCCCTTAAAGACACACTCCCAATGGCCCACTTCCTCCAATGAGGTCCCGCCCCTCATGTTTCCTCTGCATCCCAATAGCCCCTAAGTTTTGAATCCATATAGAGCAATCACTCATGAGGTCAGAGTCCTTGGAATCCAGTCCTTTTCCGAACCCCCACCTCTGAACAGCCCTGCAACTCAGCTTCCAGGGCACACTAGATTCAAACTATAAAACTATCCATGCTGTTTCCTTCCCATGGTTCCTAGTGTCTTACACAATTTGACTGACTATTCTCTGAAGTAACTTGGAATGCTTTCTGAGGATTACACATCTGGCACAAGACAGCAGATGAAGGAAGGGTAAGACCTGAGCAGCTGCAGGGGATCTAGTTCAGATTGGGAGGGAACATGCCCTCTGGAGAGATGAAAGGCAGCTAGCTCATCTTCATGAGGTATCTAAGAAGGACAGAGCCAAAACATCTCTGACAGAGGGAGACACAGTAGTATACCTACGATGTCCTCACAGGTAAAGATGCCCTTGTCCAGTGCAGTTCCCAACTCACACAGCCACATTCTCACCCAACTTTTCAGCCATTAACAGGCCTCATTTTCATAAAGGCTACTAAGCATGCTGAGAAGTCTGAGTGGTCCACAGGGTAAACCAGCAGTTCCTGGCCATCAGAAGAACCAAGCACACATTGACCTCTTTAGTTGCGGTGGTATTGTATTCCCCAAAATATTGTGTACCCTAATAAACTTATCTGGGGTCAGAGAACAGAAATGCCACTAGATACTTAGGATAGGCAGTGATAGCACACACCTTTAATCCTAGCATTCCAGAGGCAGAAATCCATGTTTTCAAGGATACAGTCAAGCATGGTGACTCACGCCTTTAATCCCAGAAAGCCGGTCTTTAATCCCAGGGAGTGGTGGTAGAAAACAGAAAGGTATATAAGGCATGAGGACCAGAAACTAGAAGCATTTGGCTGGTTAAGTTTTCAAGCGTCTAGCAGCATAGTTCAGCTGAGAACCATTCGGATATGAGGACACAGAAGCTCCCAGTCTGAGGAAACAAGACCAGCTGAGAAGTTGGCCAGGTGAGGTTAGCTGTGGCTTGTTCTGTCTCTCTGACCATCCAGCATTTCACCCCAATACTTGGCCCTGGGTTTGATTTTATTAATAAGAACTTTTAAGATCCATGCTATATCTGGCGCCCAACATGAAATCCACTGCATTGAAATCCACTGAACATGAGCCCAGATGAAGTTCTATCCATTTACCTAAGTGATATTCAGGATGTGCCTTCCAGACACAAGCCAACTTGCTAGGTGCTAAAGGTTTGATTACAAACAACTCAGACGGGTATCATTAATACTAGCTATAGCAACCAGCAGATAGGAAAGTACTATGTAGACATGATGTATCATGATGTATATCTGATGCTTGCTTGATGCAGAAGCATGAGGACCCAGCCAGAATCCACAGAATCAGAATCTTAAGTGCTTGAGCACCATTTCTGGGTGATGTGATGTCCAGTGTTGGAGGCATACTGGCTTAGAATATAAACTTATTTCTGTCTAGCTGCATATATTCCTTTGTTCTAAAAAAAAAATGATTACGATGCACTCACACCATGGTAGGTATGGGAGCTGCACTGTAGAACCCACAGCTGCCTGAGATCTCCTGGGAATGAGGCAGACTACACACAAGAGAACATGAGACCCACCTTATATGGATGTCGAAGGGCTGTGAGAGCAGGGGACACTTACGCTGGTGTGAGCTCTTGAGTGAAACCCCACAAAGCAGAGAATGCTTGCACTAAATGTCGAAAGATAAGAAAGAACAGAATTAGTGGGTGGAGCAGCAAGAGGGTGAAATTTCTGGCTGAGGGTTAGGAATGACAGATAGAAAAGCAAGAGGAAGCCTGTCTTCTCTTGGCTGGTGGCCCAAATTCTGCCTTCCCCATGGGAAAGCTCTAACCCTCTGGGAACACTGCCAACAATCCCTGTGGGCCTTGGGCAAGAGGCTGCTCCTCCTCACTGGGCATCTTCATTTCAAGCATGGCTTGGATCAGGACCAAAATGGAAAGAGTTCTCAGTCTCCATCCAGGGCCATAGGAAAAGGGAACCAGGGTAGATTCTGGGTCTGCTATTTATAGAGGATCCACCATGTGCATTGACATTCTGTGTCTGGCATCTGCTTTGCTTTAAAGGGGGAAGGAGAGTTTGAAGAAAATCCACAAGCTTATGTTGAAGACTAGAATATTCTGCCCCAAGGTAGAGCTGAAGGCACTCGTGGCAGTCCAACCCAAAGATGCCACTTTAACAGAGTAGTTATTATGAGCCTAAGACTTGAAAAACAGCAAGGGCAGGGAGAAACTGTCTCTGAACTTATTCATCTGCCTGGTGACGGATTTTCCAAAAGGGACTCAGTTGTCATAAATCCCATCCCTAGAGTTCCACCAACAGGGAGGCATCCTAAGGCCTGGGGACATGGCTTAGGTAGTAGAGTACCTGCCTTGAATGCACAAGGCCCTGGGTTCAATACCCAGTACCATAAATGAGGGTTGATGATGCATGCCTGTGTTCCAATACTTGGGAGGCAGAGGCAGGAAAGTCAGAAGTTCAAAGTCATCTTCACTCAGCAGGAAACACAAGCTATGTAAGTCCCTGTTTTAAAAATAAAAGTAAAAATACAAGACGAGGAACTAGAAGTAACCTGTGCATACCATATAGTGGATGTCCCATCCGTTCTTAGGGCCTTATCATCTCTCATAAAAATTATTGTATTCTCTATGAGGAACTATATCCCCATTCCTTATCTGGTTAAGGTGATATATAAGCCAGATATGGTGGTACACACCTGTAACCTCAGCACTCAGGAGGCTGAAGCAGGAGGAGTATTGACTTTAAGACTGGTATAGACTGTACAGTGAGAACTTGTTTTAAAAAATTATAGAGCCATTAAATCTTTCTGCATATTCATTTCATGTGGTGCTTCCAGGCATGGGTTGTTCAAAGTAATTGATGTTACCTCTTTTTTTGTCAACCTGCTTGCTGCCTGTTTGCTTTATGGATAAGCTGTGGAACCTGGAAGTTTCTCTCCATCTATAGCTCCCAAGTATTGAAGGGCTGGGTGGGTGGCGGCAAAGCTCAGACCAGGTTGACAAGGACTGTTTAATCAGATCCTTAATGGTGACGCTCCAGGTTGACCTCTTTGTACCAGCCCAGGAGGCAGAGCTGTCCAGGTTCTAACTTGGGCTTTTTAACCTTTAGTGTTAGTTTCCCACGTGAAACCTTGTAGGAAAAACCCACGATGATGAAATCAGACAGGTTTCTGTGCAGACAGACTCTTCGCTATTTGGTAATACTTTAGGTGGAGACCCTACCTCGTCACCACACCCCTCCCCTCCCAGCCCTTGCACAGATCCCTGGGGCACAGTGTGGAAAGGAGGTGAGTGACTCCTGGGCAGTGGATCGCCTGAGGTGAAGGCTGGGCGAGCCCTGGAGCTCCATAAGAAAAGGCTTCCTGACAAGAAGTGAGTGGGCAGGGTTACCAGTGTTCTAAAAAGAGTGAGGAATGGAAAAACAAATTAAGGTGATCAAATCCACGAAAACAAATGAGAACAGAGACATTTAAATGACTTTTTTAAAGATAAGAATAAGAGCTCCCCAAAAGACCAGTAAGTGGTCAGAGGAAGGAGGACTCGTGTATGTTCCTACAGCATACATAACCATCTTCTAAAAACAGTGCAAGAGTCTGGATTCTAAACCAAAGGAAAAAGAAAGAAAGAAGAAAGAAAGAAAGAAAGAAAGAAAGAAAGAAAGAAAGAAAGGAAGGAAGGAAGGAAGGAAGGAAGGAAGGAAGGAAGGAAGGAAGGAAGGAAGGAAGGAAGGAAGGAAGGAAAGAAAAGAAAAGAAAAGAAAAGAAAAGAAAAGAAAAGAAAAGAAAAGAAAAGAAAAGAAAAGAAAAGAAAAGAAAAGAAAAGAAAAGAAAAGAAAGCAACTTTCTGCTTGTTTTGAGTTGAATTGTGCCCCCCTCTCAACAAAGATACATCAAAATCAGACATCTTAGAACATGGCCTTATGTGGAAACTGGGTCATTGAAGATGAGACCAGCTGAGGGGAGATCATGTTAGAGTAAGGGGGCTTTCCCTGACAGTTGCCCTTATAGAAAGAAGAGATGGTCAGGGAGACAGCCTTGATGGTAGTGGCAGAGCTGGAGTCTCACCTGAGCCTCAGGGAGGTGCCTCCACAGATGCCTTGATTTGGATGCTAATCTGTGAGAGAATAAACTCCTCTTGTTTGAGCCACCAGGCTGTGGGGCTGTGTTAAGGTGGCCCTTATCAGGCAGTGGTACTCAGTCTGTCTGCAGAAACCACGTGTATGTGGGGGGGGGGGGGGCTGGGGAGGACACTACAATCCAGTTCACACCACAGAGTCACCAGGAAAAAGCATCCACTACAGAGTACTCAAAGGCACAGGGGGTGTGAGCAGGAATTCCCCCAGGAAGGGATGTGGTAGAGGTGGGCACTACAAAAGACCTATGGGGTAAAGCTTTGCCCTCCTCCTCACCAAAAATGCCTTTGCTTGTAGCAAAGGGAAAAGTCAGGGGAGCAGCATGCGTTGAGAAACATGGAGAGGAGAAGAACTAAAGAAAGCCTAGCCATCCCAGCTGGCCCGGATGGGGCACCCCAGAACTGGAGAGTTTTCATTTCAATACTTGAATGGTCTTGGGAAAACCAGGATAAATTGCTCCCCAATAAGAAAGCAAGAAAGAAAAACGAAGAATGTTTGCATGACGTGTGAAGCTGTCCACTCCCAGCACATGTTCTGCCAAAGGGCCTTAGACCAATCTAGACCTTTCCAAACCCTGGTCTTCTTGAATCCTAGCAAGATGGGCTAGGAGTGGATGCTGGGGAACTGGTGTTCAAGATTCACTCAGAACCTCCACTCCAAGGACCCTTGGGGAAGGAACAAGCAATGAGACGTTGTACCCTCTGGAAGACTTGCTTTATCTAGTCCCTCTCACTGAGCCTACACACACACACCATCCTGCCTTGTAGGGCTGGGCCTTCACATTGCTTAGCTACAGGAGCTCTGTGAAGGAGTATGCCCAGAGTGTACCTACAGAGAGGTTTCCTCACCTTGTCTTTCAAATCATTCTGTCACTAACCCCACATGGATTCTCTCAGGCATGCTCAGGAAATGTCATCCACCAGCTCGTTCCCACCAGGTGAGAGAGGCATCCTTTATCTTCCCACCAAGGCTTCTCTGTGGTGTACCAGGGCCATTGATTTTATCTTCGAACTTCTCGGCTTGAAACTCTACCTCAAACAGATTACCTTCATAGCAGAGCCCACACCATGCTCATCTTTGAAGCCCTCATGCCCAGGAAAATGCCCAGTGTGTCGGAGTTCCTCTCATGAGGTCTGGCAAACAAGCTGATTAATTAATTGACAAGTTCACCAGTGTTGATCATTATGAGCTCTTGGAGTCAAGTGTCCAGGTCTTGCTGAATGGTACTTTCCAGATTTGTAGTACATCTGCCATTAGCCTCCAGGATACAGGAGGGAGGAAGGGACAACAGATCTCCAGAGCCTCATGGCCCCAGGTGATCGATCACCTGGAGGGAAGTCACTGTGGATAGCTCTCGGATCTTATGTCAGAGAGGCTCAAAAGTCTGGGAAGGGAATGATATACATCAGGTTCTTCCATGCTCATCCTGTGGCTACCGTTCTAAATTAAGGAAAAAGTGAGCTGGATAGAGAAAAAAAAAAAAAAAAGCAGGCTCTGAGCTCCAAACACAGTGTAGTAAGTGACAGGTGGGGTGGCGTGAACTGGCTCAAAGCACAGCTGGAGTGACCAGCCTGTCATGAAGCCTATCTTGTGACCGCGGCCTGGACAATGAGGTCGTTGACAGGGTCTGCCTCTGCTCCAATACTCTGTCTTAGGTGAGGTATGGAAATCCCTTAGAGTCCCCACCAGGTATCTCAAAGCCTGGCTAAGAACCCTGCCCAGCCATCCTGAACTCCTCTAAAGAGACACCTTCAGGAAATACAAGGCTGAGAATTTTCTGTCTTAAAGTGACTCCCAGAGCCCTCAGGACAGCTGTTTTAGAAAAGGTTGAAAGTTTTCGGACCTGTGCGCAAAAGCACTTCCCTCTGCAAGACCGATTCCTAGAGGCTCTCAGAAGCCAGGAAGCTAGCGGTAAATAAGGCTCATCTGAGTCCAGTCCTACACTGCCAAAATTCTTTTGTTCTGAAATTTAAACAAAGACAGGTCTGATGTTTCACTGACCCCTGGTGGACATAAAGAGGAAATGCAGTCCTCTGGCAGACCTGTGTGTGTGTGTGTGTGTCTCAGGTGTGGCTTAGGAACCCTGGGCCGTCAACCTCACCTGCCTGATGGAAATCCCCTGTGAAGTAAGATACCACAAGCTGTTCCATCATCACCCCAGGACCCCCCACTCCTGCTCCAGGTCCGGGCAGCCATCTCCATTGACAATCTAACTGGCACTTCAGTCCTTCTGGAGAGCCACATGATCGCAGAATGCTAGATGCTGCAGGTTGGCATGATTCCAGGAAGCCATGGCAGCAGACTGAAGTTCCTTCCCTGCCAGGGATTCTGACGGGGGGGGGGGGGGGGGGGGGGACAGGGAGCACCTTGGAGATCTGCATCTTACGGAGCAGCAGTTCTGCAGAACCATCCTGAAAATGCCAGCATGCTCAAGCCCCTCACCTTAGCAAGGAGGAAATTAAGACACAGAGGGAGGGGGTGTTTGGTCAGACCCAGGAGATGGCTCCAGCAGTAAAGCGTGTAAAAGCAGGCAGAGCCACACAAGCTGAAGACATGGGTTTGCTCTCCAATGCCCAAGGAAAGCTGAGCGCCGCCCTAGTCCGCTCTCTGTTGCTTTGATAACCACCTGCTCAACAGACACACCCACAGGCCAAAATGATGGAGGCGTTTTCTGAGGCTCCTCTCTCCAGATATGACTAGGTTTGTGTGAGGTTGACGAAACTAAGCAGTACAGGCTTTACGGTGGGTCTACAGTCCCAGCCCTGGGGACTGCGGTGGGGTGACAGGAGGATTCCTGGGCTCACTGGGCAGCTAGCTTAGCCTATTGGTGAGTTCCTGGTTTGATGAGAGACCTTGTCTCAAAAGAAAAAGAAAAAAGAGGGGCACATGAGGAACCACACCCAATGTTGACCTCTGTCATCCAAATACATATGCACATGTGTACCCACAACCGTACACATTTAGACCTAAACTCACAGTCAATGAGGGTGCATCCAGAACCTGGTTCTAGTTTCTGAGTCTTATTCTGTCTTTTGCAACAAAAACAGTCACTTCTGGGGCATTTATTAATCAATAGGCTCTGAGCTAAACCCACTTATATTTGAGCAAGTCACAGTATGGGTAGAATGACATCACCCCATCCACAAGACAGGCTGCATGCATGCATGTGTGTGTATGTGTGTGTGTGCATGTGTGTGTATATGTGTATGTACACATGTAAATAGAGGTGTCCAAGGAGGCTAGAGACATTGCATGGATCCTGTGAAGCTGAAGTTAAGGCAGTTTTAAGTTGCTCACTATGGGTGCTAGAAACTGAACTCAGGGCCTTTGGAAGAGCAGCAAGTGCTCTTAATCTCGGAGCCACCTCTCCAGCCCCTGCTCTGCATCCTCTTTATTCTGTAGTGTAAGAGGCCAGCCTGGAGTCACACCAGGACGCTACCCACCTCACATCATATGTGAGAACACAGAGGCTTAGAAAGGCGAAATGACACAGATAACAAAAGGCTTCACATTAGTGTGTGTCACTTTAAACCTGAGCGTTCCTCCACTGTCCTAGTCCAATCCCATGCCACCCAATCCTGATGCAACGTCAAAGCTGTTGCATTCCATGCTGTGCAATTCTATAGGTTTGAATTTCCCCTTGTTCTGTGGAATGAACTCTCTAAGGCAGAAACCATGGTTATGCTTTATACCCATGTGCATATATTACAATATGCGACACATAACACCCATTTGCTATGCTGCAATAAATTCTCATGAAACCATAGCATTGGGGTCTGCAGGCACTCTTGTACATGCTTATGGCTGCATGGTCTCAAATGTATGCATGTGCACACACACATCTATCTTCAGAGCAGGCTCTGAAAGTGCAGATGGTAGAGGGATGACTAAAGCCTTCTATGATTAGCTCATCCTGGGTGGTTTTAATCCAAAGGAAGAGAATAAAGAATTCTAAATAAGGAACGATCAAACACACAGTTACTTCTTCTTGTTCTCACAGACTTGCTAATATTACTGCAAAGGGGTTTTCAAAGCACAAATTCTCAAAGACAAAAAAAGAAAAAATGATACAAGCAACAAAATGTTAGAAGCTGCAAAACAGAGTGGTACCTTAGCGACTTAGCAAACAAAATGTTAACTCAAAGCCAGCAGCAGAGAGACCTAGTAAGTGAAGCAGCTTCTATGAACAGCCCTACAAAGGCTTGGGAACTGACAGGGCAGACTGCTCTGGAAATGGGGAGGAGGTTGGAACTGAAGACAGGAGGTCCTGTATGACCAAGGTCTCCTGTCCTGGTCACTCTTCACACCCTGACAAGAGGCCTGGCAGAGCAGTGAGGAGGAAAGACAGTGTCTGGCTCACAGTTTCATGTCAGGGAGGCATGGTGGCACTCATGGTGGCCGGGGAATGCCACTGGAACACTTTACATCTTAGCAGCTAAGAGGGGAAATGGGAGGGAAGGAGGGATCGAGGTGTGTGTGTGTGTGTGTGTGTGTGTGTGTGTGTGTGTGTGTGTGTGTGTGTGTGTGTGTAACCCACTTCCTCTCACTAAGACCCACCTCTTCAACTCGTAAAAAGTGCCACCAAATGGGGACTAAGTGTCCAAATACATGAGTTTGCACGAGACCGTGATGCCTCCCCAGAAGCAAGTTGCTATCAGAAGTACACCTGAGTGGAAAGGTGTAAATCACATGCCTATATAAACTGTATGATAGCATCCTTATAAATGTAAATCAAAGTCAAAACAAATCACTGGCTATGGATATGTACATATGCAATTGAACTATCTTTTTAACAGGGAAAATATGAATATAGAATAGATGACGAAAATTAGCTGTGGTTAAGATGGTGCTGGAGGCAGTGAGATGGGAAAGAGCAGCAGAAACCGGCTCAGAGGACATTAGAAGTGCTTGCTTCTTTACAGATGCTCCTGTCATGAATATACTACAAATTTTATAAGGTACTGCATGCTTTGTATGTAATAATTGTATATGGTACTTTGTATCAAAATTATTGCTATAGTTTGGGTCGTTAATGTCCCCCAAAGCCCCGTGTACCAAAAGCCTTAGTCCCCAGCTAGGTGTTTGTCAGAGATGGCCTAGTCTGCTTCTCTGTTGCTGTGATAAAGTGCTCACCAAAAGCAACTTGGGGAGCAAAAGGTTTATTTGGCTTATAGGTCGCAGTTTGTCACAGAGGACAGCCAAGCAGGAACCCAAAGAGGAACTGACGCGGAGAACGCAGAGGACTGCTGCTTATTGGCTTGCTCAGCCTACTTTCTCACACACCCGAGGCCTACTCTACCAGGCATAGCTCTGCCCACAATGGGCCCAGCCTGTTTCCATCAGTGATCAATCAAGAAGATGCCTCCACAGACTTCCCCACAGGCCAGTCTTACAGAAGCAATTCTCAATTGAAGTTCCCTCCTCCCAGGTGATTCCGGCTTGCTGAAAGTTGACCAAAACTAACAGCACAGGAGGTAATGAACCCCAAGAGGTGGAGACTAACGAGGGCTGTTAGTCACTGGGGTGTTCCCTCGGAAGGGACAGAGACTCTAAAGCCTCCTTTCTCTCTTTTTCATGGCCTGCTCACAAGGCAAGAGGCTGTGACCCACCACACACACTCCCAACTGTAATACGGCACCCTTGTCTTGGCCAAGGAATGAAATTTCTGAAAATGAACCAAAATAAACCTCCCCTCTTTTGAAGTTGATTATCTCAGGAATTCGTTACAATGGTGGAAAGCAGTTGTGAGAATCACCCAAATAAAGAGCTAAATCTCTCCTTCCACTTCAAGTATCTGGGTGTAGCCTCTCCTCTACCCAGGAAGAAGTCTGGAGATCTCATCTCTGAAGGTCTTTGGAGTGATCGACACCAGCCAGAGCTGGAGACGGTCATGCTATAAACAACATTTATTGCCAGCACATTGTGACCTTCACCGTGTCCTCTAATCAGTTTCCAGAGTGCCTACACTGGGCTTACACAGTAGATGATTGAGATCTTTTCTTGGAAAACTTGGACAGCTCAAAAAGACAGAGTTAAAGATTTTCCTATCGGCCTATCCAACCACATTCCAAAGTCAGGGATAGTCAGCATCCCCCACCAGCTTGCCCAAACTCCAGTATCCACCTGTAACTATGAGCAAATCACCTGAGCATGAAAAGTTTCCTCCAATAAGAAACACGGACACCAAAATTAAAGTATGCATAAAGGAACACACAGGCAAGGAAACTAGAAGTTAAAGTTTCCATTTCCAACTCACAGGAGAGGTGTACATGTGAGATGGAAATAGCATAATTAAGGGGAAATTAAGACACCCAAAAATGCCCTTGGAAATTAAAAGATGATTGCAGAAATAAAATATTCAACAGAAGTGTTCAAGGTTAACTTGAGGACTGTGGATATAGCTCAGTTGGTAGAACGCTTACCTAGCACGTGCAAAGCCCTGGGTTACATCCCAAGTACCACATAAACTGGACATGGTGGAACCCTCTTTTGATTCCAACACTGAAGAGGTAAAGGCAGAAGTTCAAGGTCATTTTTGGCTATATTGCATGCTCAAAGCCAGCATGAACTGCGCAAATGGAATCTTATCTGGGCTGGGGGAGAGGGAGAGTAATTTAAGGAAATTTCCTAAAAATCGGGGGAAGAGAGAAAAGGGAAATTAAAAAAGTTTGAGAGGATTTGAGAAAACAGGAAGGTACATAAAAAAGAGCTGCTTCCCCTTTTCTCCAACAGAATACCATAGAGTGGGCAGTTCATACACAGCAGAAGTTTACAACTTACTGTTCAGGGAAAAGACCAAAAGCTGGTGAATTTATTGCCTGATTTACTGAAGGCCATCCTTCCTCTGTAACCTCTTCAGGGCAGAAGTGGGAAGGGAGCTCTCCACGGGCACTTAAAAAGTATACTCCTTCCCTCCCTTGTGCCTGTGTGCCCGTGTGTGTGTGTGTGTGTGTGTGTGTGTGTGTGTGTGTGTGTGTGTGTACACCACAGCACCATGGTCTGTGAGAGGAGGTTATTGGACCACCTCCATGTCGATCTTTGTCTTCCAGCTTGAGAAAGGGTCTCGCATTCACCTCTGCATACTCCAGATTACCTGGCCCACCACATTCACCTCTGCATACTCCAGATTACCTGGCCCACAGGCTGCTGGAGATTCTTCTGTCCCTGCCTCTCATCTCCCAGTCAGAGCACAGTGATCACAGATGTTCATGATCACATCCAGCTTTGTGTAAGTTCCAGGGATCAGAACTTAGGTCTTTACACCCACAAGATAAGCACTTGACCTGCTGACTGCTCTGTCTTCCTAGCACCAAGGTCATTTTTATCTGGGCTACCCCACTCCTGAGGGCTCCACCCTTTTGACCTGATCATGTCTCAGCCTTGCCCCTGAAACCACCATATTGGAGATTCAGTTTCAATATGCCAGTGTGGGAAGGACACAAGCATTGAGTCCACATCCAGAAAGGAAGAAAATTAAACTAGCCACAAAGCTCCAACATTCAAATAAAAGAAAGTGGAGGGCATAAAAGCATTTGTTAAGTGAATCAGGGACTTTCCATAATTGAAACACAGGCGTTTCCTGGGCTGAAATGTCCCGTTGAATACCCATAAAAGGGTGAGTGGTATTGTATTCCATACACTTCACACTGACATGAAATGTCAGAAAGGAGAGGGAATGAGGATATTCTAGAATTTTTTCGGAGTGGTGGGGCCAGAGGGGCATGAAGAGAGACATGTGAAGCTGTGGTGGCTTGAATGAGAAGTGTCCCTCATAGGCTCATGTGCTGGAACACTCGGTGCCCAGTTGGCGGCGCTGTCGTGGAGATTGGGTCACCTTTAGGAGGAGAGTCTGGCTGGAGGAAGTCCAATGTTTGCAGTTTTGTTTTTAAAAGACAATCTATTTTTATAAAAATATTTTTTTTCAGGGCTGAAGAAATGACTTCCTGGTTAAGAACACTTATTGCTTCCCAGAGGATCTGGGTTTGGGTCCCAGCACTCACAACCACTCATCACTGCAATTCTAAAAAACCGAACACCCTGTGGTCTGCTTCCACGTGGTGCACATACATTCATGCAGGCACACATACATATACATAAATAAAAATAAACCAAACTCAAAATTGTTTTTTGAAAGCTACTGAGAAGCCAGGCTTGGCAGCATATGCCTAAAAAACCACAGCATTCAGGACAATGAAGCAGGAGGGCCCTTCCCTTCGTTCTAAACCAGTGTGGGCTACAGATCAAGATCCCATCTCAAACAAAGGGGAAAGAATTTCAAGAGCTCTTGAGAACATTCTTTGAAGTCTTTTTGTACCAAAAGACAACAAGCACTTACTTGTTCATAAAGGTTGTTGTGGAATCTGAGACTCATTAATGGACCAATATTTTCCTCAAAAGATTCTTTGAAGAACTAGGAACTGTCAGGCTGACAGCAGTAAAATAAACGTTTCCCAAAATTCTGGGACTGGAGGGATGATTCAGTGGTTAGGAACACTTGCTGCTCTTACAGAGGACCTGGGATCTCTTCCTAGCACCCAGATGGTGGCTGACAGCCATCTGTAATTTCAGTTCGAGGGGATCTGATGCCCTCTTCTGGCCTCTGTGGGCACTGCACTCACATGGTGTGCTTTGCAGACATGCAAGCAAAACAGTCTTGCACATAAAATAAATAATTGTCAGTCTAAAAAAGCCTTCTAAAAATCCAGTTTTCAATTGAAAATAGTTTTATGATGGACAAGAATATTGCTGGTCATTTATTCAGACCGATTAGATTATGTGAAACATTTATTAAACACATCAGCCAAATGCCCACCCCAAAGGATGACAGTTACTAGAAAATCCTTCCTGGAAAAGGCATGTAAACTGACCCACAGAACAAGCCACCTCACACCTGTACCCAAACCTGCCCAAAGTGCTTTGATGAGCAGCTGAGGAGCCCTCAGAATCATTCTTATATTGCTACACAAAATAGTTTTTAATCATAAAGGAAGTCTTAAGGGAAATTAACTTGGTTTTGAGTGTGATTTTGGTTGTTGTTTTTTATTGTTGTTTTATTTGTTTGGAGGCTAGGATCCCATGGAGTCTAGCTTTGTGATGGAAGAGGACCTTGAATTTTGATTTTCCTGCCTCTGTCTCCCAAGTTCTGAAGTTATAGGCATGTGGCACCACCATGGCTGGTTTTTATGCAATGCTGGAGGTTGAACCAGGGCTTAGTGCATATTGGGCAAACACTCTTATCAACTCAGCTATATTTCCAGCTCAATCAATCTTAAAACAACAACAAAAATAAACCAGCAAATGTCAGGTGGCCAAGACCGTGAGTCCTTTTCTTGGGTGCTGCTGCATTCATACTAAGCTGCCAACAATTTTTCATTTTTTCACAACCTGAACTCCAACCAGAATGCAAATTTCATTATAAATAAAAAACCTGTCTTTGACTTAATATTAAAAATGCTGCTACCTCACATATATTCTGAAAGAGTCCTGGAGACATCCAGAGAAATTTGAGCACCACTGTCCTAGGACACCCACCCAGTAAAATGAGTCTGCTTCCCTTGTGTGCAGCATGAAGGAAACCAGGTATGCACTACCCTCTGAAGAAATGAGGAAATGGTCACAAAAGCACTCTGGGATTCTGTGGCTCAAATGAGGAATTCCCTTTTGAAACGACTGTTCCTAAGTTCATAAATACTTTATGATGAAATGAAAATCAAAATTAATCTAACAAGCCAAACTGAAGCTCTCAGGCTGTCAGCCCAGATTCTAGTACAGAAGCTTTCAGCTGTATTATTTTCTAGACTCCTTGCACACTCTCCTCTACCCTCTCACCATGATTGAGATGACCTTGCACACTCTCCTCTGCCCTCTCACCATGATTGAGATGACCTTGCACACTCTCTGCATTCTCACCATGATGGAGATGACCTTGCACACTCTCCTCTGCCCTCTCACCATGATGGAGATGACCTTGCACACTCTTCTCTACCCTCTCACCATGGTGGAGATGACCTTGCACACTCTCTGCATTCTCATCATGATGGAGATGACCTTGCACATTCTCCTCTACCTTCTAGCTACAAATTGAGATGAGGAAACAAGTGAAGTCATCAAGCTCAGGAGCAAAAACATGACCTGGCCTCACTCAGTAAGTAGGCAACCTGGAAGTCTGGAGCAAAAGCCAGGTTTGAGGCTTATAAGCAGCGGTTATGTGATTGGATTAGTTTTGTCAAGCTGGATTCAGACTTACATTTGGCCATTTATTAGCTGTGAGACCCTGGCCAATGCACTTTGACCTCATTTCCTTATCTGTAAAACACCAATTATATCTACCCTCAGAAAGCACAAAATAATGACAACCAAAATAATGATTCTGGCTTTGTAATTACCTACTAATATTATTGCCACGGAAAGCCTACACAATAGGTTAATTTGTAGCAAAAGTCAAGCCTGTAGTACATGAACATTAATGATGCACACTGGCTGTATCTACAACATGATACCACACAAAGCTTTAAAAAAAATAGTGTATGAGCAAAGCTTATGCATAGGCTGGGTCCTCAAGGAGCTATGAAGAGTCGGCCCAGCACCCAAGGAAGATGGACAGATAATAATCGGAGGACTGTACAACAGCACCTTGGAAGAAAGAGACCTCCTATCTATCCAGCTATGTTCATCTTAAAGCTTGGGGCGCCTCATTCTTCTACTCAGGGATCATGATCAGCAAAGCCAGAGAAAGGTCAAGACGCCAGAAGATGCAGAGCCCCTCAGCCACCTTCCTGTAAGCCTGAACTGCTCTCCTCCACCATCAAGGCTCTCTGTGAAAGCCTTGCACACTTCACTTTAAATGAGACAAAGAGCCATCTGGCATGAGAGAACATACCATGGGGTCATCCAAAAGAGTGGAGTTCCTGAGTCTCCAGAGAGCGGGATGCTGTCATTCACCTCCTCTGAGAGAACATACCATGGGGTCATCCTAAAGAGTGGAGTTCCTGAGTCTCCAGAGAGTGGGATGCTGTCATTCATCTCCTCTGTGTAACGCCTGGGGTTTGGGAAGCTTGAAGCCAATATCCAAGACCTGACAATAGTTGACATCAACTCCTTTATGTGATCGTAAGGAAGGTGAATTCCTGAGAGAGAAATTCTACCAATGACAGGGCTTTCTGCTTCCTGTGAGTACTCCTGCACTCTGGGGATGGAACTATGACATCCCTCATACCCTCCCAGAGGGAGGAAAGAAAAGAACTCCCTACCCTATGCTGAGGAAGAAATCTGGGATCCTTGCAAACGTTACACAACAACGTGACTTTTGCTTAGAGGTGGCAGGAAAGAGCAAACAATCACTGAGGGTTAGGAGACATGATTTTGAAGTTAGCTGTGCCTTGATCCCCACATCTGCCAAGCAGGAGTAATTAAGGTGGAGGGAAAATCTGCTGACAAGTTAATAGCAGTGTTGAAATCTCCAAGGGGAAGAGTGTCAGGCCGTCCATCATTTAGCAAACCAGCAAGGCAGCCTCAGGAAATTCCTAAGGAGCAGAGCCCACCTGACACTTCCCAACTCTGGCCTGCAGGGGGCGCTTGCTTGCACCAGCCTTTCCTTTCTCTCCAGGGAAGCTCCTTGGTAGGTAGGATCACCCTTATCAATTTGTTATACTAACCATAGGGATGCATCCCACCTATAAGTCTCTGGAAACCAAACATTTCAGAGCCTTGCCTCTGCTACGGAGGTCATAGCTTTCTTCCTGCTGTGTCGGGAGGTGAACACAGGTGTTCAGCAGAGCTGGCAGCCAGGGAGGGCATGTTTCACTGACTCTACTCAGACTCAACACTCCAACATCAACGTTAGGTTCAGCACTACAATCGAGCTGGGCGACCGTGGTGAGGTGAAGGGCTCAGAGAAAGCAGCCTACACCAGGAAGTGGGAACCTGGTCTCCATCTCAGAGAATTCACCCTTACCCTCTGAGATTCACCAATGCTGATTTCTTCAAAGAAAATCTCGAAGTGTCTCAGAGAATCTTTGGTCACTTTTCCAAAGTTTCCAGCTTCACATCGCTGTGCCTTCTCCAGATCTTTCTCGCAACCACACAGAACACTTCTCAGCTCCCTGTGTGTTCCCTCTACGTACTAGTTCCCTAGAAGAACAAAACCAATGGGATGAGTGGATTTGTTAAGTCTGCTTATGCTAAGCTTTGAGTCACCCCCAGAGATGCTGAGAATACCATAGTTGATTTGTCCTTGAGGCTGGGGCCTCAGCAGCCCCACAGTTACCTTACTGAGGCCAATAACCCTGTAGCTGTTCAGTCCGTGAAGTTGGACGCCTCAGCAGTCCCAACCTGGAGCCAAAAACCTGTACATTTCCCGGATAGCTACTGGTCCTTAGTCCACAGCTGAAGCCTGGAAACAGGCAAGGATGCAACAGCAACAGGCGAATCAGCTAGGTGGCAGGAGGGAAGGCCAAATGCCCAAAAGGCCCTTTGAATCTGGGCTGCGACCAGAAGGTGCTGCCCACAGTCAGGGGGCGGGTCTTCTTGCATCAATTGAGGCAATCAGGACAGTTTTCAGCTCTCTCCTCAGCTGATGGCACCTTGTGGCAAGTTGACATTAAAACCAACCAACAGCTTTGTCTCCTCCCTCCCCACCCCCACTCCTCCTTTATAAAATCTGTGGCGCTAGGAATCAGACCTGGGGCCTCAGACAGGCTTGGCAAGCACTGTACAGCTGACCCACACCTGCAGCCTCTATTTTCCTTTTATGCAAAGCAACTTCAACAGATCTGTCAAGGATCAGCTCTATGGACCTGTTCCTTTGGGCTCTGTTGATTACTTACTCTCTAACACATTCACATTGCGCTGGAAAGATCTTTAAAAACAGCCTACTTCTGAGAACTAACAACCTCCTTATTAATTGGATGCTGTGCACCAGGGACTGAGATAGACTTTTACATATATAATGATACCTCACAGAGCTCTTTAGGACAGACATCTTTATCCTCGTTTTAGGAAGTTTAGAAACATTGAGAACAGCTGGAATACCCACAGCTAACATTATAGTCAGGATCCAAGCTCCAGACTGTGGTGCCCAGGCCATCGGTCCTCCACAGCCCGGATGTTGTTGAGCTCACTTATGACCCTTGGATTCCATTACATCCTTGTATAGATGTCCCCAGTCTAAGGACATGAAGGTGTGCATAACTGCCAGCTAAATGTTTCTCGCTCACCAGGTATGTCCCTTATCATCCCACTTGCCTTTGTTTCATTTAATTTTGCTCAAATTCCCATGAGGTAGGCATCATCATTATCAGCACCTAGCCTAGCACCCGACACGTGATCAATGCTCCACTCCCCTGCTCCACGGCACAGGTGCAGTCACTGGAGCAGAGCGATACTCAGGACATGGACATGTGGAGAGGGGAACAGGAGGGCTGGGACGAGGCTCAGGTGCATTCTCCGTGACCCGGAAAGAAGGCTGGGAAATAACTGCCTCTTCCTCCTTCTCAGGATGACAACGGCACCTAGCATTTCCTAACAGAACAGGACTTTTCTGAGTTGAGCTTTCTTGACCATAGAGTGCTGAAGCCTGTGTTTGGTCAAATTCACGAATGGATGACTTGGAAATCTTAAGTTCTACTCTTGGCTTTTTTTTTCCTTTTTCTTTTTTAAACCAGACAGTAGCATAGCCTTGTCACCCAATCAGCCTGAGTATAGCTCCTGCCTTGAAAAAGCCAGGTGTCACCAGGCTCCAGCCACTGACAGAGAGCAGGAGAGAATGAAGATGTGACACTGCTGTGACAATAATTCCATCCGTTCTTGTGCTCTGCATGGCCAGGTGCTTCCTGACTCTCAGTCAAAACAGCGTAAGGAGTCCCAAGGCAGACAGCTTCCACAGTCTAATTCGCAGTCACACACTGCCTGATCCTGGGTGTCTCTGGATTCCTGGAGAAGCCACCACGATCTCCGTTCCGCTGACTTTAAGGACCACATTTGTACATTTCTCTGCTCACCTGTGGTGATGAAAGAGCATCCACATTTCCACAATGTATGAGCCCAGGACTTGGCATGCATCACACTTCTCATTGCAGTGACTGCATCAGAAAGCCATCCTTCATTCCCTGGGAAACGCCAATAGCAGCGTCCCCATTTGTGACAGCCTCAAAATAGTCACATGATAAATCAAATGCTTCCTGACCCTGGCAAGCCCACCATCCACCCATCCCATTTCATTTTACAGAGCCTGGAATTGCTTTATAAACTCCCACCATGAGAGCAGATCCCCAGGACTCAGTGGAGCCAACCCAGAGGGTGAGCCAATCTCAAGGCCCTAGCCAACCCTTTAGTACCCTGAGTTCAGAGCTAGCAGATGGGGAACTGGAAGCTCAGAGTGACTGAGTAATTCCTTCAAGATGATTCCTACCACACATGCCATCCACAGAGCTTTGACATTTTTGTTTTCTATTGGTTTTTTAACTATCCCAGGGAAATGAAGGTGGTGGTCCCTGCTTAGCTCCAAGAAAGAAAGGAGAGTTCAAGTCAAATCCTTCTTCTACTGGGCACCCAGCTGACTCTTTGAGGTGGACACTCAGACATGAATGGGAGTCTCTGCCCTTGCCCTTCAAAGCCCAGCTTCATCCTGTGGCTAAAGAAATAAGATTTAGAAAAGAAAGAAAGAAATAAAATAAAATAAAAACCTGCAGCTAAACTGGTAAGTCGGACGTTCACCATCCTCCCTGCACACACCACTTTCTCTCACCCTAAAATACACAGTCATCCCATGGTATCCACATGGAATTCATTCCAGAACCTTCCAAAGATGTCCAAATTTACCCACAGATAATCAAATTCCTCATCTATCTAGCACTTATATGTAACTTATGCTTATCCTTCCAAGTCTAGTAAATCTGCTACAGATGACTTATAGTACCGAATGCTATACAAATAATTGTTGCTGCGCTGTTTAGAGACCAATGATGAAGAATTCTGTACACATTTAGTACAGATGTGATTTTTATACAAGCAGTTTCAATCCACAGTTGTCTTGAGTCCACTCGGAGGATACAGAAACTGTAGGTGCAGGCGCTGGACCATTACACTTGCCATTGACACTGCAGTCACATCCTTCACCTGCACTGAGCTACCCAGCACTGCCAGGCGTATGTCTCGGGTCAAAAGGCTTCACACCACATCCTTGGGCCACCCTCCACACTCCATCTGTGCAGCTGTCAGGCTCTGTGGTCAGTTCTCACACAGCATCTCTTCCCAGTAGCGTGCTGGTGAACATCAGACCACTGGCATCCCAACATGTTCTGCTCTCCACCATTTGCCGATTTCCATAGTGCAATATCCTGCCCTGGCCAGTTTTAAGGTACCAGCATGATACCATTAAACCTAGGAAAGAGATGCTTGAGTGTAGACTGTTTCTACCTTGCAGATGGAACTTGAAGAAAAAACAAAAAACTCAGTAGCCAAACATGGTCAAATAATTAGGAAGCACTAACTTTTAAATACATATTACCCTTTTTGTTACCACAATTCTTAAATTTTGGATTTATATAATTTGATTAATAATAAGTGTCATGTTTAAATACTGGCCAATGCCTCACTCTGGTAAGCTGCCCAAATGGTTCCCATGTACCAATGTGTATCAGTCCATCTTCCTGGTTCGTTGTGGCCTCCTTGATGATCTGACTGTTTAATGGCATCCCAGCCTGTCCCTCACCTTCTGGTCCCTCTGCTCCTCTTTCTAAAATATAACTAAGTTTCCCCCTGCTTCACTGAGTACCCCTCTGCTTCAGAACATTAGCCACTTTTCAGTGACTCCAGAAGAAGCATAAACCATCTGACTCAAGCCCTGTGTGCTCTGAAAGACCCCTCCACACTCCCCTTTCTACCTCTATCTTGAACAGAGATTGACACCTCCCATGGACTCTCAAATGATCACCTTTGTTATTTGTTAGTGGAGTGGCTTTGGGCACACTACTCAACCTCTCTAGCCACAATTTCCTCTTTCTAGACCATGGAGAACTAACAGAGTGGTGGAGGAGTCAACTAGTGCTTACTCAGTACCCAGGACAGGACCAGCACAGTTAAGGACCATGACAGCAGGGCCATCGGTCTGTATTCATGCTTCACCCAGTGTGCAGACCTGGCTCTTCACTCTCATGGTATCCCACCCTGGTCCCCACGTGAGAGATCATGTGAGATGCTCATCAGTCTCTGTTGCCTGTGGACTTCAATCTCCTGCAGTTATTTCTAAGTCCTCACTTCTCCACTGCTGGTCTTCATGGGCGCTCACTTCCCCTTTTCTTTGCTCCTCGACTCATCTATCAGCTCAGCAGTATAGAGACAACCTGGTTTTAAAGTGGGCAAAGAGGGGCTGAGAAATGGCTCAGCAGTTTAGAGAATTTGCTGCTCTTGCAGAGGACCTGAGTTCTATTCCCAGTTTCCCCATGCAGCTGACAACTATCTGTAACTCCAGTTCCAGAGGATCTGCAGCTCTCTCCTGGCCTCCCCCAAGCACTGAATATGTGTGGTACACATACATAATACTCATACTCATAAAATAAAGAGAGAGAAAGAAAGAAAGAAAGAAAGAAAGAAAGAAAGAAAGAAAGAAAGAAAGAAAGAAAGAAAGAAAGAAAGAAAGAAAGAAAGAAAGCTAAAAAAGAAGTGGGCAAAGATATGACTAGTTTTTTTGTTGTCAAACAACAACAAACAGCCAATAAGGAGATTCTTCATTTGTCACCAGGGAAATAGAAGCCACAGTGTAATTTTACCTCAACCAGGAAGTCCACCACCCAAAAGACAGATGGCACAGAGATGTGGGAAGACTGGGGACGCCATTCGCTGCTGGCAGGAATACGATACTCCACAGCCACACCGGAAGGCCTGACACAGAGCTATCACAGCATAGGCCACTCCAGTCCCACTCTATACCTGAAAGAAGAGAAACCAGAGTTCACACGGAAATGCGCACAGAAATGTTCACTGCATTGCCACAACAGGCAGATGTGAAAGTACAAGTGTTGATAACAATGGATAAACTAGGAGTGTCTATAAATGCAGTATCTGGGACCATAGAAAGAGATCAATATAAAACGTCCAGAGCAGGAAAATCTCTATAGTTAGAAAGAAGTTGGAAAGCTGGGCAGTGGTGGTGCACACCTTTAATCCCAGCACTCAGGAGTCAGAGACAGGCAGATCTCTGTGAGTTCGAGGCCAGCCTAATCTATAGAACCAGTTCCAGGACAACCAAGGCTACACAGAGAAACTCTGTCTTGAAAAAAACATACCAAAAAGAAAAAGAAAGGAAGGAAGGGAAGGAGAGAGGGAGGGAGGGAGGGGGGTTGGTTAAGGGCTCAATGGTTAAGAGCACTGCTCTTCCAGGGGACCCCAGTTCAGCCCCCAGTACCCATGTCAGGCTGCTCATGACCCAGGAAAGGAACTGAAGAGGGAGAGGGATTCACTGAGTTCAAAACTACAAAATGAACACAGGATGAGCCCAGTCTGTCCATGTCAGGGCATGGAAGGCCCTTGCCCGGGAAACTCTGCTCGTACTATGGAAATACGATCTTTGGGAGCCCCTTGAAATTTCAGCATGTTCTTGAGAGGTCAGTTGTTGCCAGTGAATCCCTGATGCCTACTTTGCTGGCCATTAACACTGGGATAAAAACACACATCAGTTGGCATGTGTGAAGGTACGGATGACCCACAAGTTCATGGCAGGTAGACACAGGTACAGGCACTAAAGATGCTGTGTAGATGAAGGGAGCCTGGATGAACTGGCTGGCAGATCTAGCACATTGCTTTTAGAACTGAGAAAAGGGTAGCCGTATTTCGCCACCTAGTGGTACTTGTGCCTCATTGCTGGCTTGGATTAGGTCAAGATAAACAGGGAGATGGATCCTAAGGAGGCTCAGGGAAGACATAAAGTTCATCCTGACAGATTTCCCATAATCTCCAGCTGCAGCTCATGGTCAGTTCTCAGTGAGGATACTCAATATCTATTGCCTGCAACTCAGCTGTGTACCACTCTAAGAAATACCAACTCCTGTATCTTTTGGCTGTTCCCACCTATTGCTCATATACTCTGGGTACCCCCTGGTCCCCGTAGCACAAAGTTTTTCATCTCTTTTAGATTATCATATGGACAATCTCCAGCTGCAGTCACCCACTCTTCCACATGTAATATTGGCTGTCACACACAAATCTCATCTTAGGTGATCTGTGAAGCCTCATTCCATCAGATGAGTATGAAAATGGTGGACACCGTGGTCTGTCAGTTTTCCCCTGCAACATCAGCATTCTCCATTAAAAGGTGGAATCAAATAATACCCAGCTGTCACTGAGAGGAGCCGAGAATGGACAAGATGAAGACACCCCTGTGTGCTCTGGTCAGAGGAGAGATCGGCTGCCTGCCAGGTAGCTGACTGGAACCCTCTGTGGGATCTCTTCCAGAGTCAGTGCAACTAGTCACTGTCCCTTGCTTATGTTTCCAGCTGTCAACCTTTGGGAAGGGAAACGGATGCTCTAAGTGGGAAAACCAACTAGGTCTTCCCAGGGCTTGCCAAACTTTTAAACAGAAAGCCTGTGTACTCAGAAACTTGTAGTCCTGAGCAAGTCAAGACCGTCTGTCTGTCCAGATGCAAACACTGGGTCACTGCTGCTATCTCCTCATTATTCTCTTTTCGTACATTTCCACAGCTGGGAGTCACCAGGTGCATTTCTTCTGCTACCCACAAGACACCTGCTCTGCCAGATGGACTTTTCCCCAGGACTGTGTCCTACTCCAGCCTGACTCAACTTCTCCTCCCCCATCAACACAACCCTACCTTAGTATATCCATTTGAAATATCTGTGACTTCATTAACCACTGAATTAACCACTGAAACCCACTGACTTTTATTCTGGAAAGTCTGTGGAACCTGCCTTTTCCATCACAATAACAATTACAGTAGAAGCCAACACTATGGACTAACTTCGAGAAAGTGTATTCAAGAAAGAGAGGATGTAGAGCAGTAAGAATCAACAAGCACATGGAACTCAGATGCCTCCGAAATGATTGGATAATGAAACTTACTTTTCAGAGAACATATCACAGGGTCACCATACAAACTGGTAAGGGAAGCTGGTAATGGCTTATCTAACCCACAGATGTGCTGTTTTACAGAATTGGAACAAATGCTGTAAAATATCAAGACAAGCTCATAATTTTTGACATGAAATCTCTCAGACCATAAAAGAGTAGCCTGGCCATATAGTCTGGGAGGCCCTGACTCTGAGTCAGACTCAGAGTTCCTTACACACACTGCTACCATCCATTTCTTACCACTGCCGAGCATTCTAGAAAAATCTTCCCTTCCCACTGAAGTCCACCCCATGGTTCAAGGTTAAGCTCACCACTTAGTTAACCTGTATTAACCAAGCCACATATGCCCATAATGATAATTTTTACTAAATTAGTGTAATAGCCATCTTTGTCATTCACTTTGTAACTCAGGAGCAGGCACTATGACTAAACCATATGTGTGTCAGGCTTGTGACTGTGACACTCATTGCTAATCCACCACAGGATCCTTTCGGAGCCCACGAGAGCTTCAACAACCTTCTCGGCACAGCACTCAACATGGCCACAGCAAGCAGCCCTGGTTAGGTGTGGGATACCATGCCTCTGAGAGCCTGGCTGTATTCCTAAGCAGTTCCATTGTGCATCTTAGCTGTCCCCTTACTGGACAAGTGAATTTGAGGCATTTGAAGTACAATCAACACCAACATCTTAACATTTTTTTTCTAGAAGCTGCTAGCTCCAGGTATGGGCATTTGCCCTGATAAGTGCCAAATAATTGCCTGAATGACTGAATAGAAAACATTAATATGATAATAAGTAGTATTTACATAATGCCTCACTACAGGGTACCTCAGTTACTTAATTCTTTCCACAGCCAGAGGAGTAAGTATAGCTTTGCTGTTTAGCCCCCTTAGGAGATTCTGAGGGGCAGAGAGATGGTTCCTCGCTCAGAGTGGGCTGTCAGTCTGCAGAACTGCAGTGAGGACTCTGAGGAGGGGGAAGACAGTTTGCATCATGTCCCACCAGGCCTTGTGGCTAAATCCCAGAAATGCTCGGAGACGCTTGGCCGTGCATCCTACGCTGCTCCAGTGTGAGCTCCACCACCACCGCTTCCCTTCTTCCTGGTGGGTTAATTAATCCTCCTCAACGCCGGGCAGCAGTAATAGGATCAAGGAGAAAGCCTCTCCTCCTGAGCTCCCAAGGGTGGCTGGCAGGAGCCCAGGAGGAGATGGAGCACAGCCTTCAGTCTGTTAATTGTTCAAGAGCAAATCATCTGTCAGCGGGAAGTGGAGAAAAGACGCTGCTGAATTCAGAGCCGGAACAATAAATAACACTCAGAGCTGCGCCCCTGAGGAAAATAAAGCTGCCCACGTTTGCTTCTTAGGGAAAACAAAGATGTTCCGAGCTCTGCAGGCCTGAGGATGTAGCACGAGTCAGTAGAAAATACCAACCTGTTCAGACCGGCTGGGTTTTGGATCAACTCAAGGCCCATGGGCCACTACCCCTTCTCACTTCCGCAGACGGCTCTGAAAATCACTTCCTAACAGGAAGGTCTCCTTGGCTGGAGTGGAGGGGCCCCTCGCTCATCTCCTCAGTTCCACACACTTAGCCCTGTGGAATGAGACAAAGTTGGAGCCCCTGGCCTCCGGTCCGTCTCCATTCTACAGCCTCACTCTCCGGTTCCTCCTTGCTCCTAGAAGCAGGCTCCTCCCTACAGTACTTCCCACTTAGTCTTGGTGGCTGCTTTCCTCCACACCAGGAAGGGCTTTTCTTTCATCCGTCTAAGTCCTCCTCAAGGATGAACTCCTGTAACCATTTCCCCACCCCCCAGAGACCTAAGAGACTCTGTGCCCATCCAGAGGGACCGTGCACTGGGTTGACAGTGGAGGGAAGGAAGGTCAGGTTTCTGGGCCAGGTAACAGGTTCAGTACTGAACTCTGCTACCTGAGACTGCTGTGGTCTCAGCTATGATCCACCCCTCTCCTGGGGGGAGGAGGCTGTTGCAGGTCTCCTTCCCTTCTTATGGAATGAGTGGAGAAGATTAACAGCTCCTACTTTTTAGAGCTATGTGAGGACTGAACTGCTTAATACTTGTCAGCTACTGAGAACAATGCTCAAGGAGCGTTGTTCACGCCTCACAGTAACTGGCACAGCTGGTGCCCATCTTTCTTGGAGTTCTTGGAGAACCAGTACATTTCCTCATCCCTGTGTGCCCATCTCTTAGCACTGTATTCTCAAATACCCAGGTAAGAGAGTTAATCATTCTCCTTGTGGTTTGAGACTTGCAGTCTGCCCTGCTGCTCTGCCCATTATGACAGGGTGTCACCTTAAGGTTTGTTTTGGCCAATGACATATGAGAAGGTACAAGCTGCCAGCCCCAGAAAGCAGGTTCTGGAGACATTATAGGACTTCACCAGCTCCTTTCCCCCTCTACTAAGAGTAGAGCATGTCTCAGATATGGGGTGCTCCTTTTTCCTGTACCCCAGAAGCCAGAACACAACTTAGAACAGAGTCAGACACTGCCAACCAGCAACTAACACACATTATCAACAGAAATTAGCATCTGATTGTAAGGCCTGGGCCATTGGGATTATTCCTTCCCACAACGTAACTTGGTGAAAGTATTTTAAACAGAAGTTTGACACCTGGACCAGCAATGAATGAATGGGCACCACAGACTTTATCCAGTTTCCAGCCCAGATCAGGGCTCTGAATACACTGGGAACTCAATTAATTTAAGCAAGTGCTCTTTCAATTGTGCTTGCGGATACTTATTTTGAATCAGCATTTTATAAATAAAAGAGAGGCAGCAATTCTATCACCAGACACATCAGAATAGCCCACCCCAGATGCCATACTGCAGGAAGTGTCAGGGTGGGGTACACAATCCAATGGAAAGCACTGTGTTCTGCATACTTAAGACCTTTCTGGTCCTTGCCCAGAAAGGTCAGCAAAATGGCAGCAAAGAATTACAAGAAGGAAGGTTCACCAGGACAAGGCTACTTCCTTGACAGCTGCTGTTTCCAAGGTTTCAAATATGCCAGCCAGGTAGCACACCTCCACAATCCAAGGAGCAAAGTGTGTTTTCCAAACATGGAAACTGAGGCTTAAACACTGTGTGAAAGTCACCAGAGACAACAAGTGGTAGTCTGGGTGTGAATTTCATTTGCCTAAGTGCAAAGGCCATACTGTGGCCCCTAAAGAACACTGTCATCATGAAAGTCTTTGGGGGACAGCCCAGGGAAGCCTGGCCATTCAAACATACTCCCATTCTGACTACACACTTCATGCCTTGGCACGTGACCTAACACATCAGCAGCTGGAGATTTAAGTGGAGTCAACCCAAAATGCAATACCCAGATGGAGATTAAGCAGACTGTCAATCACTTAGTCTAAGTAAATGGATTTATTTAACCAGATTATTTTCTTATCACAAGATTAAAGTATGCACAGGAAAGAGATGCCAGTTTGGTTAATGTGAAAGGGGAGAGAAGAAAGAATATATTTCCACCCAGGGTGTTTCTGTTGCTGTGATAAAATATCCCAACACAAAGCAACATAAGGAACAAAGTTATTCAGCTCACAGTTCCAGGTTAGAGTCCACTGTTGCAGAGAAATCAAGGCCAAGGTGGGAACCTGAAGCATCACATCATAGTCAAGAGCAGAGGGAGAATAAATACATGGATCCTTGCTTGCTTGCCTGCCCAAAACTAGGGAGTGGTGCCACTCATGGTGGGCTGTGTCTTCCTACCTCAATTAATAATAAGAAAGTCCCTCAAACACATGCCCAAAGGCCAATCTAATAATTCCTCATTAAAACTGTCTTCCCAAGTGACTCTAGGTTATGTCTGAGTTGACAGTTAAAAGTAACCAGCATGGGGCTTCAAGCCTACAAGACAAAGCAGGGGACTAATGAGAGAAGAGGGATGAGTGGATGTTGGCACAGAGAACAGCCGGCTGCTCCAGGGGATTGCCACCCCACAAGGATGCCAGGCTACTAGAAGATGGACATCTGGACCAAGGAAAAGCCCTCAAAGGTTTCAGTGTTGTCAATAAGGCCAAGTCATGTCTCGAGGCTGTATTCCTGACTTGCCCTGAAATACTCATTGTGGGTCCTGACCAGTGGGTCAGACGTTCATTTCTCACAGACACTGCAGAAGACTGAATGCTTGGAAGAGTCCCTGCTTGAAGGACAAAGAGGGACAAAATGCCAACATATACCATAAGAAGAGTGTACTTAGGAGGGATGGACGAGGGGAGGCAGGGCCAGCTGGAGGTAAGGGTACCACAGGAAACACACCCCTTTCAACTGCTTGGTTGTCTTCCCCTTTTCCAGTTCAGCAAGAGTCGAGTCAAAAGCAAACTCTGATAAGGAAAAGCCATTTGTTCCCAAATAAACTTCATTACTCTGCTAAATATCTTGACTGGATTTCATTTGATTCTACTCAGTCTCAATTCAATATTGTGCTTGGCCAGCTTAACCTTTTAAAAGGAGTTTTATTGATGGCATGTTATGGGGACATTAGCATTTCTCAAAAAAATTAAAGAAATAGAAAGAATTAAATTGCTTTGCTTAGCGATCTTAATTATCTGGAATAATTAGCTCCAGTCAATTCCCCCACAAGAGCTCTCCCGAGAAATCAGTGTTTGGGGAAACAGAAAGAAAGGAGGGCGCCAAGCTCGGGACAAAAGCAAGCATTTGGCAAGTTATTTGGGAATATCTAATTAACCCCGGGAGTGAAGTTGACAGTCACATCCACTTTCTTAGTGCTTAATTATTAAAAGCAAATAAAGAAAGCAAATACTCGGGGAGCCAGTCTATTGGGTCTGGAAAATAGGAGTCACTTTGTGCCAACAGACACAATAATCCCCAAATACACAGGCGTGCACTTCCAAGGCTTCTGGGATAGTCTTCTATACCTCTTGCTGAAAAGCTCCTCCCAGCCAGAGAACACTATTCCATGCTCTAGGCGTTCAAGGAGTCCTTACAACTCCCCTGTGCATTCCCAGAGGACAAGCACTAAAAGTTTGGTTTAGCATACACTCACCTCTGAGGTCGTAGAATCCCGACCACATTGCTAGGTGCTGGTGTGTGTGGTGGGATGGTCTGTAAAATAAGGCTTTTTATGTTCCCGTACATAGTTGATATCCAACAAAGCCTTTCTTTCCTTCTTCCATTTTCGTGTGTGTGTGTGTGTGTGTGTGTGTGTCTGTGTCTGTGTGTGCATATGTGCATTTTTACATGTGTGCGGCACATGTGTAAAGGTATGCATGCACATGTGTGCATGTGCATGTAGAAGCCAGAGGTTGATTTCAGGAATCATCCCTCCCTCTGGTTTCCACCACAGTCACTAAGGCAGGGTCTCTCAATCAAACACAGAGTTTGCCAATATGGCCCGTCCTGCTAGCCACCTTACTCTGGGGATCCCCTGTTTCTGACTTTTGCCTTCTGAGGCTGGAATTACAGCTGGGAGGCTATACCCCACTGGCATATACATGAGCTCTGGGAATCTGGTCTTCTCAGATCTGGAATCTCAGGTCTTCACCACTGAGTCCTCTCCAGTCCTTTTCTTGCCCCCCTTTTTCCTCCTCTTCCTCCTCCTCTTCCTCACTCTCTTTCCATTTCCCCCTTTCCTTCCTTTTTTCACTGTATTTCTTGTTTAGTTTCCACCATTAAATACATTGATTCCAGAGATGATGAGCTCAAACAAGTGTTCTGCACACCAGTTTGTCATTTTGACTTGTTCCAATAAAACAATGCAGACCTCAGCACAAAGACGGAGAAGCCTGCGGCAGGGCCCATTGGGAGGGAAGGGCTTCAGGTTGAAGGGTCTATCTTTTAAAGCCCCACAAGATTTTTCTTAAAGCCTGGGAAAGGGCAGAAGAAAGAAGGGGAAAAGAAAACTCTGTTGCTCACAGAGGGGCTGCTAGTGTGACCTTGGGGAGCTGTCAAGCCAGCACCTGTATTTTCCTGAGGACAGTGGGGCTTTTGGGGGGCTTTGGGGAATGTTTACCTCCTAATACTGAGCTGTATCTCCAAAGCTAAGTGGAAATTCACTGTGTGAGGTATGGGTGAGGGCACAGACAAGGGGAGCCAATGAGGGGACTGGAATACAGCTCTGTTGGGTTTTCTACGCCTCAGCTTCTTCTGTTACAGGTCAATAGCTAAATGTAGAGACTATGAAAAAAAAAATGGCAGCAGGCTGGGAGGTGGTAGCACATGACTTTAATTAATCCCAGCACTCTGGAGGCAGAGGTAGGCGATCTCTGTGAGTTCAAGGCCAGACTGGTCTACAGAGAGAGTTCCAGGACAGCTAGGGCTGTTACACCAAGAAACCCTGTCTCGACGAAAAAAAAAAAAAAGAATTGGCAACATACCACATCTGAGGTATTTCTATGTCCACCCATATCACATCAATAACTTACTGTACTTTGCTTCTGACATACACATGCATTTTGTATTACACATGACAACAATATCAATGCCAAAGAACACCACCCAAAACACCCTGAGACTGATATATGTTATGAACAGCAGGACTTTTATTGTGCTTACAAAGCTGTCTGTTCTTGTGGAAAGCTGTGGTTTGATTACAGAAAACAAAGATTAGATATTTCCCTACCATCATTCTCCAGCAAGTATCAAGTATACCTTTGAATTTACTGTGTTAGAATGTTTAGTTTCAAAACTTGCTGTTTGAATTTCCCTTTTAAAAGTAAAAATAAAAAAATGATTGAATGATTTCTGACTTGGGATTAGGACATAATTTCCAACAATTTCTGAAATGGCCTTTGGCATAGTTCTGCCATTTTGCACTAAGTGTTTATGCAAAGCAAACACTCTCAGTATTGATGGTCATAAAAATCAAAAAATATCGATCAACTCTGAAAAATTTTGGATTATGCTCTACATCCTGCAGTATTGAATATTCTGCCAGGATTTAATTCTTCATGTAAAATTAAACAAGCACATCAACCTCATTAATATGAAATTTGCTTTCATTGTTAGTAGATGATAAAATTACAAATATCCAAAAATTGTTTTAAGAGAAATCTTTTTTTCTACAAAAAAAAAAGAGACACTTTTGTTTCTCCTTTTCTGGTATGTATAGCTTTTAATTTTTTGTCTTACTGTATTAGCTAGGATTTCTTTTTTAGACAAAATCTTTTTATGAAACCACAGCTATTTGGTTTGATTACTTACTTTATATATTAATATACCAGGGTCAGGTGGAAAGGGGTCAGTGGGGAAAGGTGTAAGAAGTGCTGTTCTACACAATAATGGCAAATGATATGCTGCATTAGCTTTCCATGACTGTAACAAGATAGCCGAGGAAAACCAACTTACAACGACGGAAGTCTACAGTTTCCTTCAAGGGCATGCCCCCAGTGACCACAGGGCCCCCAACCAGGCCCTGCCTCCTAATGAGAAGCAGCCTTTCATACCTGGTCCACTGGGGGACACTTAAAATCCAGCACATGGTACATGTAAGTAGAGGGCTAGGGTTAGGGTGGGGAGATGCTTACAGGCTTGGGTGTGCCTGAGAGGGTCAGCTCCAGTCTGACTTCCTCCTGGGCTTTAATGTTGTCCTCACACGAGGTCCCACCAGCACCCATGTTCTCTGTGCACAGCATCCCACTAACCATCCCACCGCCAGCCTTCCTTCCCTCTGAGTGCATTGTTCATCGCGTTATCTTGGTCCTAGTTGTCTAAGGGAAAACTTCCAGGAGCTGTCTTCCATCCTCTCTCCTACCCTCCTGCATCTTCAGCCAGCAAGTCCCCAAAGCTCAGCATCCCAACGTCTCCTGGATCAATGTCTGCTTCCTCATCATCCTCACCATCACTGCCACTGCCACCACCTTTTCCCCTTAGACAGCAGCCACCCAGCAGGCCTCCTCACCTCACCCCAGCCTCTCTTCCATCACTCTTCTACCAACACCGGGCAGGAGGAGGTCCAAGCTCCCAGATGTGTAGTCAAGGACTTCTGACTGGAGCGCTGGCTCTGCCCTTCATTTAATACCCTCTCACTTCATGTCCTTAGTGACTCCAAACAGCCCACAGTTTCCTCAGCATCCTATGTAACCCCTTCCTGAACCCTCTTCCCACCTTCCCCTCACACTCTTACTTTACCCTCAGCATCCAGGCCTAGAATCTTCTTTCTTTCAAGTCTAGGCTGCCCAGGCTCCCTCCTGTACTCCCATACCCCACCCCATGTACACGTCCGCCTTTGCCTCTCCTTATACTAACAGTCATTTACCTTTCTAACGATGGGCTGTCATTGTTTAGACATCCGTGTTGTAAGCGGTGCCTGGCAGTCTGAGGTCACACATCGGCCTGCTGAGGTGCCCCAGGCCCTACTCCCTGAGATGACTCTTGACAACAGCAAAGCTCAAGCTGAGCCAAGACATGCTGCCTCCAGATACACCAGGGAGGGCCGGAGCAGCCAGGCCTTCTGGAGCTCACCATGTCCCCACTGTTGTTATGTGTTTGAAGGTGGATTCTGAAAAGCAGAAGAATGTCGGTTGTGGGGCTCCAGATAATCTAGGCTAAATCTTAGTTCTCCATGGCTACCTCAAGTGACCACTGGAGAGATACACAGTCTCTCTGGACTTTGGTGACTTGTCTTCAAGACTAGAGTTCTTTGCTTAAGGAGTAAAGGAAGTCTGTAAGGTCCCACATGGTAATTAATGTGATGTCAATGCCCAACAAACCCTATCATTCCCTGTCGCCTCTTCAAGCACACACAGCTCTGACAGACCTCTTTTTATATGGAACTTAGTTTTTTCATGTATCATTTCTAACCATAATTATTGCTAATAATCAGTTTCCTCTTTTTGTTCCCTCTGAGTCAAGGTTTCACATAGCCCAGGCTGGCCCTGAGCTCACTGTGGCACCAAGGATATCCCTGAACTTCTGACCTCCCTGTCCCCAGTTTGTGGGTTCTGGGATAGTAGGCATGTGCTACCTCACTTGCCTTATGGGCCCAACCCCAGCTTTTCCTGTGAAGGGCTTAGCACATGCCAAGCATATACAAGGTCTGCAAGGTGCTTTTCTTACTTAGTCTTCATGGAGCTGATGATTATGATGGTGATGTTGGTTGCATTCACTGTGCCCTTGCTATGTGCTGAGCCTCATTCCGTGTCTCCTCTGAGTATCAACGCCTGGGTCCTCACTGTAGACACTCCATCTTCGTTTGACAGATGAAGACATCAGGTCTCAGAACTTAAGAGATTTGCATATGAAGTAATGCTGAGACTAAGATTCAAGCCTGTCCCAGCATCAAGGACTTTGGTTCCTTTACCTCACTTCATAATCTTTCCAGCATGGCCACTCATAGTTTTAGGAAAACTTAATTGCATTTTGCTTAAAAATAGTAATTGTTTCATAGGTTGAGACAGTTGATTGGCTTGATCTGTTTGGGAGGCATCTAGGCAGTGGGACCGAGTCCTGTGCTCATTGCATGAGTTGGCTGTTTGAAACCTGGAGCTTATGCAGGGACTCTTGGCTCAGTCTGGGAGGAGAGGACTGGACCTGCCTGGACTGAGTCTACCAGGTTGATCTCAGTCCTCAGGGGAGGCTTTGCCCTGGAGGAGATGGGAATGGGGAGTGGGCTGGGGGTAAGGGGAGGGGGTGGGAGGGGGAAGAACAGGGGAAACCTGTGGCCAATATGTAGAACTGAATGGTATTGTAAAATAAAATAAAAGGGGAAAAAATAGTAATTGTTTCATAAACTGTTTGTAGAGACGGAGAGGTGGGGAGCACAGCTAGGGAAGCCTGGACTTGAAGGTCTGATCGTTCTGAGATGAAGCCTGTGGTGGTTTGGATGAGAAATGTCCCCCAGATGCTCAGACATTTGATCACCTGGTCCTCAATTGGTGATGTTTGGGGGTGGGGGGCAGCAGTGCTGGAGGTGGGCTTTGCGAGTTTAAAGTCTCCTGTCACTTCCAGTTTGCTCACTCGGCTTTCTGCTTGTGGTTGAGGATGTGAGCTCTCAACTTCCTGCTTAGGCTGCCATGCCTGATGTTGCATGATTGTTTGTGTTTTGACAAACAGAGCTTGCTTGGAGTCAGAGGGTGGAGCTAGCCACTAGTTAACCATAGAGGTTTGGAGGACTGTAGAGAGAAGGACAGGAAGTAGTAAGGCGGGGCTGAGACAGGAGCTCGGCCCTTTCAGTTGGAGGAATGGAAGAGGTAGGAAGTCACTGGCAGCTGCGCCCCTGCTTCTTTGATCTTTCAGGTTTTTACCCCAATATCTGACTTCTGGTTTTTATTGATAAGATTAATTAGATTCATGCTTCAGCCTGCCTGCTGTCATGCTTTCCTGCCATGATGGACTCATCCCTCTGGAATTATAGACCAAAACAAACTCCTTCCTCTGAGTCCTTTTTAGTCCTGGGGTTTTATCACAGCAACAGAAAAGTGACAAATATGAAGTAACGGGTCCTGTTCTGTTTGTTTGTTTTTTAGGGGGGTTCATCTGTTTGTTTTCTTTTTATTTCTTGGGTGCTTACTGGTATTTTGCCTGAACATTTGTCCATGGATCACTTGCATGCCTTGTACCCAGGGAGGCCAGAGAGGGTGTCAGATATCCTGGATCTGGATTTACAGATGGCTGTGAGCCACCACGAGGGTACTGGGAATCGAACCTGGGTCCTTTGCAAGAGCAGCCAGTGCTTGTAACTGCTGAGCCATCTCTCCAGCCCTACAGGTCTGGTTTTTAAAGTTCTCATGGGAGAAACTCATGAAGGAATCAACTGTCCACAACTGTCAAGACTCCATCTATTTGGAACCCTATACCTTGGAGTTGTTCCCACCCCCTTGTCTGGAAATCCTTTTTGTTCTATCCCCCAAAGTGCCTGAAAATCCTCTTCCTGGCATTCGGGTGGTCATAATCATCAAAGGACACCCACTCTGCCATGGCCAGCCTCCCTGTCTCAGCTGAAAAAGAGCTGGCTGAACTGCTGCTGCTTCTGGTCAGACCCTGTCTGCAGGGCCAGAAACATTCGGGGCCCACCCCCAGGCAGGGAATAGCAATGGCCCTTCTCTCCCGACCCAGCTCCTGGGCCACCTTCTCCAAACCTCCCAACCCAGCACTAGCGCTCCAGATGGGTTGGAAGGAAGGCCCTGGGCAAATATTGGCTCTTGAAAGGTTAATAATTTACAAATGAACTACAGCTGATAAGAAGTCCGGGCTTCTGCTGCCAGGATACAGGGGGACGTGATATGCATGCAGTCGGCTTCCTATGGCAGGAACAAAGCAGCAGGAGCCAGGGTCCCTTTATAAAAGCCTTGGAGATGTGGCTAAGATGCTTGTCCCCTCATGTGACAGTGGCAGCTGTGAGATGGGGGATTTGGTCAAACCACACCGATGAAAGTGCAGGAGAGGCAGCCCCCCTCCTGTCTATGGCTCCTCCAGAGTCCACACTTCAAGCCAGGAGGCACAACCATGCTTTTCATTCAACTGCACACACCTGCCATTCCACCTCCCCAGCCTCCCACACAGCTCCTCTCCTGAGACATCCGCGTCCCTGGAAAGGCAGGTGCTTCTAATTTGCTCCTCCACAGGGGGAAAAAACAAAGTTCGGTTTCATAAGCTATTTGGGAATGCACAGGACTTCAGAAGGCATCTAAAAATGCAGGGACAGCCCACACACCCGGGAGGTGGGAAGGAGGCACAGGACTGGATGGGAGAGGTAGAAGGAAATGAGAAAGGGGGAGGACTGTTTGCATGAGGGATTATCACAATGCAATCCACAAAGAGGGTGAGGAAAAGCAGTGAAATGCTGCTGCCTGAGGGCGGAAATGACAGGGCCAGAGCCTAAAAGATCACGCTATTGCCGGCAGGGCACGTGTTTTTCCCTCCCGCTCTGACCCATTGTCTGACTGGCACACATGAAGATGTGTTAAAACGTAAGAATAATTCATAATAACCTCGGGGATTTGTCTCATATAGAAGACAAGAGACTCCTCCTCTCATGAAGCTCTGCTAAGAGGTCGTCCATGAGGCAGCAGGAGGGTGATGCCTGCATGGGTGTAAACTGACTCACCCCACAGCCCAGCAGAGTCATGCTCACAGATCACCTACGTGTTCACTGTCTCCACTCCGCCTCCTGCCACTGTGATAAAACACTCTGACCAAAGCAGTTTAAGGGATAAAGGGCCCATTTTTGCCCATGGTTCCACATTCCTGTCCATCTTGGTAGGGAAGCCAAAGCAGCAGGCACTTGAGAGAACTGGTCACATTGCATCCTCAGTCAAGATGCAGATAAAGATGAAAAGTGGTACTCAGTTCCTTTTCTCCATGTGCACAGTCCTGGATCCCTGCCCAGGGAATGGTGTTGCCCATGGTGGATAAATCATGAAAAAATAAAAGTTCATTTTCATAAGCTATTTGGGAATGCATAGGGTTTCAGAAAGCATCTAAAAATTCAGGGACAGCCTACACATTTGGGAGCTGGGAAGGAGGCACAGGAAATGGATGGAAGAGGTTAGTGCAATCAGGATAATCCCCCATAGATACAAACATGCTCAGAGGCCCATCTCCCAGGTAATTTTAGATTTCATAACATTGATAACACTAACCATTAAACTTGTGCTGTGCACACATGCATACACACACTTGGACACACATGCTCAGATAATCGAGTGTATCCTGTATCTATGGTCTCACTTATATAGAGATTGCATGGTCACACTTGCAGTCACACACATGTGCACAGATGCAAACATGGCAACATCTGGAGGGGAGCCAGTGACCGTACCAGAGGCTTGGAGAACATGTGGGAGCCAAGACAAGGGTTCTAGTGGGAAGTCTTTCAGCCCTGTGCTCCCCTCTACTGAAATGTCCTTCCTGGTCACATCCACATTCCTCCCATGTTTGTCCATTCATCTGCCCAGGGGCTCCTGGCCAGAGGAGCTGCCCTCCCTGTGTCCTGGGTAACTGATTCCATGGGCCAGAGGGATCTTAGCAGCTATGTTGCTGGGAAGACTCAGCTCAGAGGCTGGGCTTCTGATATACAGCATGGTGCATGATATCATATCTTCTATCAGTCCAGAAAAGCAAAGAGTCATGAACAGGGAGCTGCATGGTCAGGGAGCTCTGAAGGAAGGGGCCCCGGGTTCTGTGATGGGCCCTAGGACCCCTACTTCCTACCCTACCTGAGACTTTCCTGTTGGGTTTTCCCAGAAATTCTGTGGAACAGTACAGGCTGCTTAAATCTACATTAGCTTTGATTTAATTTACTTGCAAACTAATAATACTAATTAGCACTATTCACATTAATGCTAATGAATATTAATTACATAGTTGATGGACAGAGATCTAATTCAGCCCAATTCAGCTATCTCCTTCCTGCCCACACCTCTGAGTAAGAAGCAAGTGTCTGGTCCTCAGAACCTGCAACCCTGTCTTCACGGCTTCGTTTCCATCTCTGTACCAGTTATTTCTCTCTTACCTTCAAAGAAGGATCGCACACTCTTTACATGTAAACACCACATCTAGTCTGTCACTTTAGCTCACACACCCCGGTGCAGCTGCTTGCATGTATCAGTTCTTGATAAACAGTGTTTGTGGAGTGGATGAGAAAATGCATGATGGGACACAGGATGAGAGGAATAAATTAGCTCAGGTGATGGTATTTTATATTTTCCCTAGGAATATGTTGGGTCCTGATCCTTGAAGCTAGGCATCCTCAAGTGTGACTCACTCCACTGTTTCAACAAATGCCAGACCACACCAGGAACATGAAAGTGAATATGAATATGAAATGATTCTGACCTTGCGGTCTCCTTGGACTGAGGTCAGGGGTATGAGGAGGGCAGGGGACAGTGGTGTTTCCACCAGGGGACACATCCAGCACTACTCCCACCCCCAGAGCAGCAGAGGTAAGAAAATCACACAAGACAGATCTGCCCTAATCTTGCAACAAGATCATGTTAAAAGCAATTTTTCAAGCCTGAGTAAGATGTTTATGGCCTGATAGATGATGGCTGGCAAACTCATTTTATCATAAATATCACAGCAGATAATACACTTCAGTATAAATGATGCATCTGCCTTTGCCAGGATCTCGCCATGAGTAATGTCCCTCCGATACCAGCTTCTAAAAGATAAACAAATTATGGGTGGTAATTACCCGAAGTTTGATTTTCTTTTTTATGAGCTTTCTTTCACCCTAATCACACTCAGGGTGGGAAGACGGAGACATGAATGGGACTTAAAGTGGGGAAGCAAAGGGCCTCCTTCCCCCAGTGGGGAGGCTGAAGACTGAGCTGTTTCCATGGCTCCGGGATAAAAGGAAAGACCCAGCAAGTAGGAAAATGTACAGGAAGCAGAGAATTATGATGGGGAGAAAGCAGCAACTCCTCCAGCATATGCTTATTTAGAATATGCTTAAGCCATAGACAAATCCTTTCTCTCTCCACACACATATGAACATGAACTGTGCATGCAACTGCCCCACACACCAGCTCAGGTTTCTCTTTGCAAACCTTTAAGCCCACTGAGGGTCCTGGCCTTGACCCTGAGTTCTGAATGCTGACGTCTAGATCTATTGGCTGCTGGTATAACAGAACACCTGTAAAGAACACCCCCCCCCCTTTTTTTGGCTCATGCTCCTTGAGTCTGGCATGTCCATGAGAACGATCCTGGGAGCCCAATGAGTATGAACTTGGCTGTGAGTGAAAGAACCATTGGCCTAATGCCAGAGCAGCTCCAGTGAGGGCCAGGGTCTAAATCTTCAAACCAGCTCTAGACTTGGAAGAGAAGGACACAAGAACCTGATGTAAACAAGGGCTGATGTAACTAAGTTCCACAAAGCAAAAGACTGGAAATCCAGACCAAAGTACTGGCTGAGTTCTCTCCAAAGGCTCTGGAGCTGAGTCCTCCCTGGTCCCTCCCTAGGACGCCGTTATAAGCAACAATCCTTGGTGCTCTCATGCCTCTAGCCTCTGCCTCCACGGTCACATGTTGTCCCTGGCAGTCTCCTAGGATAGCATCAACATCAGTTAAGCCCATACCCTGCTCTGATGTGACTTCAACTAAATAAATCTGCCCAATTCCATTTCTAAGTAGGATTTCACCATGTGGTTCCTCAGGGGACATGAATTTTTGAAGGAGGCACAATACGGAAAATGAGAGCCAAGCTGAGAAGGATGACTGAGAAACCTAAGTAGAGACAACTAGAGGAAGAGAGAGACTGAGATGGGGATTGAGAAACAGGAAGAGAAGCACGGGGAGAGATGAAGGGAGAAGAGAGGTGTGGGAAAGGAGGAAGAGGAGGCAGAAGAGAAAAGGAGGTGGGCAGGATGGAGAGGAGGGGGTGAGGAGGAGGGGAGATGGGCAATGGAGCAGCCGCTAGGGAAGCAAATACACACACACACTGACTCCTGAACATCAGTGACGAAGGAACACCTCAGTGTTTAATGAATTTCCCTCCAAATACACACCCCTAGCACTGTACTGGAGCCAACTACATTACAGGAAGCAGTCTATGTGTATCTTCAAGTAATAAATGGCTGCTGTAAGGAAGAACAGTCTATGAGTTGGGGTCCCTGGCACCTCTGGCTCCTCCACATTCCACTTCCTACCATGACTCTGACTCTGAGGGCTTCTGGTTTTAAAGCTGAGAGCCTGAGTGGTGGGGAAAACAAAGCCTTATTCACAGGCAGCATCAGAGTGGCCATGTGCCTTTTTACCTCCTCTGGAGAAGAAAGCAGGTCACCCAGGAGCTGTGGTGACAGTTCCCCCTAAGGAGCCTGTTCTGAGGGCTACAAGTCTGCCACCATCATTCATCCAAGATTCCATCTATTATTACTTCCAAGCTTCCATGCTCTGGTCTGTTCCAGCTTCCTAGAATTTTCTAAAACTCTGTAAAGGGAGACTGTCACATTAGCATCAACCAAAATAGACCCCAGGCATGACATATCTAAATTAACAGGAGGAAGAAGGCCTCGGGGTTGGCAAGAGAGTACCCCTGGGGCAGGAGAGGTATGCACATATACCAGTGCCCATGTGTGTGTAGGTGTGCATTTTGTGTTTGTGTGTGCATGGTTTTGTTTATGTGTGTATGTGCTTGTATATCTGCATGCATCTATGTGTACCTTTGTTTGTGAAAGCAGGTAGAGGTAGAAGAAAGGCCCTCGATATTACTCATTCATTTCCAAGTCTCTGGCCTCTGGAATATTCTTTGTCATTGGAACAGTCACTCACTCAGTTGGCAGAAAGTCATTGACAAGGCATAATTTATGAATGAGATCAACCTTGCTTTTATTTTCTTTTACCATATTAGAAATGAATGAGTTTGGCTTTAGGGTAATGGTCCCCACTCCTTTTTGTCCTTGAAACCATCATTTGAAATGGAAAACCCTCTCTCTCTCTCCAGGAGAATTTGTCATGCCAGCCTTGACCAGTGCTATGGCTGAAAGATGAGGTTGAAAGAACAGAAGGGCAGGAGCTGACAACACCATCCCTAGCCCCTGGGCCATGCCTCAAGGAAGGGAAGAAGAACCTCTACCATCAAAGCATCTATAGCTGGAGCTTCCTCACTTCCTTCTGCACACCAGGGGAGACCTGAGATACACAGCCATGCTCCTCTCAGGGACAACCACACAAAGAGCAGTGGGCTAATTACTCCACGTGGACACACAATGGAGTGTGTGTCCTAGCACCATTAGTTGCCATAGTAACCTTTATTCTTCCTTCCATTCCCTTATTTACTCATTCACTCTTTTCTTCTTTAGCAGGCTGAGAGTAGACTATGCTAAGTACTAGAGGCATCAAAAAGAAGAACAAAAACCCCAGTCTGTAATGTCAATTCACAGTGAAAGCAAGAAGGAAAGGGAGTTGAGAAAGATGAGCATTCAGGTCACAAACTATGGAGTTGGGTTCTTCTACCACGGATGGGCTGTTTTTTACCTCTCTCACAGGGTGTTCTAGACTCACAAATGAGTGAGCTTCTTCCCATGTGGAGGTTTCTTCTTTGCTAGTGTCTGGCACCCTTCACTGATCTTTTGATTAAAACCCCCCATAGTTCATTCCACAATAAGGTGGGTAGCACTAAAACCTCAAGGTCAAGGCCCTAAAAGAAGTCTAGAAAGGGCTGTCAATTTGGAAGCTTGCAAAAGGAGGTGGTTGTGGCTGGTACCCTCACACAAAGGAAGCTGACTCCCCCAGGTCCCAGGCTGAAAGAGGAAGGCTACCTGAGGGTGAATCCATGAACTAAACAGGCCAAAGCCACCACAGGGACTGAGCAGAACTGAGAAACAGTCTGTTGATGCTCTCTCTGTGCCTGTATGATTCCTGTCTTAATAAACTTAGCCTGAGAAGCACCCATCCCGAAGATGGTCTCTATGGTGCATTCATGCAAGGGTTGACGTTGCCTTTCATCCTTTGACTAGCTGTGGTTTTACTAGAAAGCAGCAAAGCCTGGGGGCTGTCCCAAGTCCTTTCTCCTTCCCTGAGTATGCTAGGAGCTCTAGCTAAGGGGGCTCTCAGTGGGTTCTGCAGCTGGGAGAAAGAAGGGGAGGAAGTCACAGTAACAGGTCCTTTCTTGCTTTGCCTCAGGCCAGGCCTCTATCAAGCCACATCCTCTTAGCATCACCTCTTACCAGATCATCTCTGACTGAGACTAACAATGGTTAGTTCTCTCACCTGCTCCCATTCCCACCCCCACCCCTACCCCCACCCCAGAAACTTCTGTGAGGATACCATGGCAACTGCTGCTGACTGCTGGGCACTAAGGACCACAGTGCCTGAACACCATCACAGGACCCAGAGTTCTACCTCTGTGGCCTCAGAAACCAGCTCCAAAATCAATTGCAGGTTCTATCTGACTGACTGGGTCTATTTATGTATCCTATTCCCATCTCAGAGGATGAGGCATTAAGAATATGACTTCTCATAAAGCAAAGTCAAATAAGATTTTAGGGTCAAAAACGTCCCAGACATCAGAAAAGAAAACAGGTACCCAGGACACCTAAAAAAATAATAACACATTTTAAAACTGCATTTGCTGTAGGAATAAGAACCTAAGTCAGGGCTGAGCTACAGACTTGGGGTCAACATACAAAGAGTAAAATATCTTCAAGATCACTGGGCTCATTCTGGCAGAAAGGTGAGAACTCTGTGCAGGAGCTACAGCCTATGGGCATAATCATCCCCTCCGAGTATCCAGCAAACTGATGCTGGGCTGGCAGCAAACCCCGATATCATTGCAGAGGTCAGCATGGCTTCCTACTCGGAACTGCATGTCTCCCCAGCTAGGGACACTAATCAGATGTGAGAGCTAATGCTGACCCAAGTTGGAGAGAAATTAGGAAAGCCCAGCTCTAGATATCTTGTGAATGCACTCTGAGATTCCACACTGAGCCCTTAAGTCTGAGGCTTGTTGCCACAGACCCACCCCCAGGATCCTCAGAAGGGAATGGACCAGACATGCAGTTCACCCATGTCTCTTACATGGGCTCCAGGTTCAAATTTCCTGCATTGCTGCTTCCGGTCACATAACTCTCCCTTTCCCTAACTGCCTGCAGCCTTTCTTAAAAACTGACACCTTCTCTTGATGGATTCCATTTCTAACTCCCTGTCAAATAGGCTGCTTTCTCTCTTCATTTTCCAAGACTTTATCCACATCCATTAGGCTGGAGAGTGGATTTCATTATGATCATTACCAATATGGACAGGCAGCCAAGATTTAATATCTGTTGGTCAATAACTGCTTTCCTATCTAATAGCTCTAATGGCCATTTAGAGGGGACTGTGACCTTCCTGTCCTGCTGGTTTCCAAGGGGGTATGCTGATGCTAACAGAGCCATAGGAGTTCGGGATCTTTGGACCCGTTTCTCCTGAGTAAGCACAGGGTATATGAGGCCAGAGGCTGACACCTCATCTTCCAAGTCTAATCTATGTCCAGCACCCAGTAGAGCTCTTTCTGTCCCCATGCACCCTCTTCTCGTGTCCAGCACCCAGGGGAGTCCTTCCTGATCCCATCATGCTCTCTTCTCATGTCCAGCACCCCAATGGAGCCCTTTATGTCCCCATTGCTCTCTCTTCTCCGGGTGGTCTACACCCACATTTTATTCATTTCTTTTCTTACCTAGCAAGATTTCAGACTCTCCAAGGACAGAGCTTTCCTTAATCAATCAGAGAGATGGAAAAGGGGGTGCCAAGAATGGGCTGAGAACCTTACACTGGATTAAACAGGGGTTCAGGATACTGGCCTGCCTGGGGAGGAAGTCTGGGGTGCATTCCCTCCAAGGTGAGGTTGGGGTTCAACAGCAATGTTTGTCCTGACCCTGGACATGGCTTGTGCCACAGTAGCTACAAGAAGAGTGGGTGGTAGGGAAGGAGGAGGAGGAAGGACTGAGCTCAGGACAAATATCACAAGTAACCACTGGTATTTAGGACTCTGGCAGCACGAAGCAGCTACCATCCAAGACTGTCCACTCCCAGGGTGGTAGGCCTGGTATGAGCCACCAGATCAGGGAGATGCAGGGAACATCTCTGGGGAAAACAGAGTTGAACTCAAAATCAGAGAGAGGAAGACAATACTGAATGAAGTTCTCTCCTTGAAGACTGACTCTGAACCCTTAGCTGCTCTCTCACCCCATACCACAGTGGCTTCTCCAGGCTTCAGAGAAGACCCTGTGGTGACAGAGAGGACCCTGACACCACAGGAGGATTCTCCAGGCTTCAGAGAGGACCCTGCCACCACAGGGGGATTCTCCAGGCTTCAGAGATGACTCTGCCACCACAGGAGGATTCTCCAGGCTTCAGAGAGGACCCTGCCACCACAGTGGCTTCTCCAGGCTTCAGAGAGGACCCTGCCACTACAGGGGGATTCTCCAGGCTTCAGAGAAGACCCTGCCACAACAGGGACTTGGGCTTCAGAGCTCTGGACCTGTCTGGCCCATAGTTTGGGGACCTGCTGTTCTCCTGTCCTGAACTCTGGGACCAGTCCTCCTTAGAGCTGGTTCCAGATAGTTGTCTAACCCTAGACACTGGGAAACTTGAACAGTTTCTTAGTTCACAAGTTGTCAAGACTCCAGCTGTGGCCCACATTGACTCAGGTCTACAGAGTCAGAGGCTGCAAAAGCGAGGTTCTGACTGACATTTCCTAACCCACAGCACCCACAGCCATGCCATATTGGTAACCAGCATCCAGTAAACCAGGGCCACTCAAGCAAGTGCACCCTGGAAAGATGATGGAATCCCTGCTGGGGACAGGAGGCCACCGTCAGAGTTCATTTAAACATCCCAGTTATCCTTCCTGCCGCTCTTTACCTTTGTCCTCTCCAAAAATGGAAGAAACCAGGATTCAAGACAGAGCTTATTAATCCAGAACCTTAAGTAAATTAATTTCTCAAAGAAGGGGGAATGGAAAAGCAATGCTTAAGATGTCTGTGCCCACTACCTAGGTGGCACCTAACTAGCTCATTACTCACCAGCCTCACACATCAAACAGTAGGTCTGACAGGACTATTGACTTTATTTCTTCACTAATTTATGAGTAAGATATCAAGCCATAAAATACTATTTATGGCTTGTGGGAAGAACACTCAGGGCCCTGGGCACTACGACTTGGCTCAGTATTTTTGGGAAGGGTTGGCAATCTGTTTGCAGACTAGGCACAAACTCTCTTTAAAAGACACATCACCATATAAATATTTTAGCATCATAGATCACTAACTCTTGAGTCATTCAAAAGATGGATGAAAGAATCAAGGAAGGGACACCAAAGAGGCAGGACGATGGAGGAACAAGGGCCTTCTCATTCTGGCTACTTTCTCCAGACTCTGTTTCAGGGTGTAGGGCATTTTTAATCACTTCACTATTACTTATAAAAACTAACAGCAGGTTCCTGATGGAAGAAAAAAACAATGGCCAAGCATGGGGGTCATTTTCCAATTGATTCCCTTTCTCTCCATTTCCTTCTGAGCTCATGGGGGAAGAGAGAGCTTCACCCTTCAAAGATACCATAACTTAGTCCTCACTCATGGACTTTGTTTAAGAAAGGGCTTGGTATTTTTCTTTTTATGTCCCAGGGAACTACATTTCAGGTGGTTAATCATCTTTACAGCCCTAAAATATTTGGGATTTATGGAAAGCATTTAAACTCAGTTGGAAAAAAAAGACTTTCCCAAGTTCAGGGTAAATTTTCACTCTCATTATGGGTGCTAATTTATGGCCGGACCATGATTACAAGGCTTTACGTCAAACCCTCGGGGGCTTGTATTTTCTTATTATTCAGCCAGGTTTTATTCTCCATGTCAAATGAATCACACACTGAATGCCATGGAACAAACAGCATGTTCTCTTATCCCACACATATGATTCAGTCTTCATCTCCAAATATATGAACCCCCTGGGGAGAAGGCCTAGGGACTCCTTGTGGTATCCCATTCCCCCGTGATGAAAATGTCTAATCCTTCAAACATTGGGGTTTTTAGGGGCCATTGCTCCTGGGGGCTGAGCTTAGCTCCTGACACTGAGTACCCAGTACCTTGAAGAATTACCTAGAGGAAAGTCCTAGGGACCACTACCCAGCTGTGCCCCCAGCTACACCCACTCTACAAAGCACCTCTATAAGGACCATCGAAATGCTACTATCTGGAGCTGTGAATCTTCACTTCTGCCTTCCTTGGTCTTGCTCCTGCCCCTAGAGCCTCTCTTTCTGACAAGTTCCCTTCATACTGATTATTCTACTATCTGTCTAGATCGGGAAGCTGATCTGCTCCCCGCCAAGATGACCCTCTTATTCTTTACATGAAACAGATCATGTCTCCTTTACACACATGCGTGCATACACACACACACACACACACACACACACACACACACACACACACACACACACACACACACTTCCAGGATGCTCAGGTCACCATTTTCCTAGACAAGCAATCAGATGGCCTACATGACCAACATTTTCCAAGGAGGAGCCAACTGTTGCTCCTGCTCAGTGGTCTCCTCGGGCTTTTTCAGGAAGCTGGTCCCACTGCCTCCCAGAGATGACCTGTGCTCTGTCTCACTCTATCTTCCCCCATTACATCTGACCTCCCCATGTCACCCAGGACCTCTTGGGTCAAAGAGATGCTAATTTCTGCTCATGCAGAAGCAGAAATATCAAAGGCATATCTATAGGAAGTGTCTGTGAAGACATAGAATTTCAGAGTTTTGACTAGCAGGATGGAAGACTCTAACAGGGAAAGTCGCCCTGCATATCATTCATATCATAGTAAATTGAATAAGGACTCCATAAGAAAGAAAGAGACTCACACTCACTTGGCACCTGCCCTGTGCCAGACCCTAGTTCCTCACACAATGTGTTATTTTCACCTCCAACTGCTCCCAGAACATCATATCACTTTTACAAAGCAGAAGTTGAAATCTAAAAGATTAAAAGAATTAGCTCACACTGCCCAGCTAGGAAATGGCAGGTCTGACTCAAGCCTCTATTTTCTTTGGAACTCAGTTTTCTCCTTCTACACTTTCATGGAGGTGGGCATTTAGCTTCAGGAGATGCTTGTCCTGAAGCCAGCATTCCATCCTGAACCTGCTGGCTGTGGGTGTGGGGTGCTTCACACCAATTCTCTGCTGTGCCTGCAGCCATTTGCCAACTTAATAAAAGGTATAGGTTGAGCTGCCCCTGGTGCTTCTTGCCTCTGGGGGCTGTTAGGGTGCTGACTACCCCGTCATAGACTACCCCACCACAGGCCACCTTGAACAAGTCCTCCCTCTTTTCAGGGCCCCTGGACATTCTTGACTCTGAAGATCTATTCCTCAAGGCATGGGTGCAGGAGAGGCTCTGGGTTTGAGCCCCTAAGGAAACTTCCTCCAGACTACTGCTCACCTGGAAATTTGTGTCTAGGAAGGAAACTTGCATAGAGGGATGGATAGGGGGACTGAAGGGGTCTTGCTAATGTGGAAGCATTCTGCTTCTTACCATGAGCCCAAGCCATTGCAAGGCAAAGGACCTTTAAGTTCTGGACTAAAAGTCCATTGTAGTGCCCAAGTGCCTGAGATGCTTTTAAGAGATGCTTTCAGGAAATGTTTATGGGGGCTAGGGATGTGGCTTGGTCAATAGAGTGCTCATCTGGCATGCATGGGGACATGGTTCAGTCCCCCAACACTACCTAAAACCAGGCATGCTGGTACATGCCAATAATCACGGAGGCAGGAGGATCAGGAGTTCAAGGTTACCCTCAGGTACCTACCAAGTCTGAGGAAGGATGAGTACTCAAAATAGCCTCATATGAACTCAGAAAGTTCCAATGGGCTTAGAACCCCCCTCCATAAACAAAGAGATCATTCATTTAACCTTTTCCTTTTTTTCAGTCCTAGAGATTAAACCCAGGGCCTCATGCATGCTAGACAACTGCTTTACCTCAAAGCTCCGCCACCCCTAGCCTCTATTTACCTGGCTGTGAGTCATTCATGGTCCTTATGGGCTCAGCCTCTACTACCCTGATAGTCATCCACCTTCCAATCTGACTCTCAGATATCCTGGGAAAGCTGCCAACAGCCCTCAGCAGACAGCATCCCTCCTCCTCCTCCTCCTCTATTCTTCATTTCCTCACAGAACACTAGGGTGATGAGACCCACATGCCTCAGGGCTCACATACCTTCTCTGGACTTTTCTGGGGCAGGTATGAACCAAACGATCCAAAAAGACATGAGTGAAATGATTACTAATTGGTAAGAAAAGACAGCACACTAGTGAGAGCTGAATCTCATGAAAGACACTAAAATCCTAGCACCCTAGGACCTGTGACTGAGGCCTTACTTTGTCTTTGCCAAATAACCAAGCTGAAATGAGTCCGTGGATTAGACTACGTCCTAAACAAAGCACTCAGACAAGCACGGGGAAGGTGGCCACGCGAAACAGAGGACGAGGTGCACAGAGAAAGTGGGTCACTCTGAAGCTAGGAAGAAGCAAGACAGAGTTGCCTTCAACAGCTTCAGAGCGAGTGTGGCTCTGCCCGCACCTTAATTTCAGACTGGCCTCCAGAACCAGGAGAGAATGCATATCTGCTGTTTTAGATCATGCAGTTTTTAGTAAATTGGTTATGGAGACAGTAAGAAACTAATATATACACCACAGGGGTAAAATGGCAAAGTAAGACAAAAAAACAAACCATGAGAGAAGAGATGCAGATGGCAGCATTCAGTCTCAGCAGTAATAAAATAAATGTGACTAAAGCTACAGCAGAGATTTAAAAGACTTCTAATGCCTGGTGTTGGCAGGGGTAGAAACATGGGAACAAGGAAGAATAGGTCTTCTAGAGAGTAATGGGGTAATACACATTAGAAGCTGTAAAAATGTTCATATTTGAGGAAATAAGTAAGCAAAGATCTGTGTAAAATGCTATCACAGCCCCGCCTGTAACAGCAAAACAAAAAAGCAGAGAAATGTGAAGTTCAAACAAGTAGGGAACTGTTCAATAATTTATGTTATGTTCCCATGATGAGATTATCATGAAGCCATTAAAGATGATGATGTCGATCTGTACTTATCAAAAAGGAGAGAGTTCAAGTGCATCACCAGGGAGAACGGTACAGAACAGTCCGGTCTAGCTATGTAGCTAGAAAAGGCAGCAATAAATAGATGCCAGATCACAGCTGCTGAACTCATGCATCATTTTTTTTTGATTTTCTAATTTTTCTATAATGGAAATCAATACTCCAAGAAACAAATACTCAAAGAAACAAGATGGATGTGAACACTTCTGCTGCTGAGCCAGTGTGAGTGACATCGCTGGAGGAGTCAGCCCTGGGTCCACACCTCTTCACACTCCAACAGGGCAGAATGGGCTGAGGAAAAGCAGTGTCCCTCCCCTGGGGTTTACCTTCTGAGGCATGGCTTCTCAGCCTGCAGCATGCTCTGAATTGCGCCATCTCTAGCACCCAAAGGGACATGTCCATCTTAGTCAACACTTACAGACAAGGGGATGCTAGGAGGAAGGCTCTGAAGGCTGCAGTGGCTAGTGGCCAAGTCAAACAAGAGGTTAGAGCTCTCGCTCTTGAGCCAAATGGCTCCTACTATGTTCACCAACTCTCAGAAGAAGCTGCAGTCTTCAGGCCTGGGCTGCAGACCCTCCTGGCAGTTTTTAAAGGAGTCCGAGAATCTCCTAGAGCCTCCTGGAAGTCTAGGCTCACCAACATACTCCTCAGACATTGTCATCCTGTTCTCAGGTCCCCTCCAAGGGAGCACGCTGCCTTCCCCACACAGGTCCCCACCTGTCTCCAGATCCAGCCCACATTACTCATCCAAGTCCTGACTGGATAAAAAGGAGGCAACAAACTGGGCAGAAGCCCTCACCTCTTTCTGCTTCCTGCCCCTGGACAGTGTGACCAGTAGCCTCATGTTCCTGCCAATTTGATTTCCCCACCGTGATGGGCTGTATTTGTTGCAGAATATTCCTTTACACTGTGTGAAGATGGGTCACTGTGATTGGTTTAATAAAAAGCCGAATGGCCAATAGCTATGCAGGAAGAGGTTAGGTGGGACTTCTGGGGACAGAGAGGTCTCAGGGAAGAAGAAATGCAGAGTCTGGTGCAGAGTGACCAAGACATGCCGGAGGAGAGGTAAAAGCCATGAGCCACGTGGCAGCTTGTAGATAATAGAAATGGGTTAATTTAAGTTATATGAGCTAGTTAGAAAAAAGCCTAATCTAAGGCCAAGCTTTCATAATTAACAAGTCCTTGTGTCATGATTTGGGGGCTGGAGGTCTGAAAAAGCCCTCTACATGTGTCTTCAAACTGTGAACCAAAATGAAGCCCACCTTCTTAAGCTGGTTTTGTCAGACATTTATTTCATCACAGCAGTGAGGGGGTAAAACACAAAACTCAAGAGCAAAACCCATGCTCAGCTAAGGGTCAGTGGACAAGTACGAACCATGAACCACCACCACCACCCCACCACCTCACCTCATCCTCATACCCCCACCCCGCCCACCACCTCCCGGCCGCGCGCGCACACACACGCCCATACCTCCACAGAAAACGAGTCCTTCAGGACTCTGCGAGGCGCGAAGGGGCTGTGCTGGCAGCTCTGAGCATTCTCAGCTCACTCAGCACTCCACTTGGAATTCGTTTCCATATTTTGAAATTCCTAATTTTAACTAGAAAAATGGACATTATTGTTAACAAGATCAAAGTTTATAATAAACACTGGAGTAAGGTACCAGAGAAAGACGGGGTCTCAGGACGAAGGCAGAATTCTTATTATCCTGATTGGAATCTGCACTCATCCATTCCACAAACCCTGAGTTGCCCTGTGCTCCAGGAAGTGAGTCCAGGCCGTGCTTCCTGGCTGCCGCAGAGTGATCTGAGACCCTGGAGGATTCTGAGGCCTGAGAGCCTGCCTTCAACTATCTGACTAACCCCACAAAGCAGGTCTGGAGTCAACAGCCTGCATCTATTTTGTTTATCTTGGTGCGATGTGGCTAGGGTCAGTGGGGGCAGCCACCTCTGCTCTGAGCAGACAACTGTTTGAAGGCTTGTGCGTGTGTTTGGCACTTGCCATTGGCAGCTGGCTGGGACTCAGCTGGAGCTGTCCGTGCCCCCATGCCCGCTTGCTTCCCCACATCGTGGTGGCTGGGATTCAAGAGGAGCCCTCGGAGAGAAGTGGCAGCTGCTGGCTTCTTCGGGCCCAGAGTGGATGGCAGACCGATGTTACTTCCCCTACCATCTAGCGATGAAGTAGCTACAAAGCACTTTCAACAGGGGAGGGGATGCACGACTCCGTGGAGCAACGCACAGCGGTACACACCTGTGATCTCAGCACTCAGGAGGCTGAGGCAGGAGGATCGCAAGTTTGAGGCTAGCATGGGTTACAAGATGAGACCCTGTCTGAAAACAAAAAAGAAATAAAAATTAACAGAGAACTGTGACCTGTGAGCTGATATCAAATGGGAGCCAGGAGAGTGAAGGGAATGCTTTAGGACTATGCACCTCGCTGTACAGCCCTGCCTCCATGAAGAACCATACTTAGCAGTGGAGGTCAGAGCACCAGACCCTGCCATGCCCTGCACAGCACCATGTAACCCATACCCTCGCATGGGATCTTGGAGCACCTTGAACAATGACGATGGTTCCTAGGCATCACGCCAAGGTGTGCCCAGGTCCTGGAACGCTCTTGTAGTTTCCCGGCCCCTTCCTTTACCACTCTAATTTTTTTGTATCCTCCTCAGGCTGGCCAGTATCCCTGGGCAATGTCTGTTCCTCTGTGTATCCTAGAAAGGGCTGGCTGCCCTGTGCTCAGGGCTCTGTCGCTGCAAACCAAGTGTCCCGGAGTCATGTCCATGACCGTGTCTACACCATCCACCCTAAGGCCCTGTGTCTGCAGCAGCCTCTCCATTCTGTCCACTCATGCTGAGTTTGCAGGACCCAAAGCTGGTCCCCTGAGGTGCTGTCAAACTCTGGCCCTTCCTTCCTAACAAAGTCAGCTCTGCAGCTACTACAGGCAACTAAGAACGGGATTTCATGTGACCTACAGAAGGGAGAAGTCACAAGGTCCATTCAGGTTTTCCTCTCTGACAGGCGTCTCAGCTAAAGGATCCGATTGCCAAAGTATGGAAGACACACAGCCAGCAAGTTAAATATTGCCCATCAGGGAATTTCCACCAAGCTTCAGATACTCAACAGGACCACAGAATGGTCTAGGGATATGCCAATTCCAGCTCCTCCCGAAGCTCCTGGCTCCCAAGGAGTAGGGGGGCACATCCAAGAAAAGTCTTGGCTCCTAACCTGACAGGTGGTGGCACAGGGCTGGAATTATTGAGCAATAGCTAATTAAGCTCCCGAGGAAGCTAGTCATCAAGGTGTTTAATTGGCAGCATGTGACCATTAGAAGCTAATGAAGTCATTCCCTCACACTTTAATTAATGTCTGTCGCTCAGGCTGCTGCATGGAGGGTCCAAGGGGAAGGCAAACAGAAGGGCCTGCTGGCCAGGCCTGGACACCCCCACTCACTGTTCTCAGCACCAAGGCAGAGGAGAACAGATGGGCTGGTGGGCTGGGTGGTTCCCTCCTGGAGCCAAGCCCCAACCAAACCCCGGCCAAGCCCCTGAAGTTACTCTGGATTCACTTAGTGGAAAATTGCTGAGGCTCTGTGTGATGCCTGCCAGGAAGGCCAAGAAGACAGGTAATAGGGAGACCTTGTCAAGACTCAGACACATCCCACCTCTGCCTCACACTACACATACAGCCCTGTGCCACTGGCCTTTCTGACAGTTCCCTGCTTTGCTTGGTTTAATTTGGCCTGGCTTGGCTTTCTTTCAAACACCAGGGTGACCTTGAACTGCTGATTCTCTTGCTTCTGCCTCCTGGGTTACAGGTGCACACCACCAGGCCAGGTTAGTGCAGTGCTGGGGATGGACCTTGGGGTTCCCTGCATGCTGAGCAAGCATTCTACCAGCCCAGATCACCAGCCCGGGTTTTTTGTTTTTTTTGTTTGTTTGGTTTTTTGTTTTATTTTGTTTTGTTTTTCTATCTTTGAAATGAGATCTAGCTGTGAAGTCCAGGCAGCCTGCAAATTCAAAGTCCTCAGCCTCTGCCCCCCAGTGCTGGGATTACAGAAGTGTGTCGTCAGGATGGTTTGAAGTCAGTGTTCTTACTTATTAAACACCTCCACCACGATCACTACAGGTAGAAACCAGACCTCCTTGATTCTGTGAGCAAAACCCTTAAATGACTGAGCACTTCAGAGGAAAGGAGGAACCCTCACATGAACAACAGCCTTTCAGACCCTCTGCCTCTCCTTCCTGCTCCCCCCTTAGCTCCCTTCCTCCTCCCTGTCCTCACTCCAGCCACACTGTTCATCCTGTTCCTCAACACAGCAAGCCTCTTTCTCCCTCCCCACCTCTCCCCCACCTCCCACCCCCACTGCCTCCATCCCTCTCTCCCCCACCTCCCACCCCCACTGCCTCCATCCCTCTCTCCCCCACCTCCCACCCCCACTGCCTCCATCCCTCTCTCCCCCACCTCCCACTCCCCCACCTCCCACTCCCCCACCTCCCACTCCCCCACCTCCCACCCCCACTGCCTCCATCCCTCTCTCCCCCACCTCCCACCCCCACTGCCTCCATCCCTCTCTCCCCCACCTCCCACTTCCCCACCTCCCACTTCCCCACCTCCCACCCCTACCTCCCACTCCCCCCACCTCCCACCCCCACTGCCTCCATCCTTCTCTCCCCCACCTCCCACTCCCCCACCTCCCACCCCCACTGCCTCCATCCCTCTCTCCCCCACCTCCCACCCCCACTGCCTCCATCCCTCTCTCCCTCCCCACCTCTCCCCCACCTCCCACCCCTACTGCCTCTGTCACGGGGCCTTTGCACTTGTCTTCTCTGCTCTCATTAAATTCTTCATTCTTCAAACACAGTTCACATGCCTCACATCCTCATACTTTACTCATGTAACCTCAGAGAAGCTTCTGGTATCCCAATTTAAGGTCCCAAATTTCCAAACACCCAAGAAACCTGGCATGTACTGTCTCCTAACCCTAATTTTTTCTTCACATTTGGTCATATTTAAATACAATTTATTTCCATAGTCTGTGCTTACTGGAGGTTTTGGAATGCCTGCCCCACCTCCATGCAGGCAGGAAGCTCAGTGGTGGCAGAAGAACTTCTGCTCGCTGAGTGTCTCCTGAGCTAAGCACATTCATTTCCAGCACAGACAACCAGCCAGGTGCAAGACCTGCACTGACAAATACCTCAATAAACAGGCCATGTGATGTGAGATGAAGCTCCACAGGGCAGAGCTGGGTGGTGCCACATCTCCCTCTTCCTCGTCTCTAGTTCTCCCATGTGATACCTCATCGAGACCCAATGGTGGGCAGAGTCCTACACTGAGCTGGAAACCAGGAACAGGACCAGACAAGAGCCCCCAGTGATGAGACTGAGCAGCTGCGACCAGCCGCTTAGGTCTGTCCTGTGGTTGGCAGGGCTTGGGTGAGTTTGTCCCACACATTCAGGGGCTGGAAGCTGTGGTGGAACCTTTCAGAGGTGGCACTCCGTGGAAGGTGGCTGTGCCCTGGGGCTCCACAACACTGGTGTCCTGGAGTGGGCTGGCTCTCACAATACTTAGTTCTCCTGAGAGTGGGTTGATGTGGAGTGAGGCCCTAGCACTTGTTGGCCTCTCCACACAGACCGTCACTGTTTTTCCTCCATACTCTGATGCAGCCAAGGGGCCTTCACTAACATGCTGGTGTCTTGTCAGCTCGGGACCCACGTCACCAGAATCAGAAGCCAAAGGAGCCTCTTACACTGTAAGGTCCTGATCCCAGCTTCCTGACCCAGCAACACAAAACAGACTAAGCTCTCTGCTAGATTGCAAGGATTCCTTTGAGTGCTGTGGAAATTCTGACAAGAAGGGTACACACCACCCTCTGGGAGTGCAGAATCCGGACCAGCACACTTTGCTGTAAAGGCCAGGACACTAACTGCCTTTGGCTTGCAGGTCATATAGTCTGTCTTAACCCCGCCACACCGAAGCAGCAGGCTGGAGAATGGAGGCTGCACCTGTGGTCCACGGGAATTGTGTGGACACAGGAGTTTGAATTTCACGTAACTGTAAGCGAGCACAGTGAAACCACCAAAATAGACCACTCCGTGGGTAGATAATAGTTTGTTGAGACATAAACTGCCAGGCTGCCCCGGATGGTAGAGAACAGCGGCTTGGGTGGAAGAGTAGAGTCTGTTTTATGGAGCAGGTAACAGTGGAAGGCGGCCTGCAGGCCAGAACAGCCTGGGAGTTAGTGTGGGGACTGTGACTTGTCGCAGGTTGCTTGGGTTAACTGGGAACTAGGTGCTCTTTACCTGAGGTAGTTGACCCTAGGGAGCAAAGAAGGGAAGTAGGAGGCTTTCCTGACAAACAGAAGCCTCTTCACAAGGTTTCCAAGGAATACTGAGCTTAGGTTTCTGTTTACCCAGTAAGATTCCTCCTGTTTACACCCTAAGAATCCAGCCTGGGTCAGGCCCAGGTCACCATCTTTAGGACATCAGCAGCAGCACTACCATTTGTGGGGGCCACTTTGTGACCTAGCAGTGACAATGTATCACAAAGTATTCTTTTGATTTTTCTCAACCATTTAGAACTGTGAGTATGATTCTTAACTTACAGACTATATAAATAGCAATGGGCAGGTTTAACCCATGGGCCACATGGAGTTGGCCGATTCCTGATCTACAAGAGGAATAGAGAAGAATAAAACTCGGTGGCTTACAGCTAAGGTTTAAAACACAGCTCCAGTCTCACCATCCGTCAGAGACGCTTCTCTTTGCAGCAGATGGAGAGCATTACATAAAACCACAACTGGTCAAAATGCAGAGAACAACACACCGTGTGGTACCTTGCCCCCGTGGATATAACTGTAACACGACTCCTGCATCTAAGATCCAGAGAACACTGCGGAAGAGGGTGGGAAGATTGTAAGAGCCAAGAGGACTGGGAAATCTGCTGTGAGCTTGTGTCTCTTAGATGTGACAGGAAACCTAAACCTGTAGCTTGATTTTTTCGCCTTGCCCACAGTCAGGACAAATCTTTGTCACCCGCCAGTCCCACAGCCGCTCAGACCCAACCAAATAAACACAGACACTTATATTGCTTTCAAACCGTATGGCCGTGGCAGGCTTCCTGCTAACTGTCCTTATCTTGCTAACTGTGCTTTTATCTTAAATTGATCCATTTCCATACATCTATACCTTGCCATGTGGCTGGTGGCTTACTGGCGTCTTCACATGCTGCTGGTCATGGCGGCGGCTGCAGCCTCTCTGGTCATTGCGGCGGCTGCAGCGTCTCCTTCTGCCTTTCTGTCCTTTTATATCTCCTCTCTGTTAGTCCCACCTATCTTTCCTGCCTAGCCACGGCCGATCAGGTTTTATTTATTAACCAATCAGAGCAACTTGACATACAGACCATCCCCCAGCACAGCCAAGTGCAGACCATCTCAGACACCTGCACTCAGGCCCATGGTCCTAATCATCCTCTATACGGACCTGCTGGGTAACGCCACAAAGAACCTGAGAATGGGCTCCCACAGGACATACAGAACATCCCACAGCATAAACCCATGACACCTCAAAATATGGCTGCCTTGCGCACCAATAGACTAACACAGAAATGGAAAATCTTATGGGGCCCCACTCTAAACAAAGAACTACAGGCAACTGATTGCAGAGAGAGGGAGAATGAATCCTCCCCAGAGCTGACCCCCTCACTGGTTATCCAATACTGAGTGGTCATCTTGAAATCATAGACATATAAGCAACACTAAACAGACTCGGGTGGTTGTATTTTTATATTTATGCGTATATATGTAACAATAATAACTAAAGAAAAGGAGGCCATGAATTTGAGAGGAAGGGAGGAGTTGGAAGGACTGTAGGGAGGAAACTGTAATTATATTTCACTTTTAAAAGAGTTTTAAGATCTGGTGCAGCAGATAATCCTCAAAGCTGCTTGTGGAAGGTAGGAATTTAACTGGATAAAAACTGGTGCTCGCAGAGAAGGTTTTGGGGAAGAGGTAGAATTTAGAATAGAGGCTGAGCCTTGGAGAGCATAGGCAAGCTGAGGATGGAAAAGCTCCCCCGCATGGAGGGTAGTGGTAGTAATAATAGTCATGAAATCTAGGATCTGGGGATTCCATGGTGCACCTGGCTCAGTAGCCAGCACCTTCCCAGCAACTGTTTAAAGGGAACACTGCTCACCTTTAAAATGAGGCCAGGGTTTGAAGGGTTAAAGATTTGCCCAGAATCTCAGCCCAGGTTATAGAGGCCTGGAAGCTCACCCATCCTGTTCTCTCAGACTCTCCTGCCCTTTGATCCAGGCTTCTCCCTTCTGCTACAAGGATGCTGCTGTCCCTGGTGGGCCTGCATTCATGTAAATAACCTCTCCTAAATACACTCAATGAAAAATCAATTACATAGCAAAGTGGCTGAGGTTTGGATAAACAACCTAATTGTTCCCTCTGGGGCTGCTAGCTGAGAGATCCCAGTTGAGAGAAGAAAGAGAGCTAACATTCATTAAAGTCCTGCCTTGGGCTCTGATAGCAGCTTGAGCCCCATGGCCAGACCCCCACAGGACCTCAGGAGAGATGCCGGCCTTCTGTACTCCTGCAGAGATGTCTGAGACCCACAGGTTCAGAGTTAGCCTCTGGCCCAGACCTGCTTGAGACTCAGGCACCCCACACACAGATACCACCACCACCAGAAACCCTCTGAGATGACCACACTTCCTCCTGAAAGGCCGCCCTGTCCATGGCCTCTGCAGCTCATGAGTTCTGCTTAAACTTGGACTTCCCCCCTCCCCTCTCTTTTAGAGACAGGGTCTTTCTGTGTAGCTCTGGCTGTCCTAGAACTCACTCTGTAGACCAGGCTGTCCTCGAACTCACAGATCTCCTCCTGCCTCTGCCTCCCAAGTGCTGGCATTAAAGGAATGTGCCACCACCACCTAGCAAGGACTTTTCTTCTCCTAAATCAGGATACTAACTCTAGTTCCAAAGGTCTTAGAAAGATATCACATGACTTTTCCTGGGGAAATGTAAACAAATGTCTACTCAGCCCAGATAGGAACCAACCAGAGACCAAAGAAAGGATTCCATTCAAGTCTAGCCCGGGGGACCAATGATTTGAGCTAGGGTTACTTACAGGAGCATTATCAGCTCATGGGTGCTGTACCATGAAGAGCATACTCTCTCCCAGGAGCTGTGAACTGTCTATCGGTCCCTTGGGAAGGGAGAGACTCTGGAACCCCTCCTCTGCTCCATGATGGAAAGTTAATGGGTCTCCTTTCTGTAATCACAGGTGCTGAGCACCCAAAAGGGAAGAACCAGGTCACGCCTAGAGGACAGCATTCTACAACAGAAGCCATATACCTGAGCCCTGGACTGGAGAAAACGTAGGCTGGGGCTTAGGACAGAAGGAAAAGGCTGGAAGAAGAGTTGCCTTCACTCACAGGACTCTGAGAGGAAGCTCCAAAGTCCAGAGTCTGCAGTCCACACTCCAGCTTGCTCCCAGCTGTGTGCCAAAGGTAGAAGATGGGTATTGAAGGTTAAATAAACAAAAATACAGTTTCTATCCTGGCCTCTGGGGGAGCACAATATCACACCTGCCAGTTCTAAATGATAAGGTGTCCCCAGGCCTAACCATACAGCCGCAGGAGCCATGGGATAATTGAGTGAGCCCTGAGCAGACTAAAAAGACCAAGGTTCTAATGCCATTTCGTGTGTGTGTGTGTGTGTGTGTGTGTGTGTGTGTGTGTGTGTGTCCCCTTATGAGTATGTGTCCTTATGAGTGTATTTTCTCAAATCTCCCTATCCAAATAAATTTACAAACATTGCAAACACTGTAGAGTTTTTCACCTTGTCTGGCAGCAATACCCATATTAACGGCTCCTAGCTGAGAAGGTTGCCCCCACACATCTCTAACCTGGTGCTTCAGGACTCACATTCCCCGACAGGCCACAGCACAAGAATGTGGAAGCACAGACACAGCAGAAAGCGTCTTTTCACACCTCATGAAATCATATTCTTCAGGGCATTTCTGAACACGTCTGACATAAACTCATAAGCCTCCATTTATTGAAACTCCAGAATGCCAACACCTGAGCCGTTCAGTCCAAACCATCAATCACGGGTTTAATATCACAGGTGACACAACAATTGTACTTTCTGTTTAGTTGCTGGTGTTCAAGAGAGATAAAGGCACAGGAGCATGCACAGAAGCACCCACACTCCTCAGGGCCCTGCTGGGTGTGAGCCCTCCAGATGCCTGCCACTCCCTGTTGCCCGACTCTTCTGGGCCAAACCCGCCCATGTCCTGTGCTGAGTTATGTCTCCTCTAGCTCTCCTGGAAGGCTCCTAGGAACACAAACAAAAGCCGAAACGTACAAGAATTAGCTGGTAGAAGAGACCCTGTTGGACATGGGAGCTCAGCAGTTTTTACCATCTCCTGTAGTGAGTCTGCAGCTGAGCACACCTGAGACCACACTAGAGCACAGCCATCAAAGAGGGCCTTCCCTACTGAAAATCCTGCTAACCCTGGCCCAATCCTTTCATTGCACAAAAAAACTGAACTCCTCTCAAGAGAAACACTGATGAATTCTTGAAGGTATCAATGGCTGCTACTTTCTACCCAGGATAATTGTGTCAGAATGTCCTTCCTTGCCTATACCCTTAGCTCATCTTCATATATAATGTGCAGTTTTGTAAACAACTCTTGCACTGAGGAGACATGATCAAATGTCAGCTTGCCCCAGATAAGGCACCAAACACAGACCAAAGAAACAATTCCACCGTGGTATAGACTGGTGAACCCATGACCTTATTAGGGTTACTTACAGGAGCATGTGTGACTCAGCTCCATCAGCGAAAAGCCTACCCCCATTGGTTGGAATCTGAGTCCCTGCAGTTCCGTGTATGGCTTGGAGGCAGCTGCCTCACCTAAGGGGACTGGGAAGGCCCTGGTAGGTCACATGACTTTCCTGTGCAACTCATGAGCCTCTTAGAGGGAATGTTTCAACAGATTTTAATCTATTCTAACACCCTCTGTCCTTTGTTTCATTTATTCACACATTGTAGTCATGTGATACATGATGATACATTGTTGCCATTATTACCATGGTTATTCATTTATGTTGTTACTTGGTTTTGAGACAGGGTCTCAAGCATCCCAAGATGGCCTCAAACTTTCTATATAGCTGACGGAAGCTGATTCTTCTGTCTCCCACTCCCGACCACTGGGATTACAAGAGTATATGCCATCATGCCCTGTGTATTTGGGCTGGGTACCAAGGGCTTTGTACATGCTAGGCAAGCACTCTACCAACTGAGCTACATTCTCCTACCTAACGCAGGGCATCACACATATCAGGAGTAGGCTAGAACTCTACCATGGAACTACACCTCCTTCCCCATCATTGTGTCCTTCAAACGCTTGTCCATCAGATCAAACAAGAATAAAAAAATGGAGCACCATGTGCTGCCTCCAGTGATTCCTGCCTGGTACTTGTCCTCTCTTTATGCAGAGCTGAGTTCCAGAGTGTGTCATTTTCTTTTCTCTGAAGAATTTCTAATGTTTTATCGAGGGCAATGGGTTCTCTTATCCCATGTCTGCCTGAGATAGTCTCCTCTTCTGTAGCATCATTCCCTAATACAGATTCTTAGCTGGTGACAACACTTTAAATACTTGACCCTTCTCTCCTCAGCTCTCATGATTTCCGCAATGACCCTGCTGTAATTTCTACCTTTGCTCTTTGCTAAATAAGTAAAACCTCTCCTCTGGCACCTTTGAATGTTTTCTTGTCTTTGGTCCTCAGCATTTTTAATCTGGTGCATCCACATGTACACTTTGGGGAATTTACCTTACCTGGTAGTCTGAAGTTTCTAGATCTGGGGTTTGGTGTCTATCACTATTTTAGAAAGCTCTGGGCCATGCTGGATTCAGATATTCCTTCTGGCCCTCTCTCCTTTCTATTCTTCCTGGTTTCTGGACACACGCAGGTTCTATCTTTTGTCCATGATCCTCACAGTGAGGTCCCTGCACTTGAGACATCATCATCTGAGAAGCAGTGAACTACAGATGACCTGGCCTTACCCCAGTCCAGCCCATGACTCTGGATGGACCCAGCAGTGTGTGTTTAGTGACCAGTGACAACCTCTCTGTGCCTATTTTGCATGGAGAAGTCTGAAAGCTATCGGCTGAAGTGTGACTGTGACCCTGAGCTACATAGCATGCCACAGGGGTGACAGAGGAGAGGAACGCTTTGGCCACTGGACACATTCGTGGATCTGAACATTTTCCCCTTGGCTTCTGCCTGCATGTCAGTGACACTTTGCAGTGGGGCCTCACATGCCTTCAGTGAGGTCTAAAGAACAATATGATACGAAGTCCAAGTGAGCTGCCATTCTTCTGCCCTCCTTGAACTCTTCCCCCAGACAGTGGCCGTCATACCAGACGGCAGGATACCCTGGGAGATGATTGAAGATGACTTTAGACATGCTAAGCCAGAATCCCCACTAAATCATTCTTAGCAAAGCCCCTGGGTGTTCTGACTCAGCCAGTGCATGACCTGGTGGATGACATCACTTATGGAGCCTGAAAGTCTAGCCTGTGTGTTAAAGCTCAATACTACTCCATCCCCAAACCCATCTGATGTGCCCAAACCATGCTTAAATAGCCTCTGCTTCAGCCTCCTTCCCTTCTTCAAGTGAACCAGGAAGGAAAATTTCATACCCTCTGAGGCTTTCTCCGGGGCCCCAGAGCTGAGTGTCAGATCCTATGCAACTTCCCTGAATTCCTACGAGGTTATCAAACACAGTATATCATGTCTCTGAATTTGGTGGCATTGGTTAATAGATACACTGTCTCTAAGATACAGCCATTCCTATTTCTCCCATCCCACCCACCCTATGAGGCCAACTATGGAGATGTGACTTCTCTAAGAAGTTCCAGTTAGTTATCTTGTATCCCAGGCCCCTATAGGACCATGTCATCCTGGTCTACACCCTGCTTGTATCTATACTTTCACTAACTGAACACCCTCAGACTGTTGCCTGTTTCTGTACCTCAGCTAGCATGATTACATGTAGCATGAATCTTAAAAGTTCTTATTAATAAAATCAAACCCGGGGCCAGTTGTTGGGGTGAAAGCTGGAAGATCAGAGAGACAGAACAAGCCACAACTTCTCACCTGGCCAACTTCTCAGCTGGTCTTGTTTCCTCAGACTGGAAGCCTCTGTGTCCTCACATCCGAATGGCTCTCAGCTGAAGTGTGCTGCTAGAAGCCTGAAAGCTTAACCAGCCAAATGCTTCTAGTTTCTAGTCTTCATGCCTTATATATCTTTCTGTTTTCTACCACCACTCCCTGGGATTACAGGCTCACTTCTTTGGATTAAAGGCGTGTGTCACCATGCCTGGCTGTTTCCAATGTGGCCTTGAACTCACAGAGATCCAGAGGGATTTCTACTTCTGGAGTGCTAGGATTAAAGGTGTGAGTGCCACCATTTTCTAGCCTTTGTATCTAGTGGCTGTTCTGTCTCTGACCCCAGATAAGTTTATTAGGGTGCACAATATTTTGGGGAACACAATACCACCACAAGTACAGTCCTGCAGGCACCCTTACAAAGATATCACATAGTGTTAGCCTTTTGTCTATCTGCAGAATGTCTCAAAACACCGCCATTCCAGACCCCCCAGTCCTCCTGGTTTTCAGGGTTCTGGATCGTGCTGAGGAGGTTCACACATGTAGGGGATATCCAAACATCTAGCCATGTTTCATGTGAAAGAAGACTCCACTGGTCCTGTATGTTCCCAGGGTAGACTCATTTCCAACTGCTCATTCCCACTGGAGCAGGGAGGCCCCAAACTAGGCATATGGGGTGCCTTGGCAGGATCAGCATGGGGTCAGAACTCTCCAGATTGCTAATATCTTCTGAAGTTCTGTCACCGAGACCCCTGACTTATCACATCTCCAACTTTACTCCTGTCCCAGGCTGTCATGTGCACCTGATCCCCATACAAAATGATACCCTTAATCCCAAGGGTTCCATGAATCCTATTTACTGTGTATCCCCAGGTGACAAAACACTAAGCCTATGAAACACTCAACAACACAGAGGAGAGGATATACCTGTAAGCAAGAACTAGAAATACCAGGCTGTTTAGAGCTGGAACTCACTGCAGTGAGAGACAGTAAGAGAGTAATTCAGGAAGAAAGTGGCAGTTCTACCTAGGCTGTGGGAAACTGTGGGTGATGCACAGGGAGAGAGAGCGGGAAGCTGATAGCAGGCAGGAGTCAGCCTGAGCCAGCCGAAGAGTGTCTGAGAGGGACAGGTGAGTGGGCTGGACTGCAGGCGTGAAGACCCATAAGGAGTGACAGGAGCGGAGCCTGGGAGGAGGACCAGGTGAGGAGAGCCTGACACCATTAGACAGTGATAGGCTTCTGCCTGTGGAACATTTGAGAAGAGTCTGAGGTCTGAGAGGAAAATCACTGATTTCACATCCTAAGCAAAAAATCCCAAGTTGAGAGGTGAACAAGATCAGCTAAAGGAAGGGGTGGGAAGACTGAAGAAGAGCGCCCAAGTCATGTCTGATTTTGAAATTCTGGTGATTTGAAGGCTAGAGGCTGCCATACCACAGGCAGGGAGTGGGCAGCAGACAGACCCCAGCATGACAGACACTTTTCCTCATGGCACACACATCTGCCAAAGCACCAGCCTTTGCAGAACTTAAACCCACTGGCCAAAAACTTCACGGAGCAGCAGCCTCCAAGGCTACCATTAGGGATGGCACCACACAGGCACAGGACTGCACAACTAACACTTTGACAAGGTCCTGTCGCTCAGGAGATCTCTCTCCATCCACAAGGCACCGCTCCTTCCTGTGCTTTTGGTGTTCCGGAGCTTCTGAGGGTGAGTGTCCAGACAGGACAGCTTCCTTGCTGCCCTTCTACCAGCTTCAGAGGCAAATAACTCTGTTCCTGCGGGGCTCCTTGTTGAATAACTCCTGATGTCTGTAGTAAGTTCTTCCATCTCCACTGGCCTGTCTCTCCGCCCACACTGACAGCAGCCAGGCAAAGCCACTGTCCCTCACCTAGACAACTAGAACCTCTGCCTGCTCCTTCTGCTTTAGTCCTGCTCACGCTTCTCATACCATATTTCCAGAGAAGCCAGAGTAGAATATCTACAGTACAATCCCAATGGTCACATCCCCCTTTTATTTATTTTTTTAATTATTTATTTATTTTTATTTTTTGTTTTTGTTTTTCGAGACAGGGTTTCTCTGTGTAGCTTTGCACCTTTCCTGGAACTCACTTTGGAGACCAGGCTGCCCTCAAACTCACAGAGATCCACTTGTCTCTACCTCCCAAGTGCTTAAAGGTGTGCACCACCACCGCCCGACTCATTTCCCCTTTTTAAACCCTTTCCTGAGACTTCAGGATACATCACACTCCATTACAGGATACTCTGAGAATGCTGTAATGCAGCCTATGGTCTCTCCCTCAAGCCTCACGCTCAACCATGAACTATCCCTTCATTTCACCATGCCTGGGGAGCCTCCACCTACCTGAACTCCACGTGGGACCATTCTCATCATCCTGGACGGCACTGGAGGATGGAAGGAGAACATGAGCCTCAGGTACAAGTGAATTTTTAGGAGCTACCACTAAAATAAACATAAATAAATAAATAAATACTAATAAATAAATAAATAAAAATAAATAAATAAAAATAAATAAAAAAAAATAAAAGAGATGGTGAGCTTCTGATTGACAATACTTTTTACAACTCCATCTCTTCCAAAGGTTCCCTTTTTTATCATCTGACCCTTACCAAGTGAGCTTGCGTTCCTTCTGTGCTATCTTCAAAACCTGGTGTATGATATACAATCCCAGCACACAAACTTGGGACAAGGACTCCCCAGCTGGACATATATGGCTGCGGCTTCTGTGCTGAACAGAGTAAACCAGGAAGGACACCATCCTCTTCTGCAGCCAGTGTTTCACATCTCTCAGGCCTCGACAGCAGGTGACCAGGGGTCTCTGCTTTCTGCTCTGGTAGCTCCATCCTAAACCAAGCAGACAGCTGCAACCAGCCACCACACACACACTGAGAGACATCTCTCCTGGATAGTGAAGGCTGAAGCCTGAGATATAGGTGCAGCAGACTTGAGTTCTGGCAAAGGGTCCTGTGCTGGAGAGTTTTATGTCAACTTGACACAAGCTAAAGTCATCTGAGAGGAGGGAGCCTCAATTAAGAAAATGCCTCCATAAGATCAGGCTCTAGGCAAGCCTGTAGGGCATTTTCTTAATTAGTGATTGAGGGGGAGCGCTCAGCACATTGTGGTGGTGCCATCCTGGGGCTGGTGATCCCAGGTTCTGTAAGAAAGCAGGCTGAGCAAGCCATGATGAGCAAACCAGTAAGCAGCACCCTCTATGGCCTCTGCATCAGCTCCTGCCTCCAGGTTCCTGCCCTGTTTGAGTTCCTGTCCTGACTTCCTTTAGTTATGGACTATAGTGTGAAAGTGTAAGCCGAATAAACTCTTTCCTCCCCAATTTGCTTTTCAGTCACGGTATTTCATTACAGTAATAGAATTCTAACTATGACAGTCCCCTTCCCAGCTTGCAGACTACCAGTTCTGCCATGTCCTCACATGGCAGGTAGGGCAAAGGTCTCCCTTCGACTTCTTTCATGGGAGTATATCTCATTAATGATGGATTTAGCCTCATGATCTAATCACCTCATAAAGGCTCCACCTTCTAATACCATTACCTGAGGGATGAAACCTTTAAGGTGTGAGACTTATAGGTACTAACATCCGACTACAGTTCCCCAGACCACAAAGCCTCTCCTGGTAGACAGAAGTCCATGTTATCAGGGGGATTCCAGATTGTTAGCTCCATGAAGGCAAGAAATACATTTACCTCATGTCCCAAAAAAGCCAAATGCTGAGCCCAGCAGTCAGCACATTGTGTGCCCCAGATCTATTGAGACAAGAAAAATAGTCTACTGGTCCCACACATCACTGCAAAGTACAGGAGGTAGTTAAATTCCTATGGAATTCTATTTCTGATCCATCTTCCCATTCACTACTCTCTACATGCATCACACTCACCATACATCTGCACATCCAGACATGTTTCCACTTCAACTCCACTACACATACACACTATGCTCTCCAATTCCCAGCCCCACACTAACACATGGTAACAGACTCATGTGTATAACACACACCTTGCAGAGGTTAGAGGGAGGCCCAGAGAGGTTGTTATTTGTTCCAGGTCACAGAGCATATCTGAAACTATACTCCCAAGTAACTATGCTGGAGAGCGAGGGAGAAGTGGTGGAGAGAGAAGGAAAGAGAGAGAGAGAAGAGAGGAGAGAGGAGGGAGGGAGGGAGGGAGGGAGGGAGGGAGGGAGGGAGGGAGGGAGGGAGGGAGGGAGGGAGGAAAAAAGAATTTCCGAGCAGCTGGAACAGCACAGTTTTGTTTCAGAACACTAGCTCTCAGGCACAGAGGCTTTCAGGAACACTAGTCCAAATGTTATACTAAGACTGAGTTTTATGTGGTTTCTCTCAAATGCACTGTGCATTATTCAATAAGTAATTAAAATCTATTTTATCAAATAATATAACAAGCTATGTTTTCCAATTGTGATGAATCCTAAGATATTTAAGCTTATAAAATGTTTAAAATGTGTCCTTCTACACCTCTTATTAATCAAGTGATAAAATTAACTGCTAGTGTCTGGATCCACTCATTCCTAGCAATGTATACCTTTTCTGTTTCATAAAATTAGTTGAATGTCAATGTCTAATCCAATTAAAGGAATAATTTCTATTTCTTTTCAGAAACTAATTCTAAAGTTCAGAACACACGTGTACCTGCATTACTTTTTTTTTTTTGCAATTTTTTTTTTTTTTTTTGTCGGAGCTGAGGACCGAACCCATGGCCTTGTACTTGGCCTTGTGCTTGCTAGGCAAGTGCTCTACCACTGAGCTAAATCCCCAACCCCCTGCATTACTTTTAAAAAGTGAGCATCTTCAATTGTGCTTTGTTTATTGTAAACAACTGCCATTGCAGCTACACAGGCCATTTAATTGTGATCAACTGGGTCATGAGAAAAGGCTATAAATTTATCCTTGCTTTTAAAATCTATTATAAAATGGACTATTTCCATCATGTCATTCCTGATTTTGGACTTCACTTTCAGTAATCTTTTTTACAAGATTAGAAGTAATCCCTCTTACAACGGTTTTTATAATAGTCCTGAAAACATATATTGTAATGTTGGCATGAATTAAAACCTTAAGTCAGGCTTTTTGTCACAGAAAATAAGGCGGATCTCAGACTGGCTTAGAAAGGAAGACAAGCTCTGCTGAAGAGATGACTGTGTGCACAGGATTTCCCACAAATCGAATGAGCTGAATCTGAGTTTGGAGGTTTTGACACTTAAAATGTGTAATAAAATAAATGCATTTACTTTTTTAAAAATGCATTGGGGAAAGTATATTGAAATTTATAACATTTTAATTTCCCAGACTTTTCTTAATGAATTGAATAAGATACACTGCTGCTAAGTGATGTAATTAATAATCTTTGAATAAATTTTGGAAATGGCTTTTTGTATATCCCAGAAATCAAGAAAATGAGTAGTTCTAATTATGGGCAACAAGTCCCTTAGGAAGATTTTCTCTTTTAACAAAATTGAAGGAGAAAGTAATCTTCAATGATAGGTTATTGTGTGGTGTGGGCACTTGAACTCATAAATGAAGTAACTGATGAGTTCCCATAATAAAATATCCTGCTCTCATCGGCTTTGTGAGTGGGCACATCTATAAAAAATAAATAAAATTTGATTAATAGAGTTTGGAAGTCTGCACACACGAACATTATAGCAATAAGCAACATTGATTGGGTTGTCATTTTACGATATTGTGGATTGTGAAATGTCCATCACAGGCTCACATGTTTGGACACCTGCTTCCAGCTGGTGGTGCTCTTTGGGAAGGTTGTTGAATCTTTAGTAGGAGGTGAGGCCTCCCTGGGGGAAGTGGACCTCTGGGGGGTGGGCCTCTCTGCTTCTGGTTCCACTGTGATGTGAGGAGGTGGTAGTCCCAGCTGCTCACCCTCCCACTGGGATGAGCTACATCATATCAAACCATAAGCCCCACCCCCCAAAAAAACCCTTCTTCCCTAAAGTTACTTTGTCAGGCATTTGGTCACAGCAATGAGAAAACTAACGTTAAGAGTGGCAGTCCCAAATACATTTTTAATGTTTAATCTAGAACTGGCAAAATTCATACTATACTTAATGTTATTTTGATCATTTGCACATTGACTATTGTTGACATGATCACTCACTCAAGATATAAGTTCAGCATTTAGAACCTTAAGAAACCATACGTTATCAAAGTGTCTGGTTATATAACACAATGAAGTATGTGCTCACCAATGCTAAAATGTCAATTTTTATGTTTGTTTACCAAAAATAATTTTATGCAGCCTTGTTTGTTTACTAAAAATTATTTTTAAAAAAAATTTCTAGGAATGAAGAGATGGCTCAGCACTTAAGAGTACTGGTTGTTCTTGCAGATGGCCTAAATTCAATTCCCAACAACCACATGTTAGTTTACAACCATCTGTAATCCCAGTTCCATGGGATCCAGTGTCCTTTTCTGGCCTCCTGGATACTGTTTGCACATGGTGCACAGACTTATATGGCATACACTCATAAAATGAATAAATCTTTTTAAAATTTTTTCAAGGTTACATAATGTTATTTAAGAAAAAACATACTGGCTGGTCAGTAAAACATGATCAAACATGAAAACATGGAGACTGAATACAAAGATGAGTTTGGAAGGTTAGATAATAAAATATTAACTTTTTTGAGATAAGATCTTACCTTAGAACCCAGGCTGTCTATAATTCACTTTGTAGCCTAGACTAGTTTCAGACTTGTGGTGATCCTCCTGTCTCAGTGTTCTGGGTGCTGGGATAGCTAAAATTTCCCAGTGCTAAAGAAATGCTGTGCTCATGAAATTTGGTGTAGGTGATGTTGTATTGTTGCAGATCTATATGACAGTCTGACATTACTAGTCTAATGAGGAACAATGGCTCCATCCTCAAGAGCCCATGACTGTAGAACCCTGAAGTCATTTTCTCTGGAATGACTTCAATTCCCTGAGCTGTCTGAGAAAGTGAGGAGTTTCAGGATGCTCCAGGGATGAGTGAACGGGGATGACAGTGCTGCTGTGCCTGGTCCAGAGCTAGCCCAGGGCCTCGTGAACTTGCTCCCTCACCTTATTCCTCCCTGCTCTGCTTTCTCTTGGAGAAAGCAGGGACCACATGGAGCAGAGTTGCCGAGGCCATGTGGTCTTCACAGATCTGTCCACCCCATACAGCAGACAAGCTTGAATTTTACATAGAGACTGATTGGGGTCTTTGGGAAGGAGAAGAAGAGACCATTTGCCATGTGTAGGGGAAACACCCATGTAATTAGAAGATTGAAGATGTCACTGCCACTGCTACTAGCTTGCTGTAGACCAGCAAGGACTTCGCACAAGCTGCTCATGTCTTAACAGTCCTATGAGGTGGGTATCATATCATCCTTGCTTTGCAGACAAGAAGAAATAAAAAAAGATGTTCAAGGTTGAACAGCTGGGAGGAGACCAAGTTTGACAGAACACTGAAGACCACGGTTCTGAACTCCAGTGTCATCACTGAAGATGTGCTGATACTTGCTACTAGTTGCCAAGATCAGCACCTACAGAACCATTGCAGTCTGACCCATTCATTCTCTCTTCTTCCAGACAGGAAGTAGGGCATTTGTCTCATAACTGCCTACATTTATGTTTATCTAAAACTCTCCATGTGATATCATTCCCATAGATTTTCAGTTTATGAAGCATAATTGACTTCATTGCTATCTCCTCTGTTTCTTCGTCTTTTTCTCCAAATGAGAAAGGATCCCCAGAACCTCTCCTTGAAGTTGGCAGGTCCCTGGGTGTTCACCAACATCCATATGGAAGCAATCTGGCAGCTTCTGAAACCAAGACAGGGCAGCTGACTCAACCCCAGAGTCCTGAGCTCCCAAGGCTCGCCTGGCTGAGTGAGGGTAAGGAGGACATGTCAGTCAACTTTCTGTCACTGGAACAAAGTGCCCCAGGTAAACAGCACAGAGGGGGTGAGAAATTTGGCTCACAGTGTCACAGTTTCAGTACATGTTCACTTGGCCCTGTCGTCCGGGGCCTGCAGTGAGAGCAGAACATCGTGGTAGAATGTGTGTTGGAACAAGAGTGGCCAGGAAACAAGAGAAGTATGAATTCCAATAAACCCTCAAGGGCATGATCCATGACCTGCTTCCTCTGGAAATTCCCACTATTTCTCAATAGCACCATCAGGGACTAAGCCTTCACATATGAACTTCTGGAGGACAGTTGAAGTCCAAACCACAAGAATCCTTAACTAGCACACACTGATGCCTCTAGAGGTGTGGGCTCCCAGCTGACTCGTTCCATCCTGCAGGGAACTGTGGGTATCTTTCCACTGTGTCACTCTTACTTCTGAGCAGAAAGGGCCTCACTCCCGTCTGCCATTGCCTGAGCTGATGTGCTTGTGTTGTGGTTTTAGTGAGATTGGGGCCAGTGTCTATTAACTATGCCCCAGGCAACCGGAAGGGGCAAACATACAAATATAGTGAGCTGATCAGGGACTCCACTCACTAGGACACAGACATTGTGACTCCTACCATGGTGTGCTTTCCATGGAAGAGCCTCTAAGGAGAGTGGCAGAGAGTGTGCCCAGTGCTGGTTTACACCAACTCCTCCACAGAGCCTATTATCACAATAATACCAATAGGAAGAAGGAATTCCATTTTGGGAGAAGCAGAACTGGGCATTAGCGGTGTTGAGAGGCAAACAAGCAGCACCAGAAAACTGTCAATCTGCAGAAAGTGGGTACCCCAGGGAGGGCCTTGTGCAGAGTTTTCTGGGCTCCTAGAATTCCCTGCCTTGCCTGTTCCACTGCTATGGGAATGGTGTACCTCAAAAAAAATAAATAAATAAACTGACTCACATGGGTGCTTTTTCTGTTTTTGTTTTTGTTTTTGATTAGAGGGGAAGGAATTCGCTTTTGTTTTCTTTTCGTCCCAGTTGACTAAACATGACATCCAACCCGTAGGCTCAGCAAACAACTTCACTAGCCGTGTGAAAGATTAGACAGGACAGGAGCCTGGGGTATTCTCTCCCTGAATGAGGAAAGCCCAGGCTGTCTAGGCCTCTGAAACGTGTGGCAATCATCAAGACAGAGCAGCTGTCAACGCTGCCTCCTGCTCCTGTGGGGCCACCAAGCCACCAAAGTCTTTATTTAATTGGTTTATTAATCTTACAGTACAGTGCCGGGCTTCTGTCTCCTTGTCCCTCACTGGCTAACTGGGCCTGGACTTTGTAAATATGTTTAATTAAGCTCTGAAAGCCACAACCCTTCCTTTCCCAAGGTTGCTTTCTCCCACCAGGAGGGATGACAGCTGGAAAGGAATTAAACCAACAGCCCTGTCTCCCTGCCCTTCGGCTGCCACCTGGAGTGGGATGCCAAGGAAGGACTCACTGAGAGAAGAGGTACACCACCTCACCTCATGTGAGTATGGCTGATCTCCCAGGCCATGGGGAAGGGTACTGTCCTGGAAAGAGACACTCATTTAGAAGATTCCAGAAGATTAGGAAAAGACACCCACAAATTTCTGTGTACAGAGCTCTCCTTTTCCAGACTCACACCTCAGTCTGACAAGGAGATCCGCTTGTAAGAATGACCTTTACTGGTGATCCATGAGCCCCAGGAAGCACTGTTCCCACTCTGAGAAGGCAATGAAGGGAATAAGAAGCCAGGAAGAGAATGTGAGATTTGCCAAATATTGTCCTGTAAGAAACACCTGGGAATGTGGTCTGTACAGCTGCAAATTTACAGCCAGGTGTCCGCCTGGCTTGCCCAGCTAATGAAGTCACAGTAGTTGAAGACAAGGATCACATAGTACAGGGCACATGGGAGTTAGGAGAGGACAGAATGGAGTGAAGGAAAGATGAAGAGTGAGGGAAGGAAGGGAGAGGGAAGGGTGGGTGGTGTGTAGATGAACAGATGTGAAGAGGATTGGGACTCGGGACTCTGCTCACTATGGCTCCAGAAAGCTATGCCATGGTACTGTTTCCATGGAAAGCCTCCGAGGAGAGTGGGCAGAAAATGGGGCCAGTGCTGGCTTGAATCAACCCTACAGAGCCCATCATCAGAATAATGCCAACAGGAAGGAAGAACAAAAGAAAGCCCGTCTGTGTGCTACAAAGGAAATGCTCGGTAACTCGGGCAGGCTTTATTTATATGTCTGTTTTTACTGAAGTGTGTCTGTCCACAGGTGCCCAGAACAAACAACTACAAACATTAAACCCTCCATCTGGACATTTCTAAACATCTGGATGCTCAACATCATGTTGACCCTGGCTGACTGTGTCATGGCAGCAGAACTATAACCTAAAAACAGAATCTGCCTGTGAACAGACATGCAGAAAAGTTTCATGCATCCCAGAGGGCCCTCAAACCATCTGCACACAGTAGGGGATATCCCAGTTTCTATTTTGAGAAATACAACCTCTGATCATGATAGACACAGGAGCAACAGAAAAAGGATGACAAGAGGAAGCAGAGACAGCCTTGTGAGAACAGTAACCACAGAGAGGAGCCAGTCGGGCTGTCCCTGAGTGGCAGGGACGGAGCGCTGTGAACATCAGGCCCTGTGGCCTTCCTGAGACTGGGCTTTGGGGCCATGTTTGACCATCCTCACTCTAGCCCAAGATCTAGGGAGCTGCCCCTTCCTAGGTTCTCAGGGGTTCACCCTTCGCTAAGGTTACCCATCCTGCCCTTACTGTCACCCCATCCATGTTAGATAGAAGGAAGAACGGAAATTCCTGTTCTGCAGAGGAAGAGGGCCCGGCTCGGGAAGGGACAGATGCTGGCTAGTGATGAGCACACAGGCAGAGCTGAAGGGATGATCCCCTTATCTCTAGGGTGTCCCTCCCTGTAGGGAGGATTGCAGAGAAGCTACCCTTTCCTGATGAAGGAAGGAGGTCCTGATGAAGAAATGATGAAGGAGGTCAGATGGTTAGATACAGAAGATTAGCAGCACTTAAATAGGACCCCTGACATGGATGACTCAACACACACTCATACACACAAACACACACTCACCTACTCATACACACACACTCATACATACACACACATGCTTGCACACACGCGCGCGCACGCGCGCACGCACACTCATATACACTCACACTCACTCATATACACATACTCTCATACACACTCATGTACTCAACACCCTTAATACACTTGAAATGATACTGCCTTCCCCCCTTTCTCTCCTCTCTTCCATCTTCCTCCCTCCCCTCTCCCCACTAGGGTCCTTGCTCTTCAAAATGGTCCCTGAACCAACAGTGTCAACAGTCAATCTTCTGGGAGGTCTGAGAGCAAAGTCTCAAAGTGACCTGTGAGCACAGGAACCTTCTAGAAGCTTTACCGTGTCCCCAAGTAGAGGCAGAAGATCAACAACACAGCATCTGACTTTCCTCTAAGCAATATCAGGTTGGTGATTCCGAGAAGGCTTAGTCAAGGCCACTGCAGACACACTCTGCTGCCTTGAGGCAGGGGGTGAGCTCCACTTCCATCTGTGCCAGCTCGTTGTTGAGGTGTTCTTCTCCAGGATCCAGCTGACAGACCAGAACACACAGGCTCTGCTTTGACTAATTGCCAGCACTTGGCTGAAGAGACATTCCTCATCGAAACAGCCTCATTAATCTCCTAATGCCAACACAGCGAGGCTGGTAACAGCCCTCTCATCTTCCACACCTACATGCTGGGTCCTAAAAACCCACAGTGGAGATGGCCTCCTTCCGGGAAGGAAGCCAGAGTGAGGACCTGACTGCAACCTGCATCTGATGAGTCCAAATGGTCCCAGACCTCATCCTGAAGTCCCAGAGCCTTGGTGTCCCCAAGTGGAGGACTGTGTCTGGCATCACGGAGATATTTTGGAGGGCCTAAGGAGCATCAAACAGGGAAACCAAAGGTGTGACTCTTGGAAATATTTGCAGGATGCTGGGTATATGGAGGAGATGTTTTCTAGGATGCTCTAAGGAAACCCTGAAGAATAACAGAGCCTCTTGCCAATAGCTTTGAGTCTGTGACTCCAGCTGCCCTCACCCTCTGGCTAGAGAGTGTGTCTAAAGCTCTTCTGCCCTGCCCCTCTGGGTGCTGCTACCATGAGCCCGTCCTCCTGAGATGGGAACATCTTACAGGACAGATCTCCTCTGTCTCTTGAACCATCCTCGTCTTCTACCTGGCCCTGCTAACCCGTGAGCCAGACACCCACACTCTCACCCAGATATGGAGGCAGGGCAGAGAATTGGGTAGAGGGGAGGTGAAAGGGGAGGCCAGAAAGGAAAGGGTCGGGAGCTGTGCAGACACATCTTCACAGCAAGAATATAATGGACATCAAGAGAGATGCTGCCAGGTACAGTGAGGCACCCTGCAATCCTATCACTTGAGGAAGAGGCAGGAGGGTCACAATAAGACCCTGTCTCGAAAGCTAAAATCAAAACAGCACAAAATGAAAGAGATGCTTACTGAACAAGAATACCATCGCTTGTAGTGGCTGCAGGTCTAGCCCGAGGTGGGTGGGCTCCCCAGCATCAGGGTTGATGTAGACAGGAAAGCTAAAGCTTTATACAGGAAATATGGGATGTAGACGGTAAGTACAGAGGTGTCCATCTTCTTTATTGCTTTTGTTCAAATGGACAGACCAGCTGGCCTCTGTTCATTCCAGCAATCATGCCAAAGCTCTGGAAAGTCAGTCAGAGCCTGGCTAAGCAATTATTAAAATATTTGCTGAGACAACACTGCCCTCTACTGACCACAGGTTCTCATGTCTCTGGAACAGCTCTGCCCAGCAAAAGGCTTGAGTTAACTTGTTTCCACCCAGCCCTGCACTTTGTCTGCTAGTTGCCCTGCTTTGTCCTAACAATCTGCTCAGATTTGCTGTGACCCTACAGACACAGAAAGGGCACCTGTCTGAGATCCAACAGAGCCCAGACAATGCGCCAGGCCAGCCAGGGTCTTTGCAGCTTCTTTGTCCTATAGCTGTTCACTGAGTCTCTGCTGGGAAAGCACAGACCTGGGCGGGTGTGTGGAGCAAAGCTCCAGGATGCCTTAGGGAAATAGGGGTGCTCTTTCCTTGGGGTGAAGAGGTATGACAAATCAAGGAGCAAACCAGCATGCAATGAACCAGGCTCAGACACACCAAACACACCAGCAACTGGAAACACGCCCCCGTGTGTGTGTGTGTGTGTGTGTGTGTGTGTGTGTGTGTGTGTGTGATGTTTGAGGATGAGCATCCTTGCCCATACACAACACTAAGGTTTCCCACCATTCTCTGCCTTGCTCCGTTAAGACAGGGTCTCTTATTGAATGTAGAGCTTGTGTGTGGCTTGTTGTCTTTGTTATTTGGGTGGGGTTTTGTTGGTTTTGTTTGTGTGTTGGCTCGGCTGGTGGCCAGTGAGCCAGAGTGATCCTCCTGTCTCTATCATCCCCTCCCCCTTGGCACTAGGGTTACAGGCGCATAGGTGGCCTTACTCAGCTTTTTCCCTGAGTGCTGGGATCTGAACTCAGGTCCTCACATTTGCACCACACACACTCACATTCACAGTACCGTCTTCCCCAGCTACGTGATTCATCTTTTAAAGCAGTAACTGGTCAAATTTCCAAGTGGCACGTTGACTTTCAGAAAATGGTTGTTAAATATTCCAGGCAAACTGTCTCATCTTCAGTCTCTACCAATGGGAAGGAGTACAGGAGAATGCACTCTTTTAAACAGTACCAGCCTGTATACAGGGCTCTAGTCACATGGAAGCCGAGGTCAAAGTTCTCCCTTCCGACCTGTGTTCCTCTTTCGTTCTCAAACTTGAGATGTATCAGGATCTTCTAAAGTAATTACAAAAACTTTGATAGCTGACCCTACCTCAACAGTGTGCCTCAGCTCCACACAGACTGGAGAATCCAGGCCAACAGATGTCCTTACAGTGGCAGCTTCTGGCTATCGCTGTGACAAAGGAAGAGGTATTAAGAATTTTACCTGGACATTTAACTGACTACAGTGATGAACACCTTACTGTCCACACTCCAGGTAGGAGTCCTTGATGATGCTGGAAGAGGTAAAGTGGACAGTGCTGGACACAGGCTGTTCCTCACACCAATTCACAGCATCTCTGAAAATGATGGTAATTGTGGTGATGATGGTGATGGTGGTGATAAAATAGTGATGGTGATGGTAATGATGGCGATGCCAGTGGTCATGATAATGGTGTGATGGTGGTGACTGCAGTGATGATGACGATGGCTACAGGTGACAACTATTGCTTATTCTTTTCTAATAACTGTGTTCAAGTGTTTTTTTAATGCTCAGAGCAGCCTTTTATGGTAAGTGCCATTTACATCCCTGCTTTTTCATTTTTTATTTTATTCTCATCATTGTGTGTGGTAGGAAAGGTACATGTGTGGTAGTCAGAGAACAACGATGGAATCAGTCCTCTCCTTCCACCTCTACATGGTCTCTTGGATTCAGGTTGCTAAGCCTGCACTGCAGACGCCTCTCTATTGAGCCGTGTTGCTGACCCCTACACCCACATTTTATAAATGAGGCCCAGCACAGAAGTGTAGCTCAGCTAGACAGCAGAGCTAGTAAGTGAGAAAGCTGCTATTGTAATCCAGCCAGTCTGGCACTGGAGAGCACCCACGTTTTTAGCCACTGTTTGGCTTCATCCCTGTGAAGTTAATTCTAATTTTGCAAAGGAGGCAGGCCTGCTTTCTAGGTAAGCTAATGATTCAAACTCAAACACTTTGATTACAAACAGGGCCACAGAGAAAGTGTCCACACACAGGTAGCTATGGAAATGTGGTATGTCTAAATCAAGCAGTTTAAAGTGAGTTTCAGTTCCAAGAGATGGTCTCCAAGGGCCCTTACTGATGCCCTGACAATGGCTGAAAGCCTCTCCAGGTAGTGTTCATCACCTTCCCCACAAAAAGTAAAATATCCCTAGCAATGTTTCTCAGACAGTAAGAGGAGAGCACAAAACATCTAATGAATTTTCCCAGAGAGTGACCTCTCTGGTCATATAGGTCACCTAAGTGGTAACCCTGCAGTCTTCTTGCCCTCCATTCTTTCCCTTCTCCTTCCCTGGGGATTCTAGCCGGGAAGATACTGTAAACTGACCATTTCCACCTCAAGATCTAACACCTCTTCCACTCTTCCCTAAGAGAGAGGAGTGGGGTACTTCCCACACATCGCCTAAGTTTGGCATTAAGGAGAGACAGACAGACAGACAGAGACAGAGAGACAAAGAGACGGAGAGAAAGAAACAGAGACATGGGGAGGGGGAGAGACAGCAGCAGCCTTCTGTAACTACAATGGAAACAAACAAAAACTCTGCTCCTCTGTTCCGTCTCACCAATGACTCCACCCCACCAAAAGTACGTGATCAGTGGAATTGGGAAACACAAGTGAGGGGTGGGAGAGAAACCTTCCTGGCCCCTGGATTAGATGAATGTTGTCCTCATTGGTTATAAGCAGAGCTCTGGCTGAGCCCTTGATGGCCAGCAGGGGGCTCTGGCCCAGCAATGCAAACCTAAACCACCACTGAGCCTTGTCACCTCCTCCCTAAGGTCTCTGAGGGCTTCTTTCTCATCTCCTCACGAGGGGTCTGCTAACCCAAAATCAGAATACCTCATGGTTAGAACACCACAGGGGGTGAACCATCGGCTTCCGAATATCAAGCTTCCTCCCTGGGACTCAGCCTTCCCACGTCCTGGTTCTCTTCTGAAAGTCCAAAATCTCCTCACAAACTAGTTTCAATTGTCCCAGTTGGATGTGGGTTTGTTTGGTGGTGTCAGTATGACACAGAGTAGGATCATCTAAAAAGAGGGGCTCCCAATTGATCTCAAATGCCTTCAAATGATTGATGTGGGAGGTGTTATCTCTGGGCTGGTGGTCCTGACACTAGAAAAGCAGGCTGAGCAAGCCATGGGGAACAAGCCAGTAAGTATCACTCCTGCCGCCAGGTTCCTGCCCTGACTGCCTCAGTAACGGGCTGTGATGTGAAACTATAAGCTGAGATAACCCTTGCCACCCAAGTTGCTTTTGGTCATGGCAATAGAAACCCCAACTAAGACACATGGAATTTGTGTTTAAACAGCCATCAAAGATACACAGTTAGCCCCCCACCCCACCCCACCCCACCCCCACATTCCGCTCACATATTCTGTTGATAACTCAAAGCCACCTCTACCACTAGGGATTCTACTGAGAGAAATGTCTGGGAATTAATTGCAGGCTTCAGTCAGTCACTCTTGTAGAAGGTCTAGACTGTGAAGGGTCTCCAGACAGCTTAGGAGTGTGGCTGGCATTCCAAAAAGCATAGTCCTATGGAGTTCTTCTGAACAGGTCTCTAGGTAGTTAAAAGCACAAAAACAAATCTTTCCTTTCTTGCAAGTGTGCCTGTCAGATGGACCCGAAGTGGGAATTGTGCAAAACACACAGTAACAGCTGGCCTCCTGGTGAATTCTGACATACTGCATGCTGCACCCAGCTCATGAGGGGTGGGGAGTGAGGGAAGGCTCCAGATGGAGAACAAAAACAAGAGGATTGAGGATTCCACACTACCAGCATCCCCCTGGTGGGAGAGGGCAGCAAGGGCAGGAGCAAGATCTGCCATGCTTTCCTTCCAAGACACCCACCCTAGCTCAGTCTTAGCCGCCTACAGGGTGGAGGGAGGTTAGAGCTGCCATGATCAAGCACCACAGACAGGTCAAGGAGCTGGCAGAGTTGCATCCCTCAGGAAATTTGAGAGAGAATTTGCTGTTTTCTCCCCTAGTTTCTGGTGGGTTTGCTGGCCATCTTTGGTGTCCTTGCCTCCCAGAGGCAACCAGTGTCTCTGTTATCTGAACAAGCCACCTCCTCTTGTGTGTATGATCACCTCCAAATACCAGCCTTTCTCCAGTGTGACATCATCTGAATTCAACTCATTACTTGTTCCATGGCCCTGCTTCTAAACAAGGTCCCTTCTTACCAGAAATATCTTCTCCAGAGTTAAGATAACTGTACCTCAGAGGACTTCTCCAAGAAAGCTGTTTGGCTGGTCTGCATGTTGGTAGGATCTCTCCAGTTCACTGCAGGGAACTGATGGTTTTATCCAAACCTAAGAGTGGGTATACAGGGAGGTTCTTCCCCAGGCTTTGCTGGGAACTTCCAGCAGGTCCTCCTCACCAGCGTTGGCTATATTGGGATCTTTCTAATATTTACTATGTAGTTACAGTCACATTCTGAGAACCAAGACAACAAAGATGAGCATGCTACATCCCCTGCTGTTAAAAGAATTTGACATTTAAAGCTGAGCATGGAGGCTGGAGGTGTGGCTTTGCTGGTCTGGTGATTGTTCAGAATGAAGCTCTGGGCTCGGTACTGCAAAGAGCTAGGTGCGGTGGTGCATGCTTGTAATCCTAGCACACAGGAGGAGGGGGCATGTACCTTTTCTCCACTGCTGTGATAAAACACTCAGACAAAAGCAACTTAAGAGAAAAAAGATCTGTTCTGGCTCATAGTTGAAGGGTGCAGTCTGTAATGGCAATGAAGTCAGGCAGCAGGAGCTTGAAGTAATCTGTTATATCATGTCCACAATCAGAAAGCAGAAGAAATGCATACATGTTAGTGTGCAGCTCACTTTCTCCTAACTCAGTCCAAGACCTCAGCCCAGGGAATAGTGCCACCCACAATGGGCATGTCTTCCTATTTCCACCTAAACAAGGTAATCCCCACAAGCATGCATAGAGACTCCTCTCTGCTGTGGGATGTCCTTCTGTACACTGTGAATGTGTGTTGCTCTCATTGTTAATAATAAAGCTGATTGGCCAGTAGCCAGGCAGGAAGTATGGACAGGACAAAAAAAATTAAGGACTGGAAGAGAGTGGCCAGGCAGAGGCCAGCCAGCCACTGAGGAAGCAAGACACATAAAAATGAGGTAACAAGCCACCAACCATGTGGCTAAACATAGATAAGTATTCTGGGTTAATTTAAGTATAAGAGCTAGTTAGTAATAAGCCTGAGCTACTGGCCACGCATTTATAATTAATATAATCCTTTGAGTAATTATTTGGAAGTGGCTGTGGAATGGGACAGGACAGAGCAGAAACTCCGCTTACACCTCTCCTAGATGATTATAGATATCATCAAGTTAACAATCCAGAAGTACTATCAAAAGGCAGAAGAATCAGAAGTTCAGTGTAACACAAACTCCTAAATGGCCTTATAATAAAAACCCAGGGATAGATATTGGGGTAAATGCTGAAAGATAAGAGAGACAATGGAACAAGCCACAGCTCATCTGGCCAGCTCCACAAATCCTCTAACTGAATGTCTCTGAGACTTCACCAAAAAGGCTCCAGCAGAAAAAGCCTCTAGCTGAAAGGGATACTTCTGCTGAAAAGCCTTTAGTTCCTGTCTCCTCATGCCTTAAATACCTTTCTCCGCCCAGCCATCACTTCCTGGGATTAAAGGCATGTGTGCTTCCCAGTGCTGTCATTAAAGGTGTGTGCCACCACTGCCTGGCTCTGTTTTCTCTCCTAGACTGAGTCAATCTCATGTAGTCCAGGGTGACTTTGAACTCACAGACGTATCTCTGCCTCCCGAGTGCTAGGACTAAAGGTATGTGACACCTCTGCCTGGTTTCTATGTTTAATCTAGTGGCTTGTTCTCTTTTCTGATCTTCAGACAAATTTTATTAAGGTACACAATATATCACCACAGTTCAGAGTTGCTCTCAGATGCTTAAAGATGTTCACTCTGAAGAGATGATGACCATACAGTGGTTGGGTGTTGTGGGATATTTGATGGCACTGCAAAACCCAAGACTGTTAATAAAATTAACCTTGGAATGGGGGTGGAGCCAGCAACTAGTTGACAGGAATCAGCCATAGGGAATCTGGAGGAGCCAGGAAGACAGAGAGAAGATACACAGGAAGGAGGAGGGAAGGACTTGGAGTTTCAAGCTATTTTTGGTTTGAGACAGCTGGAGAGATGCTTTCTTGCTGGGTCTCTGGCCAAAAAGGAAGGTAAACTGGATGCATCTTGGCCTCTCTGAGCTAGCAGGTTTTCACCCCAACATCTGACTCCCGAGTGTTTATTGGTAAATAGAACAATAGGTACTTAGTTAAAAACTACATTTGGCAACAGCCACAGAGCCAGCACTGGGGGGAATGAAAATCCCACCAGGCCACAGCCTGAATGGCAGGGTGCTGACTGTCAGGCCACAGGACTAAAAATGGTAGTTCAACTATCAATATATTTAGGTGCAGCCACTGAGCTGAGGGAAAACAGCAGTTAGGGGTCTGGCTGACTGACATGTAAGCTCGTGTACCTTCAATCCTCTAGTTGCACTGGGGTCTAGAGCTTCAGAAGCAGGTGCATATGGTCCCAATTCTCCATCAAGGAGTCTAGAAACCCCTTTAGTTAGGTACCGATGACTGAGCACTAGGCCTCTCTTGGCCCCAACTCTGCCCTTGGTCTCTGCAGCACCCCTACAACCAGATGCCTCATTCCCAAAACAGGTCCCTGGGTCACAGTACTTGCATTAGAACTCTTACTCAGTACTCAGCACCAGGCAGACAATGACACTGCCTCACCTCAGCCTGAATTCTCCCACCAATCCACACCCTCAAGCTACAGGCCTGGCCCCTGCCTGACTCTTAATATTCCTTTGCTCAGTGAGATAATAAAGAATTGGTTTTTATATGCTAGGCACTTAACAACACATATAGTATGTACTCTGGGGGCTCAGCTTTAAGTTTTGAATACGAAGAAAGGACAAAACATTGCCCAGCATTGCAGAGAAAGTAGATTATTTTGCTATGGAGGCTTTCATAAGGCCTGAACTGCCCTTGATGCAGACCGGGAGTCCTCTGGACAAAGCCATGGCACACGCTTGGTGCTTTCTTGTGGCCTAGTCCAAACCAAAGCAGAAGCGTCACCATCTCCCTCTCTCTCCTGTCAACCCCTCTTGCAGACCCGCTGCCCGAACACAGGCATGAATGAGTCAGTAGCCTGGCTGGGAGTGTTTCAGGCCCGGCCATGAATGGATGATTTTCTGGTGCTGTTCAGCACCGGCCTTGCCCCTCCCGGTGCCTATAACCTATCTCTACAATGCTTTCTGTGCTGATGTTGTTTTTTTCCTCCAAGGTTTTAAACAAAGCTGTACAGAACATTCTTTCTGTTTCCTCCCACCTGTTGGGGGTGGGGATGATGATGAGAGCTGAGATCAAAACAATCTGTGAGAAAGGGTGGCAGTGTCCCCTGTGCTCTGTCCCCAAGCTGCTGTGAGTGACAGCACAAGAGCTCCTTGGATGTGGAGCGCCCATGGTGCCTGATTTCCAAGGGAAACAGCCATTGTTCTCCGTCTATAGACCTGATGCAGCATGCCTGTCCCTCCCTCCCTCCACTGGGCTCTTTCAATCCATCTCTGAAGGTCATACATGGACCAAAGAGCTGAGAACACTGAGTCCAGAGGTCTCGTGTCTAAATCAAGCAATTGTTTCTTCCTAGAAATTATTTCTTTGGCTTTTTATTTACCCTCAGTTCTGTTATGTAAATGTTCCATCTCAGGAGCACTGGCCAGCAGACACTTAGTAGGAAGGTTCTGGTGGCCTCGGAACCTAGGATCTCCTGGGATCCAGAAATGGGGGAGGGGAGGAGGGGAATTCAGCAAGTGGGGTCCACCTCCCTGTAGGGAGTCTAGGCAGAAGACAATTGGAAAAGGGGTTTTATAGCTGTGTCTTCCCCCAGGGCCACCTGGTAGGTCAAGTGTCCCTAGAAGGCTGGATGACTCCCTCTTAGATGCTAGCAATCAGAGCTATTCAAGAGTCCTGTAACCTTCCCAAACCACTCCCAAGGAGATTCAGGTTCCAGCTTTGGGCCCACTGTTCTGCCTCTGAACTGAACAGGGTATGACTTACATTTCCTGAGCATCAGGGGGCTCAGAACTCAGAATTTCTCTATCTTGAAGACAGTTGCCTTAGTCACTGTTCTATTGCTGTGACGAGACACCGTGACCAAGGCAACTATTGTAAGAGAAAGCATGATGGCATTTAATCAGGCATGGAAGCAGAAGCTGAGAACTACATTCCTAATCCATAAGCAGAGAGAGAGTCTCTGGGCCTGGCATGGGCCTTTGAAACCTCTAAGCCCACCCCGTCACATACTTCCTCCTACAAGGCCACACCTCCTAATCCCTCTCAGGTAGTTCCACTCCTTGATGACTAAGCATTCAAATATATGAGTCTATGGGGGCCATTCCTAGTCAAACCACCACAACAGTCATCCCAGGAGGGGAGACTGCCCATCACCCTATATCAAAGAGTTGTATACCAAGACCTTGCTGTCCATGAACACCACCTTTAGACCTGCAGATACCTTCTTCTTAGCCTGTCTGTAGTTCACCCACTCTCTTAGGTCACTTGACTGGCTGTGTGGATGGATCCTATAGTATTTCTGCATTGATTCCTGCCCACAAATGTCCTCTTCATGTGTGCTTTTCATCCCCCAGCATTTCATACTTTTTATTTCATTGAATTGCTAGGACTCCTTTGTTGAAGAAAATGTCCCTTATGTAGAGTTAATGTCCAGGAAACATACTCACTGAGGGGATGAAGAAATTTCTCAGCAGTTAAGAACAGACATTGCTCTTCCAAGGGGACCCAAATTTATTCCCAACACTCATATTGGGCAGCTCACAGCTGCCTGTAACTCCAGCTTCCAGAGATCTGATGGCCCCTTCTCATCTCTGTGGGCATCTGCACTCACATGTATGTACCACACACATACCAACACAAACACATACACATAGTTTTAAATGATATAAAGGTTATTAAAGAGAAACACTGCAGGTCTCATTGCCATAGCAAAGAAGTCCAGAGTCAATCTCTTTGTGATTCTTGATGTCTTCACTGTGGTGGTTTTCATTTGGGGTCTCTCTAGAGATGGTACCCATGAAAGCAGGCTCTTAACTCACTAAACTTTCCAGAATGTCTGCTCTGCGCCGGGTGCTGTAGGAGACATAGAAGACTACCAGGAAGTCCTTGTGGTCTTGCTGGGTTCTTTTTACAGGTGGGAGGTGGGGGAGCTTAGGCTCAGTCACCTGGAGTTTCCAGAAGGCAGAGATATGCCCTGGCAGTAACTAGCTCCCCTCCTTTGGGAGGTAAGAAGGTAGGAGAGCGAAAGCAGTGCCTGTCACATTGTCACACCCCTAGAAGACACTGGCACACACTCACTGGCCTTCCAAACCAAAGAAAGGGAGCTGCTGTCACGTCCCAGCTCAGAAATATGGAGACCTTGGAGGACGGCAGGTGGCTGGCCAGAAACAGCCCTGCCAAGAAAATGATATGCCTCCTCAGTGCCACTAGAGGGCAGTGCAGCTCTCTAGGAGGGATAAGCCAGAATGAGCCCAGGGAAAGCTTTCCTAGAGTAGGGACTGCATTGCTGACGTCTTCCTATATAACCTTATCTAATGTGATCCTGATAACATATTGCTGGGACAGGTTGAGAACGACTGCCCAGTTTCACACACTAGGACAGGAAGTTTCGTGAGATTTAGACTTGTCCCAGGCAACCCAGCTGAGAACATTGCTCAGCGGGCAGACTCCCCTGGTCCCTCTGGAACTAAACCTAGGTTGAATCTACAGCCGTCTACAAAGTGATGCTAAATCTATAAAGTGGATGCTAAAATTCTACCCACTGTCGTTCACCCTCCCCCCAAACTCCCCCCCCCCAGCCATTCCCTTTGTTGTCTGTCCATTCCCTAGAGAATGAGAGAAAAGAGGAAAGAGATAGAAACTCAGCAGCTGGATCAGACTCTGTAAGCAGCCATGATGAAGTCTCCATGAGGGAAGTTAGCTCCGTGGCCACACACTGCCAGTCCCCAACCCCCACACCCCGGTGTCTCAAGGTCACTAGAGTCATTGCTCCTTCCTTCAGCTCCTACCCTTCGGGTTTCCATGTGAACATGGAAATCAGAGTCACTAATGGTTTTCACAGAGGGAGAGAGCCCCTCACACCTAACAAGGACCAGGAGCAGCTCCTCACATAGGAACTAGACAGGTCAGAGGAAAGTTTAGAAGACCAGAGTGATGGATGTTCTGCCCCTTCCACACACACACCCGTTCCTGGACATACCATCCACCAAGGCCAGGGTTGTTGGGACTTGCACTCAGGCCGTAAAGCAGTAGACTCCTCCAGTGCAGGGCCACATGGCAAATGCCAAGATGAGGATGGAAGGATGCCCTCCATGTTGTAGATGCTCCTCTGATCTAGGGCCATCCACTAAGAGAGTGTCATGACAGAAATGGGGAGGATGGAGGGAAAATGAGATGAAGCAGCCATGGGGAGGAGACAGGCAAGCACACCTGAAGTCACATCAACAGCCCCACTTGACGCTTAGTTCTCTGCAGACTGTGGGGTAATCTGGGAGGTGAGACAGAATGACGAGAAACTAGCTGCTTGTCTGTTCTTTGGGGCACTGTCATAGGCAGCCCTGGTGAGCCCATATATCCCTCCTCCTTCCCAAGGTTCATGGTGTCAAATACAGAACGCTCTAGAAAACTCTCATTCTCGGTTTTCATTTGGTCCCTTGGATTCGAGGGTCATGTGGAAATTCTTTCACCTGTGGTGATGATATTCGGACCACAGAAACACAGCTCCCATCCTTCAGAGCTCTGTTGTGCAAGGGGACGCCCTGATGTGTTAGGTCAGTGGCATCGCTGCTGGTACAGAGAGGTGGGAGCTCCCATCTGTAGGCGTGGTTGTCTGTGCTTTGCCCCAAGCACCGCCCCTATAGGCAGCAGGCAACTACCTGCCCCCCAGGGGGCGTGGCTGAGGGGGGACCCCTTAAGACCTGGATGCATAGGTGCTCGCTCTCTTGGCTACCTCGTGGTCTTGGATGCTGGTGCTGCGGATCAAGGCAGAGTTCTCCAGAGACTTGCATTGGACCTCATCTCAGGCCTCCTGGATCCCACAGCCAACTAACTCCCTTATGCCTGTTGTGAGTTAACCCAAAATAAACCCCTTAATTATAAGATAAGCTCCATGGAATTGCCTCATTACCCACCAAAGAGTCTTTCACATGCCTGTGTAGGCAGGGTATTGGGGAGAGGAGATGTTACAGGGTCAGGTCAAATTAAAATATGAACCAGCCTCTCTCAGGCCGTAGGAACAGTGTGGACTCGGACATTGTGTGAAGAGCCCATTGCAAGTGCCAGCAGAGAAGTCTTATTGTTTAAGACAGATCAATACCAAAGTGACTTGTCGATCACCCCCGTGTGCCAGCCTGCCCTCTCCGTCCCGTCACTCCTGTTCCCCCCTCGCACTACCCTCCCTGATCAGACATTCTCCATCCTCCAGCTTTGGGTTAGGAATGTCTCTCTTTGTCACACTGCTCTCCCCTCTCCCCTCCCTGCACTTCTGACTCCAGTAACACAGCTTCTTCCCACCCCAGGACCCTTACACGTGCTGTGGCTCTGGTTTTCTAACTCTGACTTTACAAGCAGCTGATTCCTCTGGTTCACCATCATTTCCTCCTTGGCAGGTCATCATGCCCATCACCGTTCTGCTTCCCTTTCCCCTTCCTCAGAAAAAACTATAAGAGGTCCCTTTGTTTGCTTCAAAGATAAACTCAAAGAGATGGAGCTGTGGAGAGGGAAGCCAGTTCCACAGGGCAGCTTCGAGCCCTGCCGGTGTCACTGAGAGCCAACGAGTTCAGGCCTGCCATCACGCTGGATGAAGGAGTGTTCCTTGGTATTCACGGCCCTTCCTTTTGGGTCCTGACTTTTCCTCTTTTCTCCTACTGCTCCCTTAGTCCAGACTCTTAAAAACTCAAATTTGACTAGCCACATGCTAGGGCAGTAGAAATCCTGTGAGTATGGGACCAAGTCCAGTTTCATATCCCCAGTGCCAGTTCGAAGTCAGGTTGTAATAAATATTTTATGGGTTGAGTTTATGTGTGTGTCCTGGGAAAGACTTTGGAGGGGCTGCTTCAGCTCCCGTGGAGACAAACTCTGTGACCTACACCAATGCCCACAGGTACTGCTCAGCTCTCCCCAGCTCCAAAGGCTCCAATGGGTTTGTCTGGTGCCCCATTTAGAGAATGAGGTATTGAGTGGGAGACTAGGTCAGCAACAGTGACAAGCTATTGTCCCTGGCACACTTCACCTTTGACTGTATCTTACTTACTTGTAACTACCCAGAGGCTGTTGTTGTTTGAATGAGAATGTACCCCATAGGTTCAGATATTTGAACACTTGGTTCCAGGCAGTTGGCTCTGTTTGGAGAGGCTTAGGAGGTGTGGCCTTGCTGGAGGAAGTACGCCACAGGAGCTGGGCTCTGAGACTTATAGTCCCTCACCCAACTCCTCATTTATTCTTTCTGCTTTGTCCTTGTGGCTGAGTTGATGGGTTCTCAGTTTCCTGATCCAGCTGCCATGACTGTGACTTGCTATCATGTTTCTCTGCCACTATGAACTCATTTCTCTGGAACTGTAAGCCCAAATAAATTCCTTCTTCCATACATTGCTGTTGGTCATGATGTTTTATCACAACAACAGAAAATAGCTGACACCAAAGTCTTTCTATGGGTCCCAGAAACATTCCCAGAGCCAGGTATGGTAAGATATCTGGGATGAGAACAGAAAATCCAGGTCAAGTCTCTGTCCTCATCAAGCACTGAGTTCAAAAAGGGAAGAGAAATGGGAATGGAGTTGTCTAGACAAGAGAAAGAGTAGATAAAGGACTGTGGAAGACAAAGAGTTTGGGGAATGGCTTATAGGTCGGAGAAATGTATTCAAGGAAGGAAATTGCAGCCTTCTAGATGAGGTAGTGTTTCATGTGTGTGATGGCCAATCTCAACTGTCAACTTGATGAAGTCTAGAATCAGCTCTATATGGGCCTCTGTGCATGCATGTGGGGGAATTATCTTTATTATGTTAAGGTGGGAAAACCTGCCCATTGTGGGTGGCACCATTCTCTAGACTAAGATCCTATATAAAAGGGAGAAAGTGGGCTGATCACAAGCATCCGTCACTGTCTATCTTAACTGTAAATGAATGTGACCTTTCTGCTGGCTGTGACTTCCCTGCCATAATGGTTTATACTCTCAAACTAGAAGCCAAAGTAAACTCTCTCTTAAGTTGCTTTACATGTGTATTTTATCAGGAAAAGTAATGTGGGTCTTTTAATATGAAGCATACCGGAAGGCAGAGACTGGGGGTGGGTGAGTATTCCATGTGAATGAACCAAGACAAGCAAAGCCTGAAGGTGTACAGTAAGTGAAATGCCAGAAACCAGTGTCTGTGGTGTGGCTGAAGCAGCAGATGGGTGAGAAGAGAACATTCCACAGGAGCCAGTTTGTACTGGATCTCAGAATGCCTTCAGCATTGCCCTATGTGCCCTGATTTCATTCTATAGGCAAATTTTGTAGTAGAAACTGTATCTTTTGGGGGGAGGGTCCGGGAGAAGGTTTCTCAATACAACAGTCCTGGCTGGCCTTGAACTCACAAAGATCCACCTGCCTCTGCTGGGATTAAAGTCCTGCACCACCACCACCCAGCTGTGGATTTTTTTTTTTTTTTGAGAAGCTATACCTTTTATTAATTTTTAACGTGGGGTTGAAGGTAATTAGAACATGGCCACATTCAGGGGAGGGTTCCTCAAGAAAGCAGTTACAGGAGTCATGGGTGGGTAGCACTGAGAGATCAGAGAAGGAGAAAGCAAGATGCAGAAGTCAGAGGCCTGAGGAACCTGTGTAAGGAAAAGAACACTGGTCAAGGGCCAGGGCAGGGAGGGGAAGAGGAAGGACCTGAGAGAACAGAGCACTTCCAGGTCTCAGAGGTTAAGACTGGGGACAGAATGGAGGTTGGAGGTCTAGAGGAGAGGAGTGGCATCAGAGATCAGGATAGAACCAGCCAAGCCCAGGGCTTCTCTCTCTACTCCATAAGAGACAAAAATGACAGGTTAACGGAGGGTTGCTGCTTGTCAGCCAATATACAAACCACTGCAGGGCTCGGGGAGGGGCTTTTAGACCACCTCATTAGCAACTGCTGTGTAAAGTGGAAACTGAGTCAGGCAGTCCCAGACAGTTTCTCTGCTTTTCTGTTTACACTTCAGGGGAAACCCACAACTTGATTGTGCATTTCTGTTTTCTGTTCTTACATACGCGAATGCAAAATTTAACACAACTGTGACCACAATTGCACAGTGTGTAAACAGCTACTCGGGCATCAAAGGGTTCCTTTTGAGCGATTTTTTTTTTTTTTTTTTTTTTGGTACAGCTCCCTGGGAGGGAGGGAGAGCAGAGCCCAGGAAAGCGAGGAGAGATACAAGCCACTGTAGCTACTTTTACTCCCCTTTAAGGCTGCCTGGTTACGGTCCTGGGAAAGAAAACCCCTGCATTCCTCCCCTTTAATTGGGTTTATTGTTAAAGCAGTGGGGCAGCTAATCCTCACAGACCTGTAGGAGCAGGCTTGCCAGCCAAGACCACGGACTGGAGCACCTTTCTTGTGAGTCCCTGGGTAAGACAGCCTGCTTCTTCTCTGGGCTTTGGGGAGGTTATCTTGTTTAACAAGAAGCATGGGGCACTGGGAGGGAGAGCCCCTGTCAATCTCTCCTGGCTCTTGTGGTCTCAAGGGTAAGTTGTAGCATCCAAGAAAGAGAAGTCTGAATGGGGGCTGGTAGGTGCTTCTTTGGGGAGCCATCTGATCATTCCTCCAGGGCTGGCCCAGGGGGAGCCTTCTGTACTTGCCGGCAGGGACAGGAATGGAGGAGCTTTGTGCCCAGTTCAGAGAGCTCCTGGCTGGGGAGGAAAATGGGGAGGCAGGGGGCATCAGGACTGACAGCTCCTTGGCACCCCTCTTCCAGCTCATCTTTCATTCCTTCACCTCTGGGACCTACCCCATCTACCAAAAAAGAAGGCTCACCCCGCCCACATTAGCATCCTTGGTTGGGGTGGATAGCTTGTGGGTACAAAGGCCATTACAAATAGCCTGTGGCTGTTCTTCATACTCCAGGGAAAAGATGGCCTCAGGCCCTGCAGCTGCAGGGTCCCTGCAGGGCTCAGCTTCCCACCCCAGGGCCAAGGCTGCTGCTTTAAGATGCAGGACACAGGCACAACCTGCTAAATCTGTCAGTCATAACCCAGCTCCTTCACCTTCCCTAGGGGCTCATCTGCTCCCAGAGTCCTTAAACTTCCTTGGCATGGCTCTGTGGGGTGCTCAGGGTAGGATTGGATTCACCACCCACCCTCTCTCCACGTAAGTTTGACGCACAACATTAACCCTGAGGTTAGTGGAGATAGCTGCAGGGCCAGCTGCAGTGTGAGCCTAGCCAGCCTCCTGCTCTGGAAACAGATAACTGATCATGAGGAAAATCTCTGAGTCAGTCAAGAGGGTCCAGCAGGTTCCATCTGGGATAAGGAGAGAATCTTTTCCAGATCACAGACCACAGGCAGAATGGAGCCATCATTCCTATGGACCTGAGCTAAACCAGGGACAAAGATGAGACCCAAATCTGAAACAGACCAGAGTGCAAAGTGCTTAGTAATAGCTAATACTGCTGCACTTCACAGTTGGCAATAGGCTTTTCAGTCACCCAGCAGTGGGCTAGATGGTTCCCCACTTAGTATATAGATGGGGCTACTTGGTACTCAGAGGGATAAGGGGATCCCCTGCTATAAAGCAAGCGACCACTGGCATCCTTTGTGTGCTGGTAGTATTTGAACCCATTTCATGTTGCTATGGTGTGTGTGTGTGTGTGTGTGTGTGCTTAAGAATCCTGTTTAGAGAGATGAGGAAAACTTTGGAAAAGGCTGAGGTCTGAGGAAGTGCAGGTTGAAGTTGGAGCCTGGAGCAGCTCATGCAATAGACACGATGCCCCAGCTTCAGCAATGAGGGATTTGAGCACAACAAGGAGACAGCCTTTTTCAGATCACTGAAGCATATGTCTCCCAGGAATAAGTCAGGTGCTATGCAGCATGACAGTATCATAAGGAGGAAGGGGGAGATGAGTGACATCCCAACAGCCACCTCCAGAAAAGAGGCAACAGGTCCTGTGGCACACTGACAAGGACACTGGTTGAAGCCTTAGAACTGGGCTCCTAGACCGATACGGTCACGTACTATCTGCTTGATTCAGGGCATTTTTTTCCTTGAACACTGTTATCCATCAGTATCTATCTCAGCTATAAAATGGTGTCACTTTGAAAAGTGGCAGGGAATCCACAACAGGGATCATGTCTGCAGAGTGCCTAGCCATGTCCAGGGGCTCTGTCCTTGCCTCATTATTCTACCAGGCCTGGGAGCAATTCTGGCTAGAAGGAAAAGAAAACATCTCTCTCTAAAAGGAGGGCTCTTCTCTGTTTCCTCTCCCCCATACACACGCACACCCAGCCAGAAATAAATTGCCACACGGAGTGCGTGTGAGTGACGAGTGACGGCACCCAGCCGCAGCAGCATGCCAGAGCCAGGGAGTGAATGAGCTGTGGCATGAATGAGAGGAGGAGCAGCAGCGGAGTCTGAGGAAAGACTGCGGCTGCCTCTACAACTGCAGGCACACCGCCATGGTCAACGGCAAGGGGGCTGGTGCAAAGCGGCTACCAGCCAGAGAGTGGCACTGGGGAAGGGCGGCACAGCCTGTCTGGGAGCACCAAAGCCGTGTCCCCAGAGGGAAGGCTTGTAACTCCAGGAGTCCTGATGTCTGTCCTCGGAATTCTCCAATATGGATCCTTGCTATCCCCTTCTGAGAGCCCCAGCAAAGTGCCTGGTTGTGACATTTATTAGTAATGAGTCCCGGGCCTGCACACAGGAGGCACCTCATGCATGAATGTTAGGCATCATAGCCATCACTGTGTGACACAAAGACACACAGATGATGGTCATTAGCTCCTAAGAGACAACAGCACATGACATGCCGAGAGACAATACCCAAGCTTGTTTTCCTCCCTGTTGAGGTAGATGCCTGCTTTCCCAGCTGAAGACCAGGTGGAATATGGAGTTCACACTTAGGGCTGTGCCTTAAGAAGGTGGTCTGTCTTCTAGCCCTTCAGAACCCGGGGGAGATGGATGCTCACATTATGAGAGGACTGGGAGAGCAGTGATGGCTCAGGGAGAGCAGCTCCACATCTGTCATGCCCATCCCTACTGGGATGTTTACCAGTAGATAAGACATCACTTACTGCCCCTGCTCTTCTCCCAAGCTTGGTGTTCAGCTCACGTGCCGTACTGTGGGTACGCTATGTGTGCTGGAGAGGATGCACATGCCCTTTGATGCATTGGACTTTATAGCAGTACTGAGCACTAGATTAGAGATAGCTATTCCCATTCTGCAGATAAAACTCCACTCTACTGGCTGTCACCTGTGTCCCAAACTCTCAGCCACCAGGGCAAGCCATGGAGCGGGCTCTTGCATCTGCTCTAAGATGTGCACTCCTAACCTTAAGCTAACTTGTCAAGCAGCAGGAAGATTTAGTTGCGCTTAACTGTGGAACTGTGGGTTTTCCTCTAAAATGAACTGCAGACCAACTGAAAACCTTCAGTTGTTTTGTGAGCTGAAATTGGCATGTGGAGCTGGTAACAGGGCTGAGAATGAGCAGAGTGGGGTCTAGGTGTTCCTCCCCAGCAGGAGGCTCTGGGGGCTTGCCGGCTGATGAGCCACTGGGTTGCAACCCTTGAGCTAGACACAATTTGTGCCAGCTGCACAGATGTCACCGTGTACCTGTGACACCACGGGAAGGGCAGGACTGTGATGGATGGCAATGGGCTGCTGGGAATTCCAAGTATTCCTCAAAAGGACAAAGTAAAAATGCTATTGGAGATGGCCTCACTTGCATGAGCTGATGCATGCTCCTCATGAGCAGCGCCAGGTCCCTGCTGCTGATGGGCATTAAGAAAGCATCTCATAAAGGAAATGTGGGAACTGCTAGGAGAGACTGTAGCAGTGTCTGTAGTCTTCCTTGAAGCCTTTCGGGAGCTGATGTGGATGGAGACAGGCAACCACAGCACAGCAAAGCTATCTTTTCACAAGGAGTTTCTCTCAGGACTCACGTCCACAAGACTTCGGGGACTCAGCTAGTTCGCTTTCCATTTTTCACTAAGGAGAAAGGTCAGAATTCAGAGGTATATAATGATCTGCCTTGGGCTGCACAGCTGCAGAGAGCCAAACTGCAGGCCAACTGAAAACCTTCTTCAGCTGTTTTGTGAGCAGAAATTGGCACGTGGAGCTGGTAACAGGGCTGAGAATGAGCAGTGTGTGTTCTCAATCCAGACTCCAGATTCCAAAGGATGAAAGAGTCCGGTACAGGTCAGAATTTTGGAAACTGTGGTACCAGGTCAGGAAAAGTGTCCAGGTTTTACCCTCTGGACTGGTATAGTCTGCTCCATGTGTGGCTCTGTCCACATTCTTATTAAAGATGACACAGCTGATAACCCCCTCCCAGCACCCCCAGGCCCACAATGCCATACTTCCAACAGTCCAGGAAAGGAGAACAAAGAAGCCTTGGGGTGGCTGAGGGTGGAGTTCTGGGGTAGAACACTTGCTTAGTGTGGGAGGCTCTGGATAGACTCGATCCTCAGCACCAGAAAAGAAAAATGAATCTTGGGGTACCCTGATTCATCTGGGGTCAGTGAGAGCTAGTGAGGCAACTTGCCTCCCTGAGAAGCTCCGGGCAGGAGTGCTGAAGGTACAGCCGTGTCTCCTCTGTGGGTGGAACTGAGAGCCATTATCTGCAGATTTAGAACCACAGATAGGGCATTCAAAAGATTATCTCGCCCTTCTGGTGTGTTCAGGACAGCTCAGAGGCTCCATGTCATCCCTGCGTTGTGGCCCTAGGGTGGAGGGAATGGGTTCAGGTTCCAACACTGATTCCTGGACTTCAGCAGAGCAGCACTGACTCCTTGCATGGTAAATAGCTGAGAGGAGGCCACATGGAGCCAGGGAGTGGAGGGAAGAGTCAGAAAGTGTGGGTCATGGTGCAGCCTAGCCCAGGTGGGCTTAGTGAGGGCAGTGAGGAGGACACTGCAGAGTGCCTCATCTTCCAAAGAGTTCTGTGTGGGTGTGGTGTGAGCTGGGAAGGGGAGAATAGTGAGCCCCCTGGGAATACCACTGTGGGGCCTCCTGCCTGCTGGGCTCATGCCCAAGCATCTTTCAGCCACATCTCATCAACAGCCAGGCTGGCTGCCAAAGTGGGTTAGAACACCTGTCCCAGAAGCAAAGGGCGGGCCCATACACTCCAGGGCTGGAGTTGTCCTGCATGTCCTCTGGGGAAAAGTGTCCCCTCTGGCTCCTCCCTCGCTAGAAACTTAAAGGACCCCAAGAAGCCAAGAAGACCAGACCAAAACTACAGCAAGACCAAGGCTTCATCTCTTTGGAGTTATTTCTAAAGAGGATGATTACCTAAAACAGGCCAAACACCAAATGCATTGTAGGAGAGGGGAACTGGGGAAGAAGCGGCCTGACTTAGGGAGGGTATCCCAGAGACGTGGAACTGGACTCATGTCCCAGTAGTTTCCTTCCAATGCCGGGACAACAAGAAGCAAGGCAACCTGGCTTTCTGCCACCATTTGCCTCCCTCCCACTGTGCTTCAGACAGGACTCCATATCAAAGGCCTCAGTGGGGTGCCGCCCTCTGAAGGGCAAAAATTAAACCCATCCACCATTCACACCCATCTTAAGCCTAGCTCCTATCTGAAACCATCCTACTCTCCTGTGCGTACGAGGCTCAGTAATGGGCACCACATGTTGGGAATGCTTGTTCTTTAGGCACATTGCCTGTCCAGCCCCTCGATAGTCCCCTCCCAGGGTCCGCGGAAGGCTCTATCAACCAGCAGAGAATCTTTAGGGTCGGTAAATCAGTCTACGCACTCAGAGTTCTTTGATCCATTCGCTTTAATTGTTCTGGCATAACATCCTTTATACACAGCTTCAGTTCTGTTCTCATGTCTAGCTCCTTTATTGCCTGATTTCTCTCTATATTTATCTACTGTCCCCTCTATGTTCTATCTTAATTCCTTCATCTAGTTCTGTCCCTTCTAGGTTCTCATCTATCTAGTTCTTTCCCCTATCAGCTCCTCTCCTGTCTCCTTCTCTCTCATCTGGCTCTTCCTCATCTTGTTCTTCCCCATCTGGCTCTTCCTCATCTTCCATCTCGTTCCTCTAGTCCTCTCTTTTAGCTCTTCAATCTAGTTCTTCCCCATCTCAGCTTGTTCCTCTCAAGTTCTTACCCATCTCGTTCTTCCATTCTCTTCTCTCTTCCTCCTCCTGTCCTCTGCTTTACAGTTATATATCTCCCCAAAATCACAATCCTCCCCTCCACCCAGGACACTCAGCCTGAACTTCCTCAGGCAGTGATTGTCCACTATCAGGATCAAATGGAGGGTTGATAAGAATTACAAAGAAGGGCACTAGTTGTTAATTACCATTTGTGACCCAAAGGGGAAGTGACTAATGAATCAACTAAAGGCTAAATATGGGTAATATCTAAGAAGAGGGGTCTTACGTGCACAACTATAACCTTAAATGTGTTTGGTAAAGGATGTTAAAAATCTATAAGTTGCTAGGTCAATGGGAGAAAATAAAACTGTCTTCTTTTTTCCTGTGGCTCCTATCTGTCCAAGCTGTCTGCCGTTTTTCTGCAGGGTGGGGGAAAGTGTGCTCAGTCTCTAGGCAACCTGTGTACAGCTAGATGCCTCTGGTGATACAAGGAGGTTTGAACTGGGAGTTCTGGCTGAGCATAGCTGTTAGCACAGAAGTTTATCTAAATATTCCTAGAAGTGGTTAGGTAAGCAGTTAGAGGTCTATAAAGTTAGTAAGGCTGTAAGAAAGAAGGGCCTAAGCTAAATTGTGTAAAACTATTACTTAGTGTCCACCTGGCCTAGGCGGCGTCCTCTTGTGAATTTACTGTAAGTCAGGAGACTTGTACGTGGGCTGCTATCACTTGCTAGTCCTTGGAAGTTGGGCGTCCACCTGGGTGGTGTATCCTGTAGTCCTTGAAAGTGGCCAAGGGAGATATCTGATTCCAGAGAAAGCCTTTCTCTGAGGCTGTTCTCCAAATTACCTGGAATGTGTATGTCCAGAGAGTGCTCAGTCTACACTGTTAGTCCTTCTTAGGGAAAAGTCAATTGGGAAAACTATGAAGGCACACATGAATTTCATAACAGAATACAGCTGATATATAACAAGCCAAGTAACACCAAAAACTCCTTGGGATTTGGCTTCCTCTGGAGGAATTCCCTGATCCCTCCAGGTAGTGACTTTGCCATAACCAGCTGAGTTCTTATGATATATTTCTGCGGCCCGCAAGACAGACCTGCATTCACTCTTTCCAACTAGATTACAGGTGTTTGCAGGGCTAAGGCTTGCGTCATAGAAATTGCTGTATTCAGTCCTCGGTATACAGGAAGTACTTAATAAATGCTCACTGAATGAAAAGTTGTTACCTCATGATTCAGAGGTGATCTTATATGCACACAGTCATTTTTCTTTGCCAGGAATCTTTGGTATAGAACCCTCACAGTTATCTCGCTTTGTTGAGGAGTGAGGGACATAAACCAGGCGCACATGCCAACATGGGGGATGCTTCTTGAAGGCCTCTGTGGAGGTGAAATTGCTCCTAAGCCTCAAAACTATAAAACCCAATGGCAGCCATTATGGAAAATAGTGTGAAGCAGAATGCCTTGCAAGCAAAACGAATAATATCAGAGCTCAGGGTGTCTCTGAAGTCAGGGGACAAGAGGCGTTGAGACTGGAGCAGAAAGCAGCATGACCCAGCTGGGGTGTGGGCAGCCCTTCCCCCCCCACCTGTGACCACCCCACCTGGACCTGGGCCTCCTTCCCAGGAGGCCTCTGTGACATCATGGATCGTGGGAGCCCAGCCCTAGATGGTGTGGGGTCCAGATCTGGGCCCTGAGTGTTCCACACAGATGATGAAGCTAAATTGTTAGGATTCGTTGTATGGGAGGAGGGGTGGGCGGAAAGATGTTTGGCTTCTCCTCGGCTAAGAATACTATGTTTTTAAAGCTTTGTAGGAGCATTGGGAAAGAAGGAACATTGAGCACAGATCAGTTAATGAGGCCTGGGAGCCTCCTGCAGAGTAGGCAGTCATTCTCCGCAGGTCCTGAAGGGGGAGTGGTGTGCACAGCTAAGGTCCTCATGCTCAGGCTCTTCATTAGCCCCTCACCCGGAGCAAGCTCTAGCCCTGCTGTTCTGTGTAGGGGAGAAACCCAAAGGGAGGCATGCAAACCAACTTTGTCTATTCTTCACGTTTAGACATGCACCCCCTTTACCCTGACTGCACTCAATAGGAAGTGGACACTAGCTAGCCCAGCCACAGGATTCACATACTGTCCCCTTCCTTCTCTGGCTGCCTGGTAGGTGGGGTCCAGGCATACCAAAGATCCAGAGAGATTTGGAGTTTGTAGTCTGTAAAGGCATCAAGCTCAGGCTGCCACCCTATCCATCGTCCTCGGAGCTCCTGCCCCACACAGTCCAAGAAGTTAATGTAGAGAGAGGATTCAAACCCAGGTTCCAAACCTGTGCTCTTCACCTGACACAAAGTTGCAGAAGCACAAACATTTTGTGCATATGTAAGCATATGTGAGCGCACATGAACATGCGTGTGTGTGTGTGTGTGTGTGTGTGTGTGTGTGTGTGTGTGTGTGTAAAGGCCAGAGGACAACCCCCGCTGTCATTCCTCAGACGCTATCAGATGTTGTATTGTTGTTGTTTCTGAGACCTCAACTGAGTAGAACAGGCTAGCCCAGCAGTGAGCCCAAGAGATCCACCCATCTCCACCTCCCCAGTGCTGGAGTTACAAGCATGTGCCACTATGTTCAGCTTTTCCTAGAGATCAAACTCAGGTCCTCGTGCTTTCAAGATAAGCATTTTATTGGCTGTGCTATCTCCACAGCCTGCTAAAGGACCTCAGGGATTTTTATGGGCGTTTGTTTTTGTTTTGAAGTGGGATCAGAGCCACTGCCTAAAAGGAGTGACCACGAGACATATCTTCCTGCTTCTCTGTCAGGTTCAAGGGGTGGAGGGTGTTGGCAGAAACCCTGTCTCTCACATCACTCTGAGATGCTCAGTAGCGGGGCACCCTGCCGTCCTGGCGTCCCTACATTGGGAACCTCGTGCTCTGTTTCTCTGTAGGGAAGCAGGCCTGTGCAGTTTTTGCTTGTTTGACTCCTTTGCCAGCTTCAAGTCTCAACCTAAATCCAGCCTGCTTACAATGCGTCCACTGGCCTCACCTGAAGACACCCTTCTTTGTGCCCATTGCCCACCAAGTCTCTTGTCACTTAGCCATGCATGTGAGAGCTGGCTGGCTGGCTCATTGCCTACTTCCTTTGCCTGGCTGCCCCAGGAAGGAAGGCCATGGTCCAATTTGTCCATCATCACATATCTAGCCCCTGGAACATCATTGGTACTACCTAAATGTGTGCAGCCCCAGATCTCTGATGCACAGGGAGGGCATGCTTCATTTCAGATACTAACAAAAATCCACCCATTCCAATCCAATCCTGTGTGTGCGTGCTGTGGGGGTGGCAAGGGAAACACACTGTCCTTCACAGGAGCTGCTGCAGGTAGGAGGAAGATGAGGAGGAAGGCAGCGCTTTGATGGTACAAAGGAGCCAGGCTGACTCCAGAGCCTGAAGAAACACAGGAAGTTCCTGGCTCAGCTCAGATGCCCGAGAGCTGGGTATACCATGTCAATATATATGTTGTGCACCTTCACTAGTGTACAGATCGCCATCGGGTTTCCACCCTCAGTCTACACCCTATTGCATTTAGCAGGCAGATACGGAACAGCCATTCACTGGATTTGCTCTCGCAATTTTAGAAAGCGAGTGGGAGAATGCTCTTAAGTTTGCCGTTTTTCCAGGTTCTGCTCTCAGTCTTTCCTTCTGGCCATTACATCACGATCTGGGTGTTTCAGATTCTTTTGCAACCTGTTCTGTCTTATTTGAGAAACGCTTTGACCAGACCTTGTCTCGCTTCTCTCCCTCCCACGAAGCTTCCCAGGCAGCTTCAACACTGGAGGGGATGGGGCACAAGGAGGAGGAGGAGGAAGACGACTGTGGTTCCTGGAAGAAACAGACCACCAATATCAGGAAAACCTTCATCTTCATGGAAGTGCTGGGATCGTAAGTCCTGGGGCTGGGCTGTCAGAGAGCTGGGCTGCCTGCTAGGGAAGCTTAGCCCCTGGAACTCACTCCCAGTTGCACTAAGGAACTTGGGCAGAGTTACAGCATTGGGGTCAGAGCAGTAGAAAAGGTACCTGTTACTCTAATGCACTGGACCCCTCAGGAGACACCACCCCTGCCCCCAGATTCTGCATCCTGAGCCACCCCAGTGGCTCCTAGCATACTCCCAGGAGCAGGTGGGTTCCTCACCCTCATCAGCTCCCCTTCACTCTCCTCTTCTCCTTATCCCGGTGCTTTATAAATGCTGGGGCCTGTGGTGTCTGGGCGTGCCCCTCGACAGCAATCACATGGCTGACTGACTCCATATGAGGCTGCTTGTCTGGAGGAGACTCACCACTCAGTCCTGCCTGTCCCCCAGGAGGTCACAGGCTCTGACGTAGGCCAGCCAGCAGCTCCAGCAACCAGTCTTCGCCTCTTCAGAGCCCCAGCTAGTCAGCTAATGAGCCAGGGATAATTGGGCCTAGGCAAGCGAGGAGTCCACAGGCTGCTCCCTCTAGCAAGCTTTCTAGCCAGTGCCGGCAAAGTGTCCCCTCACCCTGCCCCAGCCAGGAGGTGGTGACCACAGACAGTGAGAGATGCCCTCTCTTTCTGTAGACAGACAGGCACCGGGCACCACCAAAAAGAGACTTAGGCTGTCCCTACAGAGGGAGGTGTCTGGCTGTGCATGCACAGGGACACAGTGACAGTGCTGGTTGTCAGAGCCCTGACCTTCCTTCAAGGGCCCTGCCAACATGGGGGTGGCTAGAAAGTGGCAGATGGCAGAAGACAGACAAGGCTCACAAGTGAGTCAGAAATGATTTGCGAAGCAGCCTTAAACCCACAAAGTGGAGAGCAAGAAGCCCAGGTTGATGAGAGCCGACATGGCACCATCTCCTAGAAGACATTCCAGAAGCAGACAGGCCCTCCCTCGTGGTGGTGAGGGAAGGCCACCACCGCAGCACTATGCAAACCTAGAGGGATCCATTTGGGAGCTATGGCTCCAGCTTTTAAAGGAGTTTAGACATAAGGAAAAGGTGGAATGGACTCAAATAAACCCTTCCACCTAAATCCAGTTGTTGGCGTTTCACTGCTCAGTCATCCCTGTATCCCTCAGTTCCACACCTGCAGATTCAGCCATCAGAAAGTCAAATGTAGCAGGAGAAAAATGTGTCTGTCTGTCCTGGACATGGTCAGGTTTTCTCCTGTCCTCATTCCCAAACAATACAGCACAACTGTGATGGGCACAGCATTCACCCCCAAAGCCAAGATTCTAGCATCAGTTGTCAAGCTCCAGCTTCCAGCCCTAGCTGACCCGATGTTCTGATGGCTGATCTCCAGCACCCATGAAGCATGTCAAATCCTGTTGGGTTCCATCCAGTGTGCCCCAGAACCACCAGAATGAAGGAGTGGTCTTCTGAGGACAGAATCGGGTGACCACCAGCAGTGCACTCATAAGACACACCCATAGTCCCAGCTATTCGGGAAGCTGAGGCAGGAGGATCACATGATCCCAGGAGTTAGCCAGCAGTCTGAAGGTAGTAAGAAGACCCCATCACATTAAATTAAATAATTCATAAATAGAAGATAATTAAACTTATCCAGGAGTCTTTCTTCCCTCACGGCATGTGAGCCTGTCCTCTCCTGCTACCACCACTGGCCACAGGACATCATAGTGATGATGATGAGTGAATTGGCTCTGCCAAGCCTTAGTGGGCTTTGCTATATGGAGAGATGTCCACAGCTGAAGCAGAGTCTGTGGGGATTACACAGGGGAAAGTGGCCTCCTGGTCCCCACATGTGTCCCATGAGATCTACAAGGGAAAGAGCATTGTGGCATGTCAGAGAGGTCGTGGGCATCCCCCTCGTCTGAGTTCATGGTGACAATGGAAACTCATCGGCCACACATTTCCCTTCTATTCTTCCCCTTTAATTCTGGTATGCTCTCTGCCAGCCAGAGCTACATTTTCTGTCTTGGCCTCTTCCCCACAGAGGAGCTTTCTCAGAGGTGTTCCTGGTGAAGCAAAGGGTGACTGGGAAACTCTTTGCCCTGAAGTGCATCAAGAAGTCGCCAGCCTTCCGGGACAGTAGCCTAGAGAACGAGATTGCTGTGTTGAAAAGGTGAGTAAGTGGGTGTAGGCCCACAGGGGGTGGGGAGGCAGGTGCTCTGTGGGATTCTGACCTGCCCTTCCCACGGGTTCCACACCTGTGGGCCTCGTGCCCTTTAAATCCTTTTCAGGCTAGTCAGGCAGCAGGGCCAGATGAAATTGTTTTCCCAGCAAATTGACTGGTGAACTCACTCGTTCATACATGTAGGCCAGAGAGTGAGTAGCTCAGAGAATCAAAAGCCAACTGATGGCTGACAGCAGGAAGAATCGATACCCAAGGAGGCAGCAGGAGACTTGAGAATTAGCCTTGGTTTGATCCAGAGAGAACCCACACACTCATCCTGGAAACCGTCGGAGGCTGCACTGATGTATCACCAACGTTCACAGTGAGACTCTTACAGTGAGCCTGTGGAACGCCTGTGACATACTTTAAGTATGACAGGCACATTGACACACGATTGGAACCATTGGATTAGGCAGACACTGCTCAGGAGCCCACATTGCCAGCTGGGGAGGAGCACCCATAACTAGCGAGTCTCCCACCTGACTGGCTGTAATCCAGCAGGAAGTAGTGTATGGAGGCGACAGGTTCATTTCTGCTGGCCCACATGCCTGATGACTGTGAATTATTCAGTATGTTTTCAAAGAAGAAAGACTTTGATGAGTGAGTAGAATTGTGTGGACAAGGAGGCACCACAGAAAAGAAATGCAAGAGTTTTGCAAACTTTTGTGCAGAATCATGGAAGTGTAAGGAGAGAGTATGTCCTAGAATCCCCACAGATTTGTGTGGGTAGTAGTACCAAGGACAGGCAGTGAGAATAGAGTGTGGACTGGAACAAGGATTGCAGAGGGTCCTTGATGCCAGGATCAAGGATGCTGGCTTTATTCTGCGAACAAAGAGAACTGACGGAGGGATTTCAAGCAAGGCAACAGAATCAGGTTAATAGTCATCCCTCTTAGACATGCAGGAAGGTGGGTTAAGGAAACCAGAGGATACTCATTATAAAACCCTCACAGCAATTTACACAGGGTAAAAAACACCAGTGGCAGGATTGTGCAAAGACAGTTAAGACAACAAAAGAGCAGAACATTTCAAATGGTCCTGAGACTAAGGCAAGCGCCCACTAAGTAGAAAGTGACACTGTTGCTTGAAATAAAGAACAAAAAGCATAGGTTCGAGGAAACAGAAAGAAATTGGTTGGAGCATTTGTACTGTAGACGTCCACTTATCTCTGCACAGAAGAGCCTGGGCAGGGGGCTGGGGGGAAGCACACTGTGGTGCTCTTTCTTACTGCACTGTATAACAGCCTAGATATTCAGTACACATCAGTTCAATGCATAAATAATAAGGAAGTTAATATGAACATTGCCAGCCTATACGGGTGGTAGAATCCTTCTAGGAAACGCAGTACCAGCTCTGGAGTTTAAAGATACCTTAAATCAGATATCTGCCATTGGCTCTACCTTTCCCAAGCACTATACTATGCATTTTCATGCATTTTCATTTTTAAAAGATTTTTTTAATTTACAATGTTATTATTATTATTATTATTATTATTATTATTATTATTATTATTATTATGTGTACCTGTGTACATGATGTGCGGGCACACATGCCATAGTGGGCATGTTGCAGTGTGAGGAACTTCACATTGGTTCCAGGGGTTGAACTCAAGTCACCAGACTTGTGCAGTAAGCACCTTCATCGCTGAGCCATCTGCAATTTTCTCCTTTAATCCTGATACAACTATAAGAGAGAGATGCACTTGCCATCACAAACTACTTACGTTGGCAGGAAGCAAATGGCTGGCTGCACAGACCTTTCCTGTTCTTTCTGTCTGAAACAACGGAACCTTCAGCTCAACTCAATCCAGTTGTTTATTTAACTGCACACACACACACACACACACACACACACACACACACACAAATACTTTTTTAAAAAAGTTATTTTAAAAAGTATGATGCTGGGTTTGGTGCTAAATACCTACGAGCTTAGCACTTGGGAGACAGAGAAAAGAGGATCAGCACAAGTTTGAGGCCAGCCTAGCAGTATACACGATGAGTTCTAGACTAACCCAGGTCTGACCCACATAGTAACATCCTGCCAAAAGAAAGAAAAGAAGAAAAAATGAAAAAAATGAACAAAAGAAAGAAAGAGGGAAGGAAGAGCAAGAACCACAATGCAAAGGATAATTAGATAATTGGGAAATAGAAGATAGATAGATAGATAGATAGATGATAGATAGATAGATAGATAGATAGATAGATAGATAGATAGATAGATAGATAGATAGATAGATAGACAAACAGATGGTGATACATGGATGCATGCATGAGTGGACACATGTATAACTGCTAAATGTCCTTTATGGGGCAAATATCCTGATAGAGAATCACTCATCTAAGGCATTCCATAGAAAATCAGAACCCACCTTTTTTCATATCTAACTCTTATTTTCATGGTTACTATATTAATTACTTTTTGTGTTACTGTGATAACATGTCTGTCAAAAATTTTTAAAGGAGGAAGGATTTGTTTTGACTCACAGTTTGAAGGATCTAGTCCGTTATGGAAAAGAAGAAGCAGGAGCACAAAGCAGCTGAGCACATCACATCCACAGGCAGGAAGCCGAGAGATGAACGCTGGCGCTCAGCTCAATTTCTCTTTTTTATCCTGCCTGGACCCCCAGCTCAAGGGATGGGATGAGGTCTTCCATTCACAGCTGCTTTGTGCTGGCCTCATCAGGAAGGCTTCTCAGACCTAGTCCTCTTACACATTATCATCCAAACAATCTAGTAGAAATTTAAAGTCTGAGTCTGCAGTCTTTGTCTGGACCACCTGAACCATGTACCTATCACAGGATTCTTATCTTTCTCAGGATCAAGCATGAAAACATTGTGACCCTGGAAGACATCTATGAGAGCACCACCCACTACTATCTGGTCATGCAGCTGTAAGTGAAGATGATCCTCACCCCTAAAGAGGCTGAGGGGAGGAGGGTCAGGGAATGCCAGATACAGTCAAGACCCCGCTCCAAAGGCTCTGAAATGCTGTCCTTCTGAGTCAGTGTGCTTCTGATGCTGGGCTGAAGGGCCACACTGGGTCGACTGTTGAGTTGGTTCAGACCAGCACAGGCTTGCAGTTGGGATATTTCCTATGAGCAGACAATAGCTGTTCATGCTCTTTGCCACCCACAAGGTCTTCTGGGACTTCCCAACCACTCAGCCACTGAAGAGGCAAATACCAGGCATAATGTAAGCCACCAGAACTCTCCTCTGGCACCACTTTAATGTGTCCATGTCTATGGACTCGATAGTAAACCTATTAACATCGTTTTAGGATAAAGTGATTGCAAGAGTAGAAACCATAGGTGGATAATTTCAATTCAGTATAAAGAATAAATTTCTCAAGAGAGATCCACTTAAATTAAATGCAGGCTATGTGATATATCCTTCTATAAGACAGTAGCATGGTCTCTGTGTCTGCCACTGTCACACAGAAGTAAGAGTTGACCTGCTTTGTGTGGTAGCAGGAGGGGAGCTGTTGGAACTACAAGGTGTCAGGTTTCAACATGATATCTAGAAATATTAAGAATACACTCGAGGAGAATGCAATCTTTCATTGGAGGCAGCGAGTTCTCTGATGCTCATGTTCTAGTTCTAACTGGAAACTTCTAGAAACAGTATAAATGATATCAAAGATAATAGAGGGTCAGCTCCAACGTCCTCATTTCCTATACTATTCAACTTTCAAAATGCCCCTATGTCCCTATCTGAAATTGCAGCCATAGGTATCCCAGTTCCCTAAAGAGAAAAGAAGCCCTATTATAAAGGTATGCATAATTAATCTCATTTTCACACTTTGTCCAATTTTGAATCACCTCTCTGTGTTATAATGGCTTCCTGCATGCCAGGAAAGCAAGAGTAGTATCCCTAGGAAAGAATTCTTAGCTTTTCCATGCATTCTAACCAAGGCCATTTGAATTATGATAGAAACTTCCAGAAAGGGATCAACCAAACAATGCTTGAACCAAGGAAATGACCCCTAGTGATCATCTCAGACACCCAAAGGGAGTACTCTGAGGCAGGAGAATGCCTCCCTCTGCACCTTCACATCTCACTTTAGGGTGGCCTGACTGTGCTTACAACCCATGGCTACAGAGAAGTGTTTGGCCCTTGACCCGATATGGAATCAGATTCTTGTGCCCACAGTGTTTCTGGGGGTGAGCTTTTTGACCGGATCCTGGAGCGTGGAGTCTACACAGAGAAAGATGCCAGCCTGGTCATCCAGCAGGTCTTGTCTGCAGTGAAATACCTCCATGAGAACGGCATCGTCCACAGAGACCTAAAGGTGACGGGGCAGGAGTGCTGGTGGGAAACACATGTCAGGAACTGGGGGAACTTCATCATGTTGCATCAAGCCTGAGAAGTATAACTCTCAAATGAGAACATTGGCCTGGTTAGACTCAAAAGGCTGCCTCTGCTCTAAGATTACTTATGTTGGTCATAGATGATCATTGTTCAACTAACTACACCTTAGCCTTTTTATGAGCCTTTTGAATGCTCTCCCCATTAAGAAGTCAAAACAGCCCACAGCCACAGTCAAATTCAAGAATAACAAACACTCACTAAGGGCCTGAGCCATAGCAGACACCACAGTAGACTTTGGGAGATAAGAGACAATTAGTTCGGTACCTCAAAATGGAAGTTTAGGGTAGTTGGGAGTGGGGACAGGTAAGCAAAGCCAGGACTATAAGCAAGATACAGAGTTCTAGGATGTAGAGCAAGGACACAGAGACGAGGAAGATGGGAAGAAATAGGGAAAGGGGTTGTGGCCTCTGAGTTGGGAGCCCAGGGCTTAGCTTCCCAGGAAATCCCATGTCAAGGACTAGCACACTGTTCAGGGATTCCTTCATATGCTGTGTATCTTTTCCTTCTGCAGCCTGAGAACCTGCTGTACCTCACCCCAGAGGAGAACTCCAAGATCATGATCACTGACTTCGGTCTATCCAAGATGGAACAGAATGGAGTCATGTCCACGGCCTGTGGGACCCCAGGCTATGTGGGTGAGTCCAGGGGCAGCAGGAGCTGGCTGTGTGTTTGTTCAATCACCAGGGGTCTAGTTTGCTTTCTGTTGCTGTGTGTGATAAACACCATAACCAAAAGAGGAAAGGGCTTATTTGTCTTATGTCTAATGGCATGTAGGTAAGTCAGAGCAGCAACTCAAGAAGGAAACAGGAACTGAAGCAGAGGCCATGGAGGAATGCTGCTTACTGACTTGCTCTCCAAGGCTTGCTCACCTCCCTTTCTTACACAGCCCAGGATCACTTGCTCAGAGATGACACCACCCACAGTGAGCAGGGCCTTCCCACATCAATCGTTAAGCATGAAAATATCCCATAGACTTGCCCACAGGTCAATCTGATGGCAGTGATTCCTTAACTGAGGTTCCTTCCTCCTAGACAGCTCTAGCTTGTGTCAAGTTGACATAAGGTAACCAGCACAGTCGATACCATGTCAGTTTCCTTTCTTGTTTGTTCCCAAGATATCCTGTCAATATCATACAGTCTTTAAATTTTTCAGAACTTTAAAAGTTGAACATCTTAAAATATCCAGTATTTTAACTGTGGGTTCCTATAAAAGACAAAACAAGTTAAATACTTTCTTACTCCAAGAGAGAATCAATGCACAGTTTCAATTGAATCAAAGCAAAACCAAAATCTAACATAGTAAGTAGATCAATGTTGACATTTGGGATTCACTGACTTCTTGGCTCCAAAAGGCTTGGACAGCTCATTTCTCTGGCTCTGTTATACACAACACAAACAGTTTGTCCCACAGACTCAAGCCAGCTCCACTCCATACCTGTCACCACCCTTGGTGGCATCTGTAATATCCTGAGGTCTCCACTGCAACAAAGCTGCATCATCAGCCTCTCCTAGCCTCACACAGAGCCAAGCCTGAGCTGCTCTCCATGATCCATTCACACCTTCAGAACCAGCACCGTGTGGCAGGCTCTTCTATATTACTCACCAAGTTCTGCTGGCAGCTTGATGTGCAGTCCAATGCGCCCCAGATTACAGCTTCTGTGTGCTAACCCTGAAGAAACACTCCCCAGAAAATTTCAGTTCAAAAATACTGGTCTCTTGCTTATCTCAGCTAATTTTTCAGCTGCAGTTGACCATATGCCATGGATTCTTAATTCAAAATATCTTACACACAGCCCTGATAGTCTTTATTACCCTGAAATTTCACAAGCCAGGCCTGCATCATCTGCACCCCTCTTGACAATCCTATCTTCTAAGGTCCCATAATAGCTCATCAACCTCAGGGCATTAGATGGCCTTTTCTAGCCCCATGCTCCAAAATCCTCCACAGTCTTCCCACAAACTGACATGGTCAGGTCTGTCATGGCAATACCCCCACTTTCTCTGGTACCAACTTCTGTCCTAGTTTGCCTCTCTGCAGTTGTGATAAAATGCTGACAAGAACGAACTTAGGGCAGGAAAAGGTGTATTTGGCTTACACATCCTGACACAGGCCATCCAGAGAAGTCAAGGCAGGTGCTCGAGGGAGGAACCTAGAGGCAAGAACTGAGGCAGAGACCATGGAGGAGTGCTTCTTACTGGCTTGCTCAGCCTGCTTTCTTATATCACCCAGGACCACTTGCACCAACAAGTTGGGGTGGCACCAACACAGTGGCCTGGGCTCCTCCTCCCACATCAACCCCAGATCAATAAGATGCCCCACAAGCCCACCCACAGGACAATCTGATGGATGAAATTCCTCAACTGAAGTTCCCTCTTCCTAGATAATTCTAGCGTGTGTTAAGATGACCAGCACAACTGTGATAAAATTCACAGAGAAAAGTGATTATGTGTGGACATGTTCATCCTCAGGGACTGTCTAATAGAGCCCTTGGCCAGTCCATTGCCTCTCTAATCCTGCTCCTCACAGAGCCCGCCCTGAGCTCTAGGCATACTCTGCCACCATCAGAACCCTGAGATTAGCGGAGAGCTAAGGAATGGAGCACTCTCCCCCTTTCCCCCACTAAACTAGAACCCTTTAACTGCTAGGAGTCTGGATCTACATGATGAGGAGTTTGGCCCCAAGGGGTGTGGGCACCTCATGTAACTCTAGGACATACATGGGAGTGGCAGAAGCTGGGCACTGTGCCCGTTCAGCTGCCAGGACTCCTGGAAAGAGAATAACTGACAGGACACTTGGGGACAGCAGTGCTGGGACCCAAGAGGAGGAAGGAGAAAGAGAATACCCTCTGTTTATTCCTGCTACCACCTGATGGACTTAGGAAAGTAGGAGCCCAGACTCCCAGAAAGAACCTGCTCTCTTTCATGGGGAGTTTAGTCACTCACTAAAAGATGTGGAATTCTATGGATACTAAATCCAATATTGGGGTACCCTCAGAAGTTAGCTCTCTCTGCCTGGCTCTCCCACCCCTAGGGAGACATGGCTTGTGGCCTTACTGAGCCCTCAAGCTCCTGCCCTAAGCAGGTACCCACAGATAGATGAGAAGTTCCTGTCACTTTCTGGGAGCTTCCTGAGATGACTAGGATAGGGAGCCTCTGCCTTCCAGGGCTTCTGCAGCAGTGGGAGAGAGTCCATGCCACCCTGCAGATCCCAGCTCCGAAGACAGAGACTGGACACTTATCTGAGGGTCCCTCGTGTGACCCTTATCCTAAGGATCCCCCATGTGATCCTTATCCTGAGGATCCCTCACATGACCCTTATCCTGAGATTCCCCCATGTGACTCTTATCCTGAGGGTCCCCCTTGTAACCCTTATCCTGAGGGTCCCCCCATGTGAGCACAGACAGGTGTTGCTCTTAGAAGGTATTTGGTCTGACAGGAGGAGCAAAGCTGGAGACCTCCTGGCTGATGGAGGAGTCACAAACAGCTTGTGGAAACTCCCAGATTGATGGAGGATCAGGCCTCTCCTCTCAGGAAGAGTTTGTCTGCTTGGAGAGATACAGCCCCTGCCTTTGGGGAGTTTTCATCTCATAGATGTTCCCTACCCTGCCCTTCTACCCCCACTCCCATTCCTTTTCCTGTTCTCTACTCCTCTCTCTGGCCTCCGCTCTTGTCCCTAGCCCTGAACCTACCATTGATTTTCTACAGCTCCAGAAGTGCTGGCCCAGAAGCCCTACAGTAAGGCTGTGGACTGCTGGTCCATTGGTGTCATCACGTACATATTGTGAGTAAAAGCTGGTGCCGGTGCATTTCCTGGGAAATCTCAGGGTCTGCTCACCCCTTCTCCTCTCAGGCATCTGTGTATGCATGTGTGAACACATACACACACACACACACACACACACACACACACACACACACACACACGCACACATGCTCACTATGTACATAATTCCTCTAAGGTCTACCAAGCTATGAGCAGAACCCAGCCTGCACTCACTCTTCAGCCCCCTGGACCCCCTCCTTCAGGGCACTGCATCCCCACCCTCTGTGCAAATATGTTGAGTTCCAGCCACTCTGTAAAACCAAAAGGAAAATGAGAGATCAAGGCTTAGAAACTAGGTAGGCTGAAGCATCTCGGCTCCCCACATCCAGCAGTGACACCATCTGAAGGCCACCTCTTGAACTAGGTACTTCCTCTCCTCCACACATGCTCAGGCACTCCCTTTCCTAGCCTTCCCATCGGCTCCCACACACACATACCCAGCATTCCCCAACCATAGCAGCAGCTCTGTTCTTAAGGAATAACACTTGCCTCTTAGTGTGGATTCTGTTAAATAATGCTCTGCCTCATTTACTCAAATAATATCTGTCTGAGTTGTCCCCGCGGCTGGGGCCTGGGGATGGAGCTCAGTTGGTAGAGCGCCTGCCTAGCATGCATGAAGCCCTGAGTTCCATCATAGTACAGTATAAAGCTGAGTGTCAAGAAGGGGGCTAGGGAGAACTCAACAGTTAAGAGCACTTGCTGCTTTTCTGGAAAACGCACATAAGGCCAGTAGCTCTAGCTCCAGGGGGATCTGATGCCCTATTCTGGCCTCTGTGCATACCTGTACACATGTGACACACAGACACAGATAAAACATATAAATGAAAATAAAACATCTTTTTTGGAAAATAAAACCTGGTTACAGTAGCACACAAATGTAATCCTAGTACTCAGAAGATAGTGTAGTGATATTGTGTATCAAATAAAGTTTGCCTGAGGATCAGAGGACAGAGCCAGCCATTAGATTAAACATAGAGGCCAGGCAGTGGTGGCACATACCTTTAATCTTAGCACTCGGGAGGCAGAGGTACATCTGGATCTCTGTGAGTTCAAAGCCACCCTGGACTACATGAGATTGATTCAGTCTAGGAGAGAAACAGAGCCAGGCAGTGGTGGCACACAACTTTAACCCCAACACTTGGGAGTCACACACCTTTAATCCCAGCACTTGGGAGTCACATGCCTTTAATCCCAGTACTTGAAATCTCATGCCTTTGCTACCAGTATTTGGGAAGCACACACACCATTAATCCCAGCACTAGGAAGGAAGTGATATGGCTGGGTGGAGAAAGGTATATATGGTGTGAGGAGACAGGAACTAAAAGCCTTTCGGCTGAGGAAACCTTTTGGCTCAGGACTCAGAGACTTTCAGTCAGAGGATTCATGGAGATAGGATCTCGCCTTCCATTCGACCTGAGGATTCGGTAGTGGTGAGAAGTAGCTGTGGCTTGTTCCTTTGTCTCTCTGATCTTTCAGCATTTACCCCAATATCTGGCTCCAGGTTTTGATTATAAGACCATTTAGGATTGGTTCAACAAAATAGAGGCCAGAGAAGCAGAAGTTCAAGGTCGTCCTTTGCTATATAACAAGTTTGAAGTTAACTTGGGCTGCATGAGACCCTGTCTCAAAAAGTAGACCAAAATAGCCTAATCCCTTGTGATGTTCCCCATCCTTCTTAAGGATGCCTTGTGGAGAACACCCAAAAGCCAGAGGAAGCGAGGGCTAAGTGGGCAGATGTCCAGAGATTCCTAAGGCCTCAATTCTGCATGTGCTCTATGGACCTGCCCATTCTGAATAGTGGGCGGGCCTACCTCTTAGTCACACTGCTTTGTCTGAGACCTTCATTGACTATGAATGTGTGCAGTGGGAGACTGGGAAAAAGAAAGGTTGGTCCATGGAGGTTAGTCCATGTGTAGCCGACCCCCTCTTTCCTGTCTTCCTGAAGGCTGTGTGGGTATCCCCCTTTCTATGAAGAAACAGAGTCAAAACTGTTTGAGAAGATCAAAGAGGGCTACTACGAGTTTGAGTCTCCATTCTGGGACGACATTTCTGAGTCAGGTGAGTGTGAAGGCAGAGGCTGCAGGGGAAAATATCTTAATGGAGTTGACAGTCCCTGGGGCTCAGGCAGAAGAAGCTGCCAGAGAGAGCAGAGAAGTCTTCAACTGGTTCAAAGGTGAAGTATTTGAAGCTAGGACCCCTGCCCTTGCCTTCCCAGAGGGAGGCACAGTGCCTAGGGAGAGGGTTAGAGGGGGTGTGGGTCAGAGGAGAGGCCAAGAATGGAAAGTCAGGCAGAGAGGAGGGTTATAGGCAGAAGGCACAAGCTGGGGTTAGGTAACAGGGCAGAATAGACCCTTGTGTGGGAGAAGGCAGTATGCATGCTGGGCAGGAGAGAAGGCAGGGTATGCATGCTGGGCAGGAGAGAAGGCAGAGTATGCATGCTGGGAGAGAAATCAGGGTATGCATGCTGGGCAGGAGAGAAGGCAGGGTATGCATGACGTGTGTGAGAGAAGGTGGTGTGCATGTTGTGTGTGAGAAGCAAGCATGCATACTATTTGAGAGAGAGGGCAGCACCCATTCCGTATGTGAAAAAGGAGCCATGCATGCTCATGGGGCCTGGTCAATGGTGGTCAGAGATGGAAGAAGCCAGCACTCACATGTTAGCCCACGTGTTTACCAGCAATTGCATGCACATGCTGTGCAGGCACATTGGTGTGATGTGACTGGCAAGGTTCCCCTGTACGTGTGGGTGAGACTGCCTAGAGCGCTCTTCTTGGTGGCTTGCGGTGGGTTGTTGGGTGGTTTGGATTTCTTCCTCTCCCTTCTTTAAGACTTAAAACCAACTCTTTGCAAGATTAGCTAAAGATGCATTCACTGCCACCCACCAGCCTGGAAGTGAATTTCTATCAGTCATGAGATCTGGTCCTTAGCCGAGCCTCTGATATTCCCCTTAGCCAAGGATTTTATTTGCCATCTGCTGGAGAAGGACCCAAATGAACGGTACACCTGCGAGAAGGCCCTAAGACACCCCTGGTGAGTGAGAAACAGGGTGGGCTCTGTCTCCTCCCTTCTGGTTCCCAAGGCCAAGCTAACTCCCAGGACCCCCTGGACATCAAAGCCAGTGCTGAGGCATCCAGGAAACACACACGTGTTCATCAGGCCCAGGAGGCCAGCAGAGAGTACTGGGTTGGGCCAGCCTGACCTGCAGGAGCCAGCAAAGTGCTCTAATCACTTCCAGAGGCCAAGCCCAAGGCTTCAGTCTTCAGGCTAAGTGTCAACTCCCACACGGAACAATGTTGAATGCTAGTTGCCAAAGAGGCAACCTGTCCTAGGGGCATGTCGCTGGGAGTGTAGCTCAGTGGTAGAGTGCCTATGACCTGCCCAGGGAGATATAAGAGTCCTTTCCTGCTGGAATCACCCTTCTCCTGCGATATCCTATCAGTTGAACCTGGCCCTGCATGCTCAGAGCCCTGTCCAAGTTCTGACTTGAGTGTCAGGGCCACCTGGTAGTCAAGTCCCCTCCTACATGCCAGGATTGACGGGAACACGGCCCTGCACCGGGACATCTACCCATCTGTCAGCCTCCAGATTCAGAAGAACTTTGCCAAGAGCAAGTGGAGGGTGAGCTGTGCTCAGAGGCTGAGCATGCTGTTCTGGGCCCCGGGAGGCTGGACTGTTTGAGGTTGGTGGGTGGGTTTCCTAGGGCACCCCTCTCCCAGGCAACAGCAGTACCCTGTGCTTTCTGTGAGCTGGGACATGGGCAGGTTGGTTTCCAGAGGCCCCAGGGAGAAGCTGGAACCCAGCAGCCTCTGCAAGAGCAGAACCAGACACTCCCTGCCTCCTCAGCAAGCCTTCAACGCGGCCGCAGTGGTGCATCACATGAGGAAGCTACACATGAACCTGCACAGCCCCAGTGTCCGCTCAGAGGTGGAGAACAGGCCACCTGTGTCCCCAGCTCCTGAAGTCTCCAGACCAAGCTCCTATGACAATACCATCACAGAGGCCCCCATCCCGGACCCAAGCACACCCCTTCCTGCTCTGACCCGACTGCCCTGCCCACACAGCTCCCGGCCTTCAGCTCCTGGTGGCCGCTCACTGAACTGCCTGGTCAATGGCTCTCTGCGAATCAGCAGTAGCCTAGTGCCCATGCAACAGGGCCCCCTAGCCACCGGGCCCTGTGGCTGCTGCTCCAGCTGTCTAAATATCGGGAACAAGGGGAAGTCCTCCTACTGCTCCGAGCCCACCCTCTTCAGAAAGGCCAACAAAAAACAGTACGTAGTCTCAGGCAGTCAGCCTCCCTCTGCTTATCCACTTCAGAAAGGGTAGGAACCATTTGCTGAAGAACATCAATACAAAAGTCAGGCCCACTAATCGGCAGTTACAGGGTGGAAGGAACTCTGGGCCCAGGCAAGGGAAGCTTCTGCCGCTAGCCAGAGAAACCAGTTAGGTCTCGCCTCTGGCTTGAAGTTTGCTCATCTATAAAATGCATCACAGAGGTACTGTAGAGGTCTAGCAGAGAGACAGGCTGGGCTTCAGCCCTATAGTAGAGAACTTGCCTCACAGTCACAGTACATCCGATCCCAAGGCTGAGAAAAGGAAAAGGCAGACGTGTGAATGAGAAGTACTAGCGCTGGGTCTTATGAGTTACCAGCTCTTCCCTGTTTGGGGCAGGAAGGAGGAAGGGAGCCCTGGAGGTCTCTGCAGCAGGGCCTGTGCCATCAGAACTTCAGAAAGGGATGACAAGGCAGATGTCGTGGGTGTGAAGAACACCAACTGCTTCTTTTTGTCTCAAATAATTCAAGGGCCCTACTCTGTCTCCTTTCTAGGAACTTCAAGTCAGAGGTCATGGTGCCAGTGAAAGCTGGTGGCAGCTCCCACTGCCGGGCTGGGCAAACTGGGGTGTGTCTCATTATGTGATCCCAGGAGCCTGTGAAGTTTTCAGGTAGGATCTGAGGCTTGCAAGCCAAGCTGGGGGTCAGGCGAACTTATGTCTAGAAGGGAAGACCCACTCCTGGGGTTAAAGGAGGGACCGGGTGAAAGCCCTGTCCTCACCCAGAGTGCTTCCCTTTTCAGGAGACATGGCTGACTCTTCTCTGCCTTTCTAAGCTAGCACCTGCCCTACAGAGGATGGACAGACAGCAGTGGAGCAGGGCTGGCATTTGGTTTGAAGCAGCAGCCTGTTGCTGCCCTGGGGCAGACACTCACAGGAAGTCACAAAGGAGCCCCAAGGCCTGGACATTCCCTGAGGCCATGGGCAGGATGCATGGCATCCCAGCCTCCAGGTCTCCCAGCCTGCCCATTCCATGTCCCCACATCCTATGTGCAGTGGCTCCGTGCTGTGTCCATAGATAGTGCTCATCTGGGTCTGTGTTGTTTGTTGTGAAAAGCTTTGTGGGCTGGCCAGGCTGTGCCACTTTCTCCAAGCAAAGCCATATGGAGTCTGACTCAGACTCCCTGCTCTGCATACTCACTCCTGCCTCTCTGGCCTCATGGCCAGACTGGACTCCTTGTCATAGTACCTGCCTATTCGCATGAATGCCAGGCTGCGCCCCAGAGGCCTGGGGGCACTCACAACTCCAGTCCTTCCCTCCAGGATTAGCTTCCCACTGCACTGAGACCCAGAACACTTCAAAGCTCTCCTTGCCTCTGAAGCACAGCAGTGCCCATCCCCCATGGAGTAGAGAAAGCCAAGACTGTGAGCACTTCTCTTCCAGCCACACACCTCACACACCACTCATTAAGAATTGGGAAACTATTTTCACATCAGCCAGGTCTCCTGCCTCTGGCTTCCTCTTTTCCCCTGAAAGTCAGGTGCATTGTTCTGTCTCTGTGTTCTTGCCGTCACACCCTCAAGCTTCATGCTCTGTGTTGTGCTCAAATAAAATGGACATATTTTTCTCTATAAGGTTTCATTCGTTCTCTCCAAGTCAGAAGCAATTCATGGACAGCTGGGCCTACCTGGACAGCTAGAGGCTGGTGCAGCTAACATATATTAGGAGCTAAGTGTCAGGACACCTGAATCACCCAACTCATTTCAACCCCCTGGATCTGGTTCTATGAATGTTGTAGTTCCTGCTGTGTTGATGATTGCTTTAGACCATGAAGATGAAGCCAGCTCTGCCCTCATGGGGCACACTGAGACCATGGGTGACTGTGCACACTGAGATCACGGGTGACTGTGAACACTGAAACCTCAGGTGACTGTGCACACTGAGATCATGAGTGGCTGTGCACACTGAGATCATAAGTGACTGTGCACACTGAGATCATGGGTGACTGTGCACACTGAGATCACGGGTGACTGTGCACACTGAGATCATGAGTGGCTGTGCACACTGAGATCACGGGTGACTGTGCACACTGAGATCATGGGTGACTGTGCACACTGAGATCACGGGTGACTGTGAACACTGAAACCTCAGGTGACTGTGCACACTGAGATCATGAGTGGCTGTGCACACTGAGATCATAAGTGACTGTGCACACTGAGATCACGGGTGACTGTGCACACTGAGATCATGGGTGACTGTGCACACTGAGATCATAAGTGACTGTGCACACTGAGATCATGGGTGACTGTGCACACTGAGATCACGGGTGACTGTGAACACTGAAACCTCAGGTAACTGTGCACACTGAGACCATGGGTGACTATGCACACTGAGACCATGGGTGACTGTGCACACTGAGACCATGGGTGACTGTGCACACTGAGACCTCGGGTGATTGTGCACACTGAGACTATAGGTGACTGTGCACACTGAGACCATGGGTGACTGTGCACACTGAGACCATGGGTGACTGTGCACACTGAGACCATGGGTGACTGTGCACACTGAGATCATAAGTGACTGTGAACACTGAGATCATGGGTGACTGTGCACACTGAGATCATGAGTGGCTGTGCACACTGAGACCATGGGTGACTGTGCACACTGAGACCATGGGTGACTGTGCACACTGAGACCATGGGTGACTGTGCACACTGAGACTATAGGTGACTGTGCACACTGAGACCATGGGTGACTGTGCACACTGAGACCATGGGTGACTGTGCACACTGAGACCATGGGTGACTGTGCACACTGAGACCATGGGTGACTGTGCACACTGAGACCATGGGTGACTGTGCACACTAAGACCATGGGTGACTGTGCACACTGAGACTATAGGTGACTGTGCACACTGAGATCACGGGTGACTGTGCACACTGAGATCACGGGTGACTGTGCACACTGAGACCATGGGTGACTGTGCACACTGAGACCTCAGGTGACTGTGCACACTGAGACTATGGGTGACTGTGCACACTGAGACCATGGGTGACTGTGCACGCTGAGATCATAGGTGACTGTGCACACTGAGACCATGGGTGACTGTGCACACTGAGATCATAGGTGACTGCCTTGTTTCCCTCACTTGTCTGATGGAGTGTCACTTACCTCATGGACAGTGTGTGTGGCATGCCAGTCACACTCCTTAAAACCACTCAAATGATCAATAATGATCAAGAAGTTAATCTAAGCCAGACCTGATGACACACACCTATAATCCTAGCACTCAGAATGCTGAGGCAGGAGTGTGAGTTCAAGGCCAGTGTTTGCTGCATATGTAGTGAGACCCCATCTCAAAGAAAGGGGAGGAAAAGAGAAGAGAAGGGAAACAGGGGAAGAAGAAATGAGATGAGAAGGAAAAGGGCAGGAGGGAAAGTGCCCGGCACAGCGCCTGGACCATAGCTAGCACACAAATGTGACACTTCATATCAACATACACAGTCATTTTACAAGCAGTTTTAAGCCTTTGCCCTACCTCTAGGACAACTAAAATGACCCAATTCTCCCCCAAGGATGTTTGGCTAAGTGCAGAACACTAAATTCTGTTAATACAATGTTAATGTTAGAAACAGGCCATTGATATAAGCAACCCTTTTAGTGTTTATTTTCCCTTAAATAATAAATGTTGAGAGGGGAGAGTGATGGGGCATGGATTTGATTCCTTGGTTGATAATTGTTGGACCCCCTCCTTGCTGTCCAGTTGCCTTGAACAGAGGACTTCCAGGCAAGGCTCCTCTCTAACAGCTGTATGGATGCTCTCATTGTATCCTGGCTGCCTTAAACCCACGGGGATGCCTTGAGGAAGCTACACTACAGCACAGCTGCTTGTTGCTGAAGCACAGCTCTCCTTCAGAAGGCAATGTTCCGGGTACCACTCTTTCACCACTGACAGCAAACATTCTACCATCACAAGCCTCAGTGAACTCTCTAAGCCATTTTTACCCGGGCCAGAGAAGGAGCACTTGGCCCGGCAGAAGGGCCTGTGATTCGTACAAACACAGCCTGAGGTGGTTTGAGTAAGAATGGCCCCGATAGGCTGTGATATCTGAATGCTTGGAAAGAGGCACTATTTGAAAGGACTAGGAAGTGCAGCCTTGTTGGGGTAGGTGTGGCCTTGCTGGAGGAAGTGTGTCACTGGATGCAGGCTTTGAGGTTTCAAAAGCTCCAGCCAGGCCCAGTGTCTCCTCTTTCTTTCTGCTGCCGTTGGATCCAGATGTGGAACTCTCAGCTACCATGCCTGTCTATGTGCCACCATGCTACCCACCATGACATTAATGGTAAACCTGGGGAACTATAAGTAAGCCCCAATTAAATGCTTTTCTCTATTAGAGCTATCTTGGTCATGGCTTCTCTTCACAGCAGTAGAACACTGACCAAGACACAGTCCTTCATGCAAACGTGGAGGGCTGTGGAATGACATTGCATCCTTCCATGGTGCTTTCAGCTGTATAGACTACTGTTCAGGCCACTTTTCAAGCCTGAGGTGGTAACATGAGGAAGAAATGGCAGAAGCACCAGCAGGAAGACAGCAGCGGGGAGCGAGGCCGCAGCCTCCTGATATGAATGACGTTTCCAGGAGCCAAAGAGAAGAAACTGTGGGTCCTGGTGGCTAAAGAGTTCCAGGGAGCTGCCAAGCCTTAAAGGACATGGGGTACGATGAAAGCAGTGTTAGAGCTAAGGAGGGTAAGAGCTGCCCAATGCCCTGGCTGCTAGTGATTAAGACTAAGAGAAAACACATCACTAGCTTGAGTGTCTGCATCTACAGGACTCTGACTTCAAAAGCTTGGCTCTCAGGGCTGGGAGCTGAGAGCCTCCGGGTCTGCTATACCAACCCCAACCGTAGGCAATCGCAGGCCAGGGACTGCCACCTAGAGAGTCTCTTCTCTCCTGGTACCAGCCCCAGACCCTGGGCAATCACAGGCTGGGGACTGCCAGTAAGAGTCTCTCCTCTCCTACGCTGCCTGGGTAGAGCCGAGGACACTGAGAAAGTGGAAACAGATGGACTCCAGTCCTGAGACAGAGGAGCACAATCTGCCTGAGTCCAGGGGCCAATTGAGCTAGACTGAGTAATCAGGGCAAGCCCTAGGACTGAGTCCACAGGAACCTCAATGGGAGGCAGAAAAGGTGACAGAGGTTACTTAATGCAGAGTCAGATCATTTTCTTCTTGAGTTTCCAGGCTCCTGTTCAAAGATTTTTTTATTGGGCTTTGTATTTGTACATCACTCTGTCTAGTTTTTGTGTTGATCCCAGATTCCACTACAGTGGAGGGCAGGAGTAGGTGTGGGGGCACACTATGCAGCCCAGCTCCCTGAGCTGGAGTACCTTCAGCTGTGATAGCTGGCCTCCCCCTTCCCCCGACACACACACCATCTCTCCATTAAATGTGGTCATGTAAACACAGGCTCGATGGCCGTCAGATACCGAGCAGCAGCACACCCGGGTGACCAGATGGCACTATCAGTGGTACTGAAGTGTCCTAGAGTTAGGAAACGCCTCCCACCCCCCAGTGTGCGCTTCCAAGGCAGAGGGGAATGTGTATGAGATTGGGGCTTAAGGTCACTTGCAGGTGGCATAGTAGAGCACACGCCCATTGATGTAACTGCGGATCTGCTCCACGCGCTTCTCCAGCCCCGACAGGTCTGCTGAGCGCAGCATGATGGCCTGACTCCCACGAAGCAGCTCTGACTCCATGTCTAAGGCAGGAACAGCCATGGGGAAAAATCAGAAGGTGAGGCAGCCGGGACAAGAGTCTCCCCTGAGCACAGTCAACCACTGAAGCAGACAGTTCTCACCTGCAACCCACCTCTCCAGCCCATCCCACTCAAACCTGGCAGGCCCAGGCCCAGGCCTGCTCTCGGTCTTCCCTCTGCCCGTCCCTCTCCTCCACTCCGGGCTCCCGGTTATCCCAGGGTGATGAGGGAGCCTGCTGCCACCAAGATTAGCAGCCCAAGTTGGGCATGCAGACCTCTGAATCCTACCAATGACCTTCAGATGGATGCTGGAAAAAGCTGGCCAGGTGACGTGGATCTTTTACCACTTTTTCTCTCTAAAATGTCCTCCAGGAAAATGCAGTTGTTCCCCATCCCTAGTGCACTCACATATCGTCTCCAGATTAAGATGGAAGTTCTCCAGAGTGACCCAGACAGTTAGCCTCATGCAGGAGTCCCCACTATCCATACTGAGACAGCCTGGACTTCACCAGGAGTAAGGAGGGGTGTGGACTGCCTCACAGGGTAGCATGGAGCAGTCCTAACTATGTCAGAAGTCATCGTCTCAAAGTCCAAATCTGACCACTTCTTGCTTCCACCCACACAGCTGCCCACGCCCACCTCCTGGGGGATAGGAGTGTCTGTTGTGCTTCTGTGGGATAGTATGTCCAAGACAAACACCTCAATTCCTCAGCTGCTACAGCACCCCTTCCCCTGCCTACCCTGGTTACTGCTCTCCTATGGATGCAGATCTGTCAGTTTCTTTCTGAAGGTGAGGTAGGCCTCACCACCCCCAGCAGACTGCAGCAGCACTGAGCCTGGGCTGATAGGCAGCCAGTGGAACTCCACATGGAAGTTCAGGCTGATAGACGCTAGAAATACTCATAATGTTAAACAGCCACTCTTCCGTCCCTTGCCCGCCCCCCCAGTCCCAGAGGATCCCACAAAGGCAAATCCCAACAAGTAGATAAACTCCTGCTCCCATGCTCCGAGCTGAGCCTTTTCCGTTTGCTGGGACCAGGCCACACCAGGTGCTAAGACACTTCACTGTCACCCTGGAGCGGTGGCCTCCTGTTCACCCAGATGCCTCTCATTTGTTAAGTCCTCCCGCAGTGAGCAAGACATTGCTGCATTAGAACAACTTGAGGTGACTCAGAACTCTTGAGTCTCTTTCAGGTGAGTAACAGCTTGTGCTTGCCACCATTTGCCAGTTACAAAGTACTTCCGGTGACATAAGCCATGCACAGAGAAGCTTATTCAAGCCATGGTTTAGTAACAGAGGCCCAAACAGCGGCAGAGGTAACTGCCCCCCTACATAATTTCATCCATTGGTTCCAGCCCGCCTTTTAGACTCTCTTTCCTAGTGTAATTATCTGCCATCTTCAGATATGATAAACAAACTGTTATCTGTCGACACAGTATTGCGGGACAAAGCCAGGATAAGTACTGAACCAGCCTCCAACTCTCCTCTAGGATATACGGCCACACCTCTCACCAGTTCACCATAAATCCACCAACCTAATCTCTTTTATAGTATCCACCTGGCTAGAAATGAGACTTTTGCCAACTATTTTTCTTGAAATGCAGAGGAATAATGTGCATGGCATTTGCTGGACACACCAATACAATGGTCTCACTCACCATCACATCTATAGACTGTCAGGTTCCTAGGAATGCTCCCTTTCCAAGGCTATTACCATGATGTCTCTGTGTTTGAAACCCTCAGATGGCCTCAGATGGATCACTACTGTGTCCATGTCCACCCTCAGCACTGGGGCATCGAGGAACCATGCTACTGTCCCCCTCAGACTCCTATCCTACGTTCCTCTCCTTCAGGGAGTGAGGCCTGTCACATTCTCAGAACACTCCTCTTCTTTCTCACCGCCATCACCCCAAGGTCCTTCATCATCCTCTAGCCTCTCCGAGGCCTGCACCTCCTTCCTCATCTTACTTCTTTGAGCGTTTCTCTCTGGCACTGATTGTCCTCTGAGCCCCAAGAGATCTGGGTCTTTATCACCGACACATGTGTCACTACATAGCAAAGCGTTTGTTTTGAGGGTCGCAGGAGAAAAGGTCCCAGCTGGACTGTGAGCCTCTCGGGCCATGGGACCAGCACATCCCTGCAGTCTGCAGTCTCATCCCATGTACTAGCTGCTCAGTGAGTCTTGGCTGCTCTCATTCCCTTAGCACTGCTGGCTTGGTTCCAACAAGAATGAGTTTTAGGAGCCCCAGATGGGATGGGCCAGTGAGATGGCTCAGTGGGTAAAGGCACCTGCCACCAAGCCTGATAACCTGAATTTGATCTCCAGAACCCACAAAGTGGAAGGAGATAACCAACTTCTGCAAGCTGCTCTTTGACCTCCACAGACATGCTATGGCAGATGTGTATTCACACAATTGCACACACATGCACACGCACACGCACACGCACACGCACACGCACACACACACACACACACACACACACAAATACTTTTAAAATATTTTAAAGAAGTCATGGATGGCAACTGCCCAACAGTCCATGTTCCTGGATCATGCTCACCTTTCATTTTGTCCATCATTTCCATGGTCTCCCCAAACAGCTCCTCTGCCTCTGTCTTGATGCTCAGGATTCGACTGCCTTGCTCACCCAGCAAAGGACTCTGACCCAGCTGGTCTTTCAACTCTGTATACCTTTGCTTGAGTCTCCCAAAGCCCTGTAGAGGTAGGTCATTCTCAATATCACCATCAACATCATCTAATGTCCTAAATGCCAGTGGCTAACTGGCATCACCCAAATCAGCGTGTGGCCTCCTAACTGGTTCCCCACAAGGGTTGGGCTTGCCTATAATGCCCTACCTCTGGGCCCCAAGGGATGTCTTAAAATTTTGTCTTTCCTCCTCTTGTGTCATGACCCACCGTACTTGCCAGGCACAAATGGCAGGTTATATCAAAGTGTGTTGGCAACTTGGTCACTAGACCAGGATTGCATGTGCCCATGTTCCTGCCCTGGGTAAAGCAAGTGGTACACCTGAGATACCAAAATGGCTCTTTGATCTTCTTTGCCCTGATTCTGATGAGGACGGAGCCCGGGTGTCTGTTTGAGCCATGAAGGTCTGACCAGGCTGGAGACTCGGGAGATAAGCTCCAGAGAGACTATCAAGGGAAATACTTTGTAGATAAACTTGGACCTGGGGATAAGTCACTACCTCATCCATAAAGGGACAGCATCTAGGATGATCCTTGTGTCCTGCACCAGCTACCCAGAGGAGCAGGGGTGGGATGCAGGCACAGGCTGTGTGTGGGTTCACCCTGAACCATTCTGGTTCTGTCCTGTGTGGTCTTATATAAGGTGTAGTAACCTTCCTGCTCAGGAGCCCCACTCTGGTTTCCTGTCACTGGGATGACTCTGCCCACTTTGTACCTCCTGGGCACTCATTGCCTGCTTGGCGGCACCCTCTGCAAGCTGCTGGGCCTGCATGGCCTGTGCCTGCTCCTCCTGGGACTGGTGGCGGAGCTTCTCCATCCGTGCCCAAAATCCACTCATCTGCTCCTTCATGCCTCTCACCAGCCTTTCAGCTGGCACCAGGACCTGCTGGACCTTTGTGGAAAGACAGAAGAATCCGGATTTGTGCTGGGTCTCACAGGCATCAAGGGAACTCATTCCCCCAGCTTGTCTCTCACTCTTTGGTCTCTCACTCCATCGTCACATCTGACCATGATGCTTTGACTCCACGCTCCCTGCCCAGTGGTATCCAGGCTTTTCCCCTTTCCAGCTCCACTGACATCATCCCCAATGCAGCTCATAGTCCATCCCTGCTTTTGCATCGCGGATGGGTGAGACAAGTCTGAAGCTCAAAGCCAAGCCAAGTGTATCTAACTAGGTGGCATCTAACCAGGTCACATTCTAGCACTTTTTGTCTTGTACCTAAATGGTTCATTCCCAAACATGGGGAGCTCTAATGCCTCACCTCCGCAACCCTTTCCTGGATGAGCCGAAGAGAGCGGCCAGTGCCCTGCATAGTGTCCTGAGCTTCCTGCAGAGCCACGGTACCCTGCCGAAGGTTCCCAACCACATCATCTACCTGGCCTTCCACAGCATGGGCTCGGCTTCTGAGTAAAGAAAGGGAAAGGAGAATGAGTGAGCAGCAAATAAACAAATACAAGCTCAGTTCACACCGGCCCTGGAGAACATTGTTCTCAGGCAGACAAAGACAAGGGAAGCATTAACTCTCTACCCACAGGACCCACCCAGGGGCAGGTGAGTATGAGAGTGATGCTCAGGGCACTCTCTGGACACAAGCTCCCTGTGTAGAGTATGAAGTCATGTGAATGAAATGTAGCCTGAACCCTGCAAACACCATGACTTCCCTGGCATAGTAACCCCCCCACCATGTTACAGCCCCTGTGCCCCTCTCCCAGCCACAAGGTTGGGGAGCAAACATGAACTCAGTTCCACTGGGAAGGCACTGGGGCCAGTGTTCATACCTGGCCTTCTCAGCCTCAGCCTGGAGTCTGCGGGCCCGTGCAATGTCCTGCTTGGTCTGGGACAGCACCAGGTCCACATTGGGGAGCCTGGCAGCAATGGCCTGGATCTCTTTCATCTTGCGCAGCACTGTGGCCGAGTCTGTGGGCAGCCAGAGCGCCAGCACTGCCTCGCTGACCTCTTGGATGGTGGCTGCGTCTGTGTGGGGGTCTGGAAGAAAGCCAGCCAAACCGTCAGATTAGAGGCCCCACTCATCTCCTCTAGGTTCCACAGCCCCTCCAGGCTGGGTAGCACCCCTGGAAAGCATCTCCTGTAGCCCCCCCCCCCGTTTTGTTTCCCCAAGAGCCCTGCTCCTGGACAAACCCAGGCACCTTTCTCTGGCGGTGGTGGTGGTGGTGGTGGTGGTGGTGGTGGTGGTGGTGGTGGTGGTGTGTTTCTGGGATGCTATAGGATTCTTGTCCTATGTTCTGCTGAAGGGAGGAGGGATGTGGGCACAGCTGTGGCAGCTAAGTGTCTGGTGCCACAGGAAGCTGTGGGCTTGGAGGAGGAGGTGGTGCCAGGCAGCTGGTACTGAACAATGCCAGCAGCACATACATAATCAGCTCCAAATTGGGAGGGAGCGGCCAGGAACTGGAGCTGCTTCCTTGGCAATAAGACCCCTTCCCTGCACCCATCTTCAGGCCAAGTGCTCGTTTTTTGCAAAGACAGAGAAGGACTGCCATTTTCCCCTGAAATGTCACCGTCTCAGATAGGCCAGTCTAGCAATGGAATCTAGAACCAGCATTCCTAACCCTTCACCTCATTGTTCTCACTAGCCATGTCCCCCGACCCCCTTGAAAACACTTCCTGGCTTGGCTCTCTTCTCCTGCTGCGGTATGAACCCCCTGAGAACAAAGACTGGGTTTTGTCCCATTTGTGTCCCCAGATCCCAGCTAAAGCCAGGCATTCTGAGGTCCTTTGCACTTGAGGAGTAAATGGAAGACTGAAAGAGCACTTGCTCTTCACTACTCAGGCCACCTGGGTTCAGTTTCCTGACCTGCGAAGTGCCTTGAGTGACCCCCTCCCCCCATCCTGAGCTATGACATGTCACCATCAGTTAGCAAGAGTTTTACAAAGTGTCTCAGAGAGAGATCCAAGAGGCAAGTACAAAGGAGATAGCTCTCCATCTCTCTCTCGGCTGCTTCTACAGATATCACTCTGGAAAGAAGTGTCCACTCAACCAGATAGTTTAGCCTGGCCTGAACTCTACGGTTCTGGGGTCAGCTGCTCTTCACAGGCAGCAAGTAACATAGGTCCTATCCCATTTTTGTCCTCCTCACACCAGGTAGAAGGACCTTCTTGGGAGAAAGGAGGCAGGATGTCCTAGGCTATGCAGCAACACACCACAGAAGCCCAAGGTGCAGCCCTGGTAGTTTAAGCATTCCCACCTCACCTATAGCTCCATGGGGATCCTGCTCCCAGAGATGCAGCCCCCTCCTGGAGCCCAATGCCCTATTCTCCGAATGGGGCTGAATGGACACCTTTCCCAGAAAGCCTCCTGCCAGGATCATAGCCCTACCCAGCTCAGGCACTTCCTGTGTTTTTCACAACTGCAGCAGCAGCATGCGTGCCTGGGTGTACAGTCGACTCAGTCAATAACTTTCTGAGGCGGAGTGGGCCCAGTGAATACCAGCATGCACAGCATGTGTGGTTAAGGCAAAGATCCAGTCAGACTCTGCCCTTGTGGAGCTCAAAATGTAGTGGGAATGAGGGATACATAAAAGATGAAGCATAATCCTGAGTGATCTCCTGTGGCAGTAGCAGCTGGATTTGGCACCTCCTGTGGTGGGTCTGTAGACTAAAATCCACCAAGTGGTGGCTGTGAGAAGTCTCTGGAGTCCCCCACACAGCCAAGCCTCTCTCTCCATTCCCCCTCTGCTGATGAACTCATCAGAGGCTCTGACCTAAGGTGCAGCCTGGCTGAGAGGGCGGAGGTGCCTGGAAGCTCCCATCAGCTCCCAGGAGCAGATCCCAGGCTACACAGAGAAGTCAGTCGTGTCCTGTCCCCGTCCCCCCCCCCTCCCCAGCCTGACTGGGGCCTGCTCAAGTTAACACAAGTCTCAAGCTACTCAGTCTCAAGCTCCAAACCTTGGTTGTCCTTTTGTCCTTATATGCCAGGCACCTTTGCCCTGCACTCAGAAAACATGCTTCCCAGAGGCTCCTCCTGATTAAGTCACAGGGCCTCTGTAGACCCCTCCTGGGTTCAAGTAGCGCCATCTACAGCTCTCTGCATGACCTGCTGTCTGCACCCAGGAGACAGCTTTGGTCTATTTGGGGTAAAAACACTCAGTGGTAGCATGAGCAGTCACTGTTGTGCCCAGACCTCAGCTCATATCAACCAGGCGTCCAGCCAAGCAAAGTCCTGGCAGAGACCCGAGAGCTAATAATATCAACTCACAATCCAGAGGCACCTTTAATTTGTCAAAGTCCATTTTACAGCAGTTATTCAGTTCTTGGGATAAACCTGTAGAATACCACCAACTCCATTTTCAAGAGAAAGATAAGGTCAAGAGAAACAACCTGCCCCAAATTGAGTCCCCTGAGTCCTATCTCATCCTCTAGGCCACCGAAGAGAGGGCCTGGCCCATCCATTCATTTCTTTATTCATCCATCCATTCATCTTCCAATCTTATATATGTGCTAGAGATGCAGCCATGAACATCCTTGCCGTCCTAGAGACACACTCATAATGGACTGCACAGCCATTTCTGAGTGGAGGGATGAGCAGGAGAGGGAGGAGGGATACACAGACAGGGAGACTATAAAATGCCTCCCTGGGGAGGTGGCATTTAAAACTGTAACCTTGGAACCATTCATCCCAGGCCAGGAAAGACCCTGCAGTGGACTGACAAATTTAAAGTGAGCAAAGGAAACATAAAGTCACAGAGAATAGATGGACAGAGGTCAAGAAAGAAGCCTATTTTCATCCAAGAACAGGGTGGGCAGTTGGAAGAAGGGTAGAAGGGCAACAAAATCAATAGCTGAAGACCAGGGAGGAGAAACGGCCAAGCCAGTGGGCAGCAGACATGGTGGGAAGGAGGTAGTAGGCTAATGAACAAGGGCAGATGGGAGCCAGAACACCCACAGAGGTGAAAGACGCTCACCTGTGAGGAAGCCCCGGACCTGCTGGATGAGAAGCCGTGTGCGCTGGACATCCTCTTCCATCTGCAAGCGGCTGGTGCTCACCTGGGTCTCAAGGCGCTGGGCATCTGATTGGACCTTTGATGCCGCCTCTTCAGCTGCCCTAATCTGTTAAAACACAACGTGGGTCAGAAAAGGACATCCCCTTCAAGGAGCCTCTTGGCGGCTCCCAAGGAATCTGTGGGGCATTCTCTCCCTGGGGACTTGCAACCAACCCAGTTTGCAAATGATGTTTATGTAGGACTTTAAGAGAAAGCTCAAGATACCAGCTCCAAATTCTACCTTACACTTGCTGTGAGGCATTAGACAAATCGCCTGAGATCTCTGAACTTTATTCTCCTGACTGTAAAATGTGAACTCTGAATTGTTCAAGGGACTCTGCACCCTCTGCCTCTTGCTCCCATACTTTGTGGTACCTACCATCTGCCTGGTCTGCTGGAGCTGGGAGTTGAAGCCCCGTAGCTGCTCAGCTACCTGCCCCGCCATGTGGAAGGCCCCTCTGGCTCTGGGCAGGGCTCCCAAGCAGTGAGAACCACAGTCTGTGCCATTGGCATGGGGACACAGCTCTCCAGGGCACGCTCCCGCGGTGCAGGCTGTCTGCCTGGAGCTACCACAGAGCTGCAGAGAGATGAGGGTGTCAAGGAGGCCCCTCCACAACCACTCCCATCCCACACTAAACATCCACACATCTCCATGGCAACCAGGACCATGTTTCCTTAGCAACCCCTGGGTGCACAGCACAGACATGGGGTCAGGAGGACTGGGGTAGGTTCTGAAAGGGACAGATTACAGGTATGAGGGCTTAGGACACTGGACTCCATTCCCAATCACCTTGTTGATGGTGGGTGTCAAGTCAGGCAGCGAAGCCATCTCCAGGCGCAGGGCCATGAGCTGGGTTCCTCCAGCTCCTCCTCCCCCAGCCTGACTCTCCATCCCTTCTACCCCTCTGAGACTGTCCCTCAGTTGGCTCAGCAGGCTGGAACTGTCGGACACCTGCTGTGCAGCCCGGGAGGACTGCTCATAAGCTGTGGTCAGCATGCGGAAGGCTCCTAAGGAAAAAGGAGAGGGATTGGAGGCCTTGGGCAGGGCCCTTTCTCCCTAGGGAGAGTAGCCTGTGCCCCTGTCCTCACCTGAAGGGTCTGCACTGCCCAACTTCTCAAATTGCTCCTTCTTGCTCTGGTATATGAGGAGGAGGCGATTGAAACTTCTGTCCAGATTCCCTAGGTCACCAGGGAAGGACTGCATCTCCTCCTCTAAGGGTAGGCCCAGCGGCAGGCCCTGAAGAGTCCGCCTGAGGCAGAAGGATACTTGCTGAAATATAGGGAGACGCTGTAACTGAGTCAGGAGAAGCAGACTGCATGGGGAAGGGCCTTTTACAGGTATGAGAGGGAACAATCCACATGCTACTGAGAATTCTGCCTGGCAGAGGCTCAGACAAGCTAGAGTCAGGACACAGCCTACCCCATCTCTCTGCAGGTGACTCTGGATGCTCTCTCTCCTTGACTTCTGTCAGCCTAACGTCTGGGACCCACCTCCATCTCCTGGGCTGTTTCTGGCTTCCCTGAAGAGAGCCACCCTGCTGGCTCCCCTGGTCCCCAGGCTGATTTCAGTTTTCACCTTATGTTTAGGATGGTTCCCAGTCTCTCCTCTGTAGCCATCCTTCCCCCAAGGAGCTCCAACCCCATTGCATGCTCCATCGGCCATTCCCATCTAACAGAGGCTTAGGGTGTCACTCCAGATCCTGGGTCCTAAGCTTGAGAGCCAATGGTTCTCTGTCTTCGTGCCTCATGACCTCTGCTATACCACCATGCTTTCCCCATCCAACACATCTCCACCACACAGCCTTGCTCAGGCATAGCATGCCCTTTCAGGGTCTACCAAGACACAACACATTCCTATATTGACCACCTGTGGACTGGTCATCTAATTCTGAGACTTAGGTCATATACTCTTCCTCTGTGAAGGCCACCATGGCCTCCCCTGTGAGAATCTTAGCTCTCTAGCATACCCCATGTAGCACATTACTGTTTACAAGACAGACACCTTAGCCCTTGGCATGTGAAGACCATATCTTAATATTTTAATGACCCTGGTACCTTGTACAATACTTGGATCCTATTGAGTTCTCAAAAACCTATTTGGAAGGGCTGGGGAGATGGATCAGTGAATAAGAATATTTGTTCTGCAAGTATAAAGACTTGAGTTCAAATCTCCAGTATGCACATCAAAAGCTGGACCTTAATGATAACAGTGAGCTTCTGAGTCAGTGGGAGGCCCTGTCTCAAAGCAGGAAGTCATACGGTGACAACAGGAGACACCCATCATCCTGCTCTGGCCTCTGTATACACATGCACACTCATGTGCACCCACCCACACCCACACCCAAATGTGGAATGAATGAATGAACAATTTCCAACAAGCTGTAGCTCATCCACAGAGCTCCCCACTCCCCTCCCTGCCAAGGATGTCCTAACACCCCCATGGGTAACAGAGCCTCTTATTCTTTTTGGGCTTGGCACTATCCATCCACCAATGCTCAGGGAACACAAGCTAATTATAGAAGCTTCCAGAACCCGAGCTCCCAAAGAAGGCGCCTCTGCTGGTAGGAGGGGGTGTGGGTGGGGCCGCTTCCATTCTAAAGACAAATTCAGAGATATTTTTAGTGCCCTGCCTCATGGGTGCCCTCTGCCAAGGTGACTAATCCAGGCTGACTATCCCACTGGCAGTATAGGCTCAGGAGGAGCGCTGGGCTCAGGCTCTGGGTCTGTGTCTGCACAGCTCATCGCATCCACACCTGTCTCCACATCTGCAGAATGGAATCAACACCACCACTCCACCTTCACAGACCTGCCTTGGTAGCTAAGAGAAGGTATGCATAAAAATGCCCCATGGACTAGAATGGACCAGTGAGGTCCTCACCCAAATCCACTGGCATGATCCCGCCAACAGCTTGGTGAGGAAAAGACCTACCTGATAGACAAGATGGCATTTGCCACCTGAGCCACATCCTGCTCTGTGACAGAGGTGCCCCCCAGGATCTGTCTGATCTGCTCCATCTTGCTCTTGGCATCTAGCAACCGAGAGGCCAGGCCATGGTCTTCCAGACCTGTCCCCGACCTCAGGCCTTCAGTGGCATTATGGAGACCACCAAGGCGCCGAGCCTGCTCCTGGAGATCCACGTCATAGGTCTGGAAGCAAGAGTGGCAGGCCACACATACTGGGTAGCGGTCGCAGTAGCCTCGCTGGCACTGGTCACAGCGGGGCCCCGTCAAGCCAGGGCGGCAGAGGCAGTGGCCTGAGGCTTTGTCACAGCCCGGACCCTCGGTTCCTCTGAAGTCGCAGTCACAGGCTAGAGCCGGGAGAAAGGACACTCAGAGGCTGGGGTCAGGAAGAGGAAGGAGCATGCTGAGGATGAAGGAACGGGGCCTGCATAAGTGACATAGACTATCAGAGGACAGCAGCTAGAATGAAAGCCTTGACAGGACTAACCGAAAGGCTGTCCTTAGCATCCATGGCAGGCCAGGCCTGTTCTTAGCGACACATTCACATGCATGTGAACCCATCTGACCAGCACACCCACCATGCATTTACATTCTGATTTCTTGCTTCTGTTTAGGAGGCAACCAAGGCCTAGAAGGACTCAGTACATGGTACCTCCCCCTTAAGAGGAAGAAATGTGGAAGGGGAGCAGCTTGCTCAGACCCTGCAAGGCAAAGCTGAGACCAACGCTGGAATTTACTCTGGTCCCACGCCATTGCTGATCCCCAGTCCTCCTCAGGACCCATTTTCTCCACTGCCACTGGCCACTGCTCTCGGGGAGTGGGAGATCCCCAGACCCCCATCCTGGATTGTGAGGACCACCTTAGATAACCTGATTCAGGCACAGGGAGGCCAGGCAGTCTTCAAGTGCAAATGCTCACAGAGCTGCCCAAGCCATCAGTAGAGAAGGTCCAACCACGTCAATGCCCTCCACCAAGCACCCCTTAACCCACCCCACTACATGCCAGCTGCCTGACCACGTAATAAGCACGCACCTCGGCATCCCGTGGCTACATCTCCATGGGTCTGGTCAGGACACTGACGGATGGCTGCAGAATTGCATGTCAGGCCACCAAACCCTTCCCGACAAGGACACTGCCCTGTAAACTGAATAAAGAGAATGCCATGGGGGACCCTTCCGGTGTTTTCCTGGCCTTCCTACTGGGTCCTGTGTCTAAGACCCTTGCTCTACAGATCTGGTGCTCCCCAAAACTAGGGCTCTCACTGAAAGACAAGCCCAAAGTCAAGTCTCGGCAGTGAGCTGCAGACGGTGTGGGGGACAAGCCTGGCCCAAGGCTGAGAACCACAGAGGGAAGGACATCTGGTGGCCTCCCCCAAGGGGCAAGGAGACAGATGTAGCCTTGCCTGACTGTAGGGAGGCCAGAGAGCAGTGAAGGAGAGGTAAAGACATTAGCAGGCAGGACCCCTCCGTGACTGAAGAGCCCCTGGGCCGATGTTGTTCATACCTGGTTGCACTGGGGACTGAGGGAGTTCCGTGGGTCACAGGCACAGGGCTCACAGCCCCGACCACTGGCCAGTTTCCAGTAGGAAGGGGCACACTGGTCACATTTGGGGCCCACCACGTTGGGCAGGCACAAGCAGCGCCCACTTTCCTCCTCACAAGGCATATCACGCCGGGCACCTAGGACGCTGCAGTCACAGCCTGTGGGAGGGAGGGAGGGCTGCTGAGCATAGACAGGCTCCCACCGAGAGGTTGGCCCCAAAAAACATGTACCAGAGAGGGCCTAGCCCTGGAAAAGCACCTGCTCTGTGTATTACCGGAGAACATACCCTCAGGGACCCTTCCTACCAGGCTGTCTGGCCCTGCTTCTGGGGACTGTGTCCCAGACTCTCACTCTGCAGACAGAATGCAGGGCTAATGCTGTGCAGAGCTGGTGCGTCCCCCAAAAGTTGAGCTCAGCTATCAGACTAGCCTGAAGTCAGAGGGCCTGTCCTTGTGCATAACATGGCTGACTCATAGGGCCACTGTGCCTTCCCAGCCACCTGGCAGCTTGGCAACAGGCCCGCCCGGCACCCTGGCACAGACTGACTCAAACCCACCTTCCAACCCAGGCCTGTGCTGCCACTTGCTGGAGGACACTGGTGCAGCACACAGTACCTGGAGTGGGGCTTCCTCTGATGAGAACATTCCAAAGACCCTACAGTCTGCCTCACACCACACCACACCTTCCCAGGCCTTCTACTCACGGTGGCAGCCCTGTGGGTTGGCGAAGGTGAGTCCAGTGAAGCCAGGCTTGCAAAGGTCACAGCGCTCTCCTTGCACGTACTCTTTGCACACACACTGGCCAGTCAATGGGTCACAGGGAGCTCCTGGCACTGCCCCATCTGGATCACACTCACAGGCTGAGCCAGAAACAAAGGGAAGTCAGAGCTTAGAGGAGGAGCCAGGATGGCCTGCTCCAAACTCCCATTCCACCGTGGGCTTCCAGCCTTGTGACCCCAGCCAAGCTTGGAACCCTTTGTGTCTGTTTTCCCATCTGCCACGTGAGAGAAAGAAATTCCTTCTGAGTACTAAATGATGCACACAAAGCAGGTGGGACAGCACTTGACTCTTGCTTCTGTGGTCATCACTTCTAGAGTGACTACCATGTTCCAAACAATGAGCAGGTACACTCACAGGCTGTCCTGCCCAATCCTCATGACAACCTCAACAGGCAGGAGTTGTCATACAGATGAGGAAACCAATGCTTGCAGATGTTAACATACTGGAGACTGGACTGGGAGGGGGGAAACAGAGTCAGACTCACGTCTATCTCACTCTCCAGACACAAATACCAGCAAGCTGCCCAGCTCCTGCTTATTCCTTGACCCCTTCATGCCTTTCAAAACTCAAGGATTCTTTGTCCAGAAGGTTTTTCCTGATTAAACTGGCCTCAAGCACTTTTATCCTGTTTTTTCTTCTCTTAGGTCAGTGGTTCTCAATCTGTGGGTCACAACCCCTTTTGGGGTCACATATCAGGTATCCTGCATATCAGATATTTACATTATGATTCATAACAGTAGCAAAATTACAGTTATAAAGTAGCAACAAAAATAATACTATGGTTGGGGGTCACCACAACATGAGGAACTGTATTAAAGGGTCGTGGTGTTAGGAAGGTTGAGAACCACGGTCCTAGGTTAATCCAGTGGCCTGGTGGGCCCATTAAGCCATTCCACTCATTTATTCAGTCAACAAATACTCCACCATAGTGATTTGCCAGTCATTGTGCAGGGGCCAGAGGGCTAAAATATGATCTCATAGCCAGGCGGTGGTGGTACACACCTTTAATCCCAGCACTCAGGAGGCAGAGGCAAGCAGATCTTTGTGAGTTCAAGGCCAGCCTGGTCTACAAAGCAAGTTCCAGGACAGCCAAGGCTACACAGAGAAACTCTGTCTTGAAAAACCAAGAGAGAGAGAGAAAGAGAGAGAGAGAGAGAGAGAGAGAGAGAGAGAGAGAGAGAGAGAGAGAGAGAGAGAGAGAGAGAACTTCATGGTAGAGGAGTTCTCAACAAAAGTAGTGCACACAACACCCACAGCAGCATCACAGACACAGCGTTTCACCATGTGTGTGGACTCCAAAGGCAGGAGCTGCACTTTATGCTTTCTTTTCTCTGTGCCCTCTGAAAAGGGTGTATACTGACCAGCAAGCTCATTTCGTGATTGGTCCAGAACCCAGAGAGAGTGACCTACTCAGCAGAGCACAGTCACATTAAAACAATCCCACAAGTCCTTCCTCGAGACCAAGGCTTTGATGCTTCTTGACGGCCTCCATGTCCCCAGGGACTAACTGGGGAGAATGAGTGGATAGCAACCTGTCCCTGAAGCCCCTACTCACGGATACAGGTCTCATCAATGGGAGCGCCAGGTCGTCTATTCCGGAAGTAGTGTAGCTGACAGCGCTCACAGTTCTTGCCCTCGGTGTGGTCCCGGCAGTTGTCACACACACCTCCATGTGTCCCCTGGCTGGCAGCAAACACAGCGGGGTCGAAGTGGCAGGTCTCCGAGTGCCCGTTGCACTCACACCCTAGACAGGGAGATCAAGATTGACTCCATGGGGCAAGAGCAGACCACCACGGCAGGCCCCCAAGTAGCACGTGGCACCTCTGTCAACTCTGAAACATGCACAGCAAGAAAGTGGGGCCCAAGTTCAAAGGAGACTGGGGAAGGGCTGCATGACCAGGAGGAGGGCTGAGTGGACAAGCACTCAGGCCGTCCCATCCTGTATGGATGACTCCAGAAAAAAAGGAGGTCCTCACATGCACTCTAGCCCTCAGCACAGTCACAAATGGGTCCCTGCCACTTTGTGATCTGCACAGATTAAGGTTCTGTATCCAAGGGCCATTGGGTAGAGGGATGTGATCACTGGAAGTCGGATGTGTCTAACACAGAGCAAGGAGCCTGGAGGGGACACAGTGCCTCTGGGAGCACATGGCTTTAGCAGGGACCAAAGCCTGGCTCTTCCAGACTGACAGAATAGGGATGGGGGCCGTGAGGGGATTCTAGCCCCACTGCAAACCAGAGATCTGAATGCAGGGTTGCAGTTCAGTTATAAGCAACAAAAGCAGAGTCCCAGTGTTCCAGGTAAGATACAGACGAGTCAGCTCCCATCCCAGTTGCTATGGTCAGGAGCTGATCCCAGGCTCCTACTTTGGCACTCATGGGCATCCTGGCCCTCTGCAGGTCCCCATGGCCGGTTGTTGTAGAAGGGGGCACAGCGCTCACAGTTGGGGCCAGCCGTGTTGTGCTGGCAGATGCAGACATCCTGGACCTGGGGGAGGGGCAGTGGTTAGCAGAAAGGATTTACACAGGAAAGCTTGAAGGCTGGACCTGCCCACTTCCTACAGATCAACCTGCTTGACCTTCAAGACCTTGCCTAGACACAAGCCCCCTCCAGGACACCACACCTAAATGCTTTAGCCTTCACCCAGTTCTTGTAATACTGTGGTGGCCTGGATCTTTATGTGAGTATTCATGCTGTGTGCCCATGGGAGGGCAGCGCGAGTATGTGTGTACATGCATGCGAGTGTGCAGGTGTCCTGCATACTAGCAAGGGTTCAACAGGTTTGACACCTGTGATGTACATGCCAGAGCTCAGTGGAAGGCGGTGGACATTGTGCTAATGAACTGTAGGACTCTGGAGTCTGGCAGGCTCTCTGCAGCTTCGTTCTGGCAATCCATGACTAAGCTGTTTGGCCGGGGGAACATGCATGGTGAGTTGTTACTAGACTCATTAAGATATAAAAATAGAACCACTATTGTATGCTAATTGCTTCCCCAGTTAAGCCCCACCTCCACAGCCTGGCACTCAGGGACGTGTTCACTCTCAGCTCCCCTTCCCTTTCTGCCACAGCTGAACCTCTAGCCACTCCCCATGCAAGCTGGCATTTCCCATTGGCCAATTCTTCTGCCTGCCATAATTAATTTCTACATTCACCAGCCAAGTGGGGCATGTTTATTCCCCCTTCCTGGGCCTGCCCAGGTCCCTTTAACTCCATAAATTGTTGTGCTGGCTGCATGCACAGTCACCTGGGCAGTGGTTTACAAATAAATACCAGAGCTCTGACCAAGTTCCACCTGAACCTTGACCCTCAAGTCTGAGGCATTGGTGCAGTCCTGTGAGTTCCTCCCACTAGGCCTTAGGTTCTCCTAATCTGTTTTCTATGCCCTAAGAGATCCTATTCCCTCTGGGCTCCTTTGCAGCCTCCAGCAGGAATTGTCCCACAAGTGGGCAGAGAGCCGAGACTGAGACGCTCTCTCCACTCACCTCCCTCCTCAGTTGTCTGCTGTGATTCTCCTGCCTCTCTGCCACCAGGCTGAGCACCATATCCCCTTAGGTTGGCAGACAAGCTAATGCCCTGGGAAGGGCAAACAAAATGTCCTGGTGCTCCTTCACTGCAGAGTCTCTCTTCTTCCCAGGGTCCTCTTACTGGGGCTCACATTGGACCCCAAGATCTTGCTAAACTGGAGTTTCTCTACCCATCCCTCCTGCATTGATACCTGCTGGTGCTCAGGGTGGACTCTGTGTGCATTCTAAGCACTGACCTCTTACCTAGCCCCACACCTTACTGCCAGATGACTAAACCCCAAGACCAGTGCCTCTCCACACCACAGAACTTTACAACAGCCTGGAGCTTCAAACATCAGTAATGAAATCAGAATATCTGAGAGTAGAGGTCCAGACAGGTTATTTTGTCTCTCGTATCTCATAATTCACAGCAATATTTTCATAGGTATGCAGCAACTTCCATATTATAATAATGCTGTGAGACCCAGGGTGAGAGACTTTGCCTCAGTTTCCCCTGTACCCACATGTCTACATGCAGCTGAAGCTGAAACCATCCCCAGTCATGTGGCAGACCTAAAGTATACAATGTGGATTTCTGAGACAGTAGGTTTACCTTTGTTCTTGCAGACTTACTAAATACCTATGTCTTTTTGTGTTTGCTTAGAGACTTAAAACAAAAAACAAAAAACAAAAAAACAGGATGGTGTGGAGCCCAGCTAGTCTCGAACTCACTATGTAGCTGAAAATGACCTGGATCTCCTATTCCTCCAGTCTCTACCTTCTAAGTGTGCTGGGCTTACTAGGTATGCACCACCATGCCCAGCCCCTGCCCCCAACCTATCTCCCTACCCTGCTCTGGCCTTTCACTTGCTAGGCAAGTGCTCCACCACTGAGCTATGCCACCAGCAATATCCACAACCGAGACTGAGCAGCTGCCCTGCTTCACGGGAGGGTCTGCTCTGGTCTCACTCCCTCCACTCTGCCATCCCACCCTGGGTTGTCACCTGCACAGCAGTGGTGGGACCCGTAGGGCCTCCAGGACTGGGGGCACAGCGGTTGGCATGTCCATGACAGAAGCAACTCCCCTGTAGACGTAGCTGTGACACTGCAAAGTAGGCGCTGGGTGGATAGGAGCCCCTCTGAGGTACAGGGGCCAGCTTGGTGAAGTTGACTCTTAGATTTGTGATGTCACCTAATTCTGAGAGTGGCACCAGCAAGGAGGGGAGGGAAAGCAGAGACAGGAAGTTAAAGGCCAATAGAGTCTCCCTCTTTTCTACCTTCCCATAATACCACAGACTTTCCAGCCCTCAGCCTTCCCACACCATGCTACACATATTCCTGGAGGATGAGTGGGGCAAGCAAGCACTACTTCCCAACCACACTGCATATGTAGGAAGGAACTGGAAATTTCCATGACCTGGTCCCAAGCTGCTTCATGCCCCTACTAACAGTCCCATGGGAAAGAGGGAGAAGAGTCAAACCAACCTTGAATCTTTCTACTTTGAGATGCAGGGATACCTGACGCTAAATCCATAAGGTTAAGCTGGACCTGCTCAGAGAGAAGAGGGGTCAGAAGCGCAGAGGACTGAAGCGTGCACCAAGCTCAGACACCTTCCTTCCCTCCCGTCCTCATTCTCCTTATACCCCTTCTCACTGGGAACCTGAGACAGACCGTGGGCACCTGTTCGGGAGAGTAGATGACTACTGGATCCTAAAAGAGCATGCACAGGGGGGTGTGTGTGTGTGTGTGTGTGTGTGTGTGTGTGTGTGTGTGTTGGAAAATGCAGGTCTACCTGCTATATCATCTATTACAGAGAAGGGCTTTGATGATACTATTTCATTATCAGTTTTAATTTTTTCTTTAGTATTGGTGTGTGACTATGGTGTGTGTGGGAGCACACGGTGTACCACGGCATGTTTCTCCTTCTGCCTCTACATGGGTTCTGGGGATCAAACTCACGTCATCAGGCTTGCACAGCAAGCTCTTTACCACTGAGCCATCTCATAGCCCTATTGTTACTTTTTTCTAACTTTAGTATACATGATGGTGGGTTTTGTCTGGCATTTTCATGCATGGGAGATGTTAAGATGTGACTGGATAGATGTGGGTTAAGTGAGCACTCCGTGCTGGCCACCCTGATCACCATCAGTTTTGAGTAGGCTTTTACTTATTCTACAAACCTCTCACCACATGTGACTTCCAGGCATATCCCACCAAGTTTTCATCCCAACCCCTTACAAATAAGGAAGAAGCCTTGGGCTCTGCTCAGGGTTAGGAACTAGTGGACACACGGGTTGGGTAAAGATTTAACCCCATAGCTGGTAGGTGGACACAAGGAGATCCATGGCCACATGGGGGCAGCACTCAGCCTGTCTGTCCCCAGAGCCGCTTCTCCAAGGGGAGGGGAAGCTCCAGCCACCTTCGTATGGAGTGGGATATGCTTTGGGGAAGAGAGTGACTATACAGGAAAGATTCTGAGAGAAAATTCTGGGTGTTTCTAGAGGCAGGTTGTCATTTCCAATGCAGATGCCTTCAGAGCTCTGGGTTACTCTTGAATCTCCCTACAAGGACTAGGTCTGGCAGACTGATAGATTAAAACCAAAAAATTGATATTTGTGGTAAATCCTGTAAAAGTGAAATTTCGTGTGTTCTTTGCTCACTTATGTGTAAGCAGACATCCAGAAGTCCTCACAACAAACTCCACAGGGGATGCAGCCATGAGCCCTCTAGGAGGAAGCTGGAAAGTCGGGGTGAATGATGCAGTAGAAGCCTCAGGATGTTTCTGGAAGGTCCCAGCAAAATGATCTGATCTGGTCTGTTCTCACAGTTTGACTAGGAGACGTGGGCTTCCTCCCTCTGCCTGCTGGGTCAGGCTCCCTATACCTACCTTTCCCCCAGTTAGACGTCCATTAGTCCTCTGGGGCAGGGGCTGGCACCGGACGTCCTGCCAGGTCTTGGGCTGGCCCTGGTGGACCTGGGGAAAGGTGCTGGCGCAATCTGTAGCTAGGTACTGGTACACTCTCCAGGTCTTGCCAAAGTCAGAGGAGCGCTCGATCAACATGCCAGCTGGCATGGGACTCTGGGGAGACACGGGGCAGGGAGTGGAGTAGGGTTGAGTGGCTGAGGGGAAGAGGCACTGGTAGTGTTCCATGGGAGACACAATTGCAGGAGACTTCTGGAGAGAGGAGGGATGGGTGGGCCAGCAAGAGCAAGGACTGTGGGAAGTGTCAGGGACAAGTCCTAAGGTCCAAGACAGTAATCAGCACCCTACCCCCACCCCAGCCACCAGGAGATGAGAAGCTCTGCTCTGCCACTTCCTGCCATGATGCTTAGCTTCTCCATGGGCCCCAAAGCAACAAGACCAAGTGATCATGGACTGAAACCTCTGCACCTGTGAGCCAAAACATCCCCTTCCTCCTGCTAAGTTCTTCATCTCTGGTATCTGTCACAGCGACAGAACACTGACCAACACACCGCTCTTCTTAAAATCTGACCTGGCCCTGTGTGCAAAGGCTCTGTACTCCTTGTTTGGCCCTCACCAGCCCCCATCTCAGTGAGTGCACCCCCTCCTAAGCCTTCCCACCTGCCTCCTGTTTGGAGCATCCCTTCCCTGTAGGTTCCTTCTCATCTTTTGTTGGAAGTCTAAATGTTACTTCTGCATGGAGATTCTTTTACACCTATCTAACTTGCATTCTTCTGCCCAGCCCATGGCACTGTCTCCTAGTCTGCCATCTGGCTTCCCTTGAAATAGCACCACCATTCTAATTATTTACTAGTCAGTTCCCTGCTTTCTAGGCAGGATTTCTCAGCTTCAACACAGTTCCTATTTGGGGTTGGACAAAGGAACCATCAGGCTGCCCTATGAATTGCAGGACACTTACCAGCATCCCTGACCTCAGCCTACCTGATGCCGTGGCCATATTCACAGCAGTGACACCAAAGTGTCCCCCAAAATTGCCATATGTCCCTAGGGAAGGGGGAGAGCAGAGCTAACCTGGGTTGAGAAACAGTGCCCTGAGCTACCCCCTTTCCCTTGCCCGCTCGGTTCCCAGTTCTTCCCAGCATCTAGTGCACAGTGGGTGCTGAGTACATGTCATTGAGTGAGTGGTAACTTACAGCCTTCTCACAGCCATAGACATTCACCCTCTAGACTTTGTGGAGTCTCTTGTCCCCTCGCCTGCTATAGTTTTTCTTGTTCCTCACTCCTAGCTTTAGCTTTGAAGTTTTGAAAGAGCCTTTGCCTGGAATGAAAGTGCCCTTCACATGGCTATAAGGTGGATTCTCTGACAAGCCCACCCCCAAGGCTAGCCAAGCTAGATGCCTGGCTCATCAACACCAACACCACTGCATCCGCCCCCCACCTCACTCAGTCTCCTCTGATATCCTTAGTAAGAGCAGCTTCGTTGTGACTCATTTTACACCCCTTTCTATCCCTACCGACGGATACCAATTCTACCATATTCTTAGTGTTTGGTATGTGTATGGCCAGACCTGATACATGGACGGGAAACAGCAGAACAACGAAAGCATTTAACAGTATCCAACTTAACACTGCCTTCCAAAACTGTCACCTTGAGGGACTGGGCATCTGTTCAAACACTGCTGGCATTTCTCAGAATGCTTTGACCTTTTGTAGGGCAGGGCTCTCAGAGAGTTTTCTCAGTCAGATAACAAACTGGGTCCTGTTGTGTTTCGCCTCACACTCCTTCAACTCTTAAAAGTCTTATAGATTTTCCTGCTCATCTCATCTTATTAACCAAACTTTATCTTTTCATGTTTGACTATTTCTGTAGAAAGAATGTAATTAAATCCTCTGGTGTGGGGGGCACAATGGCCTGTCACAAATGAATGAAACCATTGAGTCTAAGACAGGAAGGAGAATTTGAGAGGCCATAGTGCTGATGGGATAGACTGTTCACCAAGAGAGATGTGCCAGGGTATGTCCTTCCCGTGGGTAGGTAAGTTCTTGGCCACTATTTAAACTTGGTCTCATCTTCAAAGTTGTTAAAGTAGAGTACACCATCCCTGGGGAGAGGACACAGCTATGCTTGCTGTGTAAGCTAAGGACCTGAGTTCAGATCTCTAGCCCAGTTTCTCTCTCCATCATTAGTGATCTGCTCCCCTCCACTCTTCCTCACACTTCCTGACATGATGTTCATTTTCAGCTCAGTCAAAGGAGCAGCCATTAGGGGTTGAAACCTCTGACATCCTGAGCCAAAATAAATCCTTTCTCCTCAAACTGGTTTCTCAGAGGTTTTTGTCCTAGCAACGAAGCCTGACTAAGACAGTCGTTTACCACACTGATCTATATTCCTGGCATATTCTACTTATTTTTATGTGCTTATGTATACATGTTTGTGTGTGTGTACACATGTGGGGTGTGCACATGTGAGTGAATGGAGGCTAGAGGTCAACGTCTTCCCCAATACTTCTTCACCTTGTTTTTTGAGACAGGCACTATTGTTGCATCTGGAGCTCACTGATTGAACTAGAATTGTTGGCCAATCAGCTCTGAGGATCCATCTGCCCCTGCCCTCCTTCCCTGCTGCCGGGATTGTATAGCTACACACTGTGGAATGGATAGAACAGATGGACAAAAAGACAAGGAGAGGGGAGAGGGAGAAAAACAGGACAGACAGAGCCCCATGGGTATGACCCCAGTGACCTGCTTCTTCCAACCAGACCCCACCTGAAAGTTTCCATCACTTTGAAATAATGCCTCAGATCATCAGTCCATCAATGAATTGATCCACTGGTCACATCAGAGGCCTCATGATCCAATTACCTCTTGATGACTAGAACCACCCACTGGGAACCAAGCCATCAACACATGAGCTATTTCTGGGACATTTCATATTGAAATCATAAAAAGCAACCAAGTCCCACAGAACCGGTATGTGCCAGAGAAAAGTCTATTTATTAGACAGGTTAAAGATGTCAGCTACAGAGAGGACAGGGTCTGCAGCTGTACCATGGCCAAGACAGGGGGCTGGGAAGGGGTCCTCTTCTGGTGGTCAGCCATTTGTTGTCACAATGATGTAAAATCATAGTGAGTGTACCTACTCTGAAAGAGGACCCCTGGCATATGGTGCCATCACCCCAGCCTAGGGAGACAAAACACTGTTCTTTCTCAACCCAGGTCCCTCCCCTACCCCCTGAGGTCCCCAAAAGCAAACCTTAAAATCCATCATGATGTCCTGAAGCTGCATTCTCTTGTCCAGGTCCAGCTGCAGAGAGACAGGGTTCACATCTGCAAGGACAAGAATGAGAAATATTAGACAAGATGCTCCCCCCCATGCCCCCAAAGCAGGCCTTGACAACACCAGCTCTGGGCAGTTGGAACATCTCCTGCCCTGAGTCTGGCACCTCCGGGAAAGGAGTGGACCGGGTGTGTTCCTGCTTGTGTCACTTATTCAAATGTGTCCTTGTCGGATGGTGATGGCCCATCATCACTGACACCTCTGATACCCCAGAGGGTCCCAGCCTGTCTGTCACAACAGATTTGTTCCCAAGGCCCAAATCCCATGTGCACCACCCACAGAGACAAGGCAAAGTGAAATGGATGTGGTACTCTCCCAGCATACCTTCTCCCCAGTCTAAGCAAGCTCTTTTGCCTATAGTGTCCAACAGACCCAAAACAAAGCTAGAAGGCTCTGCCTGCTCACCCCCGACACCTTTTCCCACAGAAACCCAAATTGTCTTGAAAGACCTCCATATGCCCCAGCCTGTGGAGCCTCCATAATCATGGGCTGCTGCAGGAGGCAGGTCCTCACCATTCTGTGACTGCCACCAGCGCATGGGGCCTGAAGATGATGCAACATTCTCCACTCGGTGACTGTTGTAGTTGTGAGGCAGCCTGGAGTCACACTTGCAGCATTTCATCTGCCACTGTCAGGGAGGGAGATAGCAGAGCTCAGAGTGGGCCCCCGTGGGTCTCTCCCGTCTATCCTGGGATCCCAGCACATGTCTTCATCTGGAACCCACCCTCAAGGGACCTGCCAATGTCACCAACACACTAAGAAAGATGAATTTCTTAACCCAGGGCTTCTGGTCGTCTCTTAGTTTAATTCTGTGGCCTTCCTACTTATAGCAAGGTAAATCAATGTTGGGGTTGGAGAAGGAGTACACGGTGGAAAATAACCTTAGCTCATGTCATTCCCTGAAAGAGAAACTGCAGAGGTGTGAACCGGGCAGGGAAAAGAAAGGAGAAACCCACATAAACTCAGTACCTACTGTGCTAGGGAACACTGTGTTAGAGAACAAGGAAATTGGAGGTTCTGGTGCTGGCTCCATTATTCCACTTCCCAGGCCCAGTTTTTTCCTCAATAAATTAAGTGAGTCACTGCACGTGTGTTTGTTGAGTATGTCTTACATGCCAGGCATAGCACTGGGCTCCACAGGTTAGATTCCTCTCTAAGGAAGCCCATATTTGGTTACCATTTCCCAGCTCCAGGATACCCTGTCCACAGGAGAGAACCTAGCTATCTTAGTTTCTTTTCCTGTTGCTATAATAAAATCTCTGACAAATGCAACTTAATGGGGAAAGAGTTTACTCAAGATATACTCTGTACTTGTCAGATTTCCTCTGATCATCGCTGCTGCTTCCACTACCTCAGAGGGTTCCAACCTGTCTCTCACAAAGACATGCTCCCAATGTCCAAGTCCCTCCAGGCACCCACCCACAGAAACTAAGCAGAATGAAATAAAGGTGGTCCTCCCAACATACTGCCTTCCCAACCTCAGTGAGCCCTTAGCCACCACACCTGGGGAGTCAGAGCTGCAAGAGCTTGAGGCAGCTGGTCACATCAAATCCACAAAGAGCAGAACAGGATGAATGCATGCTGCTACTCAGCACACATATAGCCCAGGATCCCAGCCACACCCACAGTTAACATAGTCATGGTAATCTCCCTTAGGCAGGCCCAAAATGATGGACTTACTCTGGAGTCCATCAGGTTGATAACACTAACCATCACAACTGCCTTCCTGTGACAGGCTTAGCACACAACACTCACCTCTTCCATGGCCTGTACCTTTCTGAGTGGGACAAAAGACTTAACTACAGAGCTGCAAGGATGGGCTCCAGGTCAAGGTAGAGAAAATGGAGAAACAAAGGTGATCAGAGAGGTGGTTTGTCTTGGGGTCTGTGACTATGATCACATACATAGCACTCCCCACAGGCCCAGCACGGTCCTGTTCCAGCTTCCTCAGGTTGCACATACAAACATCTGCTCTCTCTGAGTAGCCATAGCTCTAAACCCTGCCCAAAATTCAAGAGCACAGCCCAGAGGGCTGAAGGTTCACTCACAAGCAGAAGCAAGGCTTGGAAGAGACCACTGGGCCCTGCTGGTTATTCACATGCCCCAGGCCTCTGCTTCCTTTAATCGCTTCTCACCCACAGCCTTGCAGCTGCTCAGTTGCAGCGGTGTGCAGAGAAGGCCATATACTACCTGAGCTGGTGTCATAGGTGTGGGCACTCTGCCTAGGTACAGAGACTCCGTGGCTATGCTGGGCCTGCTCACGGGCTGTGGACACTCCCTGCCAGCACCATTTTCCCTCTGTGTGCCCACAGCACTGGCCCAAAAAAGAAGGGGAGTTGAGTGTGCTGCTCTAGGGCCTCTGCTCTCCTGCCCACTTCCCGTTCCTAACCTTAGTCAGCGAAGGAACATCACTGCCATATATCCTTATCACAACCAAAGATGCTTGAGAAAGCACTGGTAGCTGAGCCCCAACTAGACTGTGCCCATCACTCGCCAGCTGGTCTCCATCCTGGTCATACCCACCCTCCCCTGCTGGATTTCTCTTACCAAGCATCTCTGCTTGTCAAGCTATATCCTTCCTGTTGATTTCCATCAGCTTCCCCATCTACAGTGCATTTCCCATGAGGGCAAAGGCTTGCCTTCCTTCCCTGCTGCCTCCCATTGTGGAAAAAGTGCCTGGCACACCGCTGGCTCTAGCTAAGTCCTCACTGAATAAATGAATGAGTGAGTGAAGAATGGAAATGCTCAACATGTGCCAACTATTTTCAACCACATGATCAATAGCTATTTCTTTCCCAGACTCAGCCTGTTTGAAAGGAGTGGGGAGGGAGGGAGGAAGGAATCAAGGACTAACATTAAGCAGTATGCCCATGCTGCCAACCCCTCGGAAGGCTGAGGCAAGAGGATAGCTTAAACTCAAGCTCGGTGTCAGACTGGGTAACATAATGAGACCTATCCCTTAAGAAAATAAAATTAAGTGATGGTATTAAATAATTCAGTATAAAAACCTATTTAAGGGGTTAGGGATGTGGCCTGGGTGGTAGAACACTTGACTAGTATACACAAAGCTCTGGGTCCTCATCCCTAGTATGGCATAAAACTGGGCATACTGGTACATGCTTGTAATCCCAGCCTTGAGGAGGCAGGAGGGCCAGAAGTTCCAGGTCATCTGTAGGTATACAGTGAGCTCAACACTAGCAGCCCTTTGAGGTAAACAGTATTTCTCTCTTATTTTTCCCCAAGAAAGCTGCTGAGTGACAGACTTCGCCTGGAGCATGCTAAAGTTTACCATCTCTGTCTCATCCACAGAGCACCAAGCAGAACCCGTGCTGACCTTGAAGCTGACTTTCGGGGAGCCCACAGCACAGAGAGCACTTTGGGAAGGACTCAGTTTCACCAGCACACTCAGCTCAGCTGCCATGGAGACTGGAGATGTGCCACTAGCTGAAATGCCTGGTCATTTAGCATCATCTGTTCTGAGCAAGAGAAGGCTAGAGCAGGATGCCTCTCTAGACCCTATTTTGGTCCTTGGCAAGGGAGTGTGTCCTTCCCCACATTCTGCCCAGCCTCATGGGCAAATTTTCCACCCCCATTCTGTCTGCACTCAGCACATATCCGGAGGAGAGACAAGGCCAGACGCCTTCTGGCAGATGCTGCTGTCACCAGAGCTCCCTGCCCTGGGCTCTGCTGGGAGTCAAGCCCAGCCCTTGCCTGACCAGAGCAGCATTCAACACAAGGCTTTCTTTCTCAGCTTAGGACATTGGACAAGAAGCCAGAGACGGTGGCAATGGCCTTGGTATTCCCAAATGAGAGAATATTATGTAACCATTAAGAAGTGTTTAGAGAAACTTTTTAATTGCATGGGGAAGAGATTACAGTGGAATGTCTTATGGGTGAAAATTAGGCTTTAACTTGAATATACAATACAATCTCAAATACATTTTTAAGAGACTATGTTGGGAAGGAAATATCCAAAATAGCAGGAAAAAACCATATGAAATAGCTGATATTCACCTGTTTTGACCCATAAGCATGATAGCTACATATAGCTCAACCTAATATCTCTATAACAGGATTTTAGGTGACTTTTCCCTGTTATTTTTTTTGATATGTTTAAACTTTTACATATTGAATGTTACTTGACTTTTAAATGTAGGACTATAGATAGGATTAAAAAAAAATAAACTAAAGATGTCCAGTGTCAGTGTGGGCTCATTTGCTCTGAGCCTCCCTCGGCCATACAGACAGCATGGGGATCTAAAGCCACGTCCACCAGCCTTCCACATGCACAGGCACTGATAAAGGATCAGATGGCCTCATGAGCTCGGACACTACGTGCTGCGTGCTCCGTGTCTGGGGACACAGCTGAGGAAGGAATTGGCTTCACCCTCAAAGGGAGGCTAAGCCCCCGCTTCAGACAGGTATTTTAAGTAGCTCTGCTGTCAACTCGCCAGCAGGATGATGGACCTGAAATAGAACAGCTACAATAGAAGCCAATCTGAAGATAAGCTGTGTGATTTCAGGTTCTTTCTCTGTGTAGTGTGTGTGTGTGTGTGTGTGTGTGTGTGTGTGTGTGTGTGTGTGTGTGTGTGTGTGTTAGTTAGCGCTTATGAGGCTCTTCTCACGGGTCCCGTGTGCCCCTTTCTCTACAGCAATGGCTGCTCTCCGAGGCTGCAGCCTCCCTCCCTGGGGTCATAGAGCCACCATGCTCCCTGAGTTTTACCAAGAGATGAAACATTCTTATCAGTCCAGCCTGCCAGGCCTCCAGCCAGTTTGGCTCCTGTTTGCTCTCCAGCTGGAGAGGCTGGGCTTTCTCGGAGCCTTCTAGAATCTCAGAAATCTGGCTGAAAGACAACCCCTTCCAAAGTGCTTAAGTAGGGCAAGGGAATGAGCAAGAGACTCTGGGGCCTGAATCACAGTGGAGAAGAACAGAAGGGGAGGTTGGAAAAGCAGGTTCTGGTTAGCCATGATGCAGCTCCCTTCAGGGTTGATCCAGGGAGCTGCCTGTGTCCATCTAAGCTACATCTGGGGTCATGGCCACTAGCCAGGGCCCAAAGGAGGGAACCAGGAACAAAATAAAGCAAAAAGTCCTGCTGTCTTCAAGAAAAGCAATTTCTAAAAAAGAAAGAGAGAGAAGAGAAGAGAAGAGAAGAGAAGAAAAGAAAAGAAAAGAAAGGGAAAGAAAAGAAAAGAAAAGAAAAGAAAAGAAAAGAAAAGAAAAGAAAAGAAAAGAAAAGAAAAGAAAAGAAAAGAAAAAAAATACATGTCTCCATGTCAGCTTCCTCCTTGGTAAAGCACAGGGTAGATGTGATAACAAGTTGGCCCTGTTATAACATGGGTTAAAACTCCCTGGATTGGACTTATTATCCCCAAACCATCACCATGGACATCCAGCAGGACAAGAGAATCAAGAGGGGAAGAAGACACTGACCAGAGGCATGCTGGGAAAGCTGGCTCCCAGAGGAGAAAGAACTGTGGACGGCCAAGAGGGCGCTCTGCAGCCCTCAGCGGGGGTTCATCAGCTCCCAGGAGCAGTCTCCCTACAACCACTGAAAAGTCAAGGTCAGCCTACAGCAGGTGCTAGGTGGGAAGAGGCCTCCAGAGCCCAGCCATTTTCAACTTCATCTCCCCTCTTGCTTAGCTCAAACTGTTTAGACAGCTCTGTCTAAACTAAATTGAGAAAGGCAATTTTCCAAAGCTGATTATAGAGCCCAGGTTCACCACACACCCCAAAATTACATTACACTGCAGTCGCTCTTCTGAGCACTACAGGCACACCCTTGGCTCACCCTTCCAAGACCTCCGAGGCAGGTATACTGCATTTGACGTGATGGGTATCCCCAGCCTACTGGTTAGGAATGCTGTGGGGATGAAGCAGGGATCCATGTACCAGGCATCTGACTCTATACTGACCTGTTCCATTCTGACTAAAGGTGTCAGAGGTCATGTGGCCACCACTACACACAGCTGAGACTAAATAGACTTTCAAGACATTGCTGTCCTCTACCCCTCACTCAAAAGGGGCAGATCCCTCTAAAACAGAGGTTCTCAATCTGTGGGGCAGGGTTGCATATCAGATATCCTGCCTATCAGGTATTTACATTACAATTCATAACAGTGGCAAAATTACATTTATGAAGTAGCTATGAAAATCATTTTATGGTTGGGGTCACCACAACATGAAGAACTGTATTAAAGGGTCACAGCATTAGGAAGGCTGAGAACCACTGATCTAGAAGCAAAGATGCCCCCTAGTCCCGAGTGGGGAGAGGCAGTTCTACCCATGACAATGGCTTCCTAAGTCCACGTCATGACCACAGACAGAGGACTTGCTGGCAAAGATTGGCCTGCCAGACATTGCTGAGGCTTCCATGGTATAAGGTGGATTTCCTAGAAATCCCAGACCCATGTTGAAGAATCTAAAGGTGATTAGAGCTTTGTGACTGTGGAGAGAGTATTACAAATTCAGAGACAGAAGGTCTTGGGCTAATATCGTCGTGCTCATCTGCCTGTACACGGTGCCGACATACTTTGACCATCAGAGAAAACTGTTTGAATAATAATCTCAGCAGACAATGAGCTTCCGCCAACCCAAGAGTGGAGAGCGTCACCAGACAGCACCTGCAGTCTCACACCGGGTCTTGCTCCCCTCCGACAGTAACTCTCCTCCTCCAACAGTCTTTTCATTTTCTTACACCCCTCCAAGGTGACACCCCTCACTCTCTTGAGACCCTTTGAAAAATTTCATCTATGTCTCTGATATATGAACCTGTGCTGAGGTCTGAATGGCTGACCTTTCCTAAGGAAGATTACATAAAAATAAAGATGTCTGCAGTGCCCACCGGAACAGTAAAGCTGCAGCAGCATGGAAGACCTTAGGCCTTCTCAGAGCTCCTGGGAACAGGAAAGCCACTGTTTTAGAGAGAGACAAGCTCAATACCCAAGGAGAGAGGACAGTGTGTGTGTGTGTGTGTGTGTGTGTGTGTGTGTGTGTGTGTGTGTGTGTGTGTGTGTGTGTGAGAGAGAGAGAGAGAGAGAGAGAGAGAGAGAGAGAGAGAGAGAGAGAGAGAGAGAGAGAGAGAGAGAGAGAGCGCTAATCTTGTGGTAGACCACAGTGGTTTCCTAGTGAGAGCTGAACTTGCTTTACCCAGCAGGACTGCATAAGAGGATGATTGGACCATGGGCCTGGGCACCAGGTGTTTGGAAGGGTCTACACATGGTGTATCTAGCAAGGGGGAGGTCTTTTGCCTCACCCCTTGGCATTGTTATAAAAAGCCTTTTGAATAAAGTTCTGGGCTGGTGGATAAGAATCCAGGCCCTCCTGAGGCTACCCTGTGTTTCTGTCTTTTTCTCTCCCCTCTATCCTTCTATCTGAATTTCTTATCCCTCACTCCTCAAGAGTACCCAGGGAAAGGTGGGGGCTGGTCCCCCACATAATCTTCCTTGCCAACTTTCCTAGATTTGGAACTACTAGGAAACACACCTCTGAGAGTGTGTGTAAGGGTGTCCTGGGCAGTTTCAATGAAGAGGGAAGACCTAACCTAAACATTGGATTCTACATGCTAGCTTTCAAGACAGAATGAAAAATAAAAAGCAAGCTGAGTAACAGTACTCTTCTCTCTGCTTCCTGACTGTGGATAGAATGTGACCAGCTGCTCACACTCCTATCACCATGATCTCCCTAACCATGATGCACTGTGTCCTCAAACTGTGAGCCAAGATAAACTCTTCCTTAAGTTGCTCTTATTAGATAACTCACCACAACAATGGAGAAACCATAAGCAAAGTGTGTGTGTGTGTGTGTGTGTGTGTGTGTGTGTGTGTGTGTGTGTGTGTGTTTGTGTGTGTGTTCGGTTGTGGTTTGAATGAGAAATGTCCTCCACAGGCTCACATATTTAAACCACCCAGCACCCAGTTAGTGCTGCTTGTGAGGTTATGGAACCTTTAGGAGCTGCCCCCTCGCTGGAGAAAATATGTCACTGTGGGGTGGGCTTTGAGAGTTTGTAGCCTTTCCTGTTTCCTGCTCTCACTTTCTGCTTCCTGTATATGGATGAAATCACAGTAGGAGCAGGAAGCAAGGAGGTCATTCCTGCTCCTGCTGTCACACCTTCCTTACCATTACGGACTCTTTCCCTCTGGACAGAAGTTAAATAAACCTTTTCTTCCTTAAGTTACTTTTGGTCATAGTATTTTATTACAGTAACAGAGAAGCAGCTAATACAGTGACTGCACACACACACACACACACACACACACACACGCACGCACGCACGCACGCACGCACACGCACGCACACACGCGCACGCATGTATGCATACCCCCATGCATAACCTCTGTCTACACATTAGCCTTTCAGATGGTCATAAGCTAGACCGTTTCCAAACAAAGAGAGGCAAAGGCTGGTGTGGGCACCGGTGGGCATGTGGATGCTTGTGTGCTTATGTGCTGAGGAGGAAGGGACCTCCAACTGGCTGCAGCTCTCTTCTGTGCAAGAGATTAAAATGGCAGCTATTTGGTTTGCACAGATAATTAACATGGGGAATGTGCTGTGCAAGACTGTCATTAAGACAATGGGATGATTAAGTTTCCCTCAGAAAGGGAGGGAACAGGGGTAAGTAGAACATTTGGGAAAAAGAGCAGACACGTCGTCAACATTGTTGGGAGCAGAAGCCAAGACTGGAAACATCCAGACAAAACCGTGGGCTCCAGTTCTCTGCCTTGCAAAGCCTTGTGCATAGGCAGCCCTTGTGCCGTGGTCCCAAGACATCATGCAGTACCCGGGGGTTCTCTGAGAAACAGACAGAGACACCAGGGCTGAGCAAGCGGCAAGTTTCCTATGTGGAGAAACGGTGATCCAGACAGGAGCCTCAGCTTTCCCAAAGACATAACTCTATTCTGAGAGTCAGAACCAGGACCACGGCACCAAGTCAGTGTTGGCTGACTCTGGCTTCTCTAGAAGTCCCCCACAGATCAGACTGGCAGCAGTGACCTTAGGAAGTAGAGAAGGCAGAGGACCAGGATGGTTTGACTTCCACGGGTGGTGAGCAGCCTGACGAGGAAGATGTACTCCGGAGATCTGTGAGCAGAAACAGCCCCCAGGAGACAAGAAGGGAGGGAAAGAAGAAAATGGGGTGGAAAGAAGGAGGGAGGCAGAGAGGGAGACAGTGGGGGAGGGAGGGTGGGAGGGAAGAGGAAGTGATGCAGGAGCATGGGCCTCTGCAGGCACCACATTCATTTGGACATTCTGCCACATAGTCCTCACAGCAGTCCCTTGAACTGGACGCTAACATTGCTCCTTCTCATCTGGGGCTCAGTGGGAGTGCAGAGGTGCGTCAGCGTGGGACGGTGTCACAGGATTTCACCTAGGCCTTGAGACTGAGGACTGTCTGTACAATAAGCCTGCCCAGAAGGCACCAGGGGCTGGAAGGAGGAAAGCATGGAGAAGGCTGACTAGAAGTAGGGACTGCAGTTCAGGCTGTTCTGGTAGAGTGTAGCCCACACGTAGGGCCAGACTATTAATGGGTCAGGAAGGCAGGCTGGCCCAGAAGGACAAAGTTGGGGGAAGTGCCATGGGGCAAAGATAACTACATCGAAGGTCCATTGCAAGGGTTGCAACACACAGCTGAAATCCAAAGAAGCCAGAACTGGAGGCTCAGCCAACCACAGAGGCAGAGGGGGCGAGGCGGGGTAGCTGAGGAAGGAACGTGCAGACAGGCAAAGACTGGCTTGCAAAGGAGTCATTTCTGGAGGCCAAGAGCTGGAAGGGACGCTTTTGGAACTGGACAGAGTCCCAGCATGCCTGCAACTCCCTCCCATCCACTCAGTCAGGCTGGGGAGGGGTAGAGTGAAGTGATACTGAGACACCTGAGATCACAAGTCCCTCTGCACTCTCTCTCTCATGCCACCTCAGCAGGCCACCACTGTCACCTCTACATAGACAGAAGAGAAACCTCAACTCCAGAGATATGCAGAGAAGGGGTATGAGAAGCTAACCACCTCATACCCCTCCCTGCAGAACCACTCAGGAAACCCAACTTTTTTTCTTCCTTCTGGAGTCCAAACTTTCTCATAGCTCATGGGAATAACTAGAGCTGTTTTATAAGGTGCCATGACTATTACTTGACATATTTATATAGGATTCTTAGTATGATGCCTTCCACACATTCCCCAGGGGAGGGCTTAGGGGCACCCAACATGGGACTGAGAAGAGGCCTCTGAACATTCAGTGCATGCGTGCATGCATGCATGTGTGCAAGTGTGTGTGCACGTGCGGTGGCTTCATCATTGAAAACCACAAGTTTTAAGATGGCAGGGGATAGGGGAGGAAGAAAGAGAAACCGGCAAAGGGTAGGAGGCACAAGAGAGACGGTGCTGTCTGTACCCAGTTCATCTCCAAGAATGTAGAAGCAAGGAAGGACCCTGCAGACCACTCTGTCTCACACTGGCCCACGGAAGAGTCAGACAGATTTCTTGCCCAAGGTCATACTGCAGTTAGCAGGAGAACTGGAACTCTATACCACCCACAAGGTGTCCCATTCTCTACTCTGCAAAAAGCTTCCTGTATTTATTGCTCCCTTAGAAAAAGGGAAATCAGCCAAGGCTTCTTAGCTTTCACAGCAGAAAATAGCTAATATTTATCCATTACCAGGATTGCAACAGTCTAGACTTCTCTTTTGCAAGCACCCCACTTTGCTCTCAGGAGGCTACTTATAAGCAGGAAAGGAGGCCAGTTCCTGGCGGGGAAAGGGGGTGCATCTGAAAGAGGCAGAGGGCAGGCCAGGGAGAAGCCAAATGTCCAGGCCAAGTGGAAGAGAGGCTCTTCTCACAGCTGGGTGGGAGGATATTTTCTACCATGGGGTCCTGATCTCTCCCTGCTCCACCTTCTGAGGCAAGAAGAACAGAAGTCTTCCTGAAAATCAGGCCTAGGCTTAGTGGCACATGATTTGGGGAGACTGTGGGTGGACATCTGAAGTCCCTCCACAGCCTAGAAAGCTTAACTCAACCCTGTTGCCTGACCTACAGGGAGTAGTCTATTCCCCAAGCTGGTCAAGCAGGCTTCCCATATCCAAGTGGGTGACATGCAGACAGCACATCCATCTTCACTCAGCATCTCCAAAGTCCCCACCCAGTACCTTCTATAATTAAAAATAGCCACAAGAGTGCCAGGCTGAAAGGACAATGGGGCAAGAGCATTTCAAATACCCTCTTTGGGGTCCTGAGGACAGAGCGGCCTGGGAAGGTGCATCCATAAAAACCCTTGCTCCCTCATCAGGGTCAAAGGCAAGTGTCTACTTCCCTCTCTTTCTCTTTTCCCACAAAGGCTGGAGACACCCCTGGCAAGCCCCTCCCTGACATTCTCTTGTACAAACCCATTTGGAAGGAAGCAAAATGGCTAAGGACTCCAGCTATTAGGAGGCTGAGACCAGAGAATTGTATGTCCAAGGGCAGTATGGACAACTTAGGAAGACTCAGTCTTGATATAAAGAGTTAAAGTAAAACTATTACGTGTGATGGCACACACCTTTAATCCCAACACTTGGGAAGCAGAAGCAGACTATCTCTGTCAGTTTAAGGCCAGCCTGGTCTATATAGTGAGTTCCAAGACAGCCAGAGTTACATAGTGAGACCTTGTCTCAAAAAAACAAAAAAAAAAAAAAACAAAAAAAAAACCCACAAAGAGTTAAAGTAGAGCTAAGAATGTACCTCAGTAGAAGAGTGCTTCCTTAACTTGTATGAGATTCAGTCATTGACACCATAAAACAAAATAGGCCAGTCAGACAACTGGGAGACAAGGAGACACAAAGATTTAAACACATATAAACACAAGGAGCCACAAAAAAAAAAAAAAAAAAAAAAACCTTGTTGAGGGGAAAGAAAAAAATCAAAAGCTCCTAAAGAAAAGGTTCAGAGGCATTGTGGGAGAATACCACAGCCCTTAAAGAGGCCAACTACTTAAAAAAAAAAAAAAAAAAAAAAAAAAAAAAAAAAAAAAAAAACCAAACTTGCAATAAATCTAACCCAGGGAGCAAAAAGCTTGTATAATGAAAACTTCAAACTGACCTCTCATGGTCATGGATCAGAAGAATTAACACTGTGAGAATGGTTATCTTACCAAAAACAATCTACACATTCAATGCAGTCCTCATCAAAACTCTAATGCTTCTTCTCATTGAAATATAAAAAAAAAATCAATATTAAATGAACATGGAAGTACAAAAGACCTCAGCAAGCCAAAGTACTCCTGTACAAAAAGAATATCGCTGAAGGTAGCCCCATTCCTAACCCCAAGTTATATTACAGAGATGCAGTAACAAAAACAGCATGGCATTGGTATAAAAACAGACACAGAGATCAATGGAGCACAATATCCAGATATAAACCCTCACAGCTACAGTCACCTGACTTTTGAGAAATCTGCCAAAAATACACATTGGAGAAAAGACTGCCTCATTAGCAAATGGAACTCCTGTCCACCTGTATGAGAATGAATCCAGGTCCCCATCTCTTACCCATAACAAAAATCGGTTCCGTGTGGATCAAAGACTTTGCTATAAGACTTGGAACTTAAGGAAAAACACTTGAAGGTGAGGGCACAACCAAGGACTCCCTGAATAGGGCCCCAGTTGCTAAAGAATTATGTCCAACAATCAAGAAATAAGACCTTATGGAATTAAAAAGCTGCACAGCGAAGCAAATGGTTATGTGAAGAGCCAGACTGCAGAGGAGAAACTCATTGCTAGCTACACACCCAACAGAGGTTAATATCTAGAATATACTGAGAACTCAACTAGACAACAAAAATCCAAACATTAATAGCATTAAATGGGCTGATAAAATAGACCTTTCTCAACGGTTAGGCTATAAATAGCAAATGAACACAAAAAGGTGCTCAGTCTCATTAGCCATCAGAGACATGCAAATCAAAGACACCTTCCAATGACATCTGCCCCAGAACAATGGTGGCCACTAAGAAGACAAAAACATAAAGTGCCTAGCTGGGGTGCTGTCTACTCCATTATAGATAACTCATTAAACTCCTGTTTATATGTGTATACTTGAGGAAGCTTCTACAGCTGTAGGTTTCCATGTGGCTTCTCAAAAGGTCCTTAATATCACTCTCACTCTCGATTTCCTCCTTTACCCTGCCCTCCACCCCCCTCTCATTTAATCCTCCTGTTCTAGTTTCCTCTTTATCTCTTTATAACATTGGATTCTATTTCTCTTCCTTGGAAGGATTCTCTCCACCCCTCCCCCGGTTTCTTGCTACCTACCTAATCTCTGTGGATATTCTAAATGAAACACACATGTTTCAAGCTTAAAAGCTAGCATCCACATATAAGAGATAATGTGCAATGTTTGTCTTTCTGAATTGGGATTACCTCACTCAGAATGACTGCTTCTAGATGCATCTATTTACATTCAAGTTTCATTTTTCTTAACAGGTGAATAATATTTCATTGTGTAAATGCACATTTCCACCATCCATTCATCATTCAATGGAAACTAGGTTGCTTCCAGTTCTGGCTCTTATGAATAGGGCAGCAATGAACATGGATGAGTAAGTATCTCTGTAGTAGGATGTAGTGTCCTTTCTATACATCATATGCTACCAAATACAACCATCATCACAGGAATGGGTTACATTTTTTTGAGTTGTTGGCCCAAGGGGTCCTATAGAATGTCCCTCAAATGTTACAGTCTACTGATAATGCTCTTAGCTACCCCTCACAACCTGAAAGTAAGACCCTACTGCTGAAGACACACATATATATGTCATCAAACATGGAGGAATTGAGCCAGTCAACTGGATGCTTCATCCCTACTGATATGAATAGTTCTGGATGTATTATTATTATCTGTACACATTACCAGAGGAGAAAAATAACAATCTCACCCAGCTACAAACCTTGCAAGCTATAAGAGTGACCTGACTGCAATATATGCTCATCAATACAATAGGGGCATTTTATTATGAGAGTAACCAAACACTTTTTTATTTGATTTAATGCCCACTCCATGAGATAGAGCCCATACACGAAACTACTAATGTGGCCAAGAACCTGAGACTAAATAGGTCATGGGCCTTAGAGGAAACTGTTATTCTCTGAAGGAAATAGCAGTAAAATGACATACAGATCAGTACATATCTCCACCCTTACCAGAGGAGCTTCCTCCTGCAGTTGATGATAATTAATATAGAGACCCACAACTGGACAATATGCAGAGAGTAAGTGACTTTGGAGTGCTTAGCCTTGAATGAGATGCCTCTATCATGCCATTCCCCTCAAGGCTCAGAAATCCATGCAGAAGAGGATGCAGAAGAATTGTAAGAGCCAGAAGTGGTGAAGAACTTCAAGGAAATGGCATTTTCTAGATACAATAGGCATATATGAACTCACAGAAACTATGAGAGCATGGAAACAACTTGCACAAGTTCAAGATAGAGAAAATTCCAGTGTGGAGAAGAGGAAATGCACAAAAGTCTCACCCTAACCAAGAAGCTATTTGCAATTGATAGCTGCTGGAAGAGGAAAAATCCGTTTTCTTCAACAGCATGACACTGGGTATCAACCAAACTGCAGGGCAGACCTCACACTGAGGAGTAATTAGCCAACCCAAATCTAACTCTATGGTTTTGTGTGCTTTTCATTCTGTTTTGTTTAGGTTTTAGTTTTTCTAAGGAGATAAAGAATGTCAAGTTGGGTAGGTAGGGAAAGAGTTTGGATCTTGAGGTTAAAGAATATGATCAAAATATATTGTATGAAATTCTCAAAGAAATGAATTTCATACAATATATAACAACAATGCTGGTGAGGCTATGAACAAAACAAAACCCTTAGCACACTGCCAGTAGGAATGAAAACTAGTCTCCAGCACTATGCAAGTCAATATGGAAGTTTCTCAAAAACCTAACAGTAGACCTTCCATATGACTCAGCCATACTATTCCTGGGTATTTGTCCAAAGGATACTAAATCAACCCATCACAGAGACACCTTCCCATCAGAGTTCACTATTCACAATAGCTAAATTGTGGATCCAACCTGGGTGTCCAGTAACAGGGAGATACATAAGGAAAATGTGCCATTTTTTTAGCCATAAAAAGAATAAATCATATCATGTGAGGGAAATGGATGCAACTGGAGATAATATATTAAGTGAACTAAGCCAGTCTTGGAAGGAACAATATCAGATGTTTTCTCTCATTTTTGGTTCCTAGATTTTATATACAACCACGTGTGTGTATATTAAATGATGATAGAAGTGAAATTGTCTAAGGGAAGAACAGGGGAAAATGTGAGGGAGAAGGGCCAAGAAAAGGAGAGTGTGGAAGGAAGGGGCAGCAGGGAATACACCCAAGATCAGTATATACCTGTATGAAATGTTAAAAAATAAAATACAAAAGAAAGATTGCTAGAGAGAGTGAATGAGATCAAAGTATGTTATACATTCCTATGTCCTGCATTCACTTGTGTTGCTGTGACTGAAAAAAAAAAAATACCTAGCAAACAGCATTGTAAGAGACGAAAGGGTTTCTTTGGCTTTCAATTGCAGGTTACCATCCATCATTTCAGGCAAGTCAAGGCAGAAACTCATGCAACTAATCACATGACACCCATAGTCAAGAGCAGAGAGGAATGAAAGTGCCCATACTGCCTGCTGGCTTGCTTAGCACTCGGCTAGCTACTACTGCTCTGATGTCATTGGTTCTCAACCTTCCTAATGCTGCCACCTCTGATACAATCCCTAGTGTATTAAGAGAAGTCCTGTTAATTCTTCCTACTTCTAAACTCCTTGGAAGCAGGGATCTGGACTTATACCCTTCTGCCTTCTCCCAGAGTATGGCCCTTGGCCTGTGCCTCCTACACTTTATCCAGTGGCCCCATTCTGTCCCATCTTCCTCCTGTCCTAGAGGCCTAGGAAGGAGGACCTACCTCTCCATACTGGGTGCAGTAGGTCTCTGGCTTGGTCAGTCCACAGGTAGATGAGGCTTGAAGAAGCTGAGTCCTTCCGATGAGCAAGTCTCCAACAGGTGGATAACAGGCCCCTCGGGAGCAGGCTTGTTGGGCACACAGGAGGCCAGGCAAGGCTGAAATCACAGGGTAATGTTGGAGTGGGCCCAAAATATGAGATCCCAGCTGGTAGTACCCCAGTATTTCCTCTGTGGAGCTGACATCAGCAAAACTAGGCCCAGTCTTCACTGGTGCCAGTATGATGACTACAGTCCTGACTCAGGGAGTTGAAGGGGCTGATTTCATATCTCATAACCCAAACTTGGAAAGGAGAGGAGGCTGTAACACAGTTAATAAAGTGTTTGCCTAGCATGTATGAAGTCCTGGGTTCAAGTCCCCAGTACTGCATAAACCAGGCATGGTGGTGCACACCTATAATCCCAGAATTCAGGAGCCAGTAAGATCAAGAGTTCAAAGTTATCCTCAGCTACATAAGGAATTCAAGCCCAGACTGGGTTACATGAGGCCATATACATGTATGAAATTGTCAAACTACTTTTTTAGTTAAAGAAAAGAAAAGAGGGGAAAAAATGTCAGCAACTGGTAACCAGCAGTGATCCTAATACATGACGCATGACATCTACATGTGGCTTTAGAGTCTATCTGGAGACACACACTAGGTCATGCAGACACTGTGACCGATGTTTGTGCCTATCTAGTCCACAGCCCAGAGGCAGCTGTTGGCTGAACCATTGGTGGAACACTGAGAAAGCAAGCACCTGTTATTTCTACTCTGTCTGCACAGGTGACCAGCATGGCTGTTACCTGAAAGCAGGCAGCCATGACTCCCCAGAAAACAGAACTCGAGCCATAGTGGCTCTGTGGCCAGCTTGAGAGTCGAGAGGATGGGGAATAAGAAGTGGAAAGCACTCAGGAAACCACACGTCACCCTTGGGTGAAGACAAGAAGACACGGGGAGCCTTCTGAGAGAGGCAGAGAAGCCTCTTCTCCCTGAAGCACAGAGAGGTGGGGCACCCACAGTTGTCCCATTAGACAGTGCTCATACCTTTGGCCAGCTCTCTTCTGCTGGTGGCCTGGAGGAGGGGAAGGGATACTTACCAAAGCACAGGAATAAAAGTGCTGTCATCGTGGGCCAGCGCAGGTCCCCAGAGAGGTCACCTGGAACAAAACAAAACATCCTGGACAGTCGGCCACCACCCACCCGTTCCCTGCTTTGTGCTAGACTACTGTCCTCACCAAGTCCTCATCTCATGTCTTCACAGAGACACTTCTGAGCAGTGAGCACACTTGTAGCCAATGACAGGAACCTGGGACCCCTGTCCCAGGTTGCAGTGACATTCAGCTTCCTCCTCTGAAATGGGCGGGGACATGGGGACTGTGCAGGAGGAGGGAGTGCAGGGCCCATTGCTCCGGACAGCTAAAGGGAAGCCCCAGGCTGTCCTTCTGCCTCAAGGGAGAGGACTTGGGCTTTCGCAGGGCTGCAACCCAAGTCAACCCATAAGCCAAAGGCCTATAGGCCAAAGGTGCTGAGGGCCATGGGGCAGGTCTTTTCCTGAACGGACGGGGTCTCCAGTATTACAGGGCCACAGTGAGGCTGAAGCTGTGGAGACCACACCTCTGGGCTAACCAGGTTTCAGGAACGCTATAAGGAGAAGGGATCTTAAGAAGGCAGGTGCGGTGCTGTGGGGAGAGGCAGGCCTGATAGTTTTAAGAAAAAGTGAGAGATGGCTTTATCTGCACCAAAAGCAGCTCAAAATGTCTCCAGTTGTGGGCAAGGATGCTGGAGGCAGCTGGAAACAGCGCGGGAGGCAGGCTCGTCTCGCCTCGCAGCATGCACCGCTCTCCCTCCACCTGAGATAACACCCAAGATCTGCCCAAAGCAGCTGAGAGGAAACAGGGGTTGTGGGCAGGCAGAAGGGAGCCAGGCAGCCTTTCTGCCAACTTTCCATTCCAGTGCTGCGTGGTCCTTCTTTAACTCCTCCAGGAGCCCAGGCTGAAGCATGCGGCCTCAAGCATCTCTGCACTCCTGAAAACCCACCAAGAATGAGGCTGAGTTGAGCCTGACCATTCCTCCTACCTTGCCTTTGTGTTAAGCCGGGTTTTAGCTGCTTCCTTCTAAGTCTTATCAGACGTAGAAAGCAATTCAAACAGCCACAGACCCAAGTGTACTCAGGTGTGCTCCCAAGAAGAGTGCCGCATCGGCCCTGCACCCAGGCCTCAGACCCCGGAGACACAGCCCTGCTCCACCCTCCTCCACAGGGCAGGTAAGGCAGATAACCTACCTCACCCTGAGCTCCTATGCTCCCTGCCTTTCTCCAGATCCCTCTCGGAGAGCTCCCTGGGAATGTGGGGGTCCCCTCTCTTGGCTCCAAGGTTTTAAACAGCAGCCTCACCTCTGGAGACTCCCTGGCTGGGTGTGGCCCCAGTCCAGGGCGGCCTCAGGAATCTGGCAGTCGTCACGCCCATCTGACGTCACTGCCCCCCCACCCTCAGGACAGGACTAGGCAAGTGGGTTGGTCTTGGAGGCTGCCTGCTCTTGGGTGTCTGGAGGGCTGGAAGATTCTGGAAATAGGCAGCAGCAAGGTCTTTAGAGATGGGGGAGTTGTTTCTGGGTCAGGGAAGAGCCCAGGTACTAGATCTGGCACTTTCCCAAGTCTAGTAGGTATTCGCTTCCTCTTAAGTTCCAGTCCACCCTGGAAGACCAACGAAGCTGGGGACACACATCAGATCGTGAGGACTGTGTTAGGGTTTGGGACATGTCACTGGGTTGGACAGTGTAAGACCCAAATATTCAGAACCCTGGAAAGCACCAGGCTCATCCTGAGGGAAAAATGTGGAAAATCCCTACTGGGGAATTTGGATGTGAGGGGGTCCTTAACAGGCTCAGGAAGTGGTCAAAGCTCAGTTCTCCCACGGAAGTTGAACAGAGGAGCCTGCGCCCAGTGCCTCGAGGTCTCTTGGCAGGGCTGGCAAAGAGCCCCGGGACAGGTAACTGCCTGTGAGTCACTGTCCCAGCTGCTCCTGAGCCCCACCCTCCTGGGCAGGAATGCCAGCCTGCAGGGCCAGAAAACAGACCTGGCCACAGATGGGAGAAAGCTAAGGCATAGCTGGGCTGGTAAAGCCAGCGCAGACTTCTCATGGCACCCACCAGGTCTGGGAACACAGTCCTTTTGTGGGGCCTCATGGGCTCCAGCCACTGTAAGTGAAGAAACAGGACCAGGAGGAAAGGCTGGTCAAGGACACTACCCCTTCCAGGTTGGGTTAGAGGGCATCTCAGCAGACCTGGAAGGTCACAGTCCCTGTCCCGGCCAGGAAGACATTGACATTATTTTGGAACACTGGCCTCAAAGTCACAATTTGAAGGAGACTTTTTGTGTTGTTGTTTTTAAGACAGTGTTTCATATACCCTAGGCTGGCCTCCAAGCCATTAAAAAGCCAGTCATGACCTTGATTTTCTGATCCTCCTGCCTCCACCTCCCGAGTGCAGGGATTACGGTGTGCACCACCATGCCCAGTTTACACCATGCGTGCTGAGCCAGCACTCTACCACTGACTGAGCTACATCTCCAGCCCTAGGAGGACTCTGCGACTCCCTATTCCAGTGTGCCAAGACTTCCTCTACACTAGAGGGATATGCCCAAGATCCTTAAGGGGCAGGCGGACTGTTCTGCGGAGTGAACTGGATGCATCCCACCCCAAGCTTCAAGTTTAGCTCAAGCTCAAGCAGAGGAATCCTGCAGCTGGCAAATGGACAAGCAGCATGCTGATGGAGTCTGGGGTAACTCTGCGAGTGGGGCCAGTGCACACAGCTTCCCTTCATCAGTCCCTGTGGGGCACAGAGCCCCTATCAGTTCTGGCAGAGAAGGATCATGTCCGATAGCTTGAGTTTTGAGAACTCCCTTCTACTACTTTGTCTGTTTCCACTCCCGAATACAGACTTCCGGAAATTCCCCCTTCACCAGAGGATGTGACAAAGAGCTCAATAATAATTAGCTCAGCCTGCTGAAAAGCTTAGGTGTGGAAGCCCCAATCCCAGAGGAAGGGAAGTGGGATGGGCCTCCCTGTGAGTGGGCCCTTTAAATTGCTCCCCCACCCCCCACTTTTCTGAGCCTAGAAGCCCAGGTAAGTAAGCATTTGGTGTCTCAGCCTTTGCAAGCTGGGGCAGGTCCTAGGTTTGGCTTCACGGGAGGCAAACATCAGCTGCTCTGCAGAGGCCTCCCACGCAGGAATGTTCTAGAAGACATTTATGCAGCCCTCTGAGAGTAGCCCAAGTCTTCAAGGACACCAATCATTCCAAAATGCCCCCAGAAGTCCAGGTCACCTGGCACAGGCTTTAGAACACCAGAGCCCAATGTATCCAAAGATTAATTAATAGTGTAAAACGGAGCCCACAGCTCCACGAGGGTCTGGCTGGAGCTACAGGCAGCCAGGGTGTGACCTGAGCACCCCAGCTCCCCTCTACCTGCTTTGCTCTGACTCTGCCAGTCAGCCCCGGCTTCAGAGCAATTGTCTGCCCTAAAACCTGAGCTATTAGAACCTTTGCTCAAGCTACTGAAGTTATCTGGGTTGGGTTTTTATTTATTTTTGTGTCCATACCAGCAACTGCCAATCACAAATTCTGCTGGTTCAGTCTCCAAAGTAACCAAAACACCCCCGGCTCCCACTGTCCTCCAGGCTGAGCCACTCTGTCCCACACTGCACCAGTCTCCAGCCTGATCCACAGTCAAAGACAAGCACAGGAGGTCTGGGATCTGAGCTGAAGTCTGCCTGGCTCCCTACCTCTCAGGGCCAAAGCCAAAGCTCAGGCGGTCTGTGAAGCCCTCTGTGGTCAGAACTACCCAAAACTGACTCTCCATTTCTGCTCCCTCCCTCCCTGCCCTCACATCAGCAGTACACCTCCTGGCTAGGTCTCCAAGCTTCCAAGTCTACTTCTGACATGTAACCTTTTCTCCAGCTGCTCCAGCCACTTGGAAGAGTTGTGCCTTGGACATCTGCAATAGTGTCTCTCATTGCTTTCAAGCCTTGCTCCCAATCCCGACTCCTGAGCAAGGCTCTCACCACCATGTTTAAAATTACAGCCATCTTCCCTATCCTGGGTCTGCTCCCAACCTCACCTGCCCTGTGCTGTTGGCAGGGTTTTTAACTTTTTTTTAAAAAACTTTTTTTTTTTTAATCAACACCACCTCCTGACCAACTACCTAATTTACTCAAGGTCTCGTGTAGCCTCAGCTGGCCTTGAACTTGATTTGTAGCTGAGAATGACCTTTAACTTCTGGTCTTCCCGCTCCACTTCCCATGTGCTGGGATTTCAGACATGTGGAACATTCCTGGTTTTTATGGTGCTGGGATCAAGTCCAGAGTTTCACACATACTAGGCAAGCATTCTGCCAACTGAGCTACAGCCTCACCCCCCAGATTTCCTCATTGGTCATATTTGTTTTGTGTCCACCACTAGGGCACTGTGTTTGAGGGGACACAGATTCCTGTCTGCTTTGTTCATTATTTTTCCCAAGTGCCTGGAACCTTGTAGGAAGGAGCTTGATATTGGTAGAACAGATTCCTGTTGACATGAAAATAATTCATTCAGGTTCCTGAGTCTCCCAGGTCCGTTTTTCATCACTGCATCCTCAGAGGCTACGGTGCCAGGCTTGTGGTCACCAGAATGGGTCACTCACCATGAGTGTTTTGCATTGCAGGCGGCAGCGGGCACTCTCTTTTGGAACACCTACTCCAGACTGACAAAATGACACTATAATGATAAGGGTGTTATCTCATTTGCCTGCTCTCATCAGGCACCCTTTTCAATGATTCTGATGAGTAGATCACTGACACTGGAAGTCAATGTCCCAGTTATCCATCTGTTGGGCTCAAACCATGAAGGTATCGAGGAAGGACCTGCTCCATGAACAATCACAAGAGAAGGAAGAAAGGGAGGGAAAGATTAGAAGAAGACTAAATAGTATGATTCCGGATCTGACACTTGAGTGTCAGAGCACTGGGCACTTGGTGACTAAGTCTGGGCACCACCAGAGTATGAGTAATGGCTGAGTCCTTGTCTGTGAAGCAGGATGGGCTCCAGCAATGGCTCTGAGAATTTACAATGTGACTAAACATAGCGTGGCCCTGCACACCAGTTATCCAGAGAGAGAGAGAGAGAGAGAGAGAGAGAGTATAGTCCTGGTAAGCTGCTGAAGCACAGGGAGGGGCCGCCGTAACAGGACAGGACTCTGAGGCTGCCGTCACTGACTGACTGCTGCACAGCCTCCCTTCTCCTGCACCCTTATCTACCTACACTGACTGTCTGCCTGGAGGACAGCCGTGCATTCTACTAGCTAGGTCCTCAGGTGTTGGAGAAATCGGGGTGTCAGTCTAAAATAACCATCGTTAGCACTTCCTGTATGCCTCCAGAGGCCTGCAGCTCTGCATTAACCCATTCAACACCTACCACGGCACTGTGGGAGGCACCTGGCTGGCCTTACTTCCCAAATAAAGAAAATGAGGCCCATTTTCAATAACTGGGTCCCAGCTGGTGGGCAGTGACTGAAGCCTTTATTGTTTGTTTAGGTACCCATATTCTTAAGCACTACCAAAGGTCACAGACATGCCATGTGACCTGAAAAATCCTCCCGCCATTCTTATTGATTCTCTGGTCTTCAGGTTTCCTAGTAAAGATCCACTAGCTCGAGAATCATCTTTAGGAGCTGGGGAGATGGCTCAGTCAGAAAAGTGTTTGCTGTGCAAGGATGGGAGCCTGTGCTGGACCCCGAGAACCCATGCTCAAATAAAACAATACATAAAAAGTTAGGCATGGTAGTACGAACTGATAATCCCATTTCTGAAAAGATGGAAAGAGGTGAAACCTTGGGGCTTGCTGGCCAGGCCAGCTGAATCAGAGTTCCAGGTTCAGTGAAAGACCCTACTTCAAAAACCAAGGTGAATGGTGGCACACACCTTTAATTCCAGCACTGGTGAGGCAGAGGCAGGAGGATCTCTGTGAGTCTGAGGCCAGACTGGTCTATAAAGCAAGGGCTACACAGAGATACCCTGTCTCAAACAACAACACAACAAAGCCAGATTGTCATCCGTAAAACACACACACACACACACACACACATACACAGAAATACACGTACACACACACACACACACACACACCTCCTCCTGTGCCTTGTTCCAACCTTGGAGCACTCATGTTGGTTGTGGCCCCGGGTGACACTGCTGTGGACACATTATAAAAAGATGCCATCGGGTTTCCTGACTGACAGCTCCTCACGTGAGTGCCAAGGTGCTGCACCAGAAGCCCTTCCCAGAGGACCAGCACATGCCTGCCTTGTGGTCCCTGCACCAGCTGGGAGCTCATGAGGTCAGGAGTATGTGAGGGAGGAAATAAAGACAAAGCAGGTAACTAGGCAGGCGTCACACTGACAAGGCCTCTCTGGATATGAGGAGAGACTATCCACTCCCACCCCAAAGGACAGAAGAGGTAGAGGACGGCTGCCTTGACGTCAGGCTCCTGGGGCCACTCTCTGGGCCTTGTCTAGGCTCTCTCTCCTCTCTCTCTCTCTCTCTCTCTCTCTCTCTCTCTCTCTCTCTCTCTCTCTCTCTCTCTCTGTGAATTAAAGTATTTCCCAAATGGCTCACTACTGTGATAGGTTCCGTCCAAGGCAACCTGAAGCCTGGGGTGAAAGTCGGGGGAAGTGAGGTGGCACATGATAGCCCCTAGCTAGCTGGATTCCAGAGGAACTAGACTGTGTCTGGACTTGGCCCAGCCCCACCAGTGGAGAGCTGGATACCTTGCTGAAAGGACAGCCATTTGGTGTAGCTGTGGAAGGGACAGCATGGTGCAGCATAAGATAGGACACAGGCATATAAAGAGATGCTCCCCATGCTGTAGAGACTGCTCACAGGACTTTAAGTCTATACGTGATCTTCAAAAGACTACTAGAGACAAGCGTCCGCTCCTAATGTTCAATCTAGCAGTGAGGGCTGAGCATGGAGAAGGAGACACCCTGTGTCTGGGGAGGAAGGAGCAGGGTATGCCTGGCCTGCCTGGGGCAGCATTTAATCAGCACCTCCTGCAGCCTGCACCACACACAGGCCTGTATGTAGACTTGACCTAGTTCCTGCCCTGCTACTTAAACATGGGAAAGCTTGGAGCTAGACTGTAGGGCAGTGTAGATGGATTTTTCTTAGGGCTGCCAGCTCAAAAATAATGACAGAGACTTATTATTATGAAAGTTCGGCCTTAGCTTAGTGTAGATGAATTTCTAAACAGTCTTATTAAATAAGAAACACAGAGCCAAAGACAGAGTTAAAGACAAAGTGATCAGAGCAAGAGCCAGCTAGCTTTAGCTTACCACCAGCAGTAGCTTCCCCCAAGAGAGAGACCTCCTAATGTCTGACATGTGTTTTTATTGCTTTCCTATTCTGCTTTCTCATTGGCTCTAAGCCCAACCACATGACTTCCTCGTTACTGCCTGTCTATACAGACCTCCTGGTCTCTATGGTTGGTACTAGGATTAAAGGTTTGTGTTACCACACTTGGCTGTGTCCTTGACCACACAGAGACTCTGCCTGTCTTGTGATCAAATTAAGGGTGTGGGGTACCACCACCTGACTGCTGTCCCTGGCATGCTATGACCTCTGATCTCCAGGCAAACTTTATTTATTAACATACAAATAAAATCACATTTCAGCACAATTAAAATATCACCACACTTTTACTATGTTAAAGTTAAAACCTTCCTTTAAAAAAAAAATAGTAAAGCAAAGGGGAAGTGCTGTGGATATCGCTCTGTATAAATAAAATGCTGATTGGCCAGTAGCCAGGCAGGAAGTATAGGTGGGACAAGCAGAGAAGAGAATTCAGGGAACAGGAAGGCTGAGTCAGGAGACATCAGCCTGCCGTCCAGGGAGCAGCATGTAATGGGACACAGGTAAAGTAACAGAACATGTGGTGACATATAGATTAACAGAAATGAGCTGAGTTTAAGTGTAAGAGCTAGTCAGTGGTAGGCCTGAGCTAATGGCCCAACAGTTTAATTAATATAAACTTCTGAGTGATTATTTTATAAGCGGTTGTGGGGTCCGTGGTGCTGGACAGGACTGAAGAAAACTTCAGCTACAGCTTAGGCTTGTTCCTAATTAGTTCTTGTAACTTAAATTAACCCATTTCTTTTCATCTACATTCTTTTACTTGGCTTTGTTACCTTTACTCTATACTGCCCACGCTGCTGTGTCTGGGTCTGGTTGATGACCTTGCCTTTTTTCTTCCTAGAGATCTCTCTCTGCACAGAAGTCCCACCTATCTTTCCTATCTAGCTATTGGACATTCAGCTTTTTATTACACCAATCACAGCAATATATCTTTATACGGTATATAAATATCCCATATTTCCCCCTTTTTGTCTAAATAAAAATGAAAGGTTTTAACTCTAATACAGTAAAACTATATACAATAACAACAATTATCAAGGAAGAATTACATTTATGATGTCCAGTCTATCTGTATTTGGCAAATTCAGAGAAAACATTCCATTATCTAGCCTATCTTGGTGAGTCAAAGTTTTGTACCTACTTTATTTTTTTATCCTAACTTGTTTTACCAGCCTAAAACTATCTTTTTAGACTTCAAAACCTTTTCTTAGATAAACAACTTAAAGCTTTTAAGTCTCTCAATCCTATTTATTTCATACCTCTTTTGTCAGTTTCTTTTCTGAATTTGCTAACAAGGAAAACTTTAACAATAATTGTCTAGTCTTTAACCCCATCAAAGACCTGAGAAGGATATAATATTAACTGAATAAACAGGAAATGCAGAGCAAGCAACTTCCAAAACTATAGAAATGACAGAGACATCTGGCTGCCTGGTCAGTCACCCAAGTTTCTTCTGCAATGTTGGGGCATCCATCTTTAGCCTACAGGTCTAGAATATCTGACAGATGTTTTTTTGAAGCAGGAAAATTTGAAGGACTGCCCTACCTTATCTTGGCAAAGTTCAGTAGTCACCTTCTTTTGTGTCTGCTTGTCCAATTTGGACAACATACTTTCATCAGTCGAAACAAGGGCAGTTTTATTTTTGTCCAAAATGGCTAGGCTTGCTACATAGAAAGCAAACTCCATATGGAGATTCTTTGATGCCCATCATCCCTTTTTGAAGTAAATTGGTGCTGCCAGGAGCAGACATTTCTCACTGTCATGAAAAGCCTTATGTTATTAGAAAATCTTACATGCCATATTGTGTAGGTCTTTGAAGTGTTTGAAGACCATCTATAAATTTAAAGTATATCTCTGTTTGACCTTGAAAACATACCTAACATGATTTGTTTGTTTGATTGTTATAGATGACTAACTACTAACCTGTATTTCTTAATTATCCTGAATAATTTATAATAATAACTTTCAAGGACTAGAAATTTACATTACATTGTTAAATGAGTTGCATAGGTACGATGCTTTAAACTAGAGTAGAAACATACATACAGTATAACAAAAATTACCTTAAATTTGTATCAATATATAAAAACCCATACCAATGTAAAAGTATTTGAGACAAGTAGTTCTTTTTTAGTTCAAAAGTAGACTCAACAATCCACCCTTTTATCCCATCATTTCTATACTATATTCCTCCTTTGTTCCTTTAGAAAGAGATCCCTGAAATTTATCTCCTTTGCTGAGCTTTTTCCCTGACCATGACCAATAACAACTTGTAACCAACCCTTCTAAATGATAACAAACATCATAACCCACCAAATGACCCAAACCCATCCACCTTGCCTCTTGGGAATGTGGGCATCTTGTTCTCTAGACTGCTTCCTGTTGTGTGGGGGCACTAGCATCTTTAGGGGACCCTGAGAAAATTGGGATAATGGTCAAGTCCTGGGAGAGCTAGCTGTATCATTTTTTTGTTTAGTCTGTTTGATGGAAAAGTGTAGAGCTTATCTGAAGTCTTGGCTGAATAGTCTGTGAGGCTGGGCTGTCTCAGCTAACAGATTTGAAGTTGTTCTGAATGCAGAATTTTGAGGAAACTTCAACAGAGGCATTCTGAGAGGCTGTATCACCTGGGCTACTTATCTTTATTGGTGTCTGGTCTTTTTTTCTGAAAACACATAAACTTTTAAAGATAACATATATATCTGTAATAACACAAGTATTGAATTGTGGTGTGTACAAGTCAGCTAAAGATGATTTTTTTAGATGTTTGAGCAGGTAAAAGGCATTTGTCAACTTTATAAGTCCATTTGGACTATATAACCAAATTGTAATAGCAATCTCCATCCATCCATATGAAAGGATGGTATGTAAAAATAAGTCATGAGAACTGTGTAGCAAGAAGATATATCATGTCTCATCCAGTCTCAGAGCTGTTCCTGTGTTGAGGGATCAGCATATATGCCACCTGCCCTGTAGTCTTTCTTGGCTTTTTTCCTCATGTCTGCAGCCGAGATCCTCAGGAGGTCTCCATGGTCAAATTTGATCTTCAGTAATTTTAAAGAGAATTATAACTTTTTGTTTCCCATGGAAACTTCTCCCCCAACATAACATATTTTCTGACTTTCATTTTGAAGTTAAGACATTCTTAAAACATATTGGTTTAATTTAGAAGTTTCCAAAATCCAATATCTCTCACCAGCTATTGTTTTTTTGTACATTGTCATTTAAAAAGTTCAGTGTCAACAAAGCACCATACAGGACCCAGATGCCCTGAGTATTTGCCATCTTTACATGTTTTTTTTTACATTATTTTATTCTTTCTTTAAAGGCTTTACTCTATTGTTTTTAAATTACTTTTTGTATGACTGTCTATACTCATTTTCTTTTCTTTCTTTAGCATCTAAGCACATTTTTAAACATACTGTACCTGCTTAGAGGTTTTCTATGTCTATACCTGCTTTAACATTGTCTGACCACATGAGACAAATTTTAACCTGCCATGTCAGCCATCACATGGCTCAGCTTTAGTGAATGGTGCTGGTGGCTGGCTCCACTGTACTCCAAGCATGGGCCGTCCTGAGAGACTATAGGACTAGGAAACCTCATCTGGCTCCTTGTCCAGAACGTTTTTTGTTTGTTTGGTTGTTGGTTGGTTTTTTTTTTCCCCCCGCTTTCTTAGTCCCTATGTTTAGATATTCAAGGCCCATGTTGTGCACCAACTGTATGTAGATGGATTTTTCTTTGGGCCATCAGCCCACAAATAATGAGCAGAGACTTATTATTAATTATGAAAGCTCTGCCTTAGTTTAGGCTTGCTCCTAACTAGTTCTTATAATTTAAATTAACCCATATCTTTTAGTCTACATTATTTTATGTGGCTCAGTTACCTTTTATTCTGTATTGCCCATCCTGCTTCTTCATCATTTAGTTGGCAACCCTGCCCTTTTTCTTCCAGGAGATCTCTCTCTGCCCGAAAGTACCGCCTATCTCTTCTGTCTAGCTATTGGCCATTCAGCTTTTATTACACCAATCAGCAATACATCATCACACAGTGTACAAATATCCCACAACAGGGCAGTGGTAGAGCATGTGCTTAGCATGCGCAAGGACACTGGCCCAGTCACCAGTTCAAAGAGAGGTCTTGGCCAAGGCCCTCTACCAACTAGTTTAATCACATCGCTAAAGGGGTTGGATTTCCACTGGTTCTCACTGAAGCTGCCTGCTTTGAGTTACTTAAAGTACTGAAACTATCACACACAGGCCAACCTAGGCTTCACTCCAAGATTAAATAGTTTGAAGATGAACAATTTTTTTTTTGAGATTTATTTTTACTTTCAATTATGTGTATGTATGTGAGGGTATGTGTGCATGTATTAGTGCAGGTCTCTGAGGGGTCTAGAAGAGGGTGTCAGATATCCTGGAGATGGAGTTACAGGCAGTTGTGAGCTGCTCAACATGGGTACTGGGAATGAAGCTGAGTGCTCTGCAAGAGCAGTGAACCATTCTTCTAGTCCCTGGAACTGTCAAAGTTTTAACAGCTCTCTAGAGAACTGTGTGTTATAGCTAAAGGTGGAGAACACTGAAGTCCCCTCAAATCTAGGAAGCTCTTCTCTCAGGACTGGTGGTTTAGGACTCTAGAGTAAAACCTCAGGGTAGAGAGATAGGCTGGAGGAGAGAGGAAGACATAAGAAAGTAGAGTTCATGTCCCACCAGAGTGGCCGCTCACTAGCTGGGTGATATCAGGCACTGTGGTATTCACCCAGAAGCACTCTTCTTAGTAGGAATTGTGAGGAGTCCACCCCACAGACCCTGTGAAATGAAGAGGAGCAGGCCAGGTCTATGTCCTTTAGATGTTGTGCTCTGCCCTGCAATCATTGCAGGTAGCAAAACAAACACTCCCACCTGAGCCACATGCCACCAGAGACTGGCGTGGGCTGCTCTCCCTCACCCCAGAACTGCTTCGCATGGTCCAAGATTCCTTCCAGACTGGACTGATCCAGAGGGCAGAGAGGCCAGCACAAAGGGCATCATGGGAATAGAGTTGAGAGGAGGGCCTTAGCTTCTGGCCTTCCAGGACAGGACTAGGCAAAGGGTAGAGCCAGGGAATATTTACAAACAAGGAAGGCAGAGGAACAAGTGTGGACATGACAGATGTCTGGTTTTATGATTTTCAAGGGGTCATACAGGCAGAATCAGAAGAGAAAGACTGACTGGAAGCAGGAGTAGTAAGGTCTGAGGCAGCAGAGGAGACCTCTCTTTTCCTGGGGCCTCCATATTCCCAGGGCTGCTGAGGCTCTGCCTGGTTTTGTTTTCTAGGTTTGTTTATTTGTTTGTTTTAATAACTTTAGGGACTGCTTGTGAGGTCCTGTTAACTTCTGGGGCAGGGACAATGTACACAAGATCAACTCAACTCAAGCAAAAGTACTCAGAGAGAAAATGGAGAAATCAGCGTTAAGACTTCCATCTCTGTTTCTCTGTGTTCTCATATTTCAGTGGCATAATCCACCACTGGAGAAAACAGACCTGGGGAAGGAGAGTGACTTGTGTTCAGAGTCACAAGTCCCCTCTGCTGTGCCCCTCCCGCTCCCCACGTGCTGCTTTATGTGGAGCCCTCCCGCTGAGCCCCCAGGTTCACGGTTTGTGCTGTGGGTTTTCCAGACTGCTGTGGATTTTGTAAGATCCGGGCTTCCACCTTAAGTTTTGTTTCCGGGGCTGAGACAGACTCATTACGTCAGCAGAGTCCTTGACACACTTCCTGGGTAAACACGGGAGCCAATGAGAGTGAACCGTAAAGAAACAAGGAAGGAGGGAGGCTGGAAGCAGGACTCCTGGGACCTGACGCAGTGTCAAAGGCTGCAACCGGAGCCAGCCCTTCTGCTAGATTTGGGGAAAGAAAGAAACTCAGGGAAGCAAAATCACTGCCTTCACTCATAGCTGTCGCTCTCCTGCGATTCTTCCACCTGATTCTGATTTCCCTGTCATTTGCTCAGAAAACCGTGCCCCGTCAGCTGGTGGTGTTCAGTTGTCTCTGTGTATTTATGTTCATGGCCATGGTGTCACATCCGTCTTTTGTGTGGGCGACATCTCCAGTGAGAGACCACAGGTCCTCTGTAACTCACACTGCCAACAAACATGGGAAACCCAGACGCCTGGATCTCAACTAAATAAAGAATGTGTTGGCCATGATAAGTAAGCTCCAAACACCATATGTGACATATTTATACTACAGTGTTCACTGCTTCTCTGAAATTCTGAGCTTCCTGACTTTTTATTTGCAGAACCCAGCAACCTCACATGTAGTGGGGCTCTTCACCTAGTTCCAATTTCCAGGCCATTCCTGACTTGGTCACCAACTTGTAGAATGTGTCCCATCTACCAAAGTAGGATACTTAAACATCTCCCGAGAGCCCAAGTGCCTCAATCAACATCGTGGTGGCATCTTTGGACCGGACCCTTCTATCGTGAGCCACACCAGGTGCAAGGCCAAGAGCTGAGCCAGAAGGAGGGAGAAGCCCACCCTGCCAACCTCGGGCATGCACAGTATGCTTCCCGACATTATAAATTCTATCTATTCCTTCAGTTAAGGACTTCAAGAAGAAACAACTAAACATCTTCCTGGGGTATCAGAAGAGAACGTGGCTGAGGGTATGACTCAGTGGTAAAGAAGGTCCTGGGATCAAGCTGTGTATCAGGTTGTTGTAGGCCCAGTGCCTCATGTGGTCATTGCTGCATCCCTCTAGGCTGGATCCTGAGGGAGGCACTGTCACCCTCCTCCAGCTTGCCCAAAGTCAAGGAGCTAGACTATAACATGCTAAGGCAGTAAGTTACCCACAGGGTCTTAGCATCTTAACCTGACAAATGTTTATTTGCAGTTCACACAAAGTAGCAGGCAAGATGGTAGTGGAGGAGGGATCCTTTGCTCCACATGGTCACGTGGGGACTTTCACAGTCTTGTGGCTGCACAAACCAGGACAGGTGGTATCTTAGTATGGTTTCTGTTGCTGTAATAAACACCATGACCAAAAGCACCAAGGGGAGGAAAGGACTTATTTCATCTCACATTTTCAGAGCACAGTCCATCTTTGGAGGAACTTAGGGAGGAGTCTGGAGGCAGGAACTGAAGCGGAGGCCTAGGAGGAGGAGTGTGGCTGACTGGCTTGCTCAACTGGCCTTCTCATACAACCCAGGACCACATGCTCAGGGATGGTACCACCTGAAAGAAAATGCCACAAGGGATAATGTGTAGATGGTAATATCTCAGAGAAACAGGGAAGAGAAATGGCTGTAGGGAGTGGGCTCAATTTGCTGGACCTATCGCAGTGGCCCACCAGGAAACCCTAGCAACATAGACAACGAGACCCCATCAAATGACAGTCGAGGGAATTACCTATGAGACCACTCCGAGGATAAAGAGAAAAACCCTGGCGGAGGGAGAATTTTCAGGATTCTGCTGTTCCCAGTGCGAGTGACACTCTGAATGTTCCATAGCCCACAAAGCCCCTCAGTTTGGGAAAAGCTGGTGACTCCATTATACATCAAAACTTTCTCCTCAGATGCTGAAATTTCACCTCAGATGGTTTGTTCAGTAAACTCTCCGTGAAGATAAGCACTGACCATAGGAGGAGACTGAGCCTGAGTCCAAGAATCGCCTAGATGAGAACTGTCCGTGGGAAGCAGGGTACAGCGGCTCATGCCACTCCAGCATTTAGAAGGCCGAGCAGGAGGGGCTGGGACAGCTACCATGACTTTGAAGCCACCCTGGGCTTCAAAGTGATTTGAGACTAGTGAGTTACAGAGTAAGACCATATCCAGAAAAGAAAGAAAAGGGAAGGAAGGAAGGAAGGAAGGAAGGAAGGAAGGAAGGAAGGAAGGAAGGAAGGAAGGAAGGAAGGAAGGAAGGAAGGAAATAGTACACAAATAGCCCACGGAATAAAACTCCCCCACAGGAAGGGGCTCAGGCTCCTGGATGAAGGGTGGCTTGCTGAGCGGAGCAGTCCGCTTGTGGCCTAAGAGAGTGTGCTGACCCAGCTTCGTCTGGAGACCACCCCCATGCTGCAACCAGCTACAGGAGGTCTTTCCCTCTGGAGTCACAGCACCAGCAGTGTACTTACAGGCACATTAACAACTCTGTCTGTTTCAAGTCAAATGCCATCAAGGCAGGTTGCACCATCTTGAACGTGCACTGTTCTTAAAACCCGTGAGCACAGATGCATGCGCAAGCACAGACTTTGGCCTCTTGTCTCATCTTGTTGGTTTTGGCTAGCACCCCATTAGTGAGTTGGATTTGGTGTAGACTTTGTCCTGAATATATTCCATCATCTCCAGGCTCAAGTCCACAAAGTCCCCAGCCAGTTACGCAGGGTCCACCTGAAAGTCACCTTTCAGTGCCAAAGTCACACAGCCCTTCACACAAGCCTTCTAACCCTGCCATCTGCGACCACATTTAGGCTGGACTCATCCTACACAGCCATCTCTACCTCCTGTGAGCTTGACAAAATCCTAATCCAAGACGAGGCTCTGATTTCTGGATCTGTGGTGGCTTTTCTGATGTTTTCTGTCAATTCTTCTCACCTCTGGCAGCAGAGTGTCCTATAATACAGTTCTGTCAGAAGCCAGTTCTGTTGTTTGTAAGTCCATTTGTAAACACCTCAAATTCGAATACTTACCATCATTCAACCTTTAATTCTTTTAAGTAGGTCTGAAGAGTGAAAGGTACACCTCTCAAGGTCAATGTGTCCCCGAGGAGCTAGCTTAATGTTTCAATTAGCAGGTGTTCAAACAAACAAAATCACTACAGATTCTTAAAGAATGAAAATAATAAAATACTACTTGAAGGGAATATACAGCATGAATTTACACACTCACCATGTCCCACTCAGAACTCCTGCTCCTGTTAAAAAGAAAACATTTCCCTCAGCCTAAGGCTTAGGATCATTGTGGAAGAAGGGGTAGAAATATGGTAGGTGCCAAAGGAACGGGGAGTTTGTGCAAGATTATGTCTCCTAGAAATGTCAGAAGCTATGCCCATGAAGTCTTACCAACATGACTGCCTAAACATGACCTGAATGAGGGTAACACCCATAAACATGCAAATGTGGACACAAGAAAACTCATGAGTCCTCAGCCCTAGACAAAGAACTACAGGTAACTACGGCATGCTGACAGCAGGAGAAATAGTCTTCCCCAGGAAAGAGCACCAACTGGCTATCCATTTCCAAATAATCAGCCCAGAAAATATGCATGCAGGTAACGTTACGTGAACTGGGCAGGTTGTGCTTATGTATTTAGTAACGTATGTATATGTATGTACGTATGTATGTATATATATATGTATGTTACTAAATAAACACAACCTACTTGCAAATATATGTATATATATATATATATATATATATATATATATATATATATATAAACAATTAAATAAAAAGAGGTTATGAATTTGTAAGAGAGCTGGGGGTGGGGTACATGGGATGGTTTGGAGGGAGGAAAGGGAAGGTGGAAATGATATTAATTATACTACAATCTCAATTTTTTAAATTATTTTTATAAAGTAATTAGAATCTGAAAAAGTTCTGGATGAGCTGACCCTTCATCAGTGGAGTTCTGGTGCAACCCTGAGTCAAACACCAACTTTTTACTCAAGCTGATATACATCACTAGGGTACAAAAGAGGGAAGACCAGGACTCAGAGTGCTGCTGCTGTGACATGAAAAACTGAAATATTTCTGGGGCCAGGATGGGGGTCTAGGTATTCAATCACTGAAGACCAGTGTTTAGGACCTTGACAGTGAGGAAAGATGTGGATCTTCAGGAGAGGAGGGAACAGGTGGACCTGCAGGGTGAGAGGGCACAGGTCTGAAGGAAAAGAGAGTACAGGGGGATCTTCAGAGGAGGAGGGTACAATGGACCAATGAACATAGGTTCTCAGGAGGCATGCACTCATATTCATGATTTGGGGATTCTATGTCTCCCCCAAGGAATCAGGAACCATGGTAAGCAGGTCTGTCAGCTGTTGCCCATCTCCAGGGTGCCAATTGTAACATGTCCTCCAGAAGTGTAAGGCCCTCTTGGCCTCTGGTCAGTGAGTGCCAATCCAAGAACTATACACAGGCAAATGGGATCTGGGATGTTTTATTTAAGTCCATTGTGCAGGGCATAATACCCCAGAGATGAACAAGCATCTTGAGGGAATGCCTTTGTCCTCCACAGCCCCTCTCTCGGCATGTCCAGTCCACTGTGTTTTATGGCTCTCTGTGTGGGTCTTTAGCAGGGTGCTAGCCTGATGTTCTTAGTGCTAGCCTGATGATGTTCTAGGTGCTAGCCTGATGATGTTCTAGGTTCCTGGAGCTACATCCTTCCAGTCCATCCAAGCGCATACAACCACTCCACTCCCAGTTTCTGCCATCTCCAAGACCTGAACTTTTCTTCTAGTTCATCACCTATCAGCAGACCCTTCTGACTTTTAACCCAGAAACATGAAAACCTCTACAACCATTCATCCACTCAACCAATATTTATTGAGCACCCACCCAGTGCCAGGCACCCAGAGACAGAGTGGTAAGCAAGCCAGGCACTGTCACTGTTCAGAGAAAGGCTGCTGCCCTACAGGACACAGACATTGCACATGCTGTTACCAAATAGTTTAATTTTGTAACTGATGTGACTAACTTCCTCAGCTGTCCAAGAACCTCTATCTTCTACTGTCCCAGAAACAGTGACCCTGAGGATCCCAAAGCTAGATGTTCACACACAAGCTCATCCTAGCTGTCCACAAAGCCCTGCTAGTTTTCCTACAACCATTTCTCCATGCTGACCACAGACTCTTCAGGCCCCAAGCAAAGTAGGAACACACAATCCTTCCTCCATTCCCCAAGAGACACACAGCTCTTGAGCCAAAAACACTTTACTGAAAATGTGGGGGTGACAACTTGAAAGTGAACATTACCTTCTGTGGCCCCCCAGAATCCATCCAAGGTTAGCAGCTCCCTGCCACCTTCCTTTTTGGCAGCTGGGGACCTCCTTCCTTCCCAGCTCAAGTGGACAGCCTCTTCCAGGGTGATCTCTAGTAGTTACTTTTCTTGTCACTGTGACAAAAAATTCCCAGACAAAAGCAGTTTCTGGAAGGAAAGGCTTGTCCTGGCTCACAGTTCAGGGGATGGCGGCAATGATGGCAGGATGTCTGGGAAGATCGGGAAAGGGGAGGAGTGCTGTGCTCAGCTCACTCTCTCCTCTTCATTCTGACTGGGACCCCAGCTCACAGGATGGCACTGCCTTTATTCAAAGTGGTTCTCTTTAGTTCATCTTCTCTAACCACATCCTTACAGACACACCCAGAAGTGCCCCTCCTAAGTCCAGTCAGGTGGACAGGGAAGAACAGCCATTTGATCCAAAGTGGCCCATGTGCCTGGAGACAAATCTTCTTGCTACTACCATTTGTCAAGAGCCTGCATTCATTACTTTTTCTACTAATAAATGCTTCTTGAGTCCCTATATTGACCCAGGCATTACCTAGATGGAGAGAACTGGGCACCCAACAAAATAAATGAGGACCCCACCCAAGAACACAAATAATGGACAGTAAACTGGAAACCATATCTAACCATTGCAGGTTTCAATACTATGAAATCCAGGGGGAAAACAAAAAACCGGTATTGTAAGACAGGTAGGAGTTCTCAGGAAGATAGAGGGGCCACTTCAGAAAGGATGGAGATAGGAGGAGGCAAACCTTGGGGCTGGATTCTCTGGGCCAGATAAATATGTATTTTAGTTAGATGCAAAAAAAGAGAAACACCCACATCCCATTTGAAATATTTTCTTTCCATTATTTTAAAACACACAGTAAGTTGATATCTTTTTAAAAAATTAGGGAGCTGTAGGTCTCTATATACATATTTTAAAATTACATACACACCCAATTTCTTATGTGCATAGATTTTATTTTTCCTTGCATGATTGCTCTATGTATCATTTGTGTCTCTCGTGCCTGCAGAGGCCAGAAGTGGGCATTGGCCCCCCCGAAGGTTGTAAGCCACCACGACAGTGCTGGGAATAGAACTCAGGTTCCTGGGAGAGCATCCAGTGCTCTTAACCTCTAAACTATCTTTTGATGTCTCTCAACCCTATACACTTTACACCTCTTTAGAGAATTTCTTTTCTGAATCTGGTAACAAGAAAAACTATAACTATAAAGTCTTCAGCTCCATCAGAGACCGCAGAAGGAAACAATATTACCTGAGTAAGCAGGAAGTGCAAGCAAGTGGCTTCCAAACAATGTGAGAAATGACAGAGACAGCTGTGACTTTTGGACAGTCACCCAAGGTTCCTCTGCGATGTTGGAGCATCCATCTTCCGCCCACAGGCCTAGCATACCTGACAGACTTTTCTGTGAAGCAGGATATTCTGAAGGGCTGTCCTACTTTGTCTTGGCAAAGTTCAGCAGTCACTTTCTTTTGTGTCCTAATTGTCCCATTTGGACAACATACTGTCAGCATTTGAGATACAGGCAATTTTTTGCCCAGTGGCTAACTTTTGCCACAAAGAAAGTAAACTCTATATGGAGTTTCTTCAATGCCCACCATCTTCAATGAAGTAGATTGGTACTGCCAGGAGCAGACATGTCTCATTGTCATAAAAAAAAAGCCATATTCTGCAGATCTCTGAAGTGTTTGAAGATAACCTGTCTAAAATATATCTCTGTTTAACCTTGAAAACATACCTAATATGACTACAAGTTTAATTATAATTACTAACTACTAACCTGTAATTCTTTATTATCCTAAATAGTTGGTATGTAGGATAATAGTTGATAAATAATAACTTTCAAGGGCTAAAAATTTGCATTACATTGTTAAATGAATTGTATGGGTACAATACCTTGAACAAGATTAGAAGTGTATGTACAGTATGTTCTAACAAAAATAATTTTGACTTTGTATCAACATACAAAGATCTATATCAATGTAAAATATTTAAAACAAGTAGTTGCTTTTTAAAAGTAGATTCAATAATCTACCTTTTATCCTATCATATCAATATCCTTCTTTTTTCCTTTCAGAGTAGATTCAATATTCTACCCTTTATCTTATCATTTCTATATCCCCCCTTTTTTCTCTTCAAAACAAGATCCCTGTGAGTCTAAACTCCTTTGTTCAGCTTTTTTCCTGACCATTACCAATAACAACTTGTAACCAACCCCCCTAAACAACGACAAATATCCATAACCCATTGAAAGATCAAAAACTACCCACCCCGCCTCTTAGGAATGTGGACATCATGTTCTTAAATTTTCTTCCTGCTGTCTGGGGGTGATGGCATCTTTAGGGGGTCCTGAAAATTGTGGATTAATTGTCAAGTCCTAGGAGAGGTAGCTGTATCATTTGTTGTCCAGTCTCTGCATAATGGGAAAGTGCAGGGGCTTAGTAGTCTGTGAGGCTGGACAATCTCAGCTAGCCACCTCGAGATTGTCCTGAGCAGTTAGTTTGTAGTCCAAAGCCAAAGGTCTTTAGATGGTATTTGTCAGCTTAGAGGCATTACTATAGTCCAGGTAGAATTGTCATTGTGGGACCCCATCATCTTTTTGGAGACTTCAGAGATCGAATTAGGTCAGATTATTCCTTTTCTTCATAATTTGTTCCAGTTAGTTCTCCCTTCTTCTTTGGATGCTTACTTGTCCAAAGGTTTTTAAATACCTCAAGATGGTTGTTTTTATTTTCCTGGAAAGACAAAAACAAAACCCTCCCCAACCCTATCTTGGGGAGTTTCCCTTGGCCACATTCTAAAATCACCAGCAAAACTTTAAAAATTGTCCGAGATTCTCCTCCCAGAGAGGTTTCTGAATTAATGGGTTTAGGTCCAGCTTCAGGAGTCTTAGAAGCTCCTCAGGGTGGTAGAGTAGGAGAAAGGGATCTGAAGGGAGGGAGACTGGGAGGCAATGGGAGGAGGAAGAAAGGCTAGACATTAAAAATTCCCTCTCATCTAGAGAATCTATATTTAATTGTACAAACACACATGTATAAATATATATGACTTGAAAGAGGGGCTATCGGGGAGAAGAAGGGCCAACAAGAGATGGGAGAGGGAAGGAAGAGAGCAGTGTCAAGGATGAGTGTGAACAAAGTCAGTGATATGTATGTATGAAAAATGTCATAACAAAGCCTACTTTTTGCACACTAAAAAAATTTATTAAAATTCAGTTTTAAAAAATGTTAGAGCCTGAAGATAGTTCAGCAGATCCAAACCCTCACAGCTCTTGCAGAGGACCTGAGTTTAGCTCCCAGCACTTATAACAGGCAGAGAAGTTTCACAGCCACTTGTAACTATAGCTCAAGGGGATCCACACTTTCTTCTGGCCCCTTCAGGCACCTCACTCGCATGCGCATACCCACACAGGGACACATGCACACAATTTTAAATTTTTAAAATAGTTTTTACAAAGCTCCCCCAAGTGGTTCTAATGTGCTTACAAGGTTGATAACCAGTGACTGACAAGGAAAAAAAAAAACAAGATCAGGAAATGAGGAACGAACTCAGTAAGACAAAATAGAACAACGTACCACAGAAGAAATTAATAGAAGAACAGCTGAAGCCGGGTGGTGGTGGTGCAGGCCTTTAATCCCAGCACTTGGGAGGCAGAGCCAGGCAGATCTTTGTGAGGCCAGTCTGGTCTACAGAGTGAGATCCAGGAAAGGCGCAAAGCTACACAGAGAAACCCTGTCTTGAAAAAAAACAAAAGAGGAGGAGGAGGAGGAGGAGGAGGAGGAAGGAAGAGGAGGAGGAGGAAGGAGGAGGAGGAGGAAGGAGGAGGAGGAGAAGAAGGAAGAAGAAGAAGAAGAAAAGAAGAAGAGAAGAAGAAGAAGAAGAAGAAAAGAAGAAGAAGAAGAAGAAGAAGAAGAAGAAGAAGAAGAAGAAGAAGAAGAAGAAGAAGAAGAAGAAGAAGAAGAGCTGAAAAGGAATGAGGTGTCACTCGGTGTTGGTAGAGTGGAAGGGATGGAAGTTGGATGTAGTAGGTACAGTGGTTGCAGGGCCCTCCACTAATATACTCTTCCAGTTACTAAAGGATCATAGTATACAGTCATAGATGAAGTTTGGATTTTGAGGGGGTTATTTGTTCCTTATTTTTCAATGCTGGAGCTCGGGTCCAGAGCTTCATTCATGATAAACACACAAGCACACACCACTCAGATACACCCCAGCCACATGGATGATTTTTCTTTAAATATTAGAGTGTCTATGTGCTGGTGCAGTGACATCATATTCTAACAGAGAGAAAGTAGGTGACATCATATTCTAACAGAGAGACCACTGGTGAGGTGAGGTAAGAAACCATTTTGTTTTTTAACCTGGTCTATTGATGCCCAGCGTGGGAGCTTCATCCTCCAACTTTTAGCCCATGTAGGAAGGGCTTCCTTGTTGATACAGAATGATCTCTCTTCTTTTATTGTATATTGTCATCCTGAATGTGATGCTTGAAAGTATTGCACTGTGTTGGGGTGTTGAGAGCTGGGCTGTGGCAAGCTGATGGTACAAATACAAAGAGGAGCCTAAGGTCTTGAGATGGCCAAGCTATTCTTCTGTTTAACCCAACTTTAATTGGGTTTTCCTAACTGTGGCTCAAAGCACCCTAACTCGTTCATGGACTCCCAAAACCTCAAGCAAATGGGCAAAGCTGAAAAGGAGGGCTGAGCTCTATAGCATAGAGACTTCCGCTACATCAGCAGGACAGCAGGCTGGACTCCCAGACCCTGGTGCACTGATTTCATGGCCAGGAGATAAAGAAGCTTCTGTCAGATTCTCAGAATTTTACAAATTCATCACATAATGGGAAAGAAAAGGATGCAGTCATTTGGGGAAGAGGGGAGAAAGCATGGGCAAAGTGCTTTTTAGAGAATAGTAAAACTGACTGACTTTGAGACATAATAAATTATGACTAAACACCTAGTTAATATGTAGTTTTCTGGCCACCCAAATACATGTATAATCCCAGCATTTGGAAGGCAAAGGATCAGGAGTTCATGATTATCCTCAGCTGTGTAGAAAGTTCAAGACCAGTCTGAGCTACAGGAGACACTGTCTTTTAAAAAAAAAAAAAATGTGGTCTTAAGTTTAATAAGAAGGCAACCTGGTTGGGAGATGGGTGTGAATTGATCAGGTGGTGGGGGGGGTGAACTGCTCAGGAGCAAGTTTACACAGTGTGTGTATCGGATTCCAGCTGTGTCTACATCCCCCAAGGTGGATCTACAGGAAGCACCCGCAAGTGAATGTTAGGCACAAGGAAGTGCTTAGAATGAGGACTGAGCAGTCTGAGCCAGGCTCTCCCATCTGATCATTTTCCTGGTCAATCCTCATCAGGCTTAGAATTGATTTTCCCTCCGTCTTGCTGCTTGGAATCTGTTCTATTGTCACACAGCAAATGGCCACAGATTCAGCGGTTTCAAACTCTGAAGTGTTCATGGCTCCCACTCCTGTAGGACAGAAGTCTGGCCACAGCAGTCCAGGTCTCACAGAGACGACACCAGGTCTGAGTCTCATCTGGAATGGACGGTCTTCTGTTGTGCTCATGTGGCTACAGATAGACACCAATTTCCTTACTAGCTGCTAGATGGGACCATACTGCCCCTCCATCTCCAGAGCTAGAGGGAAGAAGCCATGTCACTTGGGATCCTTTTTGGCCTTTGATTCTCTTCTTCAGAAAGACCAGGCCCCACTGAGGGACACACCTGACAAATTTGGTCCATCTGGGTGACTTCCTTTTCCTGAAATCAGTTGTGTCAGATAACATTCTGATTTTTGAGCGACATTTCAGTCGTTAAGAGCACTTACTGCTCTTGCAGAGAACCCGTTTGATTCCCAGCACCCACTTGGTGGCCCACAACCATCTGTGACTCTAGTTCAGGGGGAGGGGGTGCTGATGCCTTCTTCTGGCCTCTGTGGACACTGTATGCACATGGCACACAAGCATAAATGCAGACAAAATAAGCATACACACAAAATAAAAATGAATAAATCAAGAGAGGCTCCAGGCCAAGTCCTAAGAAATTCAGACGATGATACAGTGGATGGAAAGGAACCTGGAGCTGCAGGCTTGGAGAAAAGCTAGGAGACTGTGTAGCACAGAAGCTGTTTCCTGTGTGTGACACATGACACACACAGGTAACTCTGTACGTGACTTGTCCTTTATCTGGTTACTGCCCATGATTTCTGCTTCATTTCCTGGAATTTCCAAACCTCCTCTTTGCTGTCCTCCTCTTGCCTGACTGCTCTTGACTGATCATTGACTACACAAGACTTCCCTACCCTTCCCCGCGTCATGTGTAGTCCTTTCAAGGTATGCCCCAGCCTCAAATTCTACCTCCTCCCTCAAAATTACCTGATAAGTCCCTGCCCGACCTTTGACGACCTAAGCTGCTCAGAGATCATTCATTCCTATGCTTCTTTGACTGTTGCTGAGGTAATCTATTCTCCGTCTGTCTGTCTCCCGGACACGCATTGCTGCATTGTGCTGTCCAGTGCACTGCAGTGCTTGTGTGCATGTCCTTGTCCTCTGCTGGACTGTGAGCTTCTGGAGAGCAAGAGCAGTCTGTTTCTTGCTTCCTGTAACTATGCATAAGGCAGTGTTCAATCTGTGAGTGACTTCAGCAAATGTTTCTGGAAGCTACCTAAATGTCACCCAAGAAGTGAAAGTGTGCTGGGCTTGGCTATGGGATTGTGGGACCTGCAAATCTGCATCAGGAGGCAAAGACTGCTAGATAGTATAGTGTCCAGACTGCTTCAGACCTCTGGCAGCAAGCCCTCACCGTGCCCCACATCACAGGCTTCATCTCCACTCTCACTTTACAGACAAGAACACAGACGCTGGTGAAGCTTGGTTAGTCACTTGTCCAAGGTCAGACTCCAGTGAGTGGAAAAGGCAGGACTTGAATGAACCCAAGGCTGCTCAACCCCAGATCCCCACACTCTTACATCTCACTCCTACTGAAGCTTAGGGGAGTTACTGGAGCTGATTCATACTTGTAAAGCCTCCTTATTGCCATTCAAACCATGCTGGCCGCAGAGGCCAGGCTAGCCTACGCAGTCTGGGGGCCCAGAACAGCCTCCTGCTCTAGCAGCTGGTGGCTCTGTTTGACTCAAACCATGAGGAACTGAAGCTCAGGGCCTTGTATTCCCCCAGTGAACAGCCCCAGAGGCGGGCTGGAGGGGTGCCCCAGAGCAATCCAGTGAATTGGATGCCAGACAGTAGGCTGGGGATAAAAGTGAAAGGTGAGGAGGCCAGAGTTGAGGGAGCTAAGGCAAACTGCCAGCTCTTGGGCAATTTCAACCCAAGGCTGTGAGCCAAGGACGGGCCACTGAGCCTAAAATAACCTCCCAAGAGGGTCTAACAGGTCATTTTGTAATTTATTCCAGCACTGGCTTTTAGGTCAATGTAATTAATATTGATTGGGCCCCTGTTATAGGTTCGTACCATGAAAAATACAAAAGTTTTGTCCTATATACAGACAGGAGGCAAAATGACAGAGAAAACAATGAGAGCACTGTATAGACCAGTGTGTGTTCTAGTGCCAAGCTATGCAGTTGGAGCCATGCAGGCAACTGAGATTCACAGAAAGGATGGAGCACAGTGTGCTGGCAAGGGAATGAGCAGCTTCTGGGAGCTCAAGAGGGAGGCAGAATAGACGGGCCCCAGCTTTGATTCAAGAAGAAAGCAGAAAGCAGAGGGCCGCCTGAGAAAAATGACAGAGAGGATTGGCAGGCACTGACTTGAGCAGCACACCTAGAACAGACTGTGTCCGGCCTGAGGAGAAACCTCTCTCGGCTCCCCCTGGGGAGCACAGGGGTCTTATGGGAGGAGAACAAGAGGGGAAGTCGGACCAGCAGAGCGACCACATCCAAGAAGTCCCGAATACCAGAATATCAGGACACGCCAAGTCAGCATGCAGAATCCAGGAGTTCACTAGCTCACTCTCCAATCAGGAAACTAAAAATAAGAAATGAGCATTTGGGGAAATCATTCATTTGGTGAGCCTGTCTGGGATGGACTAGATGGAACTAATACCCAAAGCTATCTCTCCCCAAACCCAAATGCTTTTTGTGAGTATTGACCAAATGTCTGACTGTGTGTGAACTTAATAAACATAAGGCCCTCCCTGCTGAGCACCATAGTCATGGAAGAAACAATTCATTAAACCCACATTTACCTACTAAGGACCTACTGTGTGCCAAAGGTTGTGCTAGGCACTGAGGATTTACTGAGAGCAGCAGAACAAAGCTCCCGCCCTCATGACATGTGTCCTCCAATGGGAGTAAAAGACAATACAAAACCAAGATGACAATTCTATCGACCCAACAAGCAAAGGCACTGAATGGGTCTCATGAGGTGGAGAGCTTGAGGAAGGCCTCACCAAGGAAGTGGCATAGTGTTTAAAGCCAAGAAGCAATACATGGAAGTACATCTGCTGGGAATGTGGATTCTGAGAATGGCTGGGTTTGGAAGAGTGAAGGAAGGTGAGTGTGTCCGATCGAGCATCCCAAGTAATGGCTGCAGGGATCCACATGGAAACGCCTGAACTGCACAGCTCTAACCTGCAAACCCAGAGGAGATAAAGGTCAGAAGTATACATTTAAAAACTGCCCTGTGGGCTAGTTAACAAGGCATATATTCACCCCACACAGGAACCTGGGTTCAATCCCATTACTGCAAACCAAGTCCTAAGTTATCCATTGAGGCTTGAGTGCCAGGAATCCCTGCCTCTAAAACTGATATGAAATGACGGTGACTCAAGGAGGCTGGAGAGACAGTTCAGCTGTTGGTAAGATGCTAGATATGTAAGTGAGGACTTGAAATGGACTCTAGAAGCTTCTTTAAAAAAAAAAAAAGGAGGAGAAACAGGAGGAGGAAAAAGAGAAGAAGGAAGAAGAGGAAAAAGAGAAGGAGAGGAGGAAAAAGAGGAGAAGAAGGAGACACCAAGTGTAGCAGTATGCTCACATAATCTCAGCATTAGGGAGGCAGAGATAAGTGACTCTCTGGCACTCACTGACCAGTCTGTCTGGTAGAATTCGTGAATTCCAGGCTAATAAGAGACCCTGTCTCAAAGAAACAAGGTGGATAGCTCCCAAAAAAATGACACCCAAGGTTGACCTCTGACCTACACACAGAGAGAGAGAGAGAGAGAGAGAGAGAGAGAGAGAGAGAGAGAGAGAGAGAGAGAGAGGAGTGGATGGCGTTGAGACTCAAGGACTACAAAGGTTTTTTAAACTGGGTGTAAAATACAAAAATAGTTCAGTACTATGTCCATGGATGGTCCATTTCCTCCAGGTCCTGGAATCCCAGGGGCAGACAGTGATTTTGTGCAGGTGGCCAGCAGGTGGGAAATAGTGACAAGGATAACAACAGCAATCATAACACAATAGTCCGTCTAGGAGACTTATCCCCTGCCTCAGCAGTGGCGGCGCAGCTGTGCGGACAGCTCCTGCTCTTCGGCTCGCCCCTGGATGACATGCTGCCCTTGGTGGTTTTTCCCTCACCAGATGCTACTGATATCTCAATGTGTCCATTGAGGAAGGGGTTCAGAAAATAAATGAGATAAAATTTAAACTGCCTCTCCTAGCATCCCTAGAAAGGATAAGAATATCAGGGTAGATCGTGAGGTTTGATACACCAGGACTCTAGGTGTTGAAATGTAACCCACATTTGAGAAATTAAAGGAATATAGCATTTAAATAAGTGATTAGGATTAGACAAGGTTTACAAACGGACACACATACACATTCACACCTTTTATATTATTTGTAATCTACCACACACACACAAAAAAGACCAGATGAGGCCCTTGACCTTGGAGCTCCAGAACTGTGAGCTAAATTTACCCACTCTGGGGTACTACATATTAGTAACAGAAAATGAACCAACTCAGAAAGAGGGATAGTTATCCCTCCTGCTCAGGACTATCTCAGCTTTACATGGGAAGTCCTCATCAGTCCTCAGCCAAATAGAAGGCTGGTCACCTTGGGGCTTGGTTTGATCTTCTTAACGGAAACCTGTGTCTGACCCAAATGCAGCAGAGACCTGTCCTTCTAAAACTAGTATCAGCCAAGTCAAAGTGTATGTTTCATTCCCAAGCTCTCCCTAACTTCTTCACCGCCCATCCAAAAGCCAAGGGGTCTTTCTCCAGCAGACAGTTGTGCTGAAAAGACTCTGGACATGGCCTACTCTAGACACCCTTCCTTTCTACCCTTGAGAACTGCTTCTCCCTCAACAGACACCACCAAACCCACCAGTGACCCCAATCCGCACGACTTGTTGCCTAGCCTCCAACAGCAAGCTATTAGGGTCAGGGGTCAAGGTCAGGTTATTTTAGAGGGAAGAGAGATGTTCATCTGACACAGCCATGGGAAAGGGGAACCCCAGCTGATTTACGTCTTTATGGCAGAGGAAGATTGTGTCTGAGGTCTAAATTACAGAAACACAGGAAACACTTGTTGCCCAGTCAGTTTTAGAGTTTTGGGTAAGAAACTAGGCTGACTCACCTTCTGAGGGGAAACCAAGTGAGTGCTCTCCTATCAAGGTATACATCATATTCTTTCCCAGGAGCCACTGTGTCTGGAACCCTCATGGTGGTTGTTAGGGAAGCTCCATGGTTACTGCTGCCAACTGCTAAGAGTGCTCCAAAATTATCTGGAAGACTTAGGAAGAGCGCCAAGACTGCAGTTAAACTTGGCTCAGACCCTCCTTACAGAACTTTCTGGCTCGACAAGGTTAAAAGGATAATAAGCCAAGCCAGGCTCCTCCAAGAATAATCCTCACTTGGCCTGTGGTTACCTTGATCACTTATGTATCAGCTAAAGCATAAACTTTAAATTCCAAACTTTCGTGGCCTTGGCCAATCCCCACCTTTACAAGTCCTTACCTGAAGGACTCATAGCAGACCCAGGGATGGCCATTAATGCTGCCTTCTGAGTCTGGACAATGACCTTGGGCCCCTGAGAGTGGCACCGTTTCCCCTCTGGCTCTGGGCTCTAACAGGGAAGGCTGAGTCGGCTGTTGAAAGATTGCGTCAGTGACCTTTGCAATTTTCTGGCCAGCTGGTTCCCCTTCCTCCCACCCCACCCCCTGCTTCAAGCCCTTTGGCCTACCTGCCTCTCCTTTCCCCTGCTTTGCTAACTCAGGTACACCAACAGCCAAAGCTAAATTAGAGCCACCCAGGGGATCCTGCTTAATCTTAATCTAACCAGCTTCAAAGAGTGCTCTCCACCCTGGCCCCTCACTCTGGGGTCTACAGCACACTCTCCCAAACCTGGGCAGGGTGGTGTGGAAGCATTGCAAGGACACTTTCACTGCAGACCAATTTTTACCACAGGCCTTCTTCACGACTTGCCCCCAATGTCACTTCTTAAATGAATGTAGAAGAGAGGATAATGTGTGTGTTATACAAATATATATGACCCACACAGCCTAACACATGCTAGACAAGCACTCTACCACTGAACCATATCTATAATCCTCTTTTTAATTTTATTTTTGACACAGGGTCTCAGTAAGTTACCCAGGATATGCTTGGACTTGCCATCCTCCAGCCTCAGTAGCTGGGATTACAGGCCTGTGCTTTGGATTTAATGGCTGTCCTGTTACACAGAAATACCTATGGAAGCACTTTACACAGAGACTAATTCTCTCTCTCTCTCTCTCCTCTCTCTCTACACACACCTCTGCGTTAGAAGGGCTCCTCAATGAAAAGCTTTCTATTAGGTAACTAGTAACATTCCCATATTTTAGTAAAACCCATCAGTCAGCCATGAAAGGCGCACTCTGGAAGAACATTCTGCCTTATCTACTCCCTGGAGATGCATTTTTTGTGTTTTGTTGTTGTTGTTGTTTGTTTGTTTGTTTGTTTGTTTGTTTTTGCCTGCTCACTGCAGGAGTCCCTTCCCTTCCCTCCCACTCATACCTTCCCTGACAGGAAAGAAGGGGATCTTTCTGAATGAAAATGAAAACTTTAAATTATACGGAACCCCGGATTTCCTCACTAGGGTCTTTCTCGGGTTCCTCTGGGACTACAGGAGTTGGGCCCCTACAGACAAGAAAAAAGTGTGTCCTGTCAGGAAAGCCTGCCATCAGCTCCTGGTGTGGGTCCTCCCCCTCGGCTGCACACTGAAGCGGTGCCTTGGGCTCTCAGCCTCTGCAGCATCTGCGGTCCAGGGACCCCCGGGCCCCACATGGCAGGGGCGTGCACCGCTCGTGGCCACCTCCCCCGAGTCCCCTGCTGCGCTACCGTTCTTCCTCCTCCCCCCTCTTTTCCTGGCTGGTGCAGACAGAGCCCAGGTCAGTGAGCCAGGAGGCGGATCCCAGGCAAAAGATATAAGGGCTTTGGACGCTGAGCGCTGCAGCTGCGGAGTGTCCATCTCAAAGAGCGGCAGCTGCGGGAAGAAGGACGCCAAGGCCAGCCTGACGCACCTACTCCTGACCACGGCCAGAAAGAGCTGTCTCTGTTCCCACTGCACCCTAGGTAAGCCTCCGGGCCGGGAGCCGAGGGAGGGCGGGAGACCACAGGCCCCTCACCAGCAGCCTTCTCCCCTCTGCGGCCTACCCCCGCTCTGCTGCTGTTCCCCTACCCGAAGGCTCAACCTCCTCTTCTCTGCTACCTCTGCAGGCCCCGCCACCCAGAGCCCAGATGGAAAGTGTGCAGGAGCTGATCCCTCTGGCCAAGGAGGTGATGGCGCAGCGGCCTCGGGGGAAGCTGGTGAAGCTGTACGTGCTGGGCAGCGTGCTGGCGCTCTTCAGTGTGGTGCTCGGCCTGATGGAGACCGTGTGCAGCCCTTTCATAGCCGCCAGCCGCGTGCGCGACCAGGAAGCTGCAGTGGCCGAGCTTCGGGACGCTTGCGAGCAACAGTCCCTCCACAAGCAGGCCCTGCTGGGCGGAGGCAAGGCACAGGAGGCGACCCTGAGCAGCCGGGCCCTGTCCCTCAGGCAGCACGCCTCCTAAGGCGGGGAGGAGGGAGCTAGACAAAGAGAAGCAGAGAGAGACCATGACGCCGGTGGGAGAGCGCAGAGTCGCACGCTGTTCCGAGAAGCCACCGAATCCAGAACTGACCCTGCACAGATCACCCAAGGGGTCTGGGGTTGACTTTTGCTGCTATGCAGCATGCACTGTGATTTGTCCGAGGCTGTGCGAGCGATCAAGGAGCTATCACTTTGCAGTAGGGAGGGAGACATGCTTTTTATACTGTTGTTTTTATTGTTGTTATTATTATTACAGTGACTACCGTTTTTCATTTTTAAATAAAAACATTTTATACTCTATCTCATTATTTAATTCCTGGGAGGTGTGGTGACCCTCTCACCCAGCACTGTGGACAGTCCTGGCACAGGTCTACTCACCGAAGAGTGAAATTGTCAAAAATCCTACAGGTGTTAGCATTTTTGGATCACAAGATAAACGAATTTCTGAGCTAGAATAAATGAGAGAGAGATAACCACTGAATTTCTAGGGCAAAGAAAACGTGATTTGTCTTTTATCCCCTTGTGCTGGCGATTCCTGTGGCTGATATCTGCTTAACTATTGGAGAGGAGGGAGGAGGGGAGATGGGCGGTGGGGGAGGGAAAGGAGACTGAAGGAGGAGAGGGGAGGAAGCTGGAAGGAAAGAGAGAATGAGAGAGACGGGAGAAAGAGTACAGAAGAGGGGGAGAGGAGGGAGAGGCAGGGTGGGAGCAGAGACTGCCCGACCGCCAGGCAGGCTCTGACCACAGTGAGAAGTCACAGGTTAGAAAGAGAAAAGCCCATTGTCAAGGCTGACAGTATGCCAACAGCTGATTTAGTAACAAGGTGGGACTCCCCAGAGGGAACCCCTCCCCACCCCCGCAGGGCCAAGAGGGCAGCCTGATGGCACTCACTCAGGGTCTTTAGTGTCACCCACTCTGACCAGATGTGGGCATGTTACCCTGATTCTCTGTCCTCCCAAGCTACCCTGACACACAGATACCTCCATTACAGTTAGGCCCGCAAACCCAAACTCCCCAGCACTTCTGCCTCTGATCAACTGTCAGCTCTCTCTAAAATCTATCTTTATCATCCCCAAGGAAAGAGCGGTGGGAATGTGGTATGGTTAATGAATGAAAGGAACATGTTGGAAGCTTCAGCAGAAAAGCATGTCAGTGACACCCGTGTTCTTCCTGTCTCCAAATCCAGACACTTGACCCTGTGTGAAGGCAGAGTCCTGCCTTAATAGACCCAAAGCTCCCGGGAGCTCAGCCAATCCTCAGTCCCTCTTCCAGATGCCTATTCCACAGGCTGCTTGCTCCTCTGCCCATTCAACAACTGGTCCAGCTCTTCTCCTACATTGCCTGCCTCACAAGTTGGTCCCCTTCAGTACCTCTCAGAACCTTGCTGTTCCTCCGTCAAAAGTGTCAGACACTAAACTCCTGAGTGATTCCAATGTCTCTGTGACCTGCTTCTGTCTACTTTTTGTCTGCCTTTGTAGGCTGCCCAGCATGGACACTGGTACCCTCAGGTTCCTTTTCTATCCTTTGATAACAGTACTCTCTTCGATATTATCTCCTCATACCCACAGTCTCTATATCTCTGAGGATGATATACCTCAATGCTCCAAGGATTTCAAATTTTCTGCCCATCAGTAAACTATGTATCAAACTGTGTACTCTAGGTTTTTTGTTTGTTAGGTTGGTTGGTTTGTTTTTGTTTTTGTTTTTTGTTGTTTTGTTTTTGGTGTGAAGGTTATGTTATATCTCTATTCAGAGAGTTTAGCTATATCTGAAAACACAAGTGCCCAAGCATACAGATAACTCTAACTTACTCAGGTTCTGGTGTAACATCTCTTGCAGATTCTCCTTCACACTGCCCAGCCTGTCAGCCTGAGCTGCTGGAGTCTTTTCACCTCTCAGAATTTACACTTGTGAAGTCTAGGTCTCATGCTGGCCCATGCTAGCAGACTTTACTCTCAGCTTCACTGTGGGCAAGTCATACACCTCCTAGCCTGACCTTCCCGAGAGAAAGGATCATATCTTCTTCATTTTCACACAAATCATCAAGGTCTGGAAAATCATGACTTTTTCATAGATGTTTAATTTAGTGTCTCAACTGGACTCACGGGGGGAAGCATATTTGTCCCATAAGGATGCTCCAGAGGGAAACAAGGAAAGGGTATTGTCTGATCACAACAGAATCCAGTTTTGCAGTGGTCTCACAAGACATTCGGTCATGGTCAAACAGAACAAGCCCCTCATCCCACATAGACACAGAAACTATTCTTGGTCTTATTTGACGGTGTTAGCACCCACCTAGGGAAGGTGACAGAGGGATGCTTGTTGGTTCTGTTGACAACACAGGGCTGACACAGCAAAGTCAAGATTAATAACTAATAATAATATTTTGCCAGACTGGAGCCAGGCACTGAAGCAAACTGAAACTAAATAGGAAAGAGTTGTTGGCTATTTTATCACACTGTGTGAAGATACATCACTTTTACTTTGCCTGCCAAGACACCTGATTGGTTTAATAAAGAGCTGAATGGCCAATAGCTAGGTAGGAGAGACTAGGCGGGACCTATGGGCAGAGATAGGAACTTTGGGTTAGAATCTGGCATGGATGATTTTGCCAGCAAGACATGGAAGGAGTTGGGAGTACAGAATAGAGGAGAGGTAGAGCTCTCTCTATGTGGCAGAATGTAGATGAATAGAAACAGGTTAATTCATGTTATAAGAGCTAGTTGGAAACAAGCCTAAGGTAAAGGCATCCAATGTGGAGGCCCAGCCCATATATCCAAACATAGGGTCTGAGAAAGCTGAGAAACATCCTGGACACAGAACCCACTACTTGTGGAGTACAGAGGCAGAATCCTCTAAGAGGCCCTGCTATGAAGCTGAGCACTCAAATGGCAAGTACTAGATAGAATGGTATTTTAGAAATAAACGCCTGCCACAGCAAACCCAGTAAGTTCCCAGAGCTGGGGCTGGTAAATGTGGCTCCCAGCCAGGACCTGAGGGACCCAAGAGGCGGCAGAGCCAGCTACCAGTGCCAGCTGACAGTTCCATGTGCTAAGTGGAGCTGTGTGGCAGGTAGCCTAGTAGTTTAAGGTTTGGCTCATGTGGTCAGAGAAATGCTGCCGACACGGAAAAAAAAAAAAAGAAAAAGAAAGAAAAAGAAAAAAGCCAGATCCAGGCCAAGAAAACCTCTAAACAGGTACAGTATGCTTAAAAATATGCTTAGGTGCTAAAGAAAAAAAGAAAATGAATATAGACAGTCATAGAAAAAAATAAATAGTTTAAAAACAACAAACTCTTTAAAGAAAGAGTAAAGTAATATAGGAAGAGTAAGCTGTAGCTAGAGTTTTCCTGCCTTGCCCACAGTCAGGACAAATCTTTGTCACCCGCCAGTCCCACAGCTGCTCAGACCCAACCAAGTAAACACAGAGACTTATATTGCATACAAACTGTGTGGCTGTGGCAGGCTTCTTGCTAACTGTTCTTATATCTTAAATTAACCCATTTTTATAAATCTATACCTTGCCACGTGGCTGGTGGCTTACCAGAGTCTTTACATGCTGCTTCTCCTGGCCCCGGCTCCAGTGTCTCTCCCTCCTTCTTCCTGTTTCCCCAATTCTCCTCTCTTTTTGTCCCACCTATACTTCCTGCCTGGTCACTGGCCATCAGTGTTTTATTTATATAGAGTGATATCCACAGCAGTAAGCCACATAAAGATGGGAAATACACAGGGTGTCTGGATCCTGTATGGTGCTTTGTTGACTTTGAATTTTTTTAAGGCTAATGAACAAAAAAAAAAAAAGCAGCTGTTGAGAAATATTGGATTGTGTGTGGGCGGGGGGGGGGGGGAGAACCTACTAAATTAAACCAGCCTATATATTTTAAGGATGTCTTAACTTTAGAATGGAAGTTAGAAAATGTGTTGCATTGGGGAAGAGGTTATGCCTTTGTTTCCACCAGAAACAAAAAGCTATGGATTTCTTCAAAATTAATAAAGACCAGATTTAATTGGAGGAAACTTCCTGAAAATCTTGGCTGCAGACATGAAGGAAGAAACCAAGAAAAAAACTACAAGATAGGTGATGCATAAGCTGACCCCTCTACTATAGGAACAGTTATGAGACTGGGTGAGACATGATAAATCTTGTTGGCTACAGAGTCCTATTAATTATTATTACATATCATCCTTTCATGTGGCATGGATGGAGATTTATATTATAGTTTCGTTATGCAGTCCAAACAGACTTATGAAGTTCACAGAAGCTCAAACAGAAAACAGAAAATCATCTTCAGCTGATTTGTGCACACCACACATTCCCTATTTGTGTTAATGCAGATATATATGTCACACTTAAAAGTTTATGTGTTTTCAGGACAAAAGGACCAGACACCAATGTAGACAAGTAGTCCAGGTCTTCTCAGAATGCATCTGTTGCAGTTTTCTCAAAAATTTGCATCCAGAACAACTTCAAAACCACTAGCTGAGATGGTCCAATCTCACTGACTACTCTAACCAGGACTTCAAATAAGCCCTGTACTTTCCCATTACATAGAAACTGGACAACAAATGATACGGCTAGCTCTCCCAGGACTGAACATTATCCCAGTTGTCTCAGGGTCCCCAAAGATGCCATCACCCAAATACAACAGGAAGCAGTCTAGACAGCACAACGCCCACATTCCCAAGAGGTAGGGTGGGTGGTTATGGATGTTTGGGGTTTTTTTTGGGGGAAGGGGTAGCTGTAAGTTGTTATTGGTCATAATCAAGGAGGAAATTAAGCAAAGGAGCTTATATTCAGGGATCTCTTTCTGAAAAGACAAAAGGTGGGTATAGGAATGATAGGATAAAAGGATAGATTATTAAATTTACTTTTAAACTAAAAAGCAACTCCTAGTCTTAAATATTTTACATTGGTATGGATTTTTGTATATTGATACAAATTTAAGGTTTTTTATTTTAACATACTGTGTATGTGTGTGTGTGTGTGTGTGTGTGTGTGTGTGTGTGTGTGTGTTTCTACTCTTGTTTAAGGTATTGTATCTAAGGTATGCAGATCATTTAAAATGTAATGTGAAGTCCTATTCCTTGAAAACTATTATTATAAACTATTTAGGATAATTAAGAAATACAGGTTAGTAGTTAGTAATCAAACCTGTAGTCATGTTAGGCATGTTTTCAGGACTAAACAGATATATTTTAGATAGATAAGTGGTCTTCACACCCTTCACAGATCCACAGATTATGGCATTTAAGATGATTTAGTAACATAAGGTTTTTTATGACAGTGAGACATGTCTGCTCCTGGCAGCACCAATCTACTTCAGAGATAATGGACATCAAAAAAAAAAAAAACAAAAAAACAAAAAAACAAAAAAAAACCTCAATATGGAGTTTACTTTCTTTGTGGCAAAAGTTAGCCACTGAGTAGGAAAGTGCCCTTGCCTCTACTGCTGACAGTATGTTGTCCAAATTGGACAAGCAGGACACAAAAGAAAGCGACTGCTGAACTTTGCCAAAACAAGGTGGGACAGTCCTTCATAATTCCTGCTTCACAGAAAAGTCTGTCAGATATTCTGGGCCTGTAGGCTAAAAATGGATGCCCCAATATTGCAGAGGAACCCTTGGGTGACTATCTAGGCATCCAGCTGTTTCTGTCATTCCTATAGTTTTGGAAGTTCGTTGCTCTGCAGTTCCTGTTTACTCAAGTAAAATATCCTTCTCTGGTCTCTGATAAGATTAGATAGTTATACCATTTTTTTTTGTTACCAAATTTAAAAAGGAAACTTACAAAAGAGATGTAAAGTTTATAAGGTTGAGAAGCAAAGAAGATTAAGTTGTTATCTAAGAAAATGTTTTAAGTCTAAAAAAATATTTTTAGGATGGTAATACAAGTTATAATAGAAAGTGGTTTAGATATAAAACTTTGGACTCATCAAGATAGGATAGATAATAGAGTAATTTCTCTAAATTTGCCAAATACAAATGGACTGGACATTGTAAATGCAATTCTTACCTGATAATTGTTTTTATTGTATATAATTTTATTGTTAGAGTTACAAAACCTTTCCTTTTTATTTAGACAAAAAAAGGGGGAAATGTTGCAGGATATTTTATCACACTGTGTGAGGATATATTGCTGTTTTACCTTGCCTGACTAAAATACCTGATTGGTTTAATAAAGCGCTGAATGTCCAATAGCTGGGCAGGAGTGGTTAGGCAGGACTTCAGGGCAGAGATAGGAAATCTGGGTTAGAATCTAGCATAGGGGATTTTGCCAGTGAGACATGCAGGGAGTCAGATGTACAGAATGGACGAGAGGTAGAGAGCCACGTGGCATAACATAGATGAATAGAAACAGGTTAATTCAAGTTATAAGAGCTAGTTGGAAACAAGCCTAAGCTAAAGGCCGAGTTTTTATAATAGTAATAAGTTTTCATGTCATTATTTGGGGGTTGGTGGTCCGAAGAAAGTCTGACAAGAAAGGCCTACTCCAGAGCCAGGAACTGAAGCAAACTGAAACTGAATGGCAGAGAGTTAATGAGAGCTCAAGCCCCACAGATCAGTTCTATAACCACAGAGCAGGAGACACATCCCAGACTTGGCTCTGAGGGAGGCTTGAGATTGGGTTAACTGAGGTGGACTGCGGTCCAGGGCTGTATAAAAGAGAAAGAAGGCAGCCAGCAGGACACTGGCATTCGCCTCTGCTTCCTGGCTGTAGATAAGCAGCCTCATGCTCCAATGACTTCCCCGCCAAGATGGATTGCATCGTCCAACCACGAGCCAAAGCCAGCCCTTTCTTCCCTTGCTTTTGTCAAGTATCTTAGTACCGCAACAAAACAAGTGACCAACACCCAGCAGACCCACTTGTGCCTGGGAAGGTACACCAGTGCCCAACCTTCTTGTTTCCCAAAGTGCTCTAGTGTTAAATCCAACAATCTGCTCAATAAAGCTCACCCTCGCTGTAAACAGCCGGTAACTCACCTTTTAAACTTTATTTCATATGTTAAATGATGGTTTCACATTCTTCGACAATTCTGGAGGGTCTACCCATTTGAGAGTGTTTCAGAGGCCCCCTTGGACCACCTGGCATATTCTCTGGGTTCCTTGTGCCTAAATTACATTTGTCTTCATATCTACACCTGGGCTATTAAATCTCAATGAGTAATCTGAGCTTGACTGGTCCGTTTAGGGGTGCACTTTCTGATAACTACACCTAGACCTTCACGGAAGGTCCTTAGGCCTTTTGTTTAGGGGATATCCCACTGAGTAACCAGACAGAGATCTCTGCATAAATGCATTTGGCACTTTGTGTGGTAAGCATGTTATCATTAGCTAATTCAGCATGTGTCTTGGTATACATAGTCCACTGCACCTTTCCCTGAAGAGGTTCACTGCCTGTTTGAGATGGTAACTCAGTGTGGCTTTGTAGTGGTCTAAATGATAGTCTCAGGTGTCTGGACACAGTGAGAGGTGCTGTTTGGGGAGCTTTTGGAGGTGGAGCCTTGCTGGAGGAAGTCTGTCACTGGAGGTGGGCTTTGAGAACAGTTTGATCTCTGCTTCCTGCTTGTGTTTGAAGATGCTTGCTCTCAGCTTCTGTTCCTGCCCCCAGGCCTGCTGTCTGTTGCCATCATGGAATCCTGAGCCTAACACACCCTTCCTTCTACAAACTGCCCTGGCCATGCTGTGTTCTCACAGCAACAGAAAGGTACCTAATACAGGCATCAAATTAGTTATGTGGCCAGGTTGACCTTGAACTCAAGGTTCCTCTGCCTCAGCTTTTCAAGGATGAGGATTGAAGGTGTGTATCCTCACACCTAGCTAGAAGTTCTCCACTTGATTAACCATCCAACTGCTCGTTTTCCTCCTGCTCACTTTGCTTTTTGTCTGCATTATTAAGTCTTGTTTTATGTTTTTTTTAATCTATTCTTGGCTGTTTTAAATCTGATATATGAGTGTTTGATAGGAATGGGTAGAGATAAGGACAAATAAATCACCAATCTGATCCAAACTGATCCTCAAGGACACAGTCTACCCTGACTGATGACCAGTTCCTTGGCAGGCTATTAGTCATGCTGAGCTATGAGAAGCTGCTGTATCCACATGTGGAAGGTCGTGTTCATCTGTGTTCCAGGGGCACTGGATGGATGACACCTCTTCCACATGTTGCTGTGACCCCCTCGAAGCCACATATCAGATATCCTACATATCAAACCCTTACATTACAATTTATAACAGTAACAAAATTACAGTTACAAAGTAGCAGTGAAATAATTTTATGGTTTGGAGTCACCACAACATGAGAAATTGTATTAAAAGGTTGCAGAATTAGGAAAGTTGAAAACACTGATATAGAACTTTTGATCTGTTTAAAAAGAATCAATAAATTACTATTCATTTAAGAAAATCTGAAAGGGGGCATGGTGGTGTATACATTTAATCATGGTGATTTGGGGATGAGGGCGGGTGGGTCAAGAGTTCAAGGCCAGTATTTATTATTGAGTTTGAGTCCAGCCTGATCTACATGGGACTTCATCTCAAAGAAAGAAAGGGTGGATGAAAGAAGAAAAAAGAACAAAAAGAGAAGTGGAACTTCAGAATAATGCAGAGACTAAAATCTGAGTCAATAATTAGCCCCTATCTAGAGACAAGGTCTTGTGAGCTCTGGCTGGCCTCGCTCTCAAGCTGTAAGCTTCCAGCCTGTGCACTGGGGCTGTGGGTGAGCAGCATTACACCTGGCTAGTGGTCTGGCTGGCTGGCTGGCGTAGCGGTCAGTGCACTTCTGACTTGAGGAGGTCTTGACCACAGGCGCCACCCTGCTTCCATGTTTGTCCCAGGCGGCTTTACCAAACCTTCCACACAAGTCACCCCTTTCTTCAGAGACTGCCCTGGAAATGAGCGGCTATTACACCAGGAAGCGGCCCTAAGGAAACAGGATTTAAACCTTGGTAGGGTTGTAACTGCAGGTTTTTCCTAAACCTCCGGAGGACAGGCAGAAATGTGCTGCTCTGATCGTGTGCAGCAGAACAGCATTCCAGCCAGCAAAGCCGCATGTGCCACGATGGCCCCCAAATCGTAGCAGAGACTAGAAGCCCTACTGCTGCGACACCATGCACAACTCCCTGGACTCCATCCCCAGCGCAGAAGGAAGGACAGCGGTGGTGTGAACATGGTTTGGCCCTTCAAATCACATGTCAAAAACCTGGTTGGCATTGTACTGATGTTCACTCGGGACTTGAAGTGGGCGATTTCACGATGAGGATGCCCCACCCTGAGTGTCTCTCTGAAACATGCCCACTTGCCACCTTACCTTGAGACAATAGGAGACCCACCAGAAAAAAAAAAAAAAAAGAATAGGAGCCAAAAACCCAAATAAAAACAAAACTAGTCCTTAAGAAACTTTCCAAAATTACACTGGAGTGGACCTAACAGCTGAAGTAAAGGAGATCTTGTTTGCCCCCATCCCAACCCATTTTCTTTTAATTCACTCAAATATCAATTAGGGAATTTAATAAAAAAAATTGAGATGTGGACCTGATGGAAAGTGTCCAATATGTGGTCAGAAGTTTTTGGAGTGCTGCATAGAATAAGGTAAAACTCAGTAGAAACTCTGGAGAAAATAAGTGGCCCCAGAAATGAAAACAGGGCAAAGGTCCCGTGCTCTTGTAGGAAGTGTCAGTGAGAAAAGCCAATGCCTACCCATGTTGGCTGAGAAAGAGAAGGTGGGTTGTCCCAAAGGACCCTTCCCCACAGGAGGCATCATCCCCTCAGTGAGGTCAGGACCCCACACCTCAGCGTCCAGTGTGTGCCGCCACGCTGATTAACTCCTGTGCTCAGCCTGTCACTGTGCTAAGTCACCCTGAAGAAAAGAGCTGATCTTCACATGGCTTAGTGCTGGGACCAAGTAGGTGTACTCCAAATATCTGCTGAATATGTGAATAAATAAATAGTAAGAAAGTGGACATTTGTGTGTATGTCTGCAGGTGTGTCTGTGTCTATGTGTGTGTCTGCATGTGTGTGTCTGTCTCTGTGTGTCTGCCTGTCTGTGTCTACATGTATGTGAGTGTCTGTGTCTGTGTGTCTATATATGTGTGTCTTCATGTGTCTGTACCTGTGTGTCTGTATGTATGTGTGTATCCAAGTATGTCTAAATGTATGTGTCTGCATGTGTGTTTGTGTGTGTCTGCGTGTGTGTGTGTGTGTGTGTGTGTGTGTGTGTGTGTGTGTGTGAGGGGGGGAGGGAGGGAGACGGAGAGAGAGGGGGAGGGGGAGAGAGAGAGAGAGAGAGAGAGAGAGAGAGAGAGAGAGAGAGAGAGAGAGAGAGAGAGAGACTGGGGTCATTTGTCTCTGCTAATGGAGCCCCTGTTCCTCTGGGTCTTCTTCATCTCCTCTACCCCCTAGCGGCTGTTGTTATACTGACGGTCTGAAACTCACCTCAAGTGTGGGTAGCACACACTTATGAAAGGCCTTGGGTCACTAGTCTCTCCTGGCAGAAGAGAAATCTGCCCAAATGCAGTTCTTGTTCAGTAACTTCCTCTGAGGCAAAGCCGAGACTCAAGTGTGCACCTGCTTGGGTGGAACGTGGCTCTGCTGGGGCTGTTTTCACCGAGTTTGGAGCTAACAATAGTAACGGGAAAGTTTCCAGGGCAACCAGGACCACTTCCAACATCTCCATGCCACGCTGCCTGGGGTCCCCGTCCTTTGGGAGCCTGATGCTTCTGCCTGATTGGCTCCCTCCTGCAGGTGTCGCCCAGCCTGGGCTGGGCTGTCCTCTTCCCGGCCCGGGTCTCACCCACGGGTCTCAAACACGTTGTACCCTGTGGCAGACCAGCTGGTTCCAGTCTAGAACCAGGTCTTTTGACTCCTCCCAGAAACCAACCAACTTGCGAGCCGGAAATCCTGCCCCTCCCCAAAGAGTGGGAAACCACAGAGGAAGAGAGATGAGACAGAAGGATAGAGAGGAGGAGAGAAGACAACAGGAAACAGGCAGCCAATAAAAAGGAGCCGCATTGATCTGAAGCCTCAAGGTAAGACTTCATGAAATTGTGTGTTGTATGTGGTACTATCACCATTCAGTTCTTCATACATAGTAGGGACACACACACACACACACACACACACACACTCCAAAAAACAGTGGGTCTATTGAAACAGGATAGCAAGTCTGAAAAGAAACCAACTTCAATGTCAAATTCAATTGCTGGTCAAAAAATGCTGTAAAAAACACTGGGGGAGTTTTCGGGCGTGGGAGGGACGAGATAAAATGCAGATGGAACAAGACATCTGGTGCTGGCACCATGAGCAGCGTGATCACTTGGGAACAGACCGTTAGTTGGAATAAAAAGTTGCTACGGCAGTGGGGAATCAAAGCCTCCGCGTGTTCTTCTGGAGTCACACAAGGCTAGCGGGACATACGGACTTCTGAGCTGATGACAGACACAAGCTCAATGCCACATCTCCTCCCGCTGCAGCCAATCCACTGGGCCTCTGGGCCAGTGGTCTGAGATCCGAGCTGTGAGAAGTGAGGTTCCATAGCCATGGGAGGCCCGAGGCTCCCAAAGCTTCTCCTGAAGCGCCAGTCCAGCCTCTGCTCGCCCAAGGCTTCACACAACTGAGCATCCCAAGGTACTTCTTTCACTTCAGGGAGTCAGAGAACCCCTAGCAGGACAAAGAAATGCCATTTTCACCTCACAGTTACCCAGACTCCCTAGCTGTCACTTGCCAGCCAGTCCAGAGGGCTTAGGTTACTGCTCCAGTCACTTGGTGGGGGGGCGGGGGCGGGGGAGGGGTTCAAAATACCAAGAGCTTTGGAAAACATCTAGACAGGGCATCGTTGTTTTCACAGCAGTTGGCTTCTTAAAAGGGCTGTTCTCTCAACTTTTTCAGTAGTGTGAGAGATCTGATACATTTTATAACTCGTGTGTGTGTGTGTGTGTGTGTGTGTGTGTGTGTGTGTGTGTGCTGTATTATGCTATTGTATGTAGTGTGTGTCATATATGATGTACGTGTGATATGTTAGTGTGTGGGGTCTACATGTTGTATGTTGGTGTGTGTGTTGTGTGACATATATGCATGGTGGGTGTCTGTGGCATGTGTATGCCTTCAGTGACATATTTCTCTCTGGAGTTTGTGAATCCAAAGCTGTGCAGTCCATGGGAGAGGTAAGGAGAGATGGAGCAGTCTCCCTTCTGCTCACTCATCAAGAGTTTAAAGCGTGATTTAAAAACAAAATCAAATAAAACCTTACCTCTTTCTTAACACTCACCTTTGTGAAGCTGAGGCTGCCTGCCTCCAGTTTCTGTCCGGGAACAAACCTTGAAGGTAATCTAATTCAGCTCCTCCTGTTTGCCAAGTGAGGCACCGGGAGCCAAGACAGGGCAGGGCCTTCCTGAAGGCCACATCTGTGCCTGGGGCAGAAGGGAGACTGGGCCTCAGTGGTTCTTACTGAGATCTGTCCAAACACTGCCCCAAATTCACACATCTCCAGAGCTCGTGAACACTGTGTCTGCCGGTGGGGGGTAAGAGACCCAGTTATAATATGTAAATAATCTTGGCTGGCAGGAAGAGCAGAGCAAGATTTCACTGTGAGCTTTTCTAAGGCCTGTTTCATAACTGTTTGGACACTAGAGGACAGAAGTGGACAGGAAGCTGCTGTCACTTGGGAACTGGAACAGTCCCATTCTTATCATTGAGCCGGCATTTAATACGTCTTGTCTCTCTGCAATCTTCAAATTGTCCTTTTTTATAATATTTTGAGTTGGCTCGGCTTTTCAGGGGGAATAAGACGCTGTTGTTTCTGTTGGGATGGCCGATTTCACACGCTGCCCTAGCATGGACAGTGATAACCAAGTGGTTTCCCCACTTCTCTGTTGCTCTGGCTGCCTCAGTCTTCTCCTCAGTCTCTAGACCCCTGCTCTGCACCCACAGGTCTCTCTGCTTGGAATGCCTTTCCCCCAGTTCCACATCCAGAAGTCACAACCTTCACACCTTAGCTTTGGCGACACCTCCTCCCAGAAGGACCTCCTGCCATCCTGGGCTGGCATGAGCCACTGTGCCCTCTGTGAGGACTCCTGTTACAGGCTGTCATCTCACTCCTGTGAGCTTGGATCCACTCACACACTTCCGTGATACTGGACTACAATGTACTTTGGAGTGGGCACTATACATTACAATCTTTATATTCCTATTACCAAGCAGTTTCAGAAAGATCTTAGGGCTCAAAAATGTTTCAACAACAACAACAACAACAACAAAAAATATATGGATGAAGCCTGTAGCAGGGGGCATGCTCGATTGTTAGGGTACTTGCCTGGTGTGCATAAAGCCCTGTGTTTGATCCCCATCACAGCATAAAAAGTGCATATGTATATCTGTAATTCCACCGCTTGAGAAGTAGAGGCAGGAGGGTCAGAAGTTCAAAGCCATCCTTGGCTACATAACAAATCCCAGGTCGGCCTGGACCAGAGACGCAGGCGCTTTTCTTCTATCAATGCTGTTGTATCAAAGTCTCCTTCTCATGCTTTTGATTTATGGGCCCCTCACACACGTTTGCCTCCCTCTGGGCCTGAAGGGACATTCAGAAAAGACCACTCAGGATTAAACATGACAACTTGAACAAATATTTCTACCTCCTTACAAAGTTATCTGGTTATAGAAGAGTGCCCCTGCTGCACCACAAGGGAGAGAGAGAAAAAGTGGAGACAGAGATAATAGCAGTTGAGAAATGTCAACACCCTTTCCAAAGATGGCCTGAGCCTGGGAAGCCCAGATGCTCATGAAGCAAAAGTGGCACAAAGCTTCAGGAGAGACGTAGAGAGATGCTACCCCACCCCTGGGAGACACGCACAGGAGGAACAGACTCTGAGACACCAGCCAGAGCTAGAAACAGGGGGATTCGATAACATCGACATGAAAGATGAGGTCACCAGCCCCTTTCTTGGCTCTGGCCTGTGTGCTTTTACCTACATACCCCACCCCACAGCAGGTAATGAATGAAGCCAACCCCACAGGAAAAACAGTGAAAGAGAAAGATGCAAGAGACTTTGATGATGGTGACCGTCGCCAGGGTAGGATGAAAGCTCCGGATGCAGCAGACCCCCATGGAGATCACCCTAGTAGCATCAGTGTCCTCTGACATTAGGGACAACAGACTATCCACAGATGAGGACCAAAAGGACACATTTTATAACCACACAGAACAAGAAAAAACCTTCTTGAAGCAAAAAAAAAAAAATTTGAAAATTTTAAATGTCTGTGATGGGGCTGGGGAGACGGGCCAGTGGGAAGCTTGCTGAGCAAGCTCAAGAGCCCGAGGTCAGTTCCCAGCCCAACACTAAGAGCTAGGCACTGTGGCATGTGCCCAAATCCCGGTCCCCAGAGCCTCCGGCTGGCCAGCCTAGCTGAGTTGGAGAGCTCCATGTTCAGTGAGAGAAGCTGCCTCAAATACCAGAGTGGAGATCGAGTGATAGAGGAAGCCACTTGGAGTCGCTCTCCTAATTCCACATGTGCGTGCATTTGCACCCACCTACATGTATATACATCCATCCACATATATGCACACATATATGTGTATATATCTATGCCCAACAACATATATGTATACATACCCACATGTATATACACCTACACACATTATGTACACACACCCACATGTATATACACCTACCCACATTATGTACACACTTCCACAAATGCACACACAATTATGATGAAACATCAGAAGATAAGATAATTCTCCCAGAAAGAGGGGAAATGGAGGTGGGAGATAAATATAAAAAGATCAGCCTAGAATCTCTGACACCTTTTAATAAGAACTAGAGAGAGAGAGAAAGCAGAGAAAGTGGAAGAGGAAATACTTCCTCCAAAGCTTCCTAAGGCAAAGTACTTGAGATTCCATCTGAGCAGCCAGGAGCGTTCTCAACACACCCTACAAAAGTGAAAACAAATCCCTACCAAATACAACACTGGGAATGCAAGACCCCAGGAATGAACAAAACTGAGAAGTCCTAGAGAGACAGCCCATGACTGGATCTAACACTGCTCACTGTTGACGCTGAGGCTAGAGAGACGCACAGTAGTGTCCTCCAAATGGGGGAGAGAATCAGTCCAACCTAGAGTTCCTTGCTCAGCCAAATACAATGAAGGGGAGTTAGGACGCGCTCGCATATGGGAACTGCTACACCAGCTGAGGAGGAAGATTCATGCCACATAGCAATGTTAGAATGTAAACAAATGTAAATTACTACCCCCCACTCAGAGTCCTTTTTACATAAAAACCCTTTGGCATCCTTGGGAGGTACACCAAGAAAGAGAAAAACAGGGATCCCCAGGTATCTGCAAAGGGAGGTCACCACATTGCCAAGCTGTAAAGCTCTGTCCAGGCTGGAAGACAAGAAAATCGGACTTACTACATACTACCTGTCTACTTGCTTTGTATTTCTTATCCGAGAGTCTGGAGAACGTGAGCAAATAAGAAAGTAGAGAAATAAAGATGGAGATGTTTATTAACTCCTAAGGGATGGCAAAGGACACAAGAAAAGAAATGCAGCCGCAGCACTGGCATGGCCTTGACGTGGCCTAGGAACAAGAATGCTGATTGACAATCCCATGGAGAATGTGAAGCTACAGTATTAGGGCCTGGAAGACACCAAATGAATGTGCTATTAGAAAGAAAAAAACCAGACTTTCCTTATGAGAAATCAGTAAATAACTTCTTTTTAAAAAAAAAAAAATTGATTGATTTATTATGTACAGCATTCTGCCTGCACGTTTGCCTGCACGCCAGAAGAGGGCATCAGATCTCATTTTAGATGGTTGTGAGCAGCCATGTGGTTGGTGGGAATTGAACTCGGAACATCTGGGAGAGCAGCCAGGGCTCTTAAACCTCTGAGCCATTTCTCCAGCCCCAGTAAATAACTTCTAAATTTGCAAAATCAAAAAAAAAAAAACTTAAAAAGAATATTGTTTAAAAATATACAGTTGAATCATCCTGGAGGACAGGGACTATGATAAGTTTTAAAAGCTATTGCCTGTGAATAGGACTATGGCCTGGAGGCTTCAAGAGTCTTCAGAAACCATGAGACCTTTTAAAGATATCAATGCATTATATTGACAGGTATACAAATTTATTTAGTGTATTATACGTGTGTGTGTGTGTGTGTGTGTGTGTGTGTGTGTATCATTCTGTGTCCATGCTTGTGTAAAGGCCAGAAGACAGTCTCCAGTGTGGTTCCTCAGGAGCTGTCCATCTTATTGTTTGAGACAAGGTCTCTCACTGGGACCTGGGGCTTGATGGTTAGGCTAGGCTGTTAGCCAGCAAGCCCCTGGGATCTGCCTGTGTCCACCTCCCTAGAGCTGGGATTGCAGACACACACCACCACACCCAGCTTTTTATATGTGTGCTGGGGACTGAACTCAGCTCCCATGCTTACACAAGAGGCTCTTTACCAACTGAATCAACTTGTCAGCATCAAGAATTAAATTTAAAAGTGGCTCAGTTGTGTTCTATCAGCCACATGTTGGTACCGGGAGTCACTAAGTTAAGCCTCAAACTAGCTATATAACTAAGGCACTGCCTAATTAGTTAATGCAGAGTTCAGTTTGTTGAGCAGGTTTGGACATCTTTGGACAATATTACAGGAAGCTGGAACTAGAACCTAATTAAAGAGGTCAGATCCCATGCAGGACTGTTGCCATCAGTGAAAGAAGAACTCTGCACAGAACTGGGCTCAGTTCCAAATACAGACCAGACAAGTGAGGGTTTGCAGCCAAACTGCATGATGAAGATTGGTAGATGGAAAAGTACTACGGGGAAACATCAGAGTGAGGGAAGAAAGATGGTTCCAATGGAACTGACCTGGCAGAAATCTCGCTGCAGGCTGGCCAAGGTGACTGCCATCACCTGGGGTTGGAGGAAGACGAGAAGACTGATCAGATATCGAGGCTGAATAGATATTGGGGGAGGGCAGGTTCTTGCCAAGTGAATTAGCAGGATCTTGCTAAAGCTGGATTTTGCAAAGAAGCGTGCACAAAAGGGCCCTGCAGAAGGCCCAGGAGCCTGCTGAGCCTAACAGGAGCCTCTTTGTCAGGAACCTTGGAAAATGCACATTCCTGGGTCCCACCCTTGACCAATATAATTCAGCGGGCCTGCTAAGGTCTGAGAATCTATCCTCCACTTTCCAAAAGACCAGGTGTGGTGTGATGTGGGCTTTGTGGTGTGTGTGTGTGTGTGTGTGTGTGTGTGTGTGTGTGTGTGTGTGTGTGTGTGTGTAGGGAGGGCATCAGAGATACTGGTTCCCTGCACATGGCTCTTTCTGAGCATGTGTCAGTGTTTGTGAGTCTTTCTCCTCCCTTCTCTTTCATCCTCTTTTGTCCTGACTTAACCCATAAGTCCCTCTGGATTACAGAACTATCTCCAGAAATTAAGTCCCTGTGTCTGTCTCTAGCTTTAAACCGCCGTAGTCTTTTTCTTCTTCCAGCCCTTGGGCGCCCTCTCCTGCCAGAAGTCTGTTAAAACCTTCAGGATCCAAAACCAGCCTATAAAAAACAACCATTTTCAATACACCAATAATGAACTTGCTTTAAAAAAAACACAGGAAAAACAAAATACACGTTCACAATAGTTCCAAAACATTAAACACCTAAGAGCAAACCTATAAACAAGATGTGGACTTCAAAACACTGTAGAAATCATTGAAGGAGACCCTTAGAAATAGACTGGCAGGATTAATATTGTGAAATGGCTATTACCAAAAGAAATCTACAGGTTCAATGCAATCCCCATCAAAATCCTGATGACATTCTCACAGAACTAGAAAAAAAACCCAAAACCCAAATTCATACAGAACCACAAAAGATTCCAGGCGAGCCAAAGCAAACCCAGGCAGAAAGAACAAAGCAGGAGGCACCATAACACCTGATCTCAAATCACATCACGGTCAGAGCGACAGAGCTGGCACCAATGCAGAGGTGGCCCAGTGGGCTCGTGTACAAACCCACACAGCCACAGCCGCCTGGTTTTTAACAAAGATGCAAAAAGCATATGCTGGGGACAGCTCTTCCACAAACAGTGCTGGGGAAACTGGGTGGCTCACACAGAAGAATAAAATTAAATAGATTTCTCCTTCACCGTGTGCAAACGTAATGATGGATGAGAGACCTGAGACTACAAGAATGTTCAAGTAAAGCATAAACAAAACACTTCGTGATGTAGGCACAAGAAAGAACATTCTAAAAATAACTCTAATAGCTCAAGAAATAATTCCAAGATTGACAGGTGAGGTTGCATGAAATTTCAAAGCTTCTGTATAGCAAAGGAAATAATCAGAAGAATGAAGAGCGCCTACAGAATGAGAGAGAATCTGCTGGGCAAGGGCTTAACATCTAGGATGTATAAAGAACTACAAAAATAAACATGCAAAAAACAAGTCATCTAGTCAATACATGGGATGGTGAACTGGATGGACAATTCTCAAAAGAAGAAATACAAATGACGAGTCAGTACTTTAAAAATTCCTCAATCTCCTTTGGTGTGAGGAAAATACAAATTAAAACAGCTTTGAGGTCCATCTCACTCCAATCAGAATGGCTATTGTAAAGAAAACAAATACCACAAATGCTGGGTGAGGTTGTAGGGGAAAGTGGAAATGTAAATTAGTGTAGCCACTGTGGAAATTAGTATGGGGGTTCCTCAAAAAGTAACAGCAGTAGTTCTTCAGCTATCCTGCTTCTGGGTATTTATCCAAGGACTCTAAGTCAGCATACCAGGAAGACACTTGCATACCCATGTCCATTGCTGTGCTATTCACAATATCCTGAGCCAGCCTAGATGTCTGTCAGTGATGAACAGGTAAAGACACAGTGGAATTTTGTTTATCCAAAAAGAAAATGAAATTATGGCATCTGCAGAAAATGGATGGAACTGAAGAGCATTGTGTTAAATAAAATAAACCATCAGAGAGACAACAGGTTTTCAAAACCTTATATGTGGAATAGAAAGCTAAAGAGAAAGGGGAGGGGAGAGAGATGTGTGTGTGTGTGTGTGTGTGTGTGTGTGTGTGTGTGTGTGTGTGTGTGTGTGTGACATGAAGGTAGAAAGGGGCTGTGAGAAGAGACAAGGAGGTCTAAAGGGAAGGAGAGGTTGAAAGGAGAAGGTAATGGAATATGTGTCATGAAAACGGAAGGGGGCATTGGGGGAATGAAAGGGTCAGCAAGTGCGGAAGGGGCATCGGAGGGAGTGGAATAAGAATAAACTATAATGACATGTATAAGATGACATATTAAAATTACCCAGTGAAACCCATTTCTGTGTACGCTACTCCCCCCCAAAAAAATCCTTAAATCTCCAGCGTCCTTAGCCCAGAAACGGCCCCCACTTCTCTCCCTGTTAGGTCATTTCTCAGGGTTGCTGCCAGGCTCTCAAACTTCACCGACCTTCCTGTCAGACATAAAATGGAAAATTAAACATGGGAAAGACTTTCTTTCCAGATAAAGCACATTAAGGTTGGGAAGGCAAGGGACACAGCAGAAACAGGATTGAAAGATCCACGGGGTGGTCAGGGCGAAGGAGGCAACACGGAAGAATTTCCCTCCCTCCTTTCTTCACCCTCCGCAGGATTTATGGGTGTCTGGGGAAGCTGCATTCATCTGTTTTCCAAAAAGAGGAGGAAGCAAACGAGTTAAGCCAAGAAGCTCCCTAGACTTGGAAGCAGAAGTGGAGGTTCAATGTCCACACTTGTTTTCCTCGACACTTAGAAGTGGGCTTCTTTGCCAGCGCCATGTACCATGTCGGCTGGAATCAGACCCATTAATCATTACCATGGGTTCTGACTTCATGCTCCATAGGATCTTTCTCTCAGCTTAGAAGATGCTCAGCATGGGGCTCAGAAATAGTCGCATGAACGCTTAACTCTTAGTGCCTCTTGCTTCTGAAGGTCCCTTAAAGGGCACACACACACATACGCACATACACAATGCACATATACACAATGCACACAAATACATGCTAATACACATACACACAAAAACACATGTTCCTAATATAAACAATACACAAACACTCATACAGTCATACACATAGACACAAACACAAGGCTCACACACAAACTCAGACACTATCATATCTCCTCACACCCCTTTACTCCTCAGCTTGGCATTCCCCCGTTAGTACCTTCAGACTTCCCCTCACAGATGCTCAGTGATTTCTGTGGACCATGGCCACTGTGATCTTGTCTTGCCCCGCTCTGCCTGAACTCTGTGACTCCTTGAGATTCGTCACCGTTGCAGTCTGTATACCCTCAAGTCCTCCTGCTCCTGGCTCTCCCTTTTTTCCTTCGCTGGCTCTCGTCTTCTCATGACTTTAAATGTTCATATAATAAACCCTTCAGCCTTCTCTCTCTTCCTGTTTGTCTTGGGTATGCCTGTAGTTTAAACTTCAGCCTGTTAATTCTCCCAAATTCATATCTGTAGACTGAACCTTTGCTAAACTCAAAATATCTACCAGACACCTGGCATCTGAGCCATGTCACACATCAGTACACCAAAGACAAGCCTAAGCAAGGCACTAACACTAGAGATGAGTGCCGGCGAGGTGGACTGGGCATTGGCTCTTGGCCCTCCCAGAAATTCAGCTATCAATATGAAGGAGATCTAGGAATGAAAGGAGATTTGGCTGGGAAGAGAAGTGGCCAGTTCTGGGTAGTTTGTCTGGGCCCAGGAAAGGTGAGGCAAGCTTCCTCGTGGGACTTTGAAGGGTAGTGTATGAGGGACAAGACTGACTAAGTGGAAAAGAAGCTCCTGGGGAGAAGATGGAGTCTTCTGAACTTTATCTTAATAACCACAAGGAACCACTGGATCCTTTCACACCAAGAAACACACTGATGGGTCAGTGTGAACTGGGTGGAACATCAGGGAATTGATGATGCTTATGTCACAAGCTGATAGGTCCATAGGATTCCTTTGTATTCTTAGACTTCATAAGTTATATTTTTATGTATTTGGGGGCACATACTAAGTATTTTGCAATCATCTTTTAAATAAGAGAGTGGTCTGAATTTGGAGAGGATGACATATCAGAGTATAGAATAGTTTGCATAAGCAGAGAGAGTGGTAGTCTGAGTTAGAGCAATCCCCATGAAGCAGGATTAGAGAGTTCTAATTAGGATTAACAAGTTCTAGAGATACTTGGGAGGCAGAGTTGACAGGAAGAAATGTGGGACTATGAAGAGGAGGGTATAAAAAGGACTGGTGGAGATCTAGATAATTAACTGTATGTATGGTAGGGCCATCCATCAAAACAGACATCACTAGGAACCAGAGAACTACAAGGTGATGGAGATCAGGCTTCTGTCCTTAAAGCATTAGACATAAGTTGGCCATGCAGGCAACATCACTCCACAGGCCAGGACATAAAACCAAATGGCCACACATGTTCATGCCAATTCCCTGTTGGGCTGCTCCTGGCAGGCAGAAAGTGGATAGCTCCAACTACTTGTACTCTCTTGGTATGGAATAATCATTCTGTACACTGTGAATATGTATTGCTCTCATGGGTTAATAAAAAGCTGACAGGCTGGTAGCCAGGCAGGAAGTTTAGGTGGGACAGCCAGACACAGAAGACTCTGGGAGGAGGAAGAACAGTGTCAGGAGAGACACCAGCCAGCCACCCAGCAAGCAAAATGTGTAGAAAATGAAGCAATAAGCCATGAGCCATGTGGCAAAGCATAACTAGAAATATGGGTTAATTTAAGGGTAAGATTTAGCTAGCAACAAGCCTGAGCTATAGGCAGAGGAGCATTTACAAGTAATCTTAAGCCTCTGAGTGGTTATTTGGGAATTGGTGGGTGGGAAAGAAATATCGGCCTATACTCTCTTGAGTGCGAGCAAAAGCAGGAGTCACCACAGCACAAAGGGACAAGGTGCTGAGCCCTGACCCTCAGAATATCACACAAGGTGAAAGAAGTCAAACACAGAAAGGACCTGTCTGGTGGCCCTGCTGCCACTGCTGGGGCCATGGTCACCCAGGCCAAGCTGTGGACTATCAATTAAGGTGAGTGGCAGAAGAAGGTCTGTCAGGTAATAGTAATGTTCTAAAGTTGGATTGTTGCAATGATAGTCATTCTTTCTTTAGTTTTGTTTTGTTTTGTTTGTTTTGTTTTGTTTTTCAAGACAGGATTTCTCTGTATAGTCCTGGTTGTCCTGGATCTCACTCTGTAGACCATGCTGATCTCAAACTCACAGAGATCCTCCTGCCTCTGCCTCTCGAGTGCTGGGATTAAAGGCATGTGCCACCATGCCTCACAAAATGATAGTTTCTTAACTCAACAGATTATTAAAAATTATATATTCATATACATAAAATGAGGTAGTTTTCTGATAAATATTGTACTTCAACAGTAGAATTGTTAAAAAATAGTCTGGGCTGTCAGGATGGCTCAGTGAGTGAAAGCATTTGCTGCCAAGCTTGACAACCTGAGTTCAATTCCCAAGACTCATGATAGAGAACTGATTCCCATAAGCTGTCCTCTGACCTTCACATGTGCACTGTGGCATGCACACACCTACATACGCATGCACACACATACACACACAAAAATAAATAAATAAATAAATAAATAAATAAATAAATAAATAAATAAATAAATAAATAAATAAATAGTAAAAAATTAAAAACAGGTCAGTTTCAGCATGTTGGATTTGAGGTGTTGATGAGGCATTCTAAAACAGATGCTGTGTGAATAGGGGCAAAGCTCCCTACAGCTGAGAAAGTGCACAAGAGAAAAATGACAGCAAACAAAGCCATCAGAATGAAGGGAGCTGAACAGAGAAGGAAAGAAAGAATAGAGTCAAGGCTGAGTCTGACTTTTAAGAAATCGGAGAAGAAAGTCTATAGGGCAAGCTGGGGGTCAGAGAGACGGGAAGATAAACCAGCAGAAAAACTGACCTAGGCCAAAGGAAGGAAAAGGGAGAAAAGAGGAAAGAAAGAGATAAGAAGGGTCACCAAGAGTCAGGCAACAGAGCAAGGTGTGCCAGCAGAATCTGGTGGGCCCTGAGGATTCTGAGGAGCGATTGGACATAGCTCCAGGAGGCTGCATACCCCAGGGACACGGCCACACAGGGATGGCATGGTGGGCAGAGTGAAACTCCAGAGGGCAGGGAAGGGATGGATGAGCCTGAAGAACAATGAGGAGTTACAAAGGGACAGGGGACCAGCAGCATCCTGGGGTGGAGATGAAGAAAATACATCTACGTAACTGAAAAGAAATGGCCAGAACTATGCATTCCAGGGGTCACTACTTAAGACCCTCAAAGGTCTGGCCACCGCTTTCCTTTCCAGTCATGCTTCTCACCTTGGAACCACCATGCAAAATGTAATGGTCCAACATATGGTGCTGTTTGCAGTTCTCCAAACATGCCATTCTCTTTCACACTTCCCTCTGTTTGCTCCCACAGCTTCCTTTACATAGAGTGTTCCCAAAACAAGCCTCCCCTCTACCCCACATGTTTCTAGGCACCAACTCAGTGTTCATATTCACCCTTCTTCCTTTGCATACACACTATTCAATGTGGATCAAGGATGAGTTCTTTCTAAGCTTTTCCTGCTTGCCAACCCCACACATGGATGATCTGCTTCCTTCTTGACAGCCCATTGCACTGTAGACTTCCCACAGTGCATGTATATGATTGACTTCTGCACTGGCTTCTTGTAAGGCCTGGTCTTTTCATTCATATTTCTATTGCTGTGAAGAGACAACATGACCATGGCAACTCATAAAGGAAAGCATTTAATCAGGGCTGGCTTACAGCTCACAGATTGAGTCCATGATCGCCACAGTGGGAAGCATGGCAGCATGCAGGCAGACATGGTGCTGGAGAGGTAACTAAGAGTTCCACATCTGAATCAGCAGGCAGCAGGAAGAAAGAGTGAGCCACTAGTACTGGCTGGAGCTTCTGAAACTCCAAAGCCCACTCTGAGTGGCACACTTCCTCCAACAAAGCCACACCTACCCCAATAAGGCCACACCTCCTAATAGCGCTACTCTCCATGGACTTATGGGGGCAATTTTCATTCAAACCACCATATTCCACTCTGTGGCCCCCATAGGCTTGTAGCCATATCATAATGCAAAAGTCCCCATAGTCTATCACAGTCTCAACAGTGTTTAAAAATTCACAGTTCAAAGTCTTTGGTACTCATGGCAATCTCTTACCTGTAACTCTCTGTAAAATCAAAATGAAAAAAGCAAATCACATACTTCCAACATACAATGGCACAGGATATACATTACCATTCCAAAAAGGAGGAAAGTGGGCATAGTGAGGAAATTCTAGACCAAAGCAAGACCCAAAAACAGCTAGGAAAACTCCAAACTTTGCATCTCCATGTCTGATGTCAAATACTCTTCAGATCTCCAACTCCTTTCAGCTTTGTTGACTGTAAAACACTTCTTTCTAGTGGACTGGATCCACTCTCTGTTAGCAGCTCTCCTCAGCAGATATCCTATGACTCTGGCATCTCCAACATCAAGGCAATCCAGGCTTCACTGTCACAGCTGCACAAAGTGGCCTCTCTAGGCCTACATGCAGGGACAGCCCTGACATATGCCTGGCATCAGCAGCTTTCCTTAGTCACAGAGGGAGATTCCATAGCCCCTTCCTGTATCCTTGACTCTAAAGCCAGAACCATGTGACTGAAGCTGTCAAGTTCTGCTGCTTGGTGGGGCTGAAATACCACCCCCTCGTTCAAATATATTTTCATTTTATATCTACATAAGACAATAGCCACACAACACAGCCAATGATAGGTTCTTTGGAAATGTTCTCTGCCAAAGCTGTTAATACATAACATTTCAATTTACCCTCAGGTAGATGATTTTAGACAAGGGCAGAAAACAGTCACATTCTTCACCAAAATATCACAAGAACTATCTCTAAGCCACATATTAAAATTCTTCTCTGAAATCTCTTGAGATAGGTTCAGATCACCCTCAGCACCACTGTCTTCCATGTTCCTATGAGTATGGCCTATTATGCCACACTTAAAGCATTCCACTGCTTCCCTAACCCAAAGTCCCAAAGTCCACATTCCTCCAAACAAACACATGGTATGGCATATCACAGCAATACCCAAGTCCTTCATACCAACTTCTGTCTTAGTTAGGATTTTTATTGCTGTGAAGAGACAGCATGACCATGACAACTCTTATAAAGGAAAGCATTTCATTGTGGCTGGCTTACAGTTCACAAATTGAGTCCATTATCACCATGGTGGGACACGGCAGCATGCAGGCAGACATGGTGCTGGAGAGGTAACTGAGAGTTCTACATCTGAATCTGCAGGCAGCAGGAAGACAGAGTGAGCCCCTAGGCCTGGCTGGAGCTTCCAAAATCTCAAAGCCTACCCCACAATGACACACTTCCTCCAACAAAGCCACACCTACCCCAATAAGGCCACATCTCCTAATAATGCCACCCTCTATGGGCCTATGGGGGCCGTTTTCATTCAAACCACCACACATGATAAACGTCTTAATAAACGTCAGCCTCCATGGGCAAAGTACCTACTTCCTCTTTTCCTATTGAGGTCCTGTCTGTGGCCACACTGTTGGGCTCTAGTATGGCAAAGGTAGCTGAGATACTCTTAGAAGCCATGGCCCATAATGTTTTTTGCCCACATCTAAGGCATAATTTCTCAGTGTTTCCAAAACTCTGTCTTAGTGACTTTTCTGGCTGAGATAAAACACCCTGACAGAAGCAACTTAAGTCAGGGTTTATTCAGTTCACAGCTCCAGGGTAGTCCGTCATGGTGAGCAAGCACTGATAGCAGGAGCTTGAGGCAGCTATGTAGTCAGGAAGCAGAGGACAATGATATCTGTCTGTCTGTCTGTCTCTATCTATCTATCTACCTATCATCTGTCTGTCTCTATTAATCATGTATCAAATACCAGGTTGCACACCCCCTAGGAGTTCCCTGACCACCGCACTCTCCCTCACTCTGGGAACTCTGTGACCCCCAATGTCTCAAGGTTGTAGCAGGCTTTCTTGGACTGCCAGCCCCCAAATCATGACACAGAGACTTATTATTAGTTATGAATGCTTGGCCTTATCTTATGCTTGTCCCATAAGCTCTTATAACTTAATCTAACCTGTTTCTCTTCATCTACGTTTTGCCTGAGGGCTTTTTACCTTTCTTTCATTCTGTATGTCCTACTTTGTGTCTGGCTGGTTGGTGGCTGCCTGGCTGGCTGGTCCTGGGTATCTCCCTCTCTCTCATTCTCTTTTCTCATTGAGCCTAAATTCCTCCTCCTATATATTCTCTCTGTCTGCCAGCCCTGCCTATCCCTCTACTGCCTAGCTATTGGCTGCTCAGCATTTTATTAGACCAATCAGGTGCTTTAGGCAGGCAAGGTAAAACAGCAACACATCTTTACACAATTAAACAAATGCAGCATAAGCAAATGTAACACATCTTTGCCTGGTTAAACAAATGAAACATAAACAAATCAACACACCTTACATAGTTAAATATTCTACAACATAAACAAATGTAACACATCTTTACATGGTTAAAATAATATTCCACAACACAAATTCTGATATCTGGGCACCTTGGTAGGACTTCCAGAAATGTTGTGGGGTATCCACCAAAGAATACTGCTCAAACCTAAATTTAAGCCAACAGAAAGTCTTTATTAGCCATCCGGTGACTACACTGGGTGTTTGGGATCCCAGTGTAGCACTGAGCCTTTCTCAAGGTGAGCCTTTAAGCACAAAAACTGTATCTTGGGTTGACATACTTCAGTTAACAAGAACAGTTAGTCAGAAGCAGAACTACAGAAGCCAAAAGGCAGGATTAACACATTTAAAGATTTTCCCAGAACTATGGACTTTGATGGATTAGGTCTTTGTTTTCATTTTGGCAGGTGGTACTGTCTATGTGCTAAGTTTTATGGCCTGAATGGTACCTCCATCATGGAGTCTGTTATGCAAGGGTCTGGGGACCTGTTACAATGCTGAGACTTTAAACTTTTCCCAAGACTGCAAGAACTGTAACATTATTGCCCTGACTGTGAGTGGAAGCCAGCCTTCTTATTTTTAAACAACACTTACTGAATTTCTGCATCAATACAAATAGGAAAATCACATGTGAAAGTTCTTTGACACTGGGGACTTGTGAAACAGCTTAGCTGGTGAAGTGCTTGACTTGCAAGCATAGGACCCAAGTTTGATCCCCAGAATCCATATAAAAATCTCGGTGTGGTTGCCTGTGCTTGAAATCCCAGTGTTAGGAAGGCAGAATCAGGAGGATCCCAGGGGCTCTCTGGTCAGACAGCCTGGCCAAACGGGTGAGCTCCAGGCTCAGAGCAAGATCCTGTCTCAAAAAGCAAAGTGGACAGCTCCTGAAGAAGGATCTCCAGCCTCTATGTGCATCTGCACCCAGGCTCTTGTATGCACACACACACACACACACACTTTTTTGGCACCAGATGTGGTAGCGTCCAACTGTAGTCCCAGCACTTAGGAAGCTGAGGCAGAAGGATCACTAATTCAAGGTCAGCCTGGGTTGCACAGCAAGACCTTGTCTCAAAGTACCAGATAACACACACAAACACACAGAATAAAAAAACTTTCTTTGATAATTTTTAGGGGGGCGTGCAAAGAGGTTCTGTGACTCAGGTGTTTGAGAACGGCTCAGGGCAGGTGTATCTCTGTTGTCACATACCTTTCTATTTAATGTATCTTATATGATAATTCTCTAAGTCATAGAAACCAGAGCAGCGGGTGTTTTCCTGTGTTCAAGGTAGCTACTAAGTTCTCTGATGATCCGATTGTGGTGTGGGGTTTTAACGTGTCTTCTAAACAACCGTGTTGGACTTTCACTGACTCAAGCCACTGATCAGCCAGCCCTGCTGCAAACCTGGACTTTTGCTGCCCTCAGCCTGCCGCACTCACGCCTTTGTTTGTGTTTTACACATTAAACTATGCCCTCTCCCCTTGCTCTCTCACCTCCTTCTCTTCTCTCCCTTTCTCTTTCTCTTTTTTCTTTTCCTTCTTGTTTTTCTGGTTTTTTCAAAAGCCCTGCCTTCCTTTTGTATCAGCATAATGATGCGTTAAAACAACTCTTTCTTGTTCCCTATAATTTCACTTTTAAAATATTTTTAAATATATTATCTTATTTTCTACCTCCAACTCAATGATTTCACTGTTAATCATATAAGGCTAAGAAATCGGCCTTATTTTCTCCTGTAGGGAAGAAAAAGGAGGCCTGTGCGTCATGAGTCTTGGTAGCATAAAGCTTCTTTTCCTGAAGGCACTCAGATGCCTGGCTCCTGAACACCGCTCCCACTTACATTTCAGCCTTTCTATTTTTGTCTGCTGCGCCCTTGGCTCCAGCTCTGTGCTGTTCTCAAACCATTATTGTCTTCTGGAAGCAACCCTCACAGCTGTGGCTTTTGTTGACAAATTGTTTCATCTCCTCTGGGCCTTAAATTATTTTCTCTGAAGTGAAAAGTCACTAGATATTTCCAGAGACTGTTTTAGGGTCATAATTTGGTTTCTCCAAACTCTGAGTGGTTCCAGTCTCTCCCACCCTCGACCCCCACCTCTCCTACACCCTAGACCTATTGTAACTTTTGGAGTTCAGGACTTGCTCTGTACTGGGGTGACTTTCATAATATGGATGACTGGTTTTATGTTGAAAAACTTAACAATGACAAGTCTTAAATAAAATCTTGCTACAGATATGCAAAGGTGGTTATTTCTGTCTCGTCATGACAATCCATTCTTATTTGCTGGAGTCTCCCCTCTTGGTCCTTCTTTTGGATCATTTTTACCTGGGACCTGGATGTTCTATGCTAGTTTTGCCTCAAATACACTGGGTTCCTCAGGACCTTATGGTAACAGTCCTGAAATCCCAGCTGTTTAGGCACTGAGGCAGGAGGATCACAAGTCTGAGGCTACAGAGCAAGTTCAAGGCCAACCTGGGCAACTTACTGAAACCCAGTCTCAGAGTAGTGGTTAAAAAGAAGGCTGAGAGCCAGGCGGTGGTGGTGCAGACCTTTAAACCCAGCACTCGGGTAGTCTAGATCTTCTGGTCTGGCCTCCTTTTCCCAGCATCCTCTTGTGGTCCCTGCTCCTCCAGAGCATTTACATAACCCAGTTTAACAACCTGCTGCCTTTCTCCCTGATTTGGCACCCACTGTCCCTTCTTTATTCTCTGTTAAAGTAATAAGGATATGTTCCATTGCACTTGCCTGAGAGTCTTGAACTGAGCCTGGGTTTCCCGCCATCTGGGTCTGGCTGGGTTGCAACTTCTCTTTGATGTTGTAAGGCTTTTTCATTGAACTTGAGTGTGGCACTTACATGGCTTGTTTGCTTTATTTTTTTTTTCTAAGACAAACACATTTTTTTTCTTGAGCTTATTTTGCTGTTTTGTGCTGTTATTTTTAATTGCTTCCGTCGGGGGGTGGGGCTGAGGGTGAGATTTGGCTTTAGTTTGCCTCTGTTTGGTATTACTCACATTCCCCCCCTCCAAAGTCCCACATTCTTAGGAGCTCTTAGGTACATGCTCTCTCTCTCTCTCTCTCTCTCTCTCTCTCTCTCTCTCTCTCTCCTCCTCTCTCCCTTCTCCGACCCCCCCCCCCTTCTCTCTGACAAACCACTCTTGCAAGGCCACTGATGCCATGTGCAGAAGACGTCAGTAGGAGATGCTCAGGAACTCTGCCCTGCGCAGTCATGAGCCTGGCCATCTGGAAGTCGCCTCTTACTCAATGAAATGGAGTAAACATTGTCCATTATGAAATCCACCACACAGGCTGCCAGGGACGAATGGGATCCCACCCAAAGCCAATCGCTGCTCTGACAGGGAAGTTGGCTAGTGCTGCCTGAGACTACTCCAGCCTCCCCCGTCCCTGATGTCACAATTCAGAGGCTGCTGCCTGCCTGGGAAGTTGTAGAAAGCTCTGCAGATTTTCTCTGTGTGTCTACAGGGCTCCCTGAGCCAGGTCCCTGTCTGATGGCGTTTATGAAAAAATACCTCCTCCCCATTCTGGTGCTCTTCTTGGGCTACTACTATTCTACAAAAGAAGAGTTCAGACCAGGTGAGTACCAATGTGTCTCTTTCGGAGGAACAGGCTTAAAACACAGGGGGTTCTGGAATGTTCCTAAAGACCTAGCTATGTTCTTGGTCCCTACATCACTGAGAAAGAGTGAACCCTACTGTGGATCTGTAAGTCTGTATCCTCCAGCTACAAGTATTGGGAAGGAAGGGGCAGAGAGGGGCAAGCCACATAGCCAAGTAGGCCAAGCTTCACTTGGCACCCAGGATGGAAAGCAGTTTCAGATCCACAGAAGTGAAGGAATACCCAGATCTGCAGCTCAACCAGATAGCTCCATGGAAATACTGTGCTCCATGGAGATACTGATAGCTGAGAGGCAAAAATAAATAAATAAATAAATAAATAAATAAATAAATAAATAAATAAATAAATAAATAAAAAGGGCTATGAAGTTGATGACTAAGTAGAACAGTTGAAATCTCTCTGAACACATTTTGTGATGCTTTTAAAATTTCCTTTCAATATAGCAAAATGAGATCATGTCAAAAGTGTCGAACTCTGGCAGTTTAGCCAAACTCTGATCTTTCTGGCCTTGCCTCTACATTCTTGCACATGGAGGTTTTTAAGAATAATAGCAGGAAGGCTCGGCTCTGGACATCCAGGCCAAAGCCATCTTAAGAGCCGGTCTATGAACAACCCTGAGTGTTGCTTCAGTGATTTACAACATGAGGCAAACTGATCTGGACAGTGAAACAAGGCTTTGGGGTACTCACAGCCTTTGTGGTTCCCAGAAATGCTCCAAGGGAAGAAAGTGATTGTCACGGGGGCCAGCAAAGGGATCGGGAGAGAAATGGCATATCATCTGTCAACGATGGGAGCCCATGTGGTATTGACTGCGAGGTCTGAGGAAGGTCTCCAGAAGGTGAGCATTCTGTCTGTCCCACAAATAAGTGTGCCTTCCTGTGCCCAGCTTATGGCCTCACACATATACACAAAGGCTTGCCCCCCTCCCCTATGGCCTGCATGCCCATATATAGGTACAAATATTCCCAGGAGTATAAAACTGCTGCTTTTAAGCATACACACACACACACACACACACACACACACACACACACACACTCACATGTGCACTATGTTAGCCACAGAGATCTTTGGTTGTATATGTTCATAGTCATACCTGTTCACACACACGGACCTGTATAGATGCACATATCTGGGAACTAGAATTCCTGTACCTGCTCATGCATTTATGTTGTCATGCTCCATAGACTCACAAACTCGAAAGTTCTAGGTCATACCAACACTCACAAACCCTAATCTATCCCATAGAAACCTGCAACCGCGCCCATAATGCAGAGATGAATCATGGACTTAAACTCTAACACAACAATGATTTATCCATTTAAGATATGTCAGAGAACAATGATCATCTAAGAATATTTAAGCACCCCTCCAAATGCATGCTTGTGCGCGCGCGCGCACACACACACACACACACACACACACACAATTTCTTCTAAGCAGCTCTGTGAACAAACTCTCATTTAAGCCCCAGTTACTCCAAAACTACACATGAAAGCCCACAGCCAAGATGGCCACCATTTCTGCTGTGTCTCTCTAGGTGGTGTCTCGCTGCCTTGAACTTGGAGCAGCCTCTGCTCACTACATTGCTGGCACCATGGAAGACATGATGTTTGCAGAGCAATTTGTTCTCAAAGCAGGAAAGCTCATGGGTAAGGCTCCCCTCCCTTTTCCTCCTCTGGTCTTAGAGAGTTCGGGAGCAGGGAGGGAACAGGATTGCCTCCAAGTGGTCTCTCTCAAACCAGCCTTCTCTTTGCAGGTGGACTGGACATGCTCATTCTCAACCACATCACTTACACCCCTATGACTTTCTTCCACAATGATATCCACTCTTTGCGAAAAATCATGGAGGTCAACTTCATCAGCTACGTGGTCCTGAGCGTCGCTGCCTTGCCCATGCTGAAGCAGAGCAATGGCAGCATTGTCGTCATCTCCTCCGTAGCCGGTGAGTTGGCCAGGGGCCAGGGTGGAAGTCCAGGACAAAGTAATGCTGGGATTATGCTAGGCTCTGTGGTGGGCACAGGTTGGTGTCCATTTCCATGCAGGGAAGTCACACTGCATGAACTTGAAAGTTTACAGTAATATTATACACAGACAGATTCACTCATGAGGGACTTGGGGTATCAACGTAGGGACATATATATTGAAGAAAAGATACACTGAGGAACTAGTGGCCCCCAAAGTAAGGATCAGTCAAAGTAGGACTACAAAATCCTAGAAAGGAACAGACAAACGCAACAGTCCAGGATGCCCATGGGAAACTTGATGTGTGAGCCACACCTGGGAGAGGACAGGGACAGGAAGAGCTGCTGGGGCACTGCTAGTCTAGTCTCTTCATAAAAGAAACCTGGTCCTATTGGATAGAAAAGACTTTGCTTCCATCATAACCAAAAGCCACAGGGTGGTGAGGTCAGTGGGTAAAAAACAGGAGTAAGAATAGAACACCTTAAGGACACACAGTAAGATGGTTAGCTAGGGAAAATGAACTGAAGAATAATAGAGGAAGACTGCTCCAGACCATGGTTCTCAACCTTCCTAACGCTATGACCCTTTAATACAGTTCCTCGTGTTGTGGTGACCCCAACCATAAAAGTATTTCTTTGCTACACCATAACTGTAATTTTGCTACTGTTATGAATAGCAATGTAAATATCTGACATGCAGGATGTCTGATATGTGACCCCATGCTCCCAAAGTTGTGGTGACCCACAGGCTGAGAACTGCCGCTCTAGGGTTGGCACAGCACTTGGAGTTCTGTCAATCCCCTGGTGTCAATCCCCAGTACTGTGGGGAGGGGCAGGGATATCAATGTATACTGAGGATGTTTTCCTAACCTCAATTTGTAGCATTAAAAAATGAAATTTAGGCTGGGTGTGGTAACATATGCCTTTAATCCCACCATTTGTGAGGCAAAGACAGGTGGGTCTCTATGAACTCAAGGATAGCCTGGTCTACAAAACAAATTCCAGGCCACACTAGTCTATATAGTAAGAAAGATCCTGTCTCAAAAAAAAGGTGATATTTAAACAGGTAGGAAATATATGCAAAGAAACAATCTCATAGATATAGCTCTATGCCATGGAGGGGGTCCCCAATGTTTTGCATGGTGGCAGCATCCAACAACATCACTGAGAGTCTCCAGAGGTGATGATTCCTCCTGGATTTAGGGCAGAAGTCCTACACGTGTTTGCTGATTAGTAAAAGATGTGGTTGAAAGGTCAGAACAGAGATATAAACCAGCCTTATAAGTGTAGTTCTTAGGATAGAAGCCGAGTGGTAGTGCTGCAGGCCTTTAATCCCAGCACTCAGGAGGCAGAGCCAGGTGGATCTCAGTGAGTTTGAGGCCAGCCTGGTCTACAGAGTGAGATCCAGGAAAGGCACCAAAACTACACAGAGAAACCCTGTCTCAAAACAAAACAAGTGACCTAGGAGACCATGGACTGTTAAATACTTCAGAGATGCCAGTTCTCCTTGGGATGAATAAGGCCATCGATGTAGTAAAGCTCTCTCCTTTCTGGCCCAGGAAAGGCCTGCATGGTGACTGGATAAAGGGACAGTGTGTCTGTGCTACCCTGGAGCACGGTGATTGATATGCACCCCTGTGCTTCCAGCCAGCACAGACTCTGGCCCCTCCTCGCCCACAGACATGCTGGGCTGAAAGCAAAGGAGAGTTTCCAGATGCATACTGAGTGGGAGGGTGCTGGGCACATACCCAGTGAATCCTCTGCACTGGCCAGCCCCCCCCACACACACACACACACACTGGTTATGGTGTGGGTGGCTCTAACGATTCCTGATTCTGTTGATGAATGGAAATATGCGGTCCAAGCAAAAGCTTTTTCACCTTTGCCTAAAGAATTTAATTTATATAATATATATAATCCAGATGTGCTTGGAAGGAGCAAGGATTACTACAGACCCTAAGGGTCTGATGGAATTCTGAAAACTTATGTTTCTGTACATCATGGACATCTACAGAATGACACTTAGTAATTTCCATGGGGTCCGGGAGGTAGAAATAGAGTTGTGTATGTAACTCTTCCTGTGTCTGTCATTTGTGTAGCCTAGAGTTCAGCCTTCTTGCTTTAAAACATATCTCTGAATTTACAAATTAATTTTTCATCCTAAGAAGAGTATTATGTTCCATGGTGTATTGTTTTATATATGTTTCCATTTTGCACATGTGTGTAATGTTTAAGTACATGAACAAGTGTATGCATGCCAGAGGCTGACACTAGGCACCTTCTCTAATCACTCTGCACCTTCTTTTTGGAGGTGGGTCTCTCACCAGAACCTGGAGCTCACTGACTGGCTAGCTGGCCAGCAAGCCTTCCCCTCCACAGTATCAGGGTTACAAATGTATGCCCAGCTTTTTTTCCCCTTTAATGTAGTGTTGGGGGCCTGCACTCAGGGTCTCATGCTTGAGTGACAAGCATGAGAACTGATGGAACTGTCTCCCTAACCCTGGTGTCTTCTTTAAAGCAATCAGGAAGTATGTTCAGTAATCTTTACTTCTAAAAATCCGAATCTCACAAACATCTCACTAAATATCAAACTGATCCTGAGGTCAGAAAAAATACACTGAGTCAGAACTGTTCTCACTTCCACTGCCTTTGATGTTTTGCTGAGTTACAACGCAGAGCAATTGTCTTTTTCCTGATGCATTTCTGGGTATCATACTTCACAGAGGGCTTGTATTCTTTCTTCAAGCTTGGCTACCTCCTTAGTCCTCTGAGATGGTGCTGATGTTTGCACGCACAGCCCAGCACCTTTTCTGGCCCCACTGAACAAGTTCTTGTCTTTATCACATGCTGTTACATTATCAGTCTTCCCTCCTCCCACCATGGGCTCCTAGAACATAATTTCAGCTCCTATAACTAAGGCCCATATTTATCATGCCTTAAGCAAATCTAAATTCATTTTCTCCTGTGATTAGCCCAGGGTAAGAAGCCAAGGCTGATAGGATAGTCCCTACCCCATGAAGCTGTCCAAGAACCAACTGGGTCAAAACTACCAGGCCTGTGGTGTTACAATCATCAGCATGTCTAAGAAGGCTTGCTGTTATGTCTGAATTCTAGCTATAGAAAATGAAGGACACATTCTGAAACCTGTAACTGTCAACCACAGCAGGCTGCAGATGGGATTTGAATAATATTTAACTAAAAATCAGGGCTTCTCCTTCTACAAAAGAGCAGAAACATTGCTGAATCACTCCCTCCCACACCATCCATGCCAAGAAACACATAAGAGGAGAAGAAAACGATCCAAGCATGCCTGTAAATCCCAGCACTCAGGACACTGAGGCAAGAGGATTGACATGAGTTCCAGGCCATTCTGGGTTACAAACTGACACTTGGTCTCAAAAAAAGAAAGAAAGAAAGAAAGAAAGAAAGAAAGAAAGAAAGAAAGAAAGAAAGAAAGAAAGAAAGAAAGAAAGAAAGAAAAGAGAAAAGAAAAAAGAAAGGAAAGAAAGAAAGAAAGAAAGAAAGAAAGAAAGAAAGAAAGAAAGAAAGAAAGAAAGAAAGAAAGAAAGAAAGAAAGAAAGAAAGAAAGAAAGAGGGGGGAGGGAGGGAGAAAGAAAGAAAGAAGAAAAAGAAAAGAAAAAAATTAGCCTACAAAAAAAATGTCTCCCACACCCACTCTATTGTATTCAAGACTTCCACATGAATAAATCCTTGCCACAAAACACAGTGCAGAGGACAGGCACACAGGAGAAAAAGCATGCCCAGCTGGTATTTCTGAAACTGAGATACTAGTGCCTGAATTTTACTTTAAAAAAAAAATCAGCCGGGCGTTGGTGGCGCACGCCTTTAATCCCAGCACTCGGGAGGCAGAGCCAGGCGGATCTCTGTGAGTTCGAGGCCAGCCTGGGCTACCAAGTGAGCTCCAGGAAAGGCGCAAAGCTACACAGAGAAACCCTGTCTCGAAAAACAAAAAAAAAAAAAATCACTGGGTTTGAAGAAAACACTAGAAGATAGTTGGGAAAAGCCTATCTGCCCTTGGTTAAATTGTCCTTTCTTTGTTTTGCTCTAGAAGTTAAAGCTGATTCCACTTTTGAGTGCCCTGGTTCAATGGGCTCCATAACCATGACCCATTGTGCCAGTCACTTGCATGGCACGGGAACTGGGTGGCTTTCCTACCCCTCCTCAATGTGTGGTCCCTCGGAGGAGGAGTCAGGGACAGGCCTATCATTCCTCCCTCCAACTCTCCCTCTCCTCCCTAAGTCTGTCTACACCTGTGTCTCAGGGAGTCTTTTCAGGCAGCACCAGAGAAATTTAAACAAATCCTGTCTTCATTGCATTCTGAAAGGTTACCTTCAGAAATTCTCTCTCTCTCTCTCTCTCTCTCTCTCTCTCTCTCTCTCTCTCTCTCTCTCTCTCTCTCTCTCTCTCTCTCTCCCCCCCCCCCGTGTGTGTGTGTGTGTGTGTGTGTGTGTGTGTGTGTGTGTGTGTGTGTGTGTCCATCTTTCTCCCTCCCCAATGTCCCATTACCACTAACCATAAAACAAATAAGCACCTGAGTAGATATAAGCAAACAGATATGAGTTCTTCATATCAAGGAAAACAAAAGAAGAGCTTAAACTGAAACCAGACATGATAATAAAGGACTGGATTTCTTAGATCAAAATGAAAATGCACTGAAAGAACACTTGACCTTGTCAATGGCCTCTAAACACTCAGATCCTTCTTCAAAGCTTCCTAACTGTTAATTTTTTTTAAAAAAATCAACTTTTAATATACCTATGGGTGGATGGATTGATGGATGGGTGGAGAGACAAATCTACTCTTCCATCCTATCCAAATACATTTGTTCTCTGGCTTATTCAACTATCTACAGAGATTTTAGCAATGTTTAACTGCAGTTGTGAAGTACTTCAGGCACACTGTCAAGGTTAAATATTCCCCAGGTCAGTACATTAGTAAGAATGAGGTCACTTGTTGGACTGTAACATTTGTGTCAGCTGAGGGCTGCCTGTGTGGTCTAAAGCAAGCTCAAGAATTTAACATTATAGGGAGGGAAGGAAAAAACAGGTTTCTCAACTGCACAGATCACCTAGCAGGATTCAGCATCTCCATAATGTTTTGCATAAAGACGAGAATGTACAGATGTGAATCTCATACAGTCCTGTTACTATGGCTTCCAGAAAGTAAGCCAGCTCCTCAATGTGCTGCTGTAGCTCTAGCTTGGGAAGGTAGCAGGGATCCAAGGGAGGATGTAAAAGGGTGTGGGTACCAGAGTAGGAAGTCATGTCCCCCCCTCACCCAACCTGTTCTGATTGCTCTAAGAAAATGTTCCCATTTACTTTTCAATCCAATTAACCCAGAAATAATTGTCAAGGTGAGTGGAAGCTCTTATGGTGTATTCTGGAATTGGAGTATTGTGGGAGCTAGAAATATAAGGTGAAAAAGCATGTGTATTAGTAGCTGGGTCATCTACAGGGCTTGAAAGAATGCCAAGGAGGTCAGAGTGAGACTCACTGAGGACCTAACACCTCCAAGAGTCACTGTAGATAGACTTTAAGGTGCTGCACTTGGGTGAGACCTGAAGGATTAAGGCAGTACCCACTGAATTATGAATCATGTCCTATCTGCCCCTAAAATGAGACAGGGAGATTTGAAATCAGAAAGTCTCTCTGGTGAAAATAGTAACAATTTTTGTAGGTTAAGGACAACATGTTATCCATCATGACTGCTTCAAGTTTTCTCTTTACAAGGCTGGGTGGCCTGGCATGGTGACACATTCCTGCAATCTCAGACCTTAGGAGGTAGAGGCAGGGTGTGGACTCTGGTCTGAAACATTGCAAGTTTCAAAGTCAAAACAAACAAAAGTATGGTGGAGCTGAAACCCTCCAAGCTGCCTCACTGCTGGCCAAGGCTTTATTCAAAGTCACTTCTAGGTGACATCAACCTCCTCCTCAGGGGTGAGGAGTGTGAGAATGCTACCAGCAAATACATCTTATTGGAGGTACACAAATAGAAGATGCATGTGCCCAAAGTAAACTCAACACAGATGCATATTTAGGCTTAAAACCTGAATTTTTCAACAAAACGTATGCTGTGAAATAAGACTGTCCTCAAAAAGGGAGCAGAGAGAGAAACAAGGGAATTCTGAAATGAATTCCTCATAAAGATTAAAAATAGAAGGCTGACACAGGAGGACTGTGAGTTTGAGACTTTGGAAAAGACTATGGGACTTTTAAGTGTTTCATACTGCTGTTAACATGGGATCTTGGGAATGAACAAGAAAGGAAAGGTTATGGTTTAATAGAGATGTATTTGTGTGTCAAGTTGACCTTGTCTCAGAAAAAAAAAAATCAGAAAACCAAAAAATATGTCTAGAGTACTTGTAACTCAGCAGAGTACTTGTCTTCTAGTCAAGAAGCCCTAGGTTTGATCCCCAGATCTGTACAAAGTAGGTGTGGGCTGCATGCCTGTAATCTTAACTGGAGGATGAGAAGTTTAAAGCTACTCTCTGCTACACAGGGAGTATCACACCCACCTAGACTAGACTAGAGACCCAGAGAGAGAGAGAGAGAGAGAGAGAGAGAGAGAGAGAGAGAGAGAGAGAGAGAGAGAGAGAAGAATAAAGTTTCCTGAACCTGAGCCTAAACTGATAGTTTTTAATAGATTTGTAGCACTCATCTGAGTGGAATATGGGATGAGTGGAACAATGGGAACATTTTAAGGTCATTTATATGCATTATCAAACTGCTTTAGAATGACAGAAGACTGGACATTTAAAATAGAAAAAAATAAAGCCTAACTACGAACAATAACAAAAATGAATTATAATCTATTACAAGCCACAGAAAACAATGAGTTCACTATTACATAATCACATGACTAAACAAATAGAGAGAGGAGGCATTTCCCCCACATAGTGGAAGGCCAAATGATAAACACAAAGGGAACAAGGACACTGAAGAATCACCAGTTAGCAACCATCATGGTAATCATTTATCCAGGACACATTAATTAAAGTTAAAAACCAGAGGATGAAGGTTTAAATAACAAACAGAAAATATGCATTAATCTCAAAGTGCTACCTACTCAACAACAAAAAAGCAAACAATGAATTCAATTGGCCAAAGAACTTGAAAAGATACTTCCCTAAAGAAGATATTCAAACACCCAACAGAAACATGCAAAGATGTCCAACATCTCTAATCACTAGGGAAACCCCAAGTGTAAGGAGGCATCAACTCATACACATTGGCATGTTGCTACCATGACAGGCAAGGAGAAAGGAAGGAAGACAGAAAGAAAAAGGAGGAGGGAAAGGAGGAGAGAAAGATGGAGGGGGAGAAATACAGAAAACTTGGAGGCCCTGTATAATAGTGGGAATGTAAAATGGTACAGCTACGTGGGGGGGGGGGGACACAATCACTCCCCAAAACATTTAAAAATACCATTGGCACATAACCCGCAGCTCTCCTTGTGGGTAGATACTCAGGGTTAGAATCAGTCTTAGAGATTTGAAAACAGCTAAAATGCAAGAGCATCCCAAGCCTCCACAGAGAGATGAGAGCATGACAAAACAGTAGGATGGTGTGTGGTCCTAACCTGGAGGAAATCCTGACATACACAGGCAGCAACTAAATGAGAAGCCGCGGACTGAAAGTAGACTCGTGGCAGCTGGGTCTAGGGGAGGGAGAAAATGGGAGTTATTGTTCAATAGTGTAGAGTTCAGTTTGCAACATAAACAGTTCTGAAGACGTGAGTAGAAGCTATTGCACAACAGAAATGTGCCTGATGCCACCGAACAGTGTGTTTAAGGATGGTTAGTACACATTTGAAAAAAATCCACTTAACATAATTACTGACACAAGGAGAAAGAACAGTTCTATGCCAGAGAAACCTCAGTGTTCCTCTTGAGCCCATTGACTCCTGATTCACATCACCAGCCACAGAACGAACTGGAACCACATATCAGTCTGGTGGGATTGGATGTGAAGAGCATAGATTTACTCCTGAGACTACCAGAACTGCATAGTTCAAATAAAATCATGCCAGAATATCAGACAAATCCAAATGGCAGGACAGGTGTCAGAAGTGTGCTAGTGTATATTCAGTGGCCAGTTTCCCAGAAGGGAAAAAATTTTAAAATCTGATTGGTAGCATTTCTATACTGTAAATAGTCCCATGATTGCCACAGCCTGACATCAACCTGCTTGTAAAATTTGTAAGCATTGAGCCATCAGTTCTTGGTATCTGGCAAAAGCCAGCCACAGCATATTGTACAGGATAAGTACTTGATCTCCCAACAGTGTCAAAGCCATGGACTCCAGTGACACTGAGGAATTGTCTCAAATACAAATGGACTGACAAGTCCCAACATGCAATGCAACTTGTGGTCTTTGGGATGCTTTTGCTATAAAAGGTATGGTAGAGACAAGCATTGGCTCTCCGTGGGGGTCTGTGAATGATATAGCAAGAATCCATTAGCATTCCTGACATGGGCTGGATGGTGGCTCCCAGAAAGACATCCACATCTCAACCCTATGAACCTATGGATATGACCTCATTTAGAAGGGTCTTTGCAGGTTTGACTGAATAAAGGCTCTAAGCTAGAATCACCCTGGATTACCCAAATGTAGATGAATTTCTAAATGGTCTTATTAAATAAAAAAAACACGGAGCCAAATATAGAGGTGAAAGCCTTAGGGAAATGGGGAAAGCCACAAGCTAACCTCACCTCACCAACTCTGCAGCTTCCAAGTGCAAGTTACTTCCTGTCTACCCACACCTTTATTGCCTTGCTGTTCTGCCCTCTCATTGGCTCTCTTAGCCCAGCTACTTCACTTCCTCTCCCTACATAGCTCTGTCACTTTCTGTCTGTCTGTACAGACTGCCAGGTCTCTATGGTTGGTACTGGGATTAAAGGCGTGTGTCACCATGCTTGGCTCTGTTCCCTAGTGTGGCCTTGAACACACAGAGACCTGCCGCTAAGGGATTAAGGGCATGTGCCGCCTGACTTTTGTATTTACTATAGTGGCTGGCTTTCCTTTGATCTCCAAGCAAGCTTTATTTTATTAACACACAAATAAAATATCACCACATTTCAGCACAAATAAAACATCACCACACCCACATGAGCACTTAATCCAACAATAAGCACCCTATAAGAGACAGAGAACAAAGATGGAGGTAAGAGGCCGAGTGAATATCTTCTGTCAGAGACTTGAGCAGAGGTTCCATCAGCAATGCTGACATCCAGGAACATGGTCCTCTCAACTTGTTGATTTCACACATCTCCAATCCACAAATGTGACAATAAATCTCTGCTATCTTAAGCTACCCATTTTGTCACTAGTTGTTACAGAAGCCCTAAGAACTGGAGGATGACTTCCTTTGCTGTCATGCTCGTATTGTGACCAAGTAGGGCAGTGTCCCTCTGTGGGAGAAATGGACACTGGAGTGTTCAAGGTGGTGGGACATGGGGTCAGCCCTGACCTCAGTTGTAGGAATTTCTTTAAAAGGCTTGTGGAAGCCTTATGTGGTGGTGCACACTTGTCATCCCAGCACTTGGGTGTAAGGAAGGGGGATCAGGAGTTCAAGAGGTTACCCTCAATGCACAATAGTTTGAGGTCAGTCTGAACTATATGAGACCCTGTCTAAAGGGAGGCTCAGGGAAAAAACAATTTCTTAAAGTTTGAAATTATTTCAAAAGACAAAAGTATTCTCCATCCTAGAAACCTACTGAAGTGGAGGAAGTGGAGGGGTGAATTCTTTGGGAGTTTTCTTTTGGGCTGTTTGGTGATCCCTGTGGGAAACACTCCATCAGTCCCAGTGGTTCCCAGGTGTGCTTGGTCTGACCTCTCTAGTCTTCCATCACCAACTGCCTGGCTGGATTTTCAAATGATTTCCATTTCAAGGGCAAATTTTTTACTGCTGTAATTGAATGCTCAGAAAGAAAAATAAATACATCAAAAAGCTTCATTCCTGCCCTTCTTCAGACTTTTAGAGGGGTCCAGGCAAATGATCCAGAATCTTTGCTCAGTCGCCAATTGAGCAAGTTCCTTCTTGGAGTCTACAGCATTTCCATGGCCCGAGCTAGGAATCCTCCTAGACCCTGCGCTCCAAGCCTCCCTTTGACTTCTGGTTTCAACTAAAAAGCCCGTGTGCACAGCCTGTCTGCCAGCTCGCCCACTCTAGCTGCTCTGCAGTGGCTGAATCCCAGTGTTTGGAGGATAGATCTAATCACAGACATTCTGTCCCATTTACCCATTGCACTCAGACATCAGACTCCTTGTCCCATAGTTTGCTTCAGACAATATGGTCACCATAGCTCTCTTTGTGCCTAGACCTTCCTGGAAGAGAATCAACTATGTGTGCATGCGTGCGTGGGTATGTGGGTGTGTTGGTGCGTGCGTGTGTGCGTGCACGCACATTCTGCTGAGGTTTTGGGGGGGGGTTCTGTTTTTGTCTGGGTTTTTATGTCATTTTTGTTTTGTTGTGTTGTGTTTTTCAAGACAGGGTTCCTCTACATAACAGCTCTGGCTGTCCTAGAACTCGCTCTGTAGACCAGGCTGGCCTCAAACTCACAGAGATCTGCCTGCCTCTGCTTCCTGAGTGCTGAGATCAAAGGCCTGCGCCACCACTGCCTGGCTTATACTGCTGTTGTGTCAACTAAAACTTGACCTTGAGCAGAGCACTCACAGGCTCCTCAGATCCTCACTGTTAAAATGCTCTGAGCTTCTTAGAATGAACTCTTCACATATTACCTCTTCTAATGAGGTTCTAATTGACTGGAAGTTAGACAAGAAGCTCCTACAGGGTGCCATTGGGAACAATGTGACCCTTCGCTCTACTACCCACCCAACCCTGTTCAGTGGGAACCTGTCCTTCCCAGAACACGCATGACCTGATGACTCTGACATGATAAAGCCCTTTCTCTGGCTGCTTCGTGTCTCAAGAATGGTCTCACTTGGCTAGTTAAAATGTCAAGACATGTGTAACTTAACTTTAGCAAATGCCTTTCCCACAGGATGCTAATCAGTTTGTGTGAGGAAACGTCCACATTTCCATGTAGTAAGATACATTAAGACATTTCCAAAAGCTAGAAAGGGCAAAATTCCTTTGAAAAATGTAGATTCTTTCATTTTCTTTTGAGACAGAGTCCTGTGTAACCAAGGGTAGCCTCACACTTGCTATGTAGCTAAGGAGCACCTTGAACCCCTGGCCTCCTGAGTGCTGGGGTTGCATGTATACCACCATATATGGTTTATGTGGTGAATTACATGGGAAAATATGTCAGATAGTTCCTGGGATAAGAAACGAACTTTAATTAAATGCCCAAGGTTGTGATGGATGTGCTGGGGGTGGGGCGGTTGTCTTCTCTTTTTCCTGCTTTTGTGCTCTGCCCCAGCTTTTCTTTTATGAGCCTCTTGGGGAAAAGAATTGAAACTCTGGAAATCAAGGGTTTCCTCTCTGTAATTAAGCTGACCTGAAGTGAGACCTCTGTATCTGTGTCTAAGTGCAGCAATAATAACACTGGTTTCCCAGGTATCTCCAGCTCCTCCAGGGCAGGAACAGTGTGTGTGTGGGGGGGGGGGGTAATAGCACTCAGTATGCACCCACGTCACCTTCTCAAATCCAGACACTTTTTTCGATTGTCCTAACATTCTAGGTGTGTGCTTGGTCTCTCTGAGCATTTTCGGTGCGTACTTGGTCTTTGGTGTGGAGGATGCCTAAGGTTTGCTGCTGTTTCTTGTGCTCACAGCTGCCCTGCTCCCTCCTCCTGTGTATTTTGTTCTCTTCATTTCACCAAAGACTTGGAAGTTGCCTCCTCCAGGTTGAGTTTCCCGGCAGTCTAGCCCTGAAGAGTCCTTTAGATTTAGAGCACACTGGCTCCTGACAAACCTGTCTGAGCTTGAGAGCAACTTAATGACTGGGAACTCTCTCAGCTGGCACTGCAACCCCACCCCCACCCTGGCCTCCCCTCACGATTTCTTTCATGGTCCCTAGACCAGGTTCCACAAACTTGTGCCACGTGGCTTTCCTGCTCCCATCTCCACCCTCAAAACCCACCACAACTTTCATAAACACACATCACTTCCTACAGAACTGTCCAACACCACCCTCCCTCCAGGCTGCAGGCCAGAATCCTGGGGTTAACTGCCTCCAACCTGATCCATGTGAGCATACACTGAGTTTGAGAATTGTTTATTTTAACAGATCAAAGGTGAGCTGTGAAACCCAAAAGGCAAAATGTGGTGATAGTAGATGTCAGTGACAGGTGCAGCCACAGTGGCCACAGCACAGGGGAACCTCATTTTGTCATAATGGCTAATAAATGTTCCGCAGTTTTCACCTCATCTTGACCCTTGCTTAATAATTTTGTATTTTTTTTTAACATTTAAAGGCACGCTATAAACCGCACATGATGGTCAATGTTAATTGTTATCTTGATGGAATCTAGAATTACCCGGGAGATGAGCAAGTCTGTGTGGGAATGATCATACTGATATGAATTGTGGGTAGGAAGACTCCCTAGCAGTGTGCTCTGAACTGCTCAGAATGAAAACCCAGCTGAGCACCAGCGTGTGTGTGTGTGTGTGTGTGTGTGTGTGTGTGTGTGTGTGTGTGTGTGTGTGTGGTTCTTGACTACGGATGCAATGTGACCAGCTCCCTCGAGTTCCCGTCGCTTCCTAGTGTGTTGTGAGCCAGAACACGCCCCTTCTCCTCAGGTAGCTTTTGTCAGTTTCATCTCAGCAACAGAAAAAGAAAATAAGATACCATATGTGGTGCTGTGACTCCTTCAGGAAAACTCAGGCCTCTTCTGACTCCTTCCCTCCATTATCCTTTCTCCCTTCCCCCTCTTTTTCTCACCTCCCTCCTTTTCTCCTCATGTGGGATGCAACTTTGTACTGTGAGTATAACCTACAGCTTGTTAAAAGATGGTGCATGAGATGGAGTATCATGAACAAAACAAAAACAGCTCTACATGGCTTCTTGTTTCTATAGCTCAGTTGTTACCATCCAAGAATAAACATCAGATGCCACAGTGTGTATCCTCATTACACTAAGGAAGGTGTAGTGGGTGACAAGAGTATGTCCCCAGAAGAAATGTCCCCCTGAAACCCATGAGCAGGACCTTACCTGAGCAAGGACTCTCAAAGACATAACTCAGATATCCAGATGAAATCATCTCAGATTCTCTCAGTGAGCCAAACTCCAATAACAAGAGTACTTGTAGAAATGTAAAAGAGGCAGAGCAAGAGGAGGTACACAGGGAAGCATGTGAAGACAGCAGAATGGGATCAGGGTATCTACAAGTCGGGAGCACCAACAACAGCATCTATGTGAGGGGCTGGACCACACCTAGACTTTGGCCCACTGAGCTGTAGGAGGAGGGATGATACCAGCAGTTCTCAACCTGTTGTGGGTCACGCCCCCTTGAGGGTGTTGAGTGACCCTTTCATAGAGATAGCATATCAGATATTTCTGTTACGATTTATAACAGTAGCAAAATTACAGTTATGAAGTAGCAACAAAATAATTTTATGATTGGGAGGGAATCGCCAAAACATGAGGAACTGTATTAAAAGGTCAAAGCATTAGGAAGGTTGAGAACCACTGGATTATACTGTGATCATATCATGATTGTGGTAACTGATTTGTTATGGTGCCCTGGGATACAAATCTAAAGGGCTAAGAGTGATAAACCTGTCTGTGGACACCTTCACCTGTCAGTCTGAAAGTAAAAAGAATACTGGTAGTCAAGAAGCTTGTCTATTTGGGGCTTGAACATCAGACCAAAGAAAACTTCACCTACACAGGGGGGTTGGAACTGGATTGACACATGATTCCTGGAGAATGTGAATATAAAGAACAGGGGGCCCAGCAATGACCAATAATAATAATAATGAGGAGGAGGAGGAGGAGGAGGAGGAGGGGAAGGGGAAGGAGGAGAAGGAGGAAAATAGAGGCAACTGGAGAGGAAACAAGTGTACGAGTGAGCCACTAGAAACAGATCTGAATCTTGGTTTTTTCACCAATCCTTCAACTTTGAACAATTATTCAGCCTTTGAACTTTAGAGTGAGATATACAAGCTTTAAAGAAAGTTAGCACCTATGTAAGCTCAGCTTCTGTGTTCCTCTGCTCCACATCTCTGCCCTCTGAAAGAGTGATCTTTGCTGACTTACCCTTTATGATGCCTAGAAGTGGATCTCTCAGTCCTAGCCTTATATAACCTTCTAGCTCAAAACCAAATGGCAGTAACTAGAATCCTTCTGTCGTATATTGCAGTTTCTTTTTTTTTTTTTTTTTTTTTTTTTTTTTTTGGTTTTTCGAGACAGGGTTTCTCTGTGTAGCTTTGCGCCTCTCCTGGAGCTCACTTGGTAGCCCAGGCTGGCCTCGAACTCACAGAGATCCGCCTGCCTCTGCCTCCCGAGTGGCAGTTTCTTGAAAGAGGCCATGGCATGTGTTCAAGCTGGTGTGCACACATCTGTGACTGGACAGCCCTCTAAGGCTAGAAGAGGGGTGTCTTTGAAAGATGTACAAAAGGGCAAGATGAGTGTCTCCAGCACCAAGCAGCTTTTCAAGTTTTGCATTCCATCCACCCACCCTTCCTTTCCCCAAGTGCACCTGTTTTCCTGGATTAAGTGTTTCTTGAAATGGTAAACTCATCCTCCTCTTACTGTCTTATCTTACTTTCCACATATTTTCTAGTGTGGATTGAATTAATTTATTAGAGTGGCATTTTTCCACTCCCCTGAGTAATTAGCTATTTGTCCCAACATGACTTTTTGAATAGCTCATACATTTCTTGCTGATTTGAATACTAATTCTGTTGACAACAACAGCATTCTCTGAATGCCTTCTCGGAGTCAGTCTGTGCTAAGCATATTATGTGGTTATTCCAGCTTGATAATGGCATTATCCACAAATTTTAGCTAAGAAGTGCCATGCTTGGGGTTTATACCCATGCCGCCTGTCTCTAAAGCTCATATTTTAATCATATACTATTCCTATAAATATTTTGGATCTCTTTTTGGCTTAAACATTAATGGAAATTATTGACAGAATTGGAGTTCTGATGTAGGGCAGGCTTCACAGCTGATCCAGTTCAAGCTGTCCCCACCCTCCCCGAGTGGTTTCCCACTCAGCTGACAATGAGCTAGCTGCAGTAGTTCTAGCCCCGTATAAATGCACCAAGTGCCCACCAGGAGAGAAAAAGGACTGCTACTCTCAGGAAACCCCCAGGAGGGAAAAGAACTTTCTGAGACACTCAACAAAAATTTCCTTGTCTCATAGGTCCAAACTGGGTCACATGCCCATTCCTGTAGCAGACCTGAGCCAAGGGATGGAGCCACAGGGATGCCAGGTTTCTTCTCTCACATGGTCTATCTATAACAAGGTTTGGGCCCAGCTCTCAGGTGTTGAAAGTTAAAAACAACAGTGGGCTAAGCAGATGAGAAGTAAGTCAGGGCTGTCTGATGGTGGGCTAAGCAGATGAGAAGTAAGTCAGGGCTGTCTGACGGTGGAGCAGAGCTGGCGAGGCTGCTCCAGGCCACCGCGTCTCCTCTGAGTCTCCACACTGTCATCTTCAGTGTGCACCTTTCTACCTCAGGGTTCAAGGAACCGTGGCTATCACAGCCACCTTCAGACACCTAAGAAGAAAGAGTGGAAGATTGAGAGACTTCCTTCTGCCTCTGCTTACCTACCACTGTACAGAGCTTAGCCACTCAATAACTGGCTGAGAGGAGTGTGAGGCATCCACCTCACTCTGGATAATGTGTGCCCAGATAGGAATTGGGGTTCCACTGCCTTAGAAAAGGCAGAGGCATACTGAGAGAACAGCAGCCACACCATGACCAGGAGAAACGTGCGTTTATTAGAAGGTCTATGAGACAGGAAGATCAGCAAACTGTCTGTCTGCTGTTAGTCTCTGCTAGTGCTCTCAATGGCTGCATTTTACATTTTGTCAGAAGTCTGTAATTGTTAACATTTTTGAAGAAAAAAAAATGAGTATTCTTTGGAGAAACATCACAAAATCCTAGGTCTCTGTAGTATATTACTTTCTCTGGATTTTTGATTGTTGACAGTGGTGCAGATACCAAGTGGCCAGATATATTTCAACCAAGTTAACTGCTTACTTTAACAGAACAGTTAACCCTCTTTGGAGGAATGAGACAAAATCTAGAGAGTCTATAATGCACTGATCACAGTTTTCAGGATAGAAGGGAAAGAAAAGTGTTATACATTTAAGAGGGAAGCTGTCCTCAGAAATGGACCCTAAACTGGCTCAGCTTCCAGAGCTAGCAGACCAAGATAGTATAGTCTTTCTATCAGTGTTTAGAAGCACATACGGTCTCAGTTCACTTCTGTTCTATCTATCCATAGAGCGTGTGAAGAGCTCATCCCATTATGTCTGTGTCCACATACCCCTCGGCAGACTGGAACCTGTCTTGACTGATGTGATGCAAGTTCCAGTTTTGTGTAAAACTCAAACACAAGTGTTTTATCCCCTTCGTGCAGAGAGAAGACAGGTCACTGAGCTGGCCCTCCAGGATCAGAGCTGGAGAGAGCAGCTGTGAGAACACACGGCTGTACTGAAGCCCAGCTCACTTCTTAACTACTGCTTGGCATCTCTCTCCAATGAAACCTGTCTTGCAGCTCACCCCGTACACTATTGCCCCTGTCTTAGTCACTGCTGTATTGCTGTGAAGAGACACCATGACTAATGCAACTCTTCTAAAAGAAAGCATTTAATTGGGAGCTTTGCTTACAGTTTCAGATGGTTAGTCCATTATCATCATGGTGGGAGCAGGCAGGTGTGGTGCTGGAGAAGTAGTTGAAGCTTTACATCTTGGTCCTGAGGCAGAGTGAGAGCAAGAGGGAGAGAGGGGGGGGAGGGGAAAACAATGGGCCTGGTATGGGCTTTTGAAACCTCAAAGCCCACCCCCTGTAGCATCTACTCCAACAAGGCCACACCTCCTAACACTTTCGAGCATTTCACCAACTGGGGTCTGAGCTATGGTGAGGTGGGGGCATTCTCATCCAAACCACCACACTTCCACAAACTTAATTTATATTCCTTCAGAAACATAATGCCATAGGGTAATTCAGGGAATAGTGAGAAACTGAGACTCAGTGGGTAAGGAGACCCCCCAGGGGTTGCCAGCCCCCTCCAAGTCAAGCCCTGCTCTGTCTGAGGCCAAACTGGGTCCTCATTAACAAACTTCTTCCACCTGTCATTTAGGGAAAATGGCCCAGCCGATGTTGGCTCCCTACTCTGCAAGCAAGTTTGCTCTAGACGGGTTCTTTTCTACCGTTAGAAAAGAACACATAATGACTAAAGTCAACGTGTCCATCACTCTCTGTGTTCTTGGCCTCATAAATACAGGTAAGGAAAAGACCCTGGAATGAATGGCCTTAAGTTGGTCTGTCAGCTTTACGGTGTAGAAAAAGAGGGGCTCTGTCTCCCGGAGGCTCTCTCCTCCTCAGGGGCAATACACTAGAGACTGCAGCTGGAAGCATCAGCCCTGTCATTTAGCAAGGCACTTCTGTCACTGGTGGAGCCTAGTCAGCTTTGACCCTCCTTTCTGTTCTGAATACCACACTCAGTAGATTCTACTCTGAGCTCCTTATGTCCACATGAACTCCCCATGACCACTGTTATTCAGTAAAAGATACTAAACACCTATGTACTTTTCTCACTAGACTGAACAGTAAGGAGACGGTGGTTTCATGAGCCCCTCAATGTGGCACACTAAGAGGATCCAGCATCCAACTGAGAAACTGTCCTTAGAAACAATGACTAGTACTCTTCAAAGAATCAAGGCCATGAAAGACTAGAAAAGAAAAAGAAAAGAACCTTCACAGACTAAGAAAAAATAGGAGAAATTAGTATCGAGTGTGCTCCTGGACATAATCCAACTATAAAGGGGACACTAGTTTAAAAAAAAAAAAGCCAGCAACATTGTGATGCATCATGTCTGGCCATTACACAGGGTTATGCATGATGTGACAATCAGGAAAGGTGAGGGGTGTGTGGGAACAGTGAGTACAGTGTTTACACGTTTATCTAAAGCATACATCTAGGACTGTGAGAAAATCTTGTTTAAGGAGTGATTGATGCTCTGGGGCTGTAGCTCAGTCGCTAGAGTACTTGCCTGGTACTCATATGGCCCTGGGTTTGATTCCTAGCCCCACCTAAACTGTGTATGGTGGGACACACTTGTAATCCCAGCACTCAAGAGGTAGATACAGGAAGATCAGAAGTTCAGTGTCATTCTCAACTATATATTGAGTTACAGGCCAGCCTGGGCTACATGAAATCTTGTCAAAAAAAAGGTAATTAAGTAGTGATTACAGAACAAAACTGGAAGTCAAACAGCATGGAGATGAAGAGAGGGAAGGCATGACTGAAGGACGTGACCATGGAGGAAGACAGACCATAATTCCTGCCAGCTCCTTCTCTGTGGCAGTGGTCAGTGCTGGGAGGGAGCCAAAGCCTGGTTCTACTCTTCCCGTCTGTAAAGCAGCGGATCACAGCCTCATCATGTTCTCCTTTGCCTTCTACATTTTACATCAGCTACTTAGTCCTCATTCTGCATCACCCTATGGTAATGTGTCACCCCAACCAAAGTACCCAGAGAAGATCATTTGGACCCCCAAACTGTCACCTCCACTGCCACACAGATCCCCAATCCAGGGAGTCAGACGTCTGCTAGCCAGTTTTCCTTTGTCCACACTGGACATATCCTGTTGTCCAAGGGTCCCCAGAGGGCCTGTGGGGCTCAGACATAGGCACAGTGTACCTGAGAGCTAGGGGTCTGGGATTTTCCACCACACAAGCTCTCCTAACCCTGGATAACTCGAGTCTTTCCTGTGGTCCTACAGAAACGGCCATGAAGGCAACCTCTGGTATATTCACTGTCCAAGCTGCTCCCAAGGAGGAATGCGCCCTGGAGATCATCAAAGGCGCAGCTCTGCGGAAAGATGAGGTGTACTATGGCAACTGGAGATGGAGCTCTGTCCTACTTAGTAACCCAGGAAGGAAGATCCTGGAATTTTTTTCAATAAAGAACTATAACTTAGATTTGTAAGCAACTAGGAACTTCTAAGGCCTAGCAGAAGTCTTGGAACAGTTCTACCTGATATTTCTGTGAGCCCCACCCATGAAAGCACATTCCCAGAGATATACAAATCTTGGGGTACCCCTCATCATGAGAAAAAGTTCCTCTGACACTTGCACAGTGGAAACATAATTATAATAAATGTCACGAACCACTCTGGAGCCTGAAGTTGTGAACTTGATAGTAAGCATGGATATAAATACAAAGTAGTTATATCAACTTTACCTCACATAGAACAATACAATGGTGCCTAATAAAACATTAGATATAATAAAGGTAATGTCAACTTTATAAATGCAAAACTGGTAACTATAAATTGAGTTTTCTCAGCATGCTTCCTTTTTTTTTTGTTGTTTTGTTTTGTTTTTGAGACAGGGTTTCTCTGTGTAGTTTTGGTGCCAGTCCTGGATCTCACTCTGTAGGCCAGGCTGGCCTCAAACTCACAGAGATCCACCTGGCTCTGCCTCCCAAGTGCTGGGATTAAAGGTGTGCACCACCACCGCCCGGCTCAACATGCTTCCTTTAAAACCAACATCTAAACAAATGAAATTTTCCCATGTTCATTTCCTGGTTTGTGGTCTGGACTTTTCAATCTGAGTTAGAGAAATCACATCATCCTTTGTTTGGCAAGCATCCTATCTTTACTGTCTCTGTGTATTTCAGATGTTTCTCATACATTCACACATTGCTCATTTGGGCGTGAACCACTGAGGTGACTCGGGGCTGGAGCTCATGGGAAATATGAGTCTCAGCTTAGCCTGCTCTATGCTGCTTAACCCAACAGCTCCTAGAGTTTACTGGGCATCTATGCATAGCATGAGGATGCTCAGGTGAGTATCAGAAGTGTGGAGAGGAGGGGTCCTGTCATTCGTTCAATAAAAACTCACCAAATACTTGCCAAGCATTGTGGGACTACAGTGAAGTGGGAGACAAAACACCAGCCATATTAATGATTCCACAAAGCCCTCAACTGGTCAGGCTACAACAGGTAAGAGATGGCCCCTCATGGAGGATAATTTCAGTGGCATCTAATAACAGGGGCCACTGGGCCCGTGGGATGGCTCAGTGGGTACAAGTGTTCACCGCACAAGCATTACACCCTTAGCCTAATACCCTAAGTGCACAACAGAAAAAGGAAGACTCTCAAAAATGGTTCTCAGGCCAGGTGATGGTGGCCCATGCCTTTAATCCCATGTCTCAGGAGGCAGAGGCAGGTGGAGCTCCGAGTTCCAGGCCAGCCTAGTCTACAGAGTGAGTTCCAGGACAGCCAGGGATACACAGAGAAACCCTGTCACAAAACAAACAAACAAATCAAAAACAGTTGTTCTCAGAGCTCCACACACATGCTATGGTGTGCACATGCATACACACACACACACACACACACACACACACACACACACACACACACACACATACACATACAGAAGAGTTTTAAAAATAAATAGTTTTAAAGGGTGGGGGTGGGGTGACTTAGAGACTTAGAAAAACAAAAGCAAGTAGTGTGGAAGTACAAACAACTGAGCAGTATCTGCAGTCAGTTCCAGCTCCTTCCACCCAGAGAACAAAATTGTGACCCAGAGACAGAAAGACCATTTGGAGAAGGTCACAGGACAGGATCTATGACGGTCCCTGGAGGAAGCAGTCACCCTCCTTAGGTCCATGAAGCAGCGGGGGGGGGGGGGGGGGGGGGGGGGGGGGCCACAAATGCATGACTTCACTCCTTCCTCTCCCTGTCATCCTGGCTGGTGCTGACCATTTGCAGAGGAGACAAAGGAGCAGACCACTGTAGGACGTGCAGGTCAGCCTTCCTGACCTGGGGGCTGAGCGGGGGGGGGGGGGGGGGGGGGGGGGGGGGGGGTGAAAGACAAGATGGAAGGTGTTGAGGGAGTGAGCGGGCGTGAGCGGGCGTATAGAATCAGAAAACAGAAAAATCGCAGCTCTCCCAAGCGTGGGGCTTCCCTGGCAAACGATGCTGGAACCTGAAAGCTTGGGGGAAATTTCATTCTCCTGCCTCAGTCCCAATGTCTAAGCAGAATGATATGTCAGAACATATAAGAAGCCAGGTGTGGCTGTCATCTAAGCTCCAGGAGTTGGAAACCGGAGGATGGTGAGTTAGAAGCCAGCTTCAGCTACACAGTAAGAACTTGTTTCGATTTTTTTAAAAAGGAAAAGAAGAAAAACCCACAGTCAACTGTGGCTGCCAGCCCTAATGACAGAGAGATGAGAATGTGTATATGGCTACCCTCTTCATACAGAGATGCCCTTCCTATGTAAGTCAGCAGGAGGGCTCCAACTGCACCTGTGTGTGAATAACTAGACCAATGTGAGGTCTGGGACCTGACTAGATAGATAGATCACATACCAATCCACAAGCACAAACCACCCACACCAGCACATTGTGGTCTCACATATGGTTCCGCATTAGCACGTTTCAAACACAGTAATACAGTTGGTTATGACATCCGTACATGCGCATAGTGGATTTTAATCATATTCACCCCCATTATTCCCTCTTGTCCCTCTCCCACTCACACCACACAGACCCCTTCTTCCTAACTGTTCCTTTATACTTCTCTCTCTCTCTCTCTCTCTCTCTCTCTCTCTCTCTCTCTCTCTCTCTCTCTCTCCCCCCGCCCCCCCTCCAATTAGTTTCATCAGACTTGCCTACAGAATTGTGGGTGAGAGGTTATTTACAGGATCATGTACATCTCACCAGTTACCCCCATTTCAGCTATCCCAGTGAAGAAAATGTCTCTCCCTCTCTTGTATAAATCCTAAGGAATGGTGATCTCATGAGCCCTTCCCCCCTCCATGTCTGATGTTGTCAGACACAGTCTCATGCATGTCTTGTGCAGGAAATCACAGTTGCTATGAATTCAAGAACACCATGGCCATCTCACGGATGAAAGACAGCACTCTACACCACCGCAGAGTCCTCTGGCTTTTGTGTCTTTCTGGCCTCTCTTCACTGATGCTCTCTGAGCACTGGAGCAGGTGACAGAGTCTCTTGTTCTCAGTATTTTGACCAGTTTCAAGTCTCTTCAGTTACCACTGCCCATTACCAAAAGAAGTTCTTTGATCAAAGCAGGCAACAGTACGGGTCTACGAGGGTAAATATAATTATTTAGAAGGCAATGATAGGTGCATCACATCCACTTAGCAAAACAGCAGCTGTCACTTCCCCACCAGGGCCTGTGACCTCCTCAGCCATGGGCTTTTGACCAAGTTTACAGAACCAGGGGTGAATTCCCCCTGTGGTGTGGGCTCCAGATCCAATCGGAAAGTGATTGCTTACTCCAATAACAGCACTGCCACTTTACATCAATCAGACCAACCTACTGATCCTCCTGGAGAGATGAGGATTCCCATTCACGGTGAGGAGGCAAGGCACGGAGACTCCTCTGAAGGATAGAGACGATCGCTGAGAGAGGATCTGCTTGGAGACAGATAAAAACTCTTTATCTTTTAATTTTTAGATGTATTTATTTTATGTATATGGGTATTTTGCCTGTATGTGTGTGCACCATGTGCATGTGGATCCCCTGAAATCAGAGTAATGAATGGTTGTGATCCATCATGTGTGCGTTGGGAATCAAACCCAGATTCTCTGCAAGAGCAACACATGCTCTTCAGCCCCTTGAAACCTTTCTTAATTTAAAAATTTTTTATTTAGATTTTATTTTTTATTGTATGTGTATGAGTATTTTTCCTGATGTATGTAAGTGTGTCATATGCATGCCTGGTGCCTGCAGAGGTCAGAAGTACTTGGATGCCCTGGAACTGGAGTTACAGATGGTTTTAAGACACTATGGGTGCTAGGAATCGAACTCAGACCCTCTGAGAGAGTAACACATGCTCTTAACCACTGAGCCATCTCTTCAGCCCCTTGTTTTACTTTGTTGTTGTGTTTATATGTTTGTTTGGGATACAGTCTTACGATTGTCTGTCACCTAGATGGTCCATCCTCCCACCTTCGCCTCCTGAGCCCTGACAGATGGGCTCGCCACACCTGACAGAAGAAATCTCTTTCTTAATGAGGCTTTTCCCCAGAATCCAGAAGGAAGGGCTCAAAGAGTAGATCCCAGAACAAAACCATCCACACCCCATGGCTTGATGTATTCATTAGCATGCCATTAAAATCCCACCATCTTTATTGGCACACTTTCTCATGCCAGGACACTCTTGTCCAGAAAGATCAATGTTGCAAGCCCATTTTTAAATGTTGTAAGCCCATTTGTAAATGCTCAACTTTTCAGTGGGAAGCACCGAATGACTATCACTCCCTAAGATGCTGGAACCCTCAGTGTAGGTGTGGGATCCTCCCCTACGACCTGTTGGTCAGGGAAACTCCAGACACTCCCCAAACAGCACAGGAGGTCCCCGTTGCTTATGCTGCCCACTGGAACTACATGGGAAGACTCTACCCTGAAGATAAGACACTTTTGTGAGCAGGACACAGAAAAATCAAGCTGCAACTGATCTGGAGGCTTCTTCCCTGCTGGCTAGCTCTCATAGTGCCAGGAAGTGCAATGCACACAGCTGTGAGGAACAGGGGGATCATCAATGGTCCCATCCAGGTACAGACCCTGGAGGTTACAACACCAACCCACCAGGCAATATGTGCTCACTGTTGCAATAGAGACTTGACTGTTGTGAAGGGAACCAACCACTTTCTGGTTGGATTTAAGGCCTGGTCCACAGGTGGGAATTCATGCCTGGTGCTGTAATGCTGGTCAAAAGCCTATGGCTGGGGAGATCATAGGCCCTATTGAGGAATCTACTACTACTATGATCAATCCAAGTCAGTCTATTAAATGGATAACAGAATTTATTAAGATATAAATTGAGGAAATACATTCACGAATACAGAATGGAGTGAACAGCTGAAGTCATCCTCTGATCTGACCAGGAGCAAATCCACCTTGCAGGCAGGAGCAGGGAAAAGGGGCATGTGACCCTTCTCCAACTCCTTATAAGAGGTCATGTACAACGGCAGGAAGCACAGCCTCCTTTGGGCCATACAGTCCAAGGTCATGGGCAGAGCAAATACCACTATATACTCCTGTTGTTTTGTTAAATGGACACATCGTCAGACCTCCTTCTGAATATTTATATTTACACCCATGGATCAGTGCTGGTCTCCTCTTACTCCTCCTCCTTCTTGTGACAGGTTCTCTAGACCATGATGGCCTCAAACCAGCTATATAACTGAAGATGACACTGAACTTCTGATCCTCCTGCCTCCACCATGGCCAGTGTGTGTGGTGCTGGGATCAAACTCATGCCCTTGTACATGTAAGGGTCCTCACTCAGTTCCTAATACATTTCCCAGCCCTGTAACTATCAGCCCCATCTCTTGGGGCTGGCTGTGACAGTTCCATCAGTACCAGCTCACAAAAGCCCTCGCCATTAGTCAGGTCCAGCCCGAAAGACCTGTCCTTCCTAGTCCTTGTCACCACGGGGACCAGTGTATGAGGATGTGTGTACCTCACATGGCACATTTATCACTCACCTCTCGCCTACACTGGCGTAAAAACTCAACCTCACTTTGTGGGTTCGGAAAGTAATTTGGTTCTCACTGAACCTATCAGTGAGCAATGCAGCATCTTCCTAGTATGTCAGAGAAAGGGGAAGGTGAGACTGCCCTCATTCGCTGCCTGTGAGAAACATAGGAAGACGTCTCAAGGGCCACAGGGCTCCCTTCTGGTCCCACCTCTCGGAGTACAGCCTCCCTCCTTCTCCCTCAGTTATTACCCAGTACTGATTATACCTTGAGGTTACCAGCCATATCTTTTAACAGAAATAGCTTCTTTGCACAAAGGAATTATTGTGTTAACTATTAAGAAAGTAACAGTTTCACCAAAGATAACATTTTCTTTGAAAAGGAGACCTTTGTGCTCTTGAGTTTGAGAAGGAGCTAAGAAGTTAACAGGCCCTTAGAGGCCTCTTCACACGCTGGCCTTTGAATGATCCCGCTTCCTTCTCATCTGCTCTTAGCTCCCAGGATCAGCTGGCCAGCTGCAAGCCTTCCTGGGTGTGAGCTTTCATCGCTGTGATACAACACATGACAGAAACAGCCCCAGAAACCGGGTACAGTAGCACATGTTTGTAATCCTAGCACTTGGGGGAGAGAAGAGGATCAGAAGTCCTAGGTAATCTTCAGCTACATAGGGAGTTCAAGCCCAACCCCAGGCTATGTGAGACCTTGTCTCAAAAAAAAGGGGGGAAGGAGGGAGGAGGGGGGGAGGAGGAGCAGAGGGAAGAGGAGCAGAGGGAGGAAGAGAAAGGAAACCGAGGAGGCCCTCAGAGTGGGAGGAGCTCTTCTGACTCACAGCTTCAGAGATTCATATCCATAGCATCTGGCCCTCCATGTAGGGCTGTGGTGAAGTGGAGCATCATGGGGCAAGTATTGGAAGGAGAGCTGCCCACTCTCTGTGAAAGCACACACAGAGGAAGAGACCAGCGACAGGAGGTGCCCTTCGAGACAGGCACACCTGTCATTGCAACACTTGGGCAGGTGAGGCTGGAAGATCAAGAATCCAAGGCCGTGCTTGGCTACATGGCAAGTTCAAATCAGCTTGGGCTACATGAGACCCTGTCTCGTGTACCCACAATGACCTACTTCCTCCAACCAGGCCCCACCTACTCAAGATTCCAACACTTCCCAGAAAAGCACCAGCAGCTGAAGAACAGGCTGTCAGCAAGAGCCTATGGGGACATTCATACTCAACTCATAACAAGCCTGGGCTGATTTCATAATAACCACAGACACAGAGAGACAGCCAGAGCAGGACACAGTGCTTAGGATCCTAACATGTTAGACACACACCAGCTGTCAGCACATGCTGGGGGCTATGCTAGGTCTCAGACTGCCTTCAGGAAACTGGCTCATCACAGGCCCTACACATGGGTAGAAGGGGAGTCCTGAGGAGGAAACTTGCAGCTCCCCACCTGCTTCTCACAAGCAGCTACTCCTCAGGACAGTGACGTCTCCCGAGAGCTTTCGGGCCACCATTGTCTTAGACCCCCGGAGCACAGCTGCCACACTTTGAGCGTATTCCCCAAGCCCAACTGTTAAACCTGCCTCGAGTTCGGCATGGTGGTGCTCATTCCTGCAGTCCCAGTTCTTAGGAGAGGTGAGGGGAGCTCCAGGTTGTGGAACTGTTGGTCCTGAAACAGTAATGTTGAGGGAAACCTGTAAGGACATGAGAGAGCACCAGGAAGTCTGTGCCTTTGTGAATGAACTTTGTTTTTAGCTCAGGCTTGGGGTTCATAGCACAACTCCCACATCCCCACATGCCCCAACCCCCAAGCCTTCCCTAGGAAGGTTCTCCCTCGGAGTGGTCCACCTGCTGCAACTGTCACCTTACAGCAGCAGGTCCAGGGGCCAGAACTCACACTTGGACTCACTCTTCTGTGGTATAGTCTGTAGGTCTCAACAAATGTGTGATGTGTGTCCATCACCACGGGGGGGGGGGGGGGGGGCAGACTCATTCATAAATCCCTGTGCCCCATCCAGGCATCCCTTGCGCACACACACACACACACACACAATCACTGATCTTTTAACTTTGGAGACATTTTTCAAAGTGTCTTCTGAGCAAGTCACAGAAGTTGACAAAGGATGAGTCTTGGGAAAGAAATATGTATAAATTTTGCTACAATTAGAGCAAATTATAAAAAAAACTCTAAAAATTGAATATTACTACAGTGATATAAGACTATAATTCTCTATAAGAATAAAATGTTTTTTAAATGTTGATCTGCTTTTAATAAAAGTTTAAGTGGGTGACAATTACTTTACAGTGAACATCACATAGATTATTGACATAAATGTTTAGGTAAAATATAAGGTAAAGTTTACATAAAATTTACAAAAGTCTGACAGCCCTGAAGTGATGCTGTTGGTCATGTCTGTTACCTTTAAAATCCTGTAGGTCTGCCGGGCGGTGGTGGCGCATGCCTTTAATCCCAGCACTCGGGAGGCAAAGGCAGGCGGATCTCTGTGAGTTCGAGGCCAGCCTGGTCTCCAAAGCGAGTTCCAGGAAAGGCGCAAAGCTACACAGAGAAACCCTGTCTCGAAAAAACCAAAAAAAAAAAAAAAAAAAAAAATCCTGTAGGTCATGAAAATAACTCTACTTTCTTGTAGTTGCTGAACACTTACTAAGGATTTTCCCCATGGCTATTCAAAGTCTTTTCTTATGTAATTTTAGTTTCTCTTGGAAATATCTATAATCAGATTCATTAAAAACATCCCAAGCTATGTTTAAATATAGCTTTCTGGTAAAACTAGATTCCTTTTATAAACACATTGATTTTTCTTTGATTATCTTTGAGAAGAAATTGGTATGGCTACAGAAAAAAATGTTTCCTGGTTCAAAATTATTTTTATTTTGCATTTTCCTTTTAAATCCCTGCACCTGCTGTCAGTCAAAACTCTGCTGAATGAAGTACAATTCCTGACAAAATAACGCTGCCTCCGCCCTCGGGAGCTGAGCAGAGAAGTGCTCGTCCTGTGCTCTGTTGATCCAGTGTGGGCAAAAGGATTTGATGCTGACTCCACCCAGGAGTCATGCATATCCCACCCACCCACCCACTCTACCACCCAAGACAGGCACAAGAGAAGAACAACCAGACCCCCACTACAGGACAGTGGGCAGCAGTGTTTTCATAGAAAAGTCTGGATCAAAAGTAAGGAATGTGAAAGTTGCAAGAATCAAAATGAAGCCATTTGTGCCAACCTGAAAAAAAAAAAAAGGTAAATAAATTGGGGAGAGCCATGGGCTTGCACTGATCACAACCAGCAACTCGGTTTAGTCCCAGACTGACACAGGATTCAGTGATGCAGGGTGAGCTGGCCTGAGAGCTGCTACACTTTGAAGTTCTTGGGGTCCCTGCTGGGGCCATGAGGTGGACTCACAGAAGAAACCCACACCACTGGACTTGGTACAGGATTTGCCTGCACAGGAGCCTCTCAAGGAAACGAAAACCTCCAAGAGTCAGCTCCATCTGCATAGAGTTAATCCATGAGTGGCAGATGTGAGCAAAGGGCTCTAACTAGGAAGAGAGGCAAGCGAGGGTGGTGTTGACAGGACTGGTCTGGTTTGCAGGGCTTCCCGTGGTCTTCCTCTCTGTCCAGGAAGGGGAATTTCTCCCCAGTACAGGCGAGCTGTCCTCTGCACAGGAGTGGCAACTTGGGCTTAAAGAAAAGCCATAAGGCCAGGAAACCGGAGGCTGAATCCACAAAAACTGTGAGCCAAAATAAACTCGGGGGGTGGGGGCAAACTCCAAGGTCAGAGGGTTCTCCCAGCCTCCTCGCAACACACACCTCTCACCCACCCCCATCCTCCAACCCCCGGTTTCAAAGTACCTTTAACTGAAACAGCTTTGCAGACAGCATATGTCTGCCTGCTTTTGCCCTTTGTGTGTGTGTGGCGGGGGGGGGGGGGGGGGGGGGGGGGGGGACGACACACCACCACACCTGGCATAGGCAGTGCTGGGGATGGAACTCAGGACCTCTTGCATGCTAGACAAGCATTCTGCCAACTAAGCCATCCTCAGCCAATATAAAAATGAATGCTTTAAAAATCGAGCACCAGGGGGCTGGAGAGATGGCTCAGCGGTTAAGAGCACTAGCTGCTCTTCCAGAGTTCCTGAGTTCAATTCCCAGCAACCACACGGTGACTCACAACCATGTAATGAGATCTGGTGCCCTCTTCTGGCCTGCAGAAACACTTGCAGGCAGAATACTGTATACATAATAAATAAATAAATCTTAAAAAAAAAAAAAAATCAAGCACCAGATGTACAGGAACTGAGCAGGAAAGGCTGTGAAGAGAAGATTTCAGGAAGCAGAAGTCACAGGAGAGGACCCAGGGGTATGCTGAATGACCTGGAGCCAGAGATTAGGGAAAAAAAAAAAAAAAAAAAAAAAAAAAGCCCCACAACCACCCACACCATATTACAAGACAGAGCAAACAATAGTATTCCTGAGTCTCTGATGGGTAACTACCTGGTGGGTGGTGTATTTCAAGGTTCTCTCGCTGTCCTTGGATAGACTTGCAGGGAGCAGGTTCAAGAGTGAACCCCTAAACCATCACCATGCCTAAGGCACAAGGCATTAATTACCAGGACTATCGCCAGCCTCCTGCTGGCAGACAGGGGCAGCAGCACCACCCAGTGGCTCCACGCCACACTGATCCTTCTGACAAGGTTCTACTCCAAAACTCATCACCATTCAAGCCAAAGCTCACGAAGGAGTCATGGTCCGTGGACCACGACCAGAACAGAAGAGGGGAGTCAGCTCCAACACCCTGGCTCCCCTGCCCTAGTCACCTAGGAGATTGGCCTGGAGCTGTGGGAGGGAACTAGTCCCGTTCAATAGCGGCCCTTAGTGGTGCTCTCAGAAAGGCACACTGGGCCTGGCAAGGAATGAAAAGCAAAAGGCTAGGGGAGAGAATTGACAGATTCCCTGCTGGGAGGAAGCTGGCTTCTATCCAAAGCCAACCTTGAGCAAAATGGAAGACACCTGCAGGCACATCCCAGGCCGCCTGCTCTGCTTCTGACTCTCCAAGGACATGGAATTGTGTTCCTCTGTCGGTATTCCCACCCCCATCTCCTCTGCTCAAACCACTCTCCATCCCTGTTGCCTACCTGAGCTATCTGAGTATCTTTCTATCAAAATTCCCGGGTTTACCTCAGTTGACTCTTGCAAACTCTTCTTTAGGAGACACTGGGAAGCAATTCAAATCTTTCTCCCATACACAGTCATATGCACACATCCTTTAAAGATCTTTGCTAGGAGGCAAGGGAGTAGCTCAGATGCTAGAGCACATGCCTGGCACACACAAAGCCCTGGGTTCCATCCCTACACCACATAAAACCTGCTGTGATGTACACACCTATACCCTAGCTCTTGGGAGGAGAGGGATCATAAACTCACATCCTTGGCGATAGAGTGAGTTTGAGGCTGGCCTGGGCCACATGAGACCCTGTCTAAAAGAAAACAAGAACTTGGTTAATTGAGTTGTGTTAGATGAATTTTAAAAAGTATGTTTTAACTTCTGCTATCATCCTATGAAATGAGAGGCCATGTGCTTATGAATTTTCCAGGTGATTGGTTCTCACAACATTGTATCAAGTAGGAACAAAGCATAAATAATTATGTGTGTGTTTCATAATGAAACCCATTTTATGAACTAATTAAAATTAATTTTTAAAAAGCACATCAGACAGAATGCACTCCCTGGGTGACTCCTCGGTTGTCACAAAGATACAGATCTGAAGGAGAATCCCTCTTACTATAATTGTTAGGTCACAGGTCAACAGTCTCAACTGCAAGTGTTACTACAGCAATGGAACAGTAGGGTCTGACTGCTGTTTGCTTGTTTGTTTGGTTTGTTCATTGGTTGGTTGGTTGGTTGGTTGGTTGGTTGGTTGGTTGGTTGATTGGTTCATTGGTTGGTTGGTTGGTTGTTTGGTTGGTTGGTTGGTTTGTTCATTGTTTGTTTGTTTGGTTGGTTGGTTGTTTGGTTGGTTGGTTGGTTTGTTCATTGTTTGTTTGTTTGGTTGGTTGGTTGTTTGGTTGGTTGGTTGGTTGGTTTGGTTGTCAGGACATCACACATGTTGGACAAACACTGTACAGCTCTGTTACACCTCAGCCCCTACTGGGTGCTCTATAAGTGGTATCATTTTAGTAGCACCCTAAGACACCTCTGTAAAATAAGGTCTCCTCCACATTTGGCACTAGGGATACGCCCAGGGATGAGCCTACCCGTCCCAGAGCTGCACCCCAATCTAGGTCAACATTATTGATATGACCGTTTAACAGTGAGGGAATCAAATGGCAGAGCAGGTGAATATGTTTCTAACTGTGGATGAGCCTTTGTGGGAAAGCCAGTCCAACTTCCCAGTTCCCCTGCAATCTGTGTCCCAGGCTACTGCTATAAAGGAGTCCTGTTACACTGTGGACAGTTATCTCAGCTCTGAACTACTGTACCCTGTAGCCTAATTGGTCTTATTAAATAAAAAACACTGAGCCAAATATAAGGGTGAAAGCTTTAGAGATCAGGGAAATAGTGAAAGCCACCAACCACCTTAGTTCACCAGCTCTGTCGCTTCCAAAATGCAACTTCTTCCTGTTTAACCTGCACCTTTATTGCCTTGCTGTTCTGCCCTCTCATTGGCTCTTAACCCAGCTACCTCACTTCCTTGTCACTACCTGTCTGTACAGACCTCCAGGTCTCTATGGTTGGTACTTGGATTTAAAGGCTTGTGTCACCACACTTGGCTCTGTTCCCTAGTGTGACCTTGAACACACAGAGACCATGCCTGCCACGTGATTGGATTAAGGGCGTGTGCTACCACTGCCTGACTTCTATGTTTAACTAAAAAGGGCTGGCCTTTTTCCCCTTGATCTCCAGGCATGCTTTATTAGCAACATACAATTAAAATATCACCACATTTCAGCACAAATAAAATATCATCACAGTACCCTTAGAACGCTAAAGCTCATGTTGACCTTAACTGTGTGAATTAAGATGTGTTTGTGTTGGACTCACCAGTGGTTAATAATTACCATCAGTGATGTTAGGGCACATGGCAGCTGCCCAATAATAAAGAACTCATTAAACATTCCTAGAGGTGAAAATTATGAAGACATGGAATATATTTATATCTTAGTGCCAAGTTTAAATAACAAAAACAATGATGGGTCCCAAGACATGAAAACAAAAAACAGGTGAAATTAAAATACAGTGACAAAGGCATGGGACTTTCTGTGTTGGGTAATAGGACTTTTTTCTCAAGACAGGGTTTCTCTGTGTAGCCCTGGCTGTCCTGGAACTTGCTCTATAGACCAGGCTATCTTGGAACTCAGATATCCACCTGCTTCTGCCTCCGAGTGCTGGGATTAAAAGCTTGTGCCACCACTGCTCCGTTTAAAATCTTTTAAAGCCAAGCATGGTGGTATACATCTGCAGTCCCATTGCTTGGCAGGATCAGAAGCTCAGGACCAGCTTGGGCTAGATGAGATTGTAAAAAGAAATCTTTTAATGGTGCTACATTATACTTTCATAAAACCGAGAGAAATTCTGAATGTTTCCCGGCCATTTTTCAGTGTGTCTTCCTCCCCCCACACGCTGACAGCACAGTCTATGACCCTGTACTTTGGTGGGGTCAGTTCAGGGCAACTCCCCTATGTTACTACCCATGACAGAATAAGAACAGGTTTGAAAGGTATGTGTGAAAACGTGGAAAAGGCTCTGGGGAAGGGGACTCCATCTAGAGTAGGGCACCATTCGTGACATAATTAAGATAGTTTTAACTGAGGGTGAGCCTCTTAGATAAATGCTGCTGACACCACTAAACACCATCATACACTAGAACCCACGTCTCCAGCCCCAGAAAATACATAAGCAGTCACCTCAGCTGAGTCCCTGGGACTCTGAGCTGAAGCCACCAGTGAGGGTCATATGAGAAAAAACGGCTCATACGAGACAAGCAAGTGGAAGCACTTCATAGCTTTGATTTCTGATTAAAGGATGATTTGCTAATCTGGTAATTTATGTAAAATAATGTCATTAACTCGGTCTCCAATTGCTGCTTGTTGGACAGCTCACACAGCCCTGGAGAAGAGGTGAGATGTTTTCCAGTGTGCAGAATGAGGGGAATGCGTAATTCATGAGCAAGTCTGTGCTTTTCTGCCAGCCCTCCCCTCACCCACCCATCCCCCCCCCCCCCGGGGGGGGGGGCGGTGCTGAAGACACTGAGCTGTTCTGAAAACTGAAACAGCTTTGTCCTGTGGTCCCCAGATGGTTACTTTAGTCAGCCTACCTTACACTTTGCTTTTCCTTCAGTTAATCTATATTGCATCATACTACATATGTGTGTGCCTGTCTATATATTACAGACCCCACCCCAGGCCTGAGGCTGTATCCTGCAGGATACTGAAATTAAAGGCTAAGAATTCACCCTTCTTATCAGCCTAGGACAGAAAGTAACTCCTCCTTTGCAATGCTGGACCCTAAGGACAACCCCACCATTGGTGCACTAGGGCAGGCCTTCAGGCCTTCAGCACTGAAGAGCAGAGAGAAGTTAGTTAGCTCTGCTGATTCAGGACTAGCATCGTGGTGGGAACAGTAAACCATGGAAATCAGGAGGTAGTTGGAGGAGAGGCAAGCGGAATCTTTAAAAGCAAAATGAGGATTATTAGATGACACCTCTGAAAAAAATCCTTGTGCCAAAGGCCAGTGACAAGGGTGGCATCTGTCCAAGATTAAACAAACAGCAGGGCAGATGCCCTTGCAGAATCTGTGGTGTGTGTGTGTGTGTGTGTGTGTGTGTGTGTGTGTGTGTGTGTGTGTGTGTGTGTAGCTAGAGTTTTCCCCCTTGCCCACAGTCAGGACAAATCTTTGTCACCCGCCAGTCCCATAGCCGCTCAGACCCAACCAAGTAAACACAGAGACTTATATTGCTTACAAACTGTATGGCCGTGGCAGGCTTCTTGCTAACTGTGCTTATAGCTTAAATTAGTCCATTTCCATAAATCTATACCTTGCCACGTGGCTGGTGGCCTACCGGCATCTTCACATGCTGCTGGTCATGGCGGCGGCTGCAGTGCCTCTTGCCTTCCTGTTCTTTTATTTCTCCTCTCTGTTAGTCCCGCCTATCCTTCCTGCCTAGCCACAGCCGATCAGGTTTTATTTATTGATCAATCAGAACAACTTGACATACAGACCATCCCCCAGCACAGCCAAGTGCAGACCATCTCAGACACCTGCACTCAGGCCCATGGTCCTAATCATCCTCTATGCGGACCTGCTGGGTAACGCCACAAAGAACCCAAGAAGGGCTCCCACAGGATATACAGAACGTCCCACAGCATGTGTGTGTGTGTGTGTGTGTGTATGTGTGTGTGTGTGTGTGTGTGTGTGTGTGTGTGTGTGTGAGAGAGAGAGAGAGAGAGAGAGAGAGAGAGAGAGAGAGAGAGAGAAAGAGAGAGAGAGAGAGAGAGAGAGAGAGACTGGGTGTGTATGTGTGGTATTTGTATGACTCTGTGTGTGTGTGTGTGTGTGTGTGTGTGTGTGTGTGTGTGTGTGTGTGTGTGTGTGTGTTTGCAGTGGACTTTGTGCAAGTTTGTGGCGCTAGCTCTGATACAGTTTTTTTGGTTTTGGGCTGGCTTCAGACTCCCTATGTAGCAGAGAATGATCTTGAGCCTCATCCTTCTGCCTCCACCTCCAGAGGGCTAGGAATACATGTGTATACCACTGCACCCAATTTATGTGGTGTGCAGATGAACTCAGCCTCGTACATGTTGGGTGGACAATAAGCACTTCTTGTTGACAGGCGGTTGTCTCCTTCATAGCCTCCCGGTCCCCCAGGATCTATACAACAAACACAGATCTTGCTTATATTGAACATTTCTTACATAGAAATATGAGGTTTTTATATCTAAGAGACATTCCACCAACAAGGCCCACACAAATCCCATAGAGGGCTGAGTGCCTGTTGTGCCACAGATGTGAATTACAGCTAGTTCTTTACAAATGTAGGAAATAAGGAACATTGGCTCCCTCCCAATGAGTGGAGGCTAGACCACCTCCAAAGGGTGGACACCTGATTAAACTGTGACCAGAAAGACCCTTGAAAGACCAAAGAACAAACTCTATGAAAACCTGGCAATAGTCTGCCTACCCTGAGACCTCCATGGTGTGGGAGGCCAGCTCCCACCTTTTAAAGGATTTCTATGAGGAGGAGACAGGGATAAGAAACTTTTAGATAGAAAGATAGCGAAGAGGAGGAAGACAGAAACACAGGATAGCTTCGGGAGGACCTGGGTCAATACTCAACAGCCCAGAACTTTATTCAAAGGGGATTTTTATAACAATGCCAAGGGACGAGGCAAAAGACCTTCCCCTAGCTAGACAGCCAAGTATAGACCCTTCCAAACACATGGTATCCATACCTGTGGTCCAATTATCCCCTCATGCAGCCCTGCTGGGAAAAGCAAGCTCAGATCTCACCAGGAAACCTCTGTGGGCTCCCACACTGCGGGACTCAGGGTGTCAGTCAGCTTTCCCTTACCTTAATAAACTCCCAAGAAAATCTGTTATAAAGAGAGAAGAATTTGGAAGATTCTTCCAAGTTGATTCTTCCATGATTGGTTCCGTCAGACATTTCCAGGCCTGTGGAACTTCCAGTGCAAAAGCTCACCTCATGACTAGGAAGAGAAGAGCAGGGAGAAGGGCCTGCAAGGCACTCTCCCCTCCAAGGACATGCTCCCAGCAACCTAACTCCCTCCCACCAAGCCCATTCTGAAGATTCTACCACCTTCTAACAGTGCTCTGAGATAGGGGATTTTGGGGAATCCAAACTACAGCAAGTGCCACATGTATACTAACATGCTAATAAAATTTATTATAGAATAAGTTACTTGGGCTTGAGAATGCATTGCTGAGAAACAGGGGCCAGTTGGGAGAAACTCCAAGAAAGAACAATTCTGATTAACATTACGGTTTTCCGAGAAAGATGCAAGCAGCTAGCAGAGGTACTGGAAAGGAAGACCCTCATAGCAATCTGAGTGTCCAGTGTTAGTACAGTGCAGATCTTTTCTTTTCCTCAACGGGCTTCCTTTAGCTTCCTGAACCACACCATAAAATCTGATGGTCCCAACATGCTTATTGACACCCAGACTAATGCAACAGGTCTGTATTCAAGTGCTGTGGACCCTGTGTCTGCGCTGAGAGACTGCAAGTTCCAGCAGCAACCACCCAGCAGCAGAGATCCCCAGTGACCCGGGAGAGGTGAAGGGACACACAAGGCTCAGGAGTCACTGATTAAACCCTCCCTTTCCATCCTCAGAGGCCAGCTGGGGATGAGACAATCTCTTTGTGTGTGTGGTTTTCTTAAATCCATTTGACTCTGATTTTCAAGGCCATCAGCACAGTTATACAAACGACTCTTACGTCATTTACAGGAAAATTGATGAACCAGGGATCATCAGGCCAAGTGAAACAAGCCAGACTCAGAAATCAAAAACCATGTGTTTCCTCTCCTGTGAGATTTTTTTTTTTTAGGCAGGGTCTTACTTCATATCCCAGGCGGGCCTCCAACTTGTGCCAATCATCCCTGCCGCTACCTCCCAGGTGCTTAGAATACAGTGTGAGCCACTCTACCTGGCTTTGGAATCTAGGTTTAAACAGACAGACAGACAGACAGACATGAAAGTAGAAGGGAACTAAGTAGGGGGAAGTGGGTCTGAAAGGAGGGGGGCAAAGAGGGACTATTGAAAAGGAAAGGTAAGTATCATGTTTTCTCTCACATGTAGAATCTAGACTTAGCAATACACGTACTCTATATAAGACATGAGAGCAGAAAGAGGCTACTTCTGAGGAAGAGGGCAACCCCTGGGAAGGAGAGGGGTTGAACCAAGGAGAAGTATTCAAGGGGCTGATGTGAGCAAACTGAAATTATGTACACATCAAAATGCTATAATGAAACATCATTCTAACTAACTAAAAAGTTAATAAAATAAAATGAAAATGATTCAATGTATTAATTTCCACCATAGTTAGAAATTGCTTCCTAGGGTTTTACATATGTCCTTACTCTTGTTTTCATTGATCGGACCAGGCAGTAACTCCCTTTTAAGTTTTGCTTTCTATTGGTACTTATACCACCATCCCCTACACCACAGCACCCATGCACCCAAATGCCCAAGTATCCATGCACCCATGCACCCAAATGTGCAAGCATCCATACACCCATTTACACAAGCATCTCTGCATATATGCACAAACTTCTGAATTCTCATTACACCTGCTCAGTATTCTAACTTAACATTTTCTTCTTTCCTTTTTAATTTTCACCTACTTTCCTTGGTTATTCTGATTATTTTTAGAAGTCTGCTTGAATGTAAGTAAACTCATAAATCATTTTAATCTTATTTAAACAATGGTATGGTTGTAGCTATGAGTTTCTCTTGGGGCATGCCTCAGCAATGACTCACAGGCTTCTGTCTTGGTGTTCCCATTATCACCATGTCCACTGGATTTTTCATTTAAAACTTGATTCTCTCCATATTTCAATACTGAGCTAGGAAAATTTTTTCATCCTTTTTTTTTTTTAATTCCCAGCTTTCGTTGTTAATTTCTGGTCTCATTGTACTATGGTCAGATAATCTTGTTTCAAAGGCTTTTTCTTTTTTGAAAATCTCACTGGCTAGCCCAGGCTATCCTCAGGCACACGTTCCTCCTGGCCAGTACTGGAATTACAGACATGTGCCACCACACTCAGCTCAGACATTTTTTTCTGTCAACATGGTCAGTCTTGTAATGTTTCATACATATTTGAAAATAGGATATATTCTCTATTCTCAAGGATAGTGTGTGTCTGTGTGCACCCAGGTGGGTGCGTACCTTTCTTTTTCAATGTAGATAGATTAGTAGGCGATGGCAACTTCATGAACTGTTAATTCTCAGAGCAATGTTAAGAGTTCTGGCTTTGCCTCTGGTGGTGGAGGCTTACAACTTTAGTCCCAGTCCTCAGGAGGCAGAGGCATGTGGATCTTTATGAGTTTGAGGTCAGCCTGATCTACGGAGTTCCAGGATAGCCTGTACTACACAAAGAAACCCTGTCTCAAAAACAAACAAACAAAAAGAGTTCTGGCCTTGATGTGGAGCAAACCTGGGCCAGCCTTTGCTACCTGAATTTGAGCATACATTAAAAACCTATTAGCCGGTGGTGGCGCATGCCTTTAATCCCAGCACTTGGGAGGCAGAGGCAGGTGGATCTCTGTGAGTTCGAGGCCAGCCTGGGCTACCGAGTGAGTTCCAGGAAAGGCGCAAAGCTACACAGAGAAACCCTGTCTCGGAAAAAAAGAAAAAAAAAACCTATTAGTATAAATAGTGTGAGTGTGTTAGGGTCCACAGATCACCCCACAAAAGACTATCACTCACATATGCAAAAGTAAGAGCGTTTATTTCTCAAGAGAAGAATTCCTGCATGCTGGAGTCAGTCATACAACAAAATGGCAATGACTCCCAGAGAAGCTCACAGGCTCCTTTTATAGACAACCAGGAGAAGATTAGGCCATCCTAAACATGATTGGTTTTAGCAATCCTATTTTTAAATATGCATGAAACATTACAAGACTGACCATGTTGACAGAAAAAAAAGTCTGAGCTGAGTGTGGTGGCACATGCCTATAATTCCAGTACTGGCCAGGAGGAACGTGTGCCTGAGGATAGCCTGGGCTAGCCAGTGAGATTTTCAAAAAAGAAAAAGCCTTTGAAACAAGATTATCTGACCATAGTACAATGAAATCAGAAATTAATAACAAAAGCTGGGAATTAAAAAAAGAGCAGCCACACTAATATGTTTCTGATTGTCTGGGGCTGTAAGTGCTGAATCATGCCTGGTACGCAGTTTCTCCCTCACCTGCCTAATCAGAAATCAAAACAGAAACTGAAACTTAGGCCTAGTAGAGGCTGGGGCCAGGAGAAGCCCACCATGGTGCTACTGTGGCCTCTCAAGTGTAGCCCCCAAAGAGTGTCCAGCCCTAGAAGAGATTTTGATCTCTGTACACATTTCTGTACGGTTTTTGATAGAGTCCAAACAGTCTGCAGCAATTCAGTACAATCTCCTGACTTCCTGTATTCTCTAGTGTCTCCCACCCTGAGGGCGTCTCATGGCCTGCCTCACATCTGCCTCCCATCTGCCTCACAGACGTCAAACCTTGCACTTACAGCAGCCACATCAACCACCTAACCCCTCCATACTGAGGGCTTGCTCAGAAGATTCCAGAGGTGTTCGTGAACTTGCACCAACCCAGTTTCCTGATTATCTATCCTGAGCCACTCTGCAATTTCCCATTGGTAATAGTTTCTTTTTAATGTGTCCGTTCTCTTTAATTTTTCCCAAAATGTCTCAGTTCAACTCACTGGGATTCTTCTTCTTCTTCTTTTTTTTTTTTTTTTTCAGATTCTGCTGGGTATCTGCCTTCTGCCTTCCAGCAGCCCAGACTGTCACCCCTCCACATTGCTTCATAAAGAAATGAATCCAGAACACACATCCTTAAGGGTCTAGAATGCCACAAAACACAGAGATCCTTCAGATCACAGGAAATGCTACCCAACGCCAACATTGAGAAGAGATGCCCAAAGGAAAGAGAGACTGCCAAACAGATAGCTAGATGGCATAGGGAACATCCCTCCTGGATCTTACCACAGAGATGACAATGTTTGGATCTGGTCCAGAGCCCATCCCTGTGTAGTCTTAGAAACTATTAAAAAAAAAAAAAAAAAAAAAAGGCTTTTAATCAGGGTTTCTTGTAGCCCAGGCTGCCTAGAACTCAGTATGTAGCTGAGGATGACGTTGAATTCCTGGTTCTCCTGCCTCCACTTCCTGATGTTGGGGTTTCAGGAAAACAGGAAAACACTACCAGGTCTGGCTTTTAGTGCTGGGGACAGAATAGGGGCTTCACACATCTAGGTAAGCACCCTACCTACTGAGCTACATCACCAACCCCTGGAAATGGATATTAGCTTAAAACTGCTGGGGAGCACAGACCAATCAGGTAGTGAGAGAGTGGGTGGCTGGGTGGAGTTCCTCACCAGCCCGGGGAGGCCCCAAGGGTGAAGGGGCCCTCTCAAATTGCTAAGAGTAAGGAGAGGAACTGAGGTTTGCAAGCACTGTGGCTTGTCTGTTTCCTGTTTCATCAAGCTGCTGTACAAAAAAAGAATGTCAGTACAAGAGGAAAATGGTGAGGGGGCTGAGAACATCTGATTGACCGCTTCCCTGGCCATCTGAGACCAGAGAGACCCGTAAAGGGCTGAAGGTTCTCCTGAGACACTTGAGACAGAACCTGGGACCAGAGGTAACGGTGGAGGAAGATGCTTTGGGATCTAGGTTTGGATCTGTTGACTTTGGGGTGGGGCGGAAAGTTCTCTGCCATGCCAGCCTCCTACATAGCAGCAGGTGGTAGAATTTGAGTACTGGGTTTTATGTGACCAAGAAGGCATCCTGGGTTGGATTCCTTGGGCAACCACTAGGATATGGCTACCAACTCTGCTCCACCTGTTAGCTTACATTAGATGTGAGTCGCATGACTTGGTGTTGGGGTGCTCAGCATCCATGCCATGAATTAAATGACCTTTTCCAGATCCCTTTAAAGCAGGGATCCCTGTAACAGGCCCTTCTCCCTCAACTCTCACTGAGAACTCTGGACTAGGAAGGCCAGATCCATGCAGGATACCACCCATCATTTCTTCTGCATACACAGCTAGGAGGTAGGAGCAAAGTTCTGGAAAGGCGGCAACAAGTCTGTAGGTGGGGGACAGTGCCCTGCTGTCTTCCTGTGTGGGGAGGAGAGCCTCCCCTAGCCAGTATTAAGTCTTCCTCCAAAGCTCTAACTGGACCCTCTCTTGTTGCCAAATAGTACCTCAGAGACTCCAGAAAGCCTTGGGCAGTGGCCCTGTGACCTTTCTCTGAACTACAGGACCAGTTCCTTTTTCTGCAGCCCATCCCTGTCCATCAGGCCTTCCACAAGGAAGAGACATCAGCACAGGCTTGCCTCAACCCCACAAGACCTTTCCTCTTCCCATCTGGAAGGCAGGAGGACCCTCAACCCAGGTAGCTACTTCCAGTACAAAGCCTATGTGGCCCAACATGGAGGAACCTAACTAACCCTTCACACTCGTAACACAGCACCCATTACTCACCCACCTGTTTTTTGCCTTCCTGTCTGACCTAATTGAGTTGATGATTATGTCCAGACCACAGAGAAGTGCTTTGTCCTTGTAACCCAAACTCAAAGGCCACAGGAACCAGAGTAGTAAATTTATTCCAAGATGGAGCTACAAGCCCTGTTCAGAACTGAGAGAAGGAATTAGGGGAATCAGAGGGTAAAATTGAGCATTCTCGGTCCTAGAGTCTGGCTTTGCCTGGGACATTTGATTCATATCACCAATTCTTCAGTATCTAGCATAGCAAGGATAAGTATGATATTTTACATCTATTATTAAAAATAATATTTTATTTTTTATATTAATATTTTTTAAAAGCTGAAATTTATCATAAGTCATGTGCTAGGGGTATGGAGTGGATATTGTTATTTAATACTCAATCCCTTCAAGGGAAGTTTTAGCCCCATTTCAAAAATGAGAACCCTGAGGCTTTAGCAACACTTAACACCTTCCCCTCTGGTAGGCAGTGACAGCCTGGGAGTGAGTCACAGTCTGTCCCCCAAGCAAGAGTTCCCCTCCTCCAGTGAAGACAGAATAGTAAGGTGCTATGGCTTTGAGGTGCACATGTATGTGGAATCCCAAGTCCCCTCCACCCATTCATTTATCACAGAACATGTGTCGAGGTGCATGTGTGTGATCCCAAGTCCCCTCCATCCATCACAGAACATGTGTAGGCCTTTTGGCTCCTTTTCTACATAATTTAATAAACAGAGTGACATGTGGGAAGTCTAGGGAACCCCATAGAGTAAGAGTGAGGGCAAAAGCCTGAGGGAAGACATTCAGAGGTGATGGAAGAGGACAAACACTACCTCACAGTCCTTGGGGTAAGCTCTACCCAAGGGAGAGGGTGTCCCTCTACCCTCAAGAGCCAGATAACCAAAACCATACGGGACTTGGCCACATAAGAGCCCTTCAGAAAGTGAGACTGTCCACCCACTGGTTTGTGAATGAGTATAGTGACCAGAGACAGAGCAGGAGCCCTGCACAGAATTCTATCTTGTGCCAGGATAGGGATCAAAATTCCAACAAAGACGCACAGGGCCTCTGCCTGTAGAGTCTGTGCTGCCTATAAACAAGCCTTGAGTGAGGGTCAGAGCTGGCCAGTGCCTGCTAGTCAGTGAGGCTGGGACACTTCCTCTGACTACCCAGGAACTGAATTCCTGGGCAGTGGGATGAGTGGGTAACAGAGAAGAGACAGCAACTGTGAGGAGGACCTTCCTCATCACCCCAGTGTAGATGTAACCAACCGTCTTATTAAAATAAGAAACACAGAACCAATGTAAAAGAGAAAGCCGAGAGGTCAGAGCTCAGAGCTAAAAATCTTACCTCCAGGTCCAGGTCTTAAAGGCGTATGTCTCCAATGCTGGCTGTATCCCTGAACACACAGAGATCTACCTAGCTCTTCTACCAAGTGCTGGGATTAAAGGCGTGCGCCGCCACCATGCTCTTGCTATGGCTCTAATAGCTCTAACCCCCCCCCCCCCCCCGCAACTTTATTTATTAACATATAATGAAAATCACATTTCAGTACAATTAAAATACCACCATACCCCAGTCTGACTCCAGAGGGCAGAGGAGGCAGAACACAATTTCTGATGCTAGGATATAGCCCATCTGAGTCCAGCCCTGACTTCACCAAGCTGCCAGAGACCAAAATGAGACTAGCCAAATCCACAACAGGTAGGTGAAGATAAGAATTTGGGTACTATATGGATGGTAGGTAAGGCCACCTAGTGGGACACCAAGCCTGTCCTGAAGACAGTCCCCAAAGTTCCTTGGGGACTTTGCATTACAGGTTTCTTAGGGTTTGTCTTTGTAAGACTCCTGTTGCGAGTACTCTGCATGCTTGCTAGTTTAGATGGCAGCTTTGGAAACAGACTGAGCCTGGCAGGGAGGCTATCCTAAAAAGGTAGAGCCCTCCTCTCTGAGTCATTGAGCCAGGTTCTCTGAAATGGACCAACACTAAGTGTTTTGAAGGTCCTCAGCCAATAGACTGACTTGATTAGCAACTAAAGTCAGAGCCTAGCCCTAGATACACAGTAGATGACAGAGAGAAAGGTCGGGATGTGGTGGTGGAGGAATCGGGGCAGGTTTCCCTAAGCCATGCCAGTCCAGAGCCACAAGATGAGTGCTGAGAGCTAGGAATGGAGCAGAGGGTGCCAGTCACGAACCTGATCACTTCCTGAGGAGTTGTGGCTAACCCTCTAGGTCTCAAGAAGTGCCACTTGGCTATTTTAGTAAGAATGTGGGCAAGAGAGCAGTAAAGATGACATCTTTCATTTTAGACTAGAAGATAGAGTGGGCTGGAGTGTCCTCAGTTCTACAAGCCACTGGAACAGCTGTAAGCTCAGGAGGATTGTAATTTGTTCCTTGTATTCCCTCACTTAGAGGCAGCAAGGACGAAGGGGCTCCAGAGAGGCCGCCCACTTCAGGGATTAGTGCTAGAGAACGGCAGAAACCTGGCCTTGCTGGATTCCATCAGTTCATGCAGGACTGAGCCCGGGAGTCCTGGCCCTGGGTTCTCAACACACATGGATGGAGCCCTGTGCTATTTCTGCCCTGACCCAGGGAGATAGATTGTCAGTTTTCGGCCCATCTTCTGACTCCTCCCTCTTGGCATCTGGTAGATCCAAGCAGCTGTTCAAGGAACTGGAAGCCAAGCACAACAGGTGCTCGGAGGTCACCATGATCAGCTCAGACCCCAAGTCCTCCCCTGGCTCGGCTCGCTGGGCCGAGAGCTATGAGGCCAAGTGTGAACGACGTCAGGAGACCCGAGAAAGCCGCCGCTGCCGCCGCAATGAGACCACTTGCCGCCAGCCAGGGAAGCTGCTGAGGACCCAGCACAGGGAGCAGCTTCAGAGAGCTCGGCAGCTCCAGTTCTTCAGAAGGAGAAACCTGGAAGAGGAGAAGAAAGGCCAGGCCAGGGAGCCAGGGCCCTCCAGCAAGACAGATGGAGGGACAGGCCAGGTGACTGTCCTCAAGGAGTCCTTGCCTGGGGACTACAAGACCTCCTTCCCTGGACAGCAGGTGGGATATGTCCGAGAAAACCCTGCTGCAGGCCCAGGGGTGGGGGGTCTGGGAAGTACAAAGGCTGAAGGTCATTAACAAGTGATTTCTGTAAGTCCCTTCCTCAACCATGCAATCAAGTTTCCATTACCCATCAGCCATTGCTCTTTTCGGGATTTTGTTGTGTCTTTGTTCAACTTCTTTTGAAGTGAAGGGAAGGGGGTGGTCCTACACCTGCCTATTAGGAGAAGGGAAATAATTGTACAAACAATCCAAAGCCAATAACTACTATAAGGTCCGGGGTTTTTTTTCCTGAGATAGGGCCTTGCCATGTAATTCAAGATGGCTTCAAACTCATGATCCTCCTGCCTCCCCTTCCTGAGTGCTGGGATTACAGGTGCACCATAATTCGCAGATTCTACTGTTTGTGTTCTCTCAATGCCGAGGGCCTTATGCACAGTGGGCAAGCATCCCGCCACTGAGCCACATCCCCAGCTCTGTGACATCTTCTGCAGCTGTCCATCATTCACTAGAGACTGACTAAATGCTTTTAATATGCCAGGAACACAAGCCAATGTTCTTCGTGTCCCAACATGTATAGTGTGTGTGTGTGTGTGTGTGTGTGTGTGTGTGTGTGTGTGTGTGTGCGCGCGCGCGCGCGCGCGCGCGCCTAGACAACCATCCTGGAACAAAACTGCAAAAAAACCAACTGCCTGTTTACATGGTAACGAGGCCTCTGAAAGGCCTGGCAGAGGGGCAGATGTACCGAGAATGGAAACAGAAAAGGCCGTGAAGTAACTGCCTACCATGGTTATCGAGTCAGTCCATGATGGAATCCTATAGATATTTCTTAGCCTTTGAGTACCGGGTCACCAACATAAACTTTTTAATTTTGTAGAAGAAAACATAAAAAGAGCAGAGAAACTTGTGACTACCACTCCCCCATTGTACCAACAGGTCCCTACTCTGCCCTCTTTCAACACAAAGGCTCAGTGGCTCTGTGGCTCTAGGGAGAGGCAGGCAGCCTCTCTAGGCCTTTCCTCACAGGCAGGAGCCAGAGGCCTAGAAAAGGCCAGATCTGACACCTGTCACTCATTCTTGGACATGGCTGAGTGACTGAGAGCAGAGAAGGAGGGAAGATCGATCCCTTGTCTGGGCTGTGGAGAGACATCCCCTCTGTCCAGGACAGGGAAGAGCAAGCGCAGAGGTCAGCTCACGGATGGGAACCCTTGGGCGGTTTGGTTTCCTAGGAAGGAAGTATCATTTGCTGCTGTGACAAACCACCACACGGAGAGTAGCTTGAACAGCAGAAGGGTGTTTCTTGTCATTTTTGAAGCTCAAGTCCAAGCCCCAGGCTCCAGTGAGTCTGGAATCTGATGAGGAGACTCTTCCCTGTATCCAAACATGGCAGAAAGCAGGCAGAGAGGTGAGTTCTTGCACGGCTCTTCTGGTAGGGCACGAATCTCACTCACAAGGCAGCCACGTTCAGACATAAGGATTTCCCAAAGACTCCATCTCTTAACACCGTTAGAATTTCAACACTGGAGTTTCAGGAAACCCACTCAGTCCACACAGATGTGATTAACAGTTTGCTTGTTTTTCCAGTGCTGAAGGTGGAACCCAGGGCCGTGTACGTGCCCAGCAAGCCTGCTAGCACTGAGCTGCAGCCACAGCCTCTGGTTCTTCTCTCTGCAGTTGTCTGGAAAATGTAAGAGGCCCTTCAGAGTGGCATTCAGCAGCCTTCATCTGCTTTCCAGGTAACAGGGACGAGCTCTGCAGTTTCCCCAAGCCTGCATCATTCCTCCTCAAGCATCCAGAGAGATTTGGATGGCCTCCATTCCTCACACGTGACAGCCTTTCCACCACAGGACTCTGCCAGCAAGAAGCCACTCAGACAGCACCGGGGTGAGAGCACAGCCCTGACCTGTGAGGGCAGCCCAGCTCTCCCGTCCCTCCCCTCGTCCTCCCTCCTCCCCTGCATGCTGAATCACCCTGCCTACCTCTCAGGTACTCAGACAAAGGCAGAAGAGGCACGGCCAACAACAGTAAAGAACGATGCCAGTCAGCAAACCAAGTGAGTTCCTTCGTGTTCCTGACCCCAACGCTTCACTCTCATTCATTCCTCTCCTCCAAATGTTTATTGGGAACACCTCCACTGGACACGCTGAGAATCCTGCCCACCTCAGCTGAGGAGGAGGAAGCCCCTCCCCACCCTACTGCCCTTCCGCAGGGATGCCAGCTGCGGCTGACATCCTGCCTGCTCCCAGGTTTCATTTGGGGCCCATTGTCATGTTTTCCTTCTCTTCCCAGCTGTGGAGTTGCAGTCCTAGACAAGGTAAGAGAACCCTCGTTTGGAGGGGTTTGGGCCAGATGGCGCCTAAGCTCTAGCATTCTAGGATTCCATGATGAACTCAGGCTGGGGTGGAGGGACACCTTCCTCCAGGACAGCCAGATGGTCCTGAGCATAGATGTGGGCCTAGGAGGATCCTGCCAGACCCAAGGCAAAAGAGATCTGCTACATGCAAGCCAGCTAGGGCTCTCTGGTTCTCTGCTTCAGTCCTCCTGAATCTCTTTCTTCTCTCTAGGACATCATCCAGCTCTCCGAGTACCTCAAAGTAAGTAGCACAGTGATGCCTGCACGCAGCTTCCCACCCACTCTTCCTCCAGGTTAATCCTTCCCTTTACATTTTTCCTTCTAGGAAGCCCTACAAAGGGAGCTGATCCTCAAACAGAAAATGGTGATTCTCCAGGACCTGCTTCCTGCTCTGACTCGGGCCTCTGACAGCTCTTGGAAGGTAAGAGTAAAATCTTCAGACAAGGTATGCAGATCTCTATGCATGCCCACCTCGCTTCTCCTGGCATACCATCCAGCAGGGGAAGGGCTGTCCCACTGGGAAGAGGCAAAGGTAGGGGTGCTGGGATGCACAGGCCAAAGGGTCACAGTAAGTGTATCCCTGGGGAAGGCCCAGAACTGAGAGTAGACAGAAGGCCTGCTTTTGAACCAGGGGAAAGAAGAAAGGAAGGCCCAGCCCAGTGGTGTCCTGAGAATTGTCAAGGCAGTGACGTTCACACAGGATCCTGTATTACTCACTTTCTTATTGCTGCCCCCAAATACCTGACAAAAGCAGCTTTTAAGAAAGGGCTTATCCTGTTCATGATTCCAGGGTAGAGTCCATCATGGTGGGGGTTCATGGCTGCAGGACTGTGAGGCAATTGGTCACATTGCATGCACAGACAAGAAGCCAAGTAAGAAAGGCTGGTGTTCAGCTGGCTTCCCTTCCCAATTTTTCCCCCACTGGGAACTCCAGCTGGTGGAATAACACTGCCTCTACTCCAAGTGGGTCTAACCACCTCTGCAATCTAGAAGCTCCCTTGCAGAAATGCCCAGGGGTTCGTCTTCAATATGACTCTAAATGCCATCAGGCAATCAAACTCAATCATCACAGATCCATATCAAGACTCACACAAGCCAGCCTGAATAATATTCAGCCGAGAGAGGACTTCATGGGTGACCTAGTCTGATTTTCTGTTTTCCATGATAGGCCAAGGCCTTGCCCATCATCACATAACTACTTAGCAAGGTCCAGGTCTCCAATGTTGGTCTGTTCATTCTCTAGATAGCCAAAGGCCATGCTCCTGCTACCAAGCACTGCAAATTTGTTCTTTAGGCAGACACCTGCATTTTTTTTTTAAACACCATCTCACTATGTCTCCCTGGATAGCTTAAAACTCTATGTAGGCGAGGCTGGCCTTGAACTCACAGAGATGCACCTGCCTCTGCCTTTGCTTCCCAAGTGCTGAGATTAAAGGCATGCACTGCCATACCTAGCTCAGGCTCCTGCTTCTTAGAGAGTTCATAGTTTTATAAACATGTCACATGCCAAAATAATATTAGACATGAGAAATAAAAGAAATGCTTCCAGGGTGGAGCAGGCTACAGAAGAGAACAAACAGCCCAGAGAAAGAAGCTGGGTCTGTGGACAGTTACAAAGCACTGAGGCAAACGAGGACACAAGGACAATTGTCAAGCAAGAATACGGAGTTGGCACGAGCCAGAACATGGCTTGGTTTGGGACAATGGCTCTCTAACTCTTTTTTATCTCAGGATTCTTTTTATTAATTTTCAATTAATTAACTTTTCCCTAGATCAATCACATTTTCCCCTCCATTCCTCCTCTCCTCTCAGTCCCCCCCCACACACACAACCTCCCCTCTCCATTCCCCCATCCACTCCTCCTCCTTCCTCTTCAGAAAACGGCAGGTCTCCCCATGTATATCAGCCAGCCATGGCATATCAAGTTGCAGAAAGACTAGGCACCTCCTTTCCTATTAAGTCTGGATGGGGCAACCCATCTTTATAATAATTTTTAACTAAAAATTCCAAAGAACTTCTGGTGCATGCCATATTAGAATTTACCATGTTAAAAATTAAAACAGAAATTTAGAAATATTAATTGAGAAATCACAATAGTCAAGCACCATGTGCTAACTTAAGTTATGTATTTTAATGGAAAACTTTGTTTTCAAAAGGAAAAATAGAGAAGTAGCGTGTGTAGTGGTTTTTGCTCTGCCCATGACCTTGGGCTATGTGGTCGGAAGGAGGCAGTGCTTCTTGCATGGCTGTACATTTTCAATATGTAGCTAAACAAAAGACACTAAACTCTATGAGCTTCTAAATTCAGCCTCTTGTGACCACTCTTTTAGTTGAAGCATTTGAAATCTGTCAGTGTCACGGAGACATGTGCTGGAAAGGGAAAGGCCTTGCAGATCCCTTGAAAGAGTCCCTAGGACCTCATGAGTTCAGCAGATGATAAGCAGGTTGGTGCCACCAAAGCCTAAGGCAGAAGGTGTGTTGAGCCAGAACAGACAGCCCACAGGCCTCAGTGCACCTCACCGTAGGAAGGTTTATGCTTAAAGAAGTGAAGCAGCGGGGAGGAGAATGGGGGCGGAACACTCCAAGAAGTTTGCAGACACAAAAGACCACCACTTCCACCCTGCAAGCCCATCCTCCTTACATCAGCCACTGAACCTGGGTTCGGGAGTCTCTCTGGTAAGGCCTCTGCCAAGTCATTGCCACCGGCAGAGCAGGGGCCGGAGCCCGCAGAGGGCATGTCAGGTAGTTTCCAGTACTGAGCTAAATTGTGATCATCTCACCCATTTGTTCATAAGATGCTTGGTAACTTTCAACTCTATGCTGGGGGTTCAGGAACACAGAGAAACAGAATCCTTGCGCTGAAAGACTCACAGTCCAGCAAGGGAGAAACAGAACAGACAACTCCAGTGAGACGAGGCTGCAAGTGTGTGTGCAGCCTGGCACAGAAAGAGGACGATTCTGCCTTAGGTGGAGGAAGGAAGGCTCTGGAAAGAGGCCAATTTCAGCTGGGTGCTAAAGGATGAGTAGAAGCTCACCAGTTCAGAAGTAGCTTGATGAAGAAAAGTGTTTAAGGAGTTAGGGTGTGTGTGGGCCTAGGTGCGGCAAAGCATTGGATATAGTCCAATGTGAAGGACGGGAAGGGATCCTATCTGAACAGCGGCAAAGAAAGACCTCTCTCACACTTTCAGAATAAGAGACTTGAGCCTTCTCTGTTAACCTTAACATGTTTAGGACTTAATGTGTAAACTCCTTTTTGAAGGAAAAGTCACACAAACACACTTACATATTTGTATGTGTATGCATGTGTGTCACAGCAGGCATCTTGCATTGGAGGACCCATGGGATTGCATGCCGCCCCAGGTTGAGAAACACAGTTACGGGGGACAAGGGGCGGAAGTTAACCAGAGTTCAAGTCCTGCACTCTGAAATGCCTGCCTGTCTTTAGAGCAGCTTGGTCACTACAAAACTGGACCGAAAGGAGGGATCTGGTCTGTGTGCATGGCTTCTCTAAGCAGAGGCCTGACTCTGAGTGAAGGGTGGGACCCTACAGAAGCCTAGAGGAGCCTAGGTCAGCTGTGCTTAGTGGGAATGAGGCAGATTCCCACTAAGATACATTAAGAGCTATTTATGTAGCACTCAGGAGTCTGAGGCAGGAGGATTCCAAACTTCAGGCCAGCCTGGGCTACATGTTGAGACCCTGGTGTTTTGTTTCATTTTAAGTCATTTCTTCGATAAACTTGGGAGGGGGGTGTTATTTTAGATCAGACTCCAGACGGAGAGCTGAGGTTCCTCTGGCTGTCACTTCCTCCCTCCCACCTTCCTACCCTTCCCAGGTCTCACATTCACCCTTCTCTTCTTCCTTCCACCCCAAGCTCCCAGCTTCCTGTATTCAAGAAAAGTCATCACTAACAGTTCAGTTGAGGGTCCTTGCTTCTCCCAAAACAAAACACTTCAACTCCATGCCTCCCCGAGAAAGCCTCAGGATCAGTGAAACAGTGGCCCCATTTGGTGATTTTGAGAAAATAACTGAATGAAATGAGGCCAGAACTGGGACTCAGGCCTCAGCCAAGTGTCCACTTTGTCCCTTCCATTTGGTTCCACGTATGACTCTCCAGCTTCTCCTGTAGAGATGTTCATGGCAAGATCTCCACTAGAACCCCAGAGTCAGTGCCCTCCAGGACACTCCCAGAGCTGGGTCTGACCATTGGAACAAAAGGAGCCCTGCCAACAGAGGAAGCTGTGGAGCGCCGCTGGGGCTTTAAGATCTGCAAAGCGAAACTGAGAACTTGAGATGACAGCCCAATGGGGACTGGCTTCGCGCCCTATGTAAACTCCGTTAGAGCAGAGATGAGCCCTGGGATGGGGCTTCTGTGGTGAGGTGTGGTGTTTCTGGAAACAGATCTGAGGCAGGGGACCAAGCAGCAACAGGATCAGAAGGCCTCAGACCAGCACCAGGTGTGTGCGGCCTCCCCGCTGCATTTCTCCACCAGGGGTGGCCTGTCTGAGGGGCTCTGGGCTCCTGGGTTAAGGTCCAAAGCAGCCTATAGGGCTTCTCAAAACTCTATCACTGGTGTCAGCAAAGGGAGATGGGGCGGGGGAGGGGGAACTGTGTGCTCCATTTGCAGCAACTTGGCTTCAGCTTTCCTGCTTGCCTTAGGGAGTCTGGGAAGGCAGGGCTATGGGCCAGAGATTTTGTTCATGCCCTAGACTTGGGTGGCAGCCCCTATCCCTACTTGAAGGGGCTACCGTGAATCATCTTGTATTGCAACATAAATGGAAAAATAATCTGGGGTTGTGCTGAAATGCATAAACACTTGGAAGAGGAAAAATATTGAATGAAAGTGATACTACAGAATAGGGAGCTACCCAGAAGACATTTCAAAGATACTGTCTGGAGCCTGTATTCCTTCCAGGCCAGGAGGAGGCAATCTTTAAACTTGGTGGGCGTGGCTGGCTTTTGCCCCATAGAGTCTGGGCAAAGGAAAGTGCTTGCACTCTGTTGGAAGACCAGCACAGAGAGAGGCAAGGTGGGGCCAGCTGAGTTCAGCGCCTGCAGACTGACAATGAACAGCCCCTTTGGGGAATGCAGCTGCTCTACCAGTTATGCCTGGGCCTGAACAGTGGAATCCTTTGTCCTTCTTTTCCTTTGTCCCAAGCCCTGTGGTTACTGTAAATGCCAAATCCCTTACTCCCTACGCTTTCCCACATGCGACTGAGAAAAACATTAATAGCAGGAGGCACTTTGAAAAATTGTTTTTGGCCCAGGTTTTTACTTTTGCAAGGCCCAGCTGAGTAACACAGGAAGCAGAAAGGGTGGGTTCTCCCCCCTGATCCCCACAGTTAGAAGAATTAGACAAATAAGATCAAAACAGGAGCTCTGTGATACCACTTCCTGCCTTCCCCAGGCACGCTGACTCTGACCCCAGAGGCCCTCTTCTGCCCCGAGTCTTTAGAGCCACGAACTGCCATGGCTGTTCAGTTTGATGACAGGGGCCACAGCATCCAGGCCTGGAGGAAGGTCCCCCAAGTCTCACAGGACTCGGGTGGAGAAGTCAGAGAAAAAGTATGAAAACCACATACAGGTTCATGGCCCTATCTCTGAGAAACATGCTCTTATTAATGGCACCCCCGCCATCCCAGACAGATACACCTGAGGTAAAACTCAAGGCTGGCAAAGGGATGTCTTCAGGTAGGAGGAGCAACAAAGTACAGGAAATGCTGGGGGGTGGGGGAACCCTGAAAACCACCAGAACTGCACCTCTACCCACCCTTCTCTGCTTGGTTCTAGATCAAGGAATGTCTTCAAGTGCCATCACGCACCACACGACCTGGGGCATGCTGTGGGGGAGGGGCACAGGACGACACAGCAGACATACCAGACCTTAGAGTGACCCAGCTCTTGAACACCTTTGGGACTTTCCCAGAAGCCCTCTCACTCTCTCCCTGCACCCACTCCCACTCTGCTAATATCTCTAGGTCCATTTCTCACTGAGTCCTGCTAGGCAGGGAAGGACACACACTAGGACAGTCAGAGTCCTCCACAGCCACAGGCTCCACAGCCTCAGATTCAACCAACATTGCATCAAGAACAACTGAAAGAAAAAAATCCTGTTTTTCTTGTCTTTCTTGTAACTAGTCCAAGTAATACATTATAGATGTCATTTACACGGTATTTCCAGTGTACGGTGAGTGAGCCAGAGATGATTTTAAGCATATAGGAAGATGTACATGGGCCATCAGTAAGTGCTACACATTTATATAAGGAACTTATCATATGAGGGGTATGAGATGCCAGGGCTGCCACTAGAGACCTCTGCCCCACTGTGCTGCCTGGCCTGAGATCGAGGTATCAGTAGTGTCAGTCCCCCTCATGTCCCTCCTGGGTTGCAGACGTCCCTCTCGTCTTCAGGTGGTCTCCCCTCAGCATATCCGGGTCTTCTGATCTCCTTTATAAAGACCCTGGGAAACTAGACTAGGCTCCCTTGACTGCATTTTCACTTCTTTGAAGGCCTACCTCCAAATATGGTTCCATCCGGAGCACTGCAGCTCACTACAGCATTCAAGCCCCAAGGGCGAACACAGTTCGTTCAGTCCAGAGCAAAGAATTGTAGCAAATACAGATTCTCCCCAGGAGCAACCTGGGCAAGGAGAGCAGCAGTGGCGGATGGAGAAGGACCAGAGAAATGACAGCTTAGGAACCTCCCTGTCCTGTCAGTGGCCTTCTCTGATGCCTGGGCCATTTGATAGAGAAACTCTATCAAAGTACAAAGAGGGGCCAGTCTGGATGGAGAGAGAGAGAGGCCAACTTCCCCTCAGAGCTCCTAAGCCACTGTACCTGAAAGGGTTCAGCCCCATGGCGCCCCACAAGCTTCGGCTGTGTGTAACTGGGCTGGAGAAGATGTAGCCTCTTTGTGTATTTTCTGGCCTTAGTTTACTAACTCACCCTGTTTACTTTAGGGGCAGCTCAATGAAGACAAACTGAAGGGCAAACTAAGGTCCCTAGAAAACCAGCTCTACACCTGTATGCAGGTAAGCACCTTAATTTCAATAAAATGAGCATGTCTGAATCTTAGTCCTGCCTTCTAGAAATGCTACCAACTGGAGACTGCCACACTCCTCACTCTGTGTTCACTCTGGTTCCTAATTTGCCACGTCACTATCTCCACTGTTCCTTCTTTGTCTGAGCATGTACCCCTGTACCCCAGGAAGGAATCCCAGCACTAAACATGTTGATGGCTCCTAGGGAGCTGTAGGGAAAGGCCCTTTCTTGGTAAAGGTTCGAACCACACAACCAGTCTCCACAGACCCAACCTGAGGGCAGGTGAAGAGGACATGACAGGAAACTGCAAAAATGATTTTCATCTCAGGAACAAGTTGTTTTTAGCAACAACTTACAGGAAGCAAGAAGCGTAAGAGTTTGGAAGAAAGTGAATCCTGGCTTTCCTTGTTAATATTCAGCTTCAGTAATCTCTTGATTTGGCCTAATTTCAGGTTACAAAAAAAAAAATCAATTCCTCTGACAGGTAGAGAGATATTGAATATGAAAGTGGGAGAGCAGGGGCCAGCAAGATGGCTGCATGGCTGAGGGCACTTGACACCAAGCCTGACAACCCGAGTTCAATCCCTGGAATCCACATAGGAGGAGAGAACTGCACCCCTCACAAGTTGTCTTCTGACCTCTACACACCCTCTGTGGCAAGTGTACACACACACACACACACACACACACACACACACACACACACACACACACACACACACACGGTGTTTCTTTAAAACCATTAAAGAAAATGTAGATAGGCAGGGAATAGATGGGCTTCTCTCATTTAGAGCTAGAGGGATCAGTACTTTCCTACACAGCTGGGAACAGTTTATATTGTGTATAGTTTCCTGGTCTACATTTTGTTTGTTTTTCAATGTGAGCTGCTATGTTAGGCTCTTATTAGCTAGACTATGCCGACCAAACTTGTAGACCAGCATGCAAGCCAGAATACAAGTCTTTAATGTGTTGTTTGAGAAAGGTCTCGTTATTAAGCTGGCCTTAAACTTGTGACCCTCCCACCAACCTCCCAGGGCTGGTGTTACAGACGTGAGCAACTATGCCCAGGTACCCTGCTGATTTTTGAAGCTAGTCGGTGACTATTGTTAAGTGTAATAACTAGGACACCACCATGTTGGACTTCAACCATTCACTCTTCGGTTTGATTTTTAATGTAAATTCCAAAAAGCAGGGCACCCTTTCAGACACAAATACAAAATTTCAGACAGTCCCAAAGTGAAACAAAACTGACTCCTCATGAGCCATTCCTTCATCTTCATTCTCTGGACTCAGCCAGAGGGGTCTAGAAGGCTTCCTGCCTCCCCCAAGTCACAGAGCCGGAAGGTGAAACCCAAGGGCGGCCGACACTTCAGTGGATCTGCAAACCTAGTTTATCTGGTTTGGGGTATTTTCCTTGGTCCTAAAACCAGGGGAAACACCTTGCCAGGCAGTGGTGGTGCACACCTTTAATCCCAGCACTCGAGAGGAAGAAGCAGGAGGATCTCTGAGTTCAAGGCCAGGCTGGTCTACAGAGTGAGTTCCAGGACAGCAGAGCTGTACTACAGAGAAACCCTCTTTTGACAAAACAAACAAACAAAACCAGGGGAACATTCAATGCAAATGTACTACTTCTAGAGCACTAAGTCCTCAGATTCCTGGGATTTCATTTGGGCAGCACTGTGTTCCCCGTTTGGAAACCGTTTCAAGTGGAGTAAGGGAGATTCATCCACAGAGCAGAGCAGTGGAAGCGGCGGGATGAGGGTGGGGAGGTGGGAGGCTCGCGTGAATGAAAATTCCAAAAACATGGGTCCCAGTCTCATGAATGCCAATACGTCAGTGCTCAGCAAAGTCACCACAGCCGGGGATAGAGGAGTTAGCGGAGAGTTAACAGAACTGGCTCATGTTCTCCACCTGGAGCTCAGCAGTAGGGTAGCCAGCTGAAGGGATAGAGGAGGCGGCTGTGGCACAAGTACCCTGCCAATGGCAGGCACCTCTCAGATAGCCTGAGAGCCTCCTCTGCTCAGCTCCAGCCTGAAGAAAAGTCTACCAGACTGGTATCTCTGCCCTGGGGACAAGACCCACATTCTTCTCACGTGTGTGTCCCAGCTGCTGGGTAGGCAGGAGTTCAACGTGTATTTGCTGACTTGCTCCTGGTTTGCAGAAATACACTCCCTGGGGGATGAAGAAGGCGCTCCTGGAGATGGAAGACCAGAGGAGCAGTTATGAGCAGAAGGCTAAGGAGTCGCTCCAGAAAGTGCTGGAGGAGAAAATGAGCGCAGAACAGCAACTGCAGAGTGCACAGGTGGAGACGCTGTGTGGTCCTGGGGCTGGGACCCTGGGGACAGTCCCCAGAGCAGGGGGGGGGCACACACTTTGAGCACGCTCCTCAAATCCACCCTGCATTTTAAACTGCAATATAAACAAATGTAGAGTACGGTGTGCTCCCTTTCTCTAAGCTCCTGCTCCTTGGGAACCTTCTCTCCTCTGGTTTCTCTCAGCTGTCCCTGGCTTTGGCAGAGCAGAAGTGTGAAGAGTGGAAGAGTCAGTACGAGGCTCTCAAGGAGGACTGGAGGACCCTAGGGGACCAGCACAGGGAGCTGGAGAGCCAACTGCATGTGCTTCAGTCCAAACTACAGGTACCAGGCCCTGGGCATGGGAGGGCAAGGAGGGCAGAAGTGGGAGAAAGAGTCTGGTGAGAAAAGATGCTCCCGGGTTGGGCCCCAAAGGCTTGATACATGCAACAAGGAGCTTTCAAGTCTTCACCTACCTAGTACTAGACTCAGTACTGCCCACTTAGTACTAGACTCACTATTTGCCTCTGAATTATGATTCTATACTTAGAAATAATGCCTGCAGTGCTTATGCAAATGAACTAAGTACCCCCTGGAAAAACATTAACCAAGTACAAATGCCTGGGTTGGAATAGTCATTGGGTTGGTCAGCCTACTAATTGCATACTATTCAAACACCATCCCAGAAGAGTACAGAGCACAACTGCCCACTGTTTTACACACAATAAATGTTACTAATTTATTTACATATGCTAATACATCCTGCCAACGTGCTCCTTAACAAATTACAGTAAACCCTTGGCATACTCCAAAGTTCTACACTTTCAATCTGTCACTTTAGAAAATCTAATTAACCTCCATAAGCTTGTTTCCTCATCAACAAAATGTGGGTAATAGTCTTTCTATCACAGTATTGTCACATGTATTAAATATGGATAGCCACACATAGTCTCTGGTACATATGAGCACTTGACACAGGTTAGTGATTACTTTGCATGGGTTGCCTCTGGGTGGAGACCTAACATTCCAAGCTACCTAAAACGTAGGAGTTAATCCATTAGGGCTTGTCAATCATCTGGCTAATGAACCACCTCTCTGGAAGGCAGACTCACCTTAACCCATGCAAAAGAAGGAAGAGTAATCATCCCTTTAATAAGACAGTGCACTTTCCCTTCCCAGAAAGCCTGCCGCTGGTGTGCTCACTTACCAAGCCATAGCCAGGCTGCTGGGCTAAGTCTGCCCATTTTTCTGAATTTCTCAGAAAAGTACAACTTTCATCTCTTCTTTCTTTCTAATACTTGCCAAAGCCAAGGCATGCTTCCAGAACACTCTGGGCTTTCTTACTCTTTTTCTCTCACGTTATTCTCTCTCCATCCCCTTTGCCATATGGCTGTTTCTAAACCTCCACCCCTAACTCAAAAGGCATGGCTTTCTTTTCCTCTTCTCCATCTTTGTCCTCCACGCAGCTGCTGAGATTACAGTATGCCCACTCTGTTTTTGTCATCATTGTTATTGTTTGGAGTGTTTTGTTTTGTTTTTTTCTTTTTTAGCCAAGAAAAAGCTTTCTTCAGAATCTGTTCTCTCTTTTTTTTTAATGGTTACAATGTTTCTTCAGTTTTTTTTTATTCTTGAGATTTTAATTACATTTCTCCCTTCCTTTTCCTCCCTCCAAATCTGCCCATATATCATTCCCTGCTCTCCTTCAAATATATGGCCTCTTTTTCATCAGTTACTATTGCATGCATATATGTATATGCATATATATTCCTAAATATGAACTGTTGAGTCCATACACTACTTGTATGTATGTTTTCAGGGCTGACCATTTGACACTGGGGAAACCACCTCTTCTGCTCCTGGCTTTCCTCAGGTGCCTGTAGTTCTTTGTGCAGGATTGAAGCCTCCTGGGCTTTTCCTTATCCAGTGTGGCATATCCATTGGTGTCTTCCCTGTTCACTTCACATTCGAGCAGTCATGCTGGTGAAACTTTATGGATGTCATTTCTGATGTTACTAGGAGACAGACTCTCACGGCAAACTCCCTGATCCTCTGGCTCTTACAGTATTTCTGTCCCTCTCCTGCAATGTTCCTTAGGTGCCAGAGTTGTTTTGTACATTTATTGAGACTGGGCTCCACAAGAAGCATTTTGATTGGCTGTGGTTTTCTGTAGTGGGCTCCATCTATTGAAAGAGAAGATTCCTTGATGTGTTCTTGAGTTTTTTTATTAACAAATCTAAGAACTCAAGAAAGGAAGCCCCAATTTCCCCAATAACATATGGCACCCTAGGTGGGGCTCCCCAAAATCTTCAGTAACACATAGGTTTCACTGACTTAGTTTGGAACTTTGAGGATCTGCCCCCAAAGTAGATCTTTATAAATTCCCCCAAACAGGAATCAGAAAAAACATAGTTGATGAGAGAGGGTGTGAGACTTTTAGAGGCACAAATCTCACTGGCCACACAGCACATGGCATCCACATGGCAATCTCTGCGCTCTTCTCCCAATCATGTATAAGGCAATTCTTAGGAAAGTGTTGTAAGGTTTATAAACCATAATTCTCTGTGAAAATATTCCTAACTACGCCTCTCCCTCAACAACTGATCATGCTAAAAGTAAAGACAAAGAGAAATATCTAGAAAAGTTCTGACTTGGTATGCCTTGATGTGGAGATCTGTCAAGGCATCAGGACATTCTCCCCTGTAAATATCAAGTCAAATGCACTTTAGAAACATGTAGAATAGAAAACAAAGGGAAGTGGAGAAAAGTTTCCATTTCCCTGAATCCCCATCTCTAGAGTTCTACTGTTTTCGGTTCCATGGCACCTGCTCTGTCTCCACCTACACTGACCTCCTGCTGTGTGGCTCCTCCTCCTCTCAGGGAGCAGAGAGCAGAGACTCACAGATGAACCAGGCCCTGCGACGTTTAGAAAATGAGCACCAGGAACTACAGGCCAAGATGGAGCGCCTGCAAGGGGACAGAGAGCAGCAGAGCTCTGACACCCAGGACCTACAAGGTACTTCTTGGGGGTCACAGGATCATGAAAACCACAGCTGTAGGAGTTCAGAGAGGGGAGGCTGCGGGGAGAAGCTCTGGTCTTCATTTCTGCTTGGCCTTATGATTGCATCTTTCTGTGAGGGAAAGGCGGGGTTCTACCTTCATTCCCCTAAACGAACATCACTTGTGCTTCACTAGACTTTGCACACTCTCTTCTCCAGCCCGTGCCTGTGGGCCAGACCACAGCTGCCCCCAAACTAGTCACATGCTGAGGCCATATTCCTAATTTGAAAGGGAAAGGTTAGCACAAACACTGGCAGAATGAAGGTTTCCCGGCAGTGCTGGTGTGGGCTGAAGGGACCCACGAGTGTGTGTACACAGCACTGTGATGTTCATGTGTGGATGGTGGCCTTCCTCTTCAGAACTGAAAGACACTTGACACTTCAGAGACCACAGAGAGGACAGGACGCGTCTCTCGGTTCCGCCCTCCTGCGCTTCTATTTCAGTCTGCATCCATTCTTTCACTTTCAGATCAGCTAAAGAGGTCAGAGGAGGAGAGACAGGTCCTGGTGAGCAGAGTACAGCAGCTGCAGAGTAAGTGTCTTTTTCGGTCCTATACCTGCACAGGTGGCTTCCGGCAGGCCTGCCCACAAAAGGCATTCGAAGGAAGGCTGGGCTCCAGGCTCTGGTGTGTCCTGTTTTGGTGCACTCTTGGGCCTACTTCCTGCAAAAACAGGGTCATTTGCATAGCTCTTCACAAGTTATATGGTTTGTTTCTTTCCCAAGTTATATATTAACATCTGTTCTTGTGTTTCCTCTCTGTTTTCCTCCCTGTCAATGACAACCATTTACATTTCTACAAGAATTTGCAGCTGTGTGTGTGGTGTGTATGTGTAACGTGTGTAGGTATGGTATGTGGGGAGGGTTGTCATGTGTACTGTAGTGTGTGCATGTGTGGTGTGTATGTGTGGTGTACATGTGTGTAGTGTGTATGGGTGCCCATGAAACATGCACAAGGGGGCTGAAGGGTGTTGAGTATCTCCGCTCTCACTCTCTGCCTTGGTCCCTTGAGAAAGGGCTTGTCACTGTTTCCAGCTAGGCTAGCCAACAAGCCCCAGTGATCTTCCCTTCTCTGCCCCTGGACCTGATAGCATTAGGGTAACAGGGACTGGTAGTGTTGCCCAGTTTTTTACGTGGATGCTGACTAGTTAAATCAGGTCCTCATGTGTGTACAGCAAGAACTGTTGCTCACCCACTGCCCCAGGCGCAGAACTATCCATTCTAAGAAATGTTAAGCTTTCTAAGATGATTGTTTTCTTACACATTCTATGTATTCACATGAACATGTCACTCAGATCTTTTCACTAGAGGTGGTTCAGAAAATGAGCATTCACCAAACCCCTACATAAGATCAGGCATCCTGAACATATGCACAATATGGGTACACAATAATAGGGGTACACAATAAGCAAAAGGTAATCGTTTAAGAAACTTCCATTCTAAGCAAGTCCAGGGGTAGGGGTTCCATGAAAAAGAAATCAATGTATGTCAAGTCACAATAACAACTATAGAGAAAAAGAAGCAGATTAAAGGTCAAATTAGTCATTGTTGTATAGAAGGTAACCTGAGAACGTGTCCCTTTAAAGTAACAATTAAGCAGACTCACAGACATGTAGGAGCTGACATAAGGATGGCATATTTGTAATGAAGGACCATATTAAGTGACTTGGACAAAAATGAGCTGTTTCACAGGACAATCAAGCTGTCCAGAGGGTTGGCGCCTTCTGAGGTGAGGGCCTGCCCCAGGCCTCTCTTTAGCTTTGCAGGCGGCTGTCTTATGTGTCTTCATATCCCTTTCCCTGGAGCACATGTGGGTCTAAGTATCCCCTTTCTTATAAGAATACCAGTTATCTAGACTAGGGCTCGTGTTAATGACCATATTTTTACTCAATTGCCTTTTCAAAGACTCCATCTCCAAGGAAGGTCACATTACAGGAGTTAGAACTTCAACACAAAAATTCTGAGGAACAATATTCAGTCCCTGACAGATGGTAACATCTGCAATGAGTCCTTACAGTAGGTCTGCTAGCATAGACAACTTCCTTTTTTCTCCCAACAGGTCTGCTTCAGAAACAGTCCTTACACCATCACGAACAGGAGAAACTCTTAAAGAAAGGTCAGCAAATTTATTCCCACTAATGTCACTCTTCTTTTGTCTGCCTAGAGTATGGGAATGGACTACATGGCTTCTTGGGGTCCTACCCACTGCTGAGAGTCTGTGAAGTCAGGGAGGTAGGGAAATGTTCTGAGAAACTCTCACTGACCTGGATACTTTAGTCAGCCTTCTACTCTGAGAGGTACATAAACTGTGGGAAAGGGTTTCTACTTTCTCTGAAAACATTGTCTATGTTGAACATTTCAATAAATTGATTTTGAACTCAGAATTTCATGTCAGTTTTTACACAGTTGACTTTACAAATCACATCCAGCTTCTCAGCCCAACCACACAGCACACCAGAGTCCTCTCATCAGCCACACAGAGGCCCCGGTGGCTCCTCAGCTGTCCACAATACCTAGTCTGTTGTTATATTCTCACAACTATTGGGGGTAATAGAGGAGAATGTAGAAATGATTGTGCCCACATAGCACAGACATGAAAATAAAGGTCTCTGGTCATATAAATTAAGGACTTAACTCAAACAATAACCCAGAACTTGACTCTAGTCCAGTGCTCTTTTCTCCAAAACTGACTACAAGGTGGCTGAAAACCCAGCTTTAAAACATTAAGAGGCGTCTAGAATGATTTCCATTTTCAGGGCACAAAGGTGAAAAGGGTGCAAAGGACACAGAATTATACAGAAGCATTTGGCAAACCTACATGAGAAACTAGATACTTTATGGCAATAATGGAACAATTTCAATTAGTAAGCACTCACTAAAACTAACAGATTAAGACAAATTCAAAGAAAAATAAGCTGTCAACCTTCAAGGAGCCCAAGCCCAGCTGTGTATCTAGGTCACAGGGTGTACCAGAGTGGCTGTCCTGGAACTCACAGATCCACCTGCCTCTGCCTCCCAAGTGCTAGAATTAAGGTGAGCATCACTATGCCCAGCACATCAGAGTTTTTAAATGCAGAATGTTCTACTCCGTTCAGTGTAGACAAGGACAAACCTGCCATCTCCCTATTCTCAAAACCCTAAGTTCTCAGTGACAGGGCCAGCCCTCACAAACAAGACTGTCACTGAGACTCTGGCTGCTTTTTTAGATCAGGCTTTACCTGTGTGGAATCCAAAGCGCTCCCTTGATGAAGGAAAACCGGAGAGTACAGGGGAGGAGAAAGACTGGGAACTCAGAGACCAGCTACAAAAGGAGACATCTCAACTCCAGGCCAAGGAAAATGAGGTGAGGAAGTGACCTCAGAGTGTAAGGGCTCATCCAGAATGTGAGTTGCATCCACATTGAGTGCTCATCCAGACTGTGAGTGCTTATCCAGACTGTGAGTGCTCATCCAGACTGTGAGTGTTCATACAGATTGTGAGGATTCATCTAGGTTCGTGGTTCCCAACCTGTGGGTCACAACCTATTTGGGGTAGCATATCAGACATTTACATTATGATTCATAACAGTAGCAAAAATACAGTTTTGGAGTAGCAATAAAATGTTATGGTTGGGGGACACCACAAATGAGGCACTGTATTAAAGGATTGCAGCATTAGGAAGGTTGAGAATCACTGATCTAGACTGGCAAGAGCAGGAAAACCTTCTGGGAGGCAACTGGGAAACAGGAACTTCCAAGCTTAAATTGTGACTGAATGCCCGCACATGTTCATTTTCCTCCACAAATGTCTTTGCTCTTGGAGAGACTTGAAATCTTCCTCCTTCCTAATTTATAACAATCCCTACCAAGGTTATATTGGTAGCCTATTAGGAAGTCAACCAGAAGATAAAAACATTTGGCAAACACATTCCCTTCTTAAATTCCAACACATACTAAGTACAGCAGTGCTTTTATCTTACATCGTATCTTTTAAGTAGCAAACACTTTCCTAGGAACATACTTCCCTTGGTAGCGTGCAGAAGCAACTAGCTCCCAAGGAAGAGAGGCTTGTCCTCCAACTACTTTTAAGTCTATGGTGCTGTAGGAACTTATTTTTTAGTATGCCCACTTACAAAGCACTTTCACAAAGTTGTGTAAAAGCATTTGCATGTATTGGGGCCAGTAAGCTGGCTCAGCAGGTAAAGGTACCTGCTGTCAAACCTGATGACCTAAATTAAATCCCTGGGACCCACATGGTAGAAGACCAGAAGTAACTCCCAGGGTTGTCTTCTGACTCCCACACATGCACTGTGATATTAGCATACATATACACATACATACATGCATATATACATACATATGCACACACACAACAAATAATGTAAAAAAAAATATTTAAGCATTGCCATGTGTAAAATGTAATATATTCAGCATAACCAATCATATAACTGAACATTTTCCAGATAAACTATGTAAATGGGAGGAAGATTAAAACCTCTGAGAAGAGTGGGAAGAATGGAAGGTGAAGGAGTACAGTACTCAGGGCAGTCCTCTTCCAGAGCCATGTCCCAAACTGAATTGGTGACACTGTTCTGTCGTCCCCAGTGCAGAGAGCTGCATTCAGAGTTAGACATCCTCAGTGACAAGTAGCTCTCCTGTCTTCGAAAGCTACAGCACTGTCAAGAAGCCCTGAGCCACAGCCAGGAGCTGCTGGCCAGAGTAAGAGCGCCCATTCCTCTCTACAGCCCTCCATGACATTGGGGCAGTTCCCATTCCTCTCTACAGCCCTCCATGACATTGGGGCAGTTCCCATTCCTCTCTACAGCCCTCCATGACATTGGGGCAGTTCCCATTCCTCTCTACAGCCCTCCATGACATTGGGGCAGTTCCTTTTTAATGCCCGGTCGTCTATATCAATCCACACCAACATCTGGTCATTCTGTCCTGTTCCACCTGATTCACATTGTGCCAACAATGATGATGTGAAATAATATGAATATTATTAATAAATAGGAAAGAAACGCTGTCTAGATCTGCCCAATATTCATGCATCTCTTGAGTCTGTAAGACACTAGATGGGGTATACTCTGAACACCTGACATGTTCTAGATCCAAAACATACTGCTCATGCACAAGCATGATCCTCAAAGGCTGCAGGTGATTTTGTAGCATTTGGAATTTGGGATTTAGGATGCCTTTCTATTAGATCTGCTCAACTGGTAAAGTCTATACAAATATTACAAAATGCCAAAAAAAATTTTTTTGAAACACTTCTAATCCCAAGCATTTCAGAAAAATGATACTTAACCTGTGTTGACTCAAGTATGAAAAATACTCTTTTGATTTATTGTGAACATGACAAAGACAAGAGGAAGACTTAAAAATCACTGAGGCACACAGTGTTATTTTGCTGAATTATTTTCTATCTTTGAATATTCATATCAGCCTTTAAATATCTGTCTGCTATTGGATGTACATCTCTAGGTCACTAGTAAAGTGGTTTTATCTCAAGGGAAGTGACAGAACATGAGGAGACACAGAAAAAGTCTTTTCTGCCACCGACGTGAGGTTTTCTCAGGGGTTAGAACACCAAACAACTATTCTCGCCCATATTTCCTCCAGCTAACTCACAGATGCTCTCTCCTGTCTCCATCTCCTTCCACACAGCGGCAATGTGGCCAATGGCTCCCGGTGCTGATGGTGGTGATTGCTACGGCACTGGCAGTGTTCCTGGCAAACAAAGACAGCCTGGTGATCTGAGTAACTTCTGGCATCTTTCTGGGGTAAAGTTCAGAAGGAAACAACTCCATAAAAAACTTGAGTTTGGGTACCTTACAACTTGGGTTCTCCCTCCAAGAAAATCCAGATTCCTAGTTTTAATTTTTTTCATCACACTGTAAATAAACTTTATCTCACAAGACTATTCTTCAGAACTGTCTATTCCTGAAAACCACAGCACAAGTATGACACTTAAACATCACAGTCTCATATCCTAATTCAATTAGAACTACATAAACATTCCAAGTACCCAGTCCTTCTCCTTTCCCCTAAGGCACCATCCAAGGGTACATTGCTTAGTCTCCACACAGCTCCTTCTCCCACTCTCTTTTCTTCTGTTTCTTATTCAATGACAGACAAACAGACACCTCTGCTAAATACGTGGGAACTCCTAATATAGAAACGGAAAACATGCCACGGCTGACAACAACTATCCCCATTCACACATGTGGTCTAGTGACTGAACACTTAGGAGGATGCTAATCTTCCACCCAGAGGTGAGCATTCACTGATACCTTCTCAACCAGCAGAGTTCAGTCAGAGGGCCACAGCAGGCAGTGTGACTATCTCAGAGGAGATGCTGAGGGCACCAAAGTCACTCTGAGTCCTAAATCGGGTTCTGAGTTCCTTCTCCCAGGTGCTTAGAAAGTTCCTCAGGGCTGGGAACAAACTCTCTGGAACACTAAAGGAGTAGAGCAGAATTGGAGGTTGACCAGGCAGCCATGAAACCTGAACAGTGAACACCCGCAAGGGGGTCATAGCTAAGCAGTTGCCACCTCCATGGTTCAGGTGAAATGTGTAAGAGACAGGATAGCCCAGGAGTATCCCAAATACAGTGCAGAGATTCCAATCTGAGGAATGCAGCTTGCTGTAGGAGACTCCCAGAGACCCATCCTTCTGCAGTCCTTGAAAATGTGTGATGATCTCAGCGATGAGAGATTTCAAATCCTGGAGCTGGTCCAAAGAACAGACAGAAGGATGGGGCTGTGAGCAGGAAACATCCACTAAAGCTGTGGTACCCAGCAGTACCTGCTCCAAATGCTGACAGGCATGCTCAGGACTGACAATGAGGTTGTTCTCTCCAATCTCAAGAATGTGAAGTCCCAGGGTCAGGAAGCCCAGCCCCTGCAGCGCCTCCAGGTAGCTCTGGAGCGCCAATACTCCAGCAGAATTGCAATCATAGAGAACCGCTGGCTTCAGCCCGCGGGCCACAGCCAGCACCTCTCCGGCTAGGTGAAGACAGACAGCTCTCGGTGGGCTCTTTCTCTTTCCCGTGCCCAGGGTCTCCTGAGCAGCTGCCACCAGCAGCTGAGGGCGTGGTGTGGACATGAGTTCTGGAAGTGGATCTGGAAGTTACATGAAGCATGGCCTTAGCTAGCCACGGTTCAGGTTCCACCACTTGAGGGAGAGCCTAGAAACAATGTGAGGGGGAGTCATTAACAGTCAAGATACCAGTGCTACACCCCATTTCTCTGGCAGACTTAAGTTTCCCGAAGCCATGCTTCTGGCTTCTAGCCACATTTATATTGTCTCTGGCTTCGATTCTAACTTTTACCTGGTGCAGTTTATGCTCTGGGATTCAAACCTTAATGCGTCTGGCACAGTCTCTGGTAAAAGTTTCCGCCATTTCTCCCCAAACTGCCCTTCTGGGACAGAGCTCTGAGCTCCGAACCTAAGCTTTCCACTGCCAACTCCCCTTTCTCCCACTAAGAAGAGTTCCCTCAGCAGCCTGAGAAAGAATGCGGAGTAACCATCGCCTCACCCTTAGACACACGGGAAGTGAGAGCAGCTACAGGTGGGGCAGGGCCACATTTTATCACTGCTGGGCCCGCCTTCCCTTCCGGGAAGACCCGTTCCCTCCACCACACGTACCCACGCGTGAGATTATTAGGGACTAGTTACATAAGGTAGCGCTCTGACTCAAGACACTGGGCTTGCATTTCCGCTGCAGGTTCGGGGACGCAGGAACTCATTCCGGCCCCCTGCCAGCGGCCAGGAAGGCAACTGACTGTCCCGTGCCCCACACAAAACTGCGAAAACCCCACGGTTATGAACAAGGAGCCCCGGGAAAGAGAGCCTGACGCACATGCGCACCGCCATACTCGGTCCTTCCGTGACGTCATTCAGAGCGCGTACGCAAGCCGGAACCATCGACGAGGCCATGAACGGGATGGGAAGTACAGCCACCCTAGACCCACCCCTTCCGGTAGAACAGAAGCCCGCTAGCCGGCCGGGCGGAAGTGGAAGGTAGTATCCGGAACCTGCTGCTGTCACTCCGCGGTGCAGCGGGGACACCGCTTCTGTGGGTAGCTCTATAAAGTTGTTTTTGTTTTGTTTTGTTTTGTTTTTCAAATGTCCCTAAATCCTGGACGTGAAAGGTTGAGTGCCGAGACCGTGAATATTCACTCCTTTTTAAAAAATGTCTTGTGTAGACGCGTGCTACAGCGCAGCGTCAGTTCTCGCTTTCACCTATAAGTGGGTTGGGGGATTGAACTCAGGAAACCAGCCGGCTTAGCGAGTGCTATTAACTGCGGAGCCAGTTCACTAGCCCAGTATTTTATTATATTATTTTACTTTGACAGCGTTTTGTGTAGCTGGGCTGACCTGGAACGAGACTTCTCTCTGGTTTATGCCGTGCTGGGGACTGAGCTCTGGACTTTATACTAGACAAACACTAACGGAGCTACCTCTGCAGCCTTGGGTATTCACTCTCAGTGTGCCTAGGCGGGAGAGGTATTGCATTGTACAAAACAGCAACCCTATCTCATGGACCTCAAGGCCCGAGAGTCCAGTTTGCTGATCATTTTATTAAGAGATTTATCTTTATTTTCATTTATATGTTCGTATGTGCGGGTGCCTAGGAAGCCAAAGAAGGGAGCAGGATCTCCCGGAGCTGAAGTTAAAAGTGTTGTGAGCTGCACAACATGGGTTCTGGGAACTGAATTCAAATCTTTGGAAGAAAAGCAAACACTCCTACCCGCTGAGTCATCTCTATACCTGCACTGTTGTGCCTTTTCGAGACAGTGTCTTGCTATTGCCCTCAAACTTCTGACAGTCTTCCTGCCTCAGCCTTCAGAGTGCAGCGGTTAGTCTTTCCACCACATTAGGGTTCAAATAAGAAATGAAGATCTGGAGGACACGTGGATCAGATGGTGGTGTACCTATCCGTGGAGCCAAAGTGCCACCATTTTCATGAGTTCAGCTGTGTGGTCTTGTAAAATCATTGCAACTAGGCTTAACTGTTGACATTCCCATACAGAAAGAGGGTCTTGGGACCCTCACTGGAGTATCTAACCACTCTTCCCAGCCAGTTGTGTGTGATTCTGCCCTATCTGAATGTTGCCTTAAGGAGGAATTTAGGCTGGGAAAAAACTAGGGAGGGGAATGTCATCTAGGAAGCCATAGAAGAGTTAACATCCATACTAGATGCAGAACTTCCATCGAGACTGCGTTTTGTTTTGTTTTGTTTTTGTTTTGTTTTGTTTTGTTTTGTTTTTCAAGACAGGTTTTCTCTATATAACAGCTCCAGCTGTCCTGGATCTCACTCTGTAGACCAGGCTGGCCTCGAACTCACTAAGATCCACCTGCCTCCGCCTCCTGAGTGTTGGGATTAAAGGCCTGCACCCAGCTTGGCTGCTTTAGGCCACCCACACTCCTGCACATAACCCCTCACCTGTAAGTAAGCCTAATAGACTCACTGGTTCCCCAGATTGACTTTGGCGGAAATGTAGCCCCATTTGTCACTGGGACCTTAAGGGAAGTAGCTGTTGCCTTTCCCCTTATCCCAGAGAAACAGATAATTAGGAAGGACAAATACTAACATAAAAAACTAAAACCTTTTAAACTACCAGCAATTTAACCTCTATCTCTGTGAAGGGAAATCTTTGGTTTCTCTGTGTAGCTTTAGTGCCTGTCCTGGATCTCGCTCTGTAGACCAGGCTGGCCTGGAACCCACAGAGATCCGCCTGCTTCTGCCTCCCGAGTGCTGGGATTAAAGGTGTGCAATACCACTCCCGGTTTGAAGGGAAATCTTAAGAAAACTCTAGCCTGGAAAAAATAGTTCCCATTTGTGAGCAGCAGAAAGCAGACCTGGCCTGGAGGTTGGCTTTACCTCGCTGGTACCTTCAGATGGAAAAGGACCAACAGCACCTAGGGAAGAACAGTTGCAGGGCCTGCCAATCCAACTTAGGTTCTTAGCTCAGAGGGAATCAGATACTCAAAATTGATACAACCAGTACTCTAGCTTTATATTTTTCCCTTTCCAAATTTATTTTATATCCCCACGGTAGTTAGCAATAAATCTCCAAATTAAAAGACTTAGTTCATTTATTACAGAACAAATATCTGAGAACACACCGTATCAGACACTGCTGGAGACCTGAGAGTAAATCCAAGACAAACAGTCATGTAGGATGCAGATGGTGAGGAGTTTACACAGAACACAGTTACTCTGAAAGTTTAAGATGCTATGCAAACAACCAGGGACTTAATTATGGGGAAGAGACCAGATTTGACATTTGCCCTCCCAGTTTACCTGCAGTGGGTTCTTTTTAACTTTGAGTTAATCTAGAGTGCACACTGAGGAAAAGGAGGAGCTAGGGAAAATCCTCCTCCCTTCTGAGTCTTCAGAGGAGAGCAAGGGAGAAGACAGCTAGCGAGTGAATGGAAGAGACAGGAAACTGAGCCCTAAGAAAGGATACCTGGTGTGTATTAAAACCATCGAAAGCTTACTGAAGATGATCAGAGATGCCTGCATGTCATGTACTCTCCCAGCATTCTGAAAAAGATGCAAGACAAGGAAGGTAAGCCCAAGTAAGTAAGCCTCACTGTCACCCAAGATTGGGTTGAGCTTTTAGACTCTAAATCCATCCCAACTTTCAGTGCCTTGAAAAGTAGAAGGTGTTGTTCTTAGTGTAAGGGCAGCAGACTATGCACACGGGCGTAGGCCCTGTTACATGAAACAAATAGACATCAATATTCAAAAGGATTGGGGCCTATAACCAGAGATACACATCTGAGTCTTGGAATTCAAACTATAAGAAGGGACTGGGGCAGATACTCTGTAAGACACAGTGCAGTGCTCTACACTGCTCGTCTCCATTGCTCACAGCAAGACATATAAGCAGGTTTGAGCCTTTCCCAGAAGAGCACTGGCGAGATCTTTAACATACATAACACCTCTTTCTTCCCAATTGGAAAAACCCAGATGTCGGGAAGACCCTGGTATTCTCTACACAGGAACCATCCCTTTTGTTGTCTGAGTGTATCCCAGATGCCCAACACCCTCCAGGTCATCTTCAGAGAAGGACTCAAGAAAAAAGGAGAGCTTCTACCCTGAGTACACCATGGAGTCACATGCACTCACCCACCCCACACAGAAGGTAGTATGAGTGGTGACAAAAATCACACCTGACAACCATTCTTTCATGGAATCCCAGGCCTTCCCTGTCACCAGCTTCCCCAACACTCACTTTATGAGCTTTAACTCCACAGGTTGGGTGACTTTCAGACCTTGGCATCCATTTCTATTTAGATCTCAAACTGGTTCCTAGGCAACCAGTCAGCTCCTCTCCCTCTTACTTCCCCCAGCAGGGCGCCAGCTGACTGTACTAGCAGAGCAAGTCAAACAGAGCTCAATTCAGGACAGATCAGTGCTTCAGGAACTTGGATGAAAGCAAGAGGGGGGGGAGGATGGTCTAAGAACAATGCAGAAGGGTCCTGTTCCAGGCAGTTTTGTTTTATACAAGTAGAGGAAAGTAATCAAGTCAGAGTTTTAAGGCTGAATGCAACTGGGCATCATCCCAAACCTTATCTATTTACACGTGATACATCTGAAGCCCTCAGGTTAAATGACCAGCCTCCTGGAAGTGCAGCTGCAGCTAGAACTCTGGTGTCTAAACTCCCAAATCAAATCTCTCCTACACCCACTGTGGGAGATCTAAGAGGAACCAACCCCTCAGAGGGATAGTATCTCGATAAATTAGAGCAACTTAAAACTAGGCATATTTGGAAAGTCACAGACCTCTGGTGATGTTAGAGAAAAGAGACTTAAAAGTTGGTTAAATTTGAATAAAAAAATCCATATGTACAATATAAAAGAGAGGAGAGAAGAGGACACACATAGCAGTCAGGATCACTGGGCAGGCAGGGCAGGGGGCAGCTGCATGCTGGGGGCAGGTTGCATGGGCTGCCAGCTCTCCTGGGTTTGAAGGATGCGGTACAGCTGTTTGAGCTGAGCAACGATGTTATCTTTGATGTCTGGAGTGGAGATCTGCAGTCGGACACTGCCACTGTCAAAGGACCGGGTGAAATCACCAGAAAACATCTCATAGATCATCCGAGCCACCACTGGAATGACCTGTTCAGGCAAGAGCACATGAGTTTCTGCTGAAGAACAGGTATTTTTAAGTAGCAGGAGAGCCCTGACATTGATGAAGAACCAATGAGTCCCTGAGAAGGCCCCTCCCCACCCAAACATCTAAATACTGGTGAAGGGCTGTATTTTCCCTAGTCAAGGTTCACCCTAGAAACTGGTTAATTCGAGGTAAGAAACCTGAATGCAAGCATCATTCCACATGCCTGACTAGATAGCTGCATAGCAAAACTGTGAATCAAGTGGTATTCACTGCCTAACTAACTTGGTACCTAACTCCATGCACAACCCTAAGTAGACTTGCTACCAGAACCAAGTAAAACATGGCTACCTCTTACAAACTTGGCCAAAACGTTTTATAATACAAGATGGAAAATGTTACATCTCATAAGATGTTAGCAAGACCCTAACATCAGCAGGAGGATGAAAGGAAAAGTGTCCATTGAAGTGTCGGCCCATGATCAGAATGTGGTATTCTTATCCAGCACAGTCCTGCTGTGCAAAGCGTAAGTCTGCTGCCTCTCTGAGGGCATTAATGCACATGCGCCAGCCGATGCTCCACCAAGACTCGTCCCAGATGAAGGGCTGAAGCACCAGCACAAGGAGTTGCGGACATCGTCTTATCTCCTCACCTGAACCAAGATGAGCTTCCTCTCCAGGGGTTTCCCATCCGGCCATTCTTCCCCGAAGCATAAGTAGATCTCAAATGGTGGCTGCTTCTCTATCTGTCCTTTCTGGTGGGCAATGAGCTCTGTAGAAGATGGGAAAATACTTCTGGATTGTTCTCTATCCATGTCAATAAATGTCATCTTTCATGCAGCCCAGTACAGTAGCCACAAGCCACATGGGCTATTGATTTTAAATTAATTAAAATTAAATAACTCTTTAGTCATATCAGTCATATTTGCATGCTCACCAGATATATGTGACCAATGGTTACCAAATTGGACAGGACAAAAATACAACTTTTCTGTCATTTCAGAAGGTTCTACTGGACACTGAGGATATAGACTTGGGGTTCAAGCCACATTGTAAGTTGGTATCTCAATACTTTTCCTAAACTTGCCTCCTTAAATTAACCACTCAAATATTTCCGGAAAGAAGAGTGTGAGTTTTGCGGACCATGATGAACAAGGTGAACCTTCTGGAGTGAAAGATAACCTAACATTTGGGGTCGGGGGGAGGTAACTGCAGGACTGTTTCCTCTGTCCCTGAGGGAGCCAGTGGATGGAGGTACCAGCAGAACTGTTTCCTCTGTCCCTGAAGGATCCATAACCAACCTCAAAACACCTTCCATGAAGACAGCCTTGGATCGCAGCTCCCTTTGTGACTGTCTGAGTCCCCGTCCTGGCTTAGAACCAGGGCTCTCTTCTCCCTTTACGTTTTGCTATGCCAGGAAAGCTTAGGAGGGGAGGGAGGAGGAGAAGGCAGAAGGAGAAAAATGTCCAGGGGTCATCTCCCAGTATCAATCTTCTAAAAACAGACTCACCACTCAGGAATGTTTCCAGACAAAACAACTTGACCTTCTTCTGCCTCTCAATCAGGTTAGGAGCAGCAAGCGAAGGGGCGCATGGCCCGGACCAGTACACTTTGCACTGGCACAGCCGGATGGCGTAAATGGCGTGTCCGCTGACCTCCAGGATCAGTCCCCTGTCCATGACATCCAACAGCTTACTGGTGAACAGCTTCTGCTTCTCATTAGTGATATGCTCTGGACCTGGGAACTTGACCTGCTCCAGGCTGACGGGACCAAAGAGCTCCTCCTGGTCAGGCATGGGGCCCAGGTCCCCATAGAAGAGCCGGCAGCCCTGAGGGTTGCTCACTGTCATGGTTTGCCCATACTCCTTCCCACGGTACTGAAACTTGATGTCCAAGTCAGTCACTACAAGGTGAGAGATGACAGTGAGTCCTGTTGCTCTGCTTTGTCTGTCCGTCCCTAACTCATGTGAGTCCACCAAGATCAAGCCATCTTTCAACCAGCTCTCAGGAAGGCCATTGCCATAGTTATCCTTCCTGCAATAAAGGGAGATGTCAACATACCCCAGGATGGCCTCACAAAAGGATGCCTTGCAGCAGGGCTTAAGGCCCTGCGGTACTCTGCTCAGTCGCCACACCCTCAGGGCTATAAACTAATTCCAAACACTGATGGTCCTGGTATCTTAGGTCACACCAAATTAAAGATACATTGGCAACACTTGAGGGGGAATGGGTAGCTATTGGCCACATGTATCTACTGAGCACATGTGTAATTAATGTGACCAAGGATCTATTTGACATCAATTAATTAATAATTACACACAGCTGGTGGCTACTGTATTGTGCAGCATAGAAACTGGTATTTGTTGAATGGATGGAGAATGATCATGCCAACCATATTTCCAGAGACTAGGCAACACAAGGTTGTTTACATATCACTTTTTTCTGAGACAGGGTCTCGTGTAACCCAAACTAGACTTGAACTCACTGTATAGCAAAGAATGGCCTTGAACTCCTGATCCTTCTGCCTGTAGATCCTGAGTGCCAGGCTTACAGGTGTATGCCACCTTACCTGGTTTTATTTAGTGCTGGAAATCAAAACCAGGGCTTCCTGCACCATAGGCAAGCACTCTACCAACTGAGCTACACCCTTAGTCTGCATCTCACTTTTTAAATAACTGGAGAAACAAGAAAAAAATACCAAGCCATCCTTCTGAAAATCATGCATGTTTGTACACACCCTGAACCTCTTCTACATGCCATACAAGGAGGCTTACTGAGAAGTACATTTTCACTCAGCAAGTCTCCACTGACCCCAACAAGCCTCATCAAAGTCTCTTAGAGATGATTCCAGGTTCATGCCCTATCATGCAGAGTGTGAAAGATGACAGAGTAGTGAGGTTGATTCTTCACCAAGATAAATGTGTACCTAATTAAGAGAGTCCCTAAAGTCCCTCAAAGTCAAGAACCTTGGGTGACCAAATCCATGGCCTAGTACTTCCCTGTCTTATAGCAGACCTTGTCACTAAAGCCCCAAGTCAGAACAACAGTAATCAACCTGAAGCTCTTACCAATCAGAATATCTACACAGGCAAGGAGGGACGTGCTAGCACTTCCTTACTTCCCTGGTAACTCATTTGGCAGCTCACACAGAAAGCACACAGTTTGTGCAGGTAGCTATTCTAGACACAGCAAAAAAAACGAAGACAGAAGAGATCTGGAGATCTGGAGGTGTGACTCGGCAGCATGGTGCTTGTCTAGCATGCAAGAAGCTCTAGTCTGATTCCTTGAACTTCAGGAAAAGAACAGAGAAGGAAGAGGGAGACAAGAGAGGAAAGACAGAGATGAAGCCCCAGCAATAAAAAGCAGGCTCACTTACTGGGGAGAGAGCTGATCCACAGCTCTGGAGAACTGTAGAAGGGCTGAATGGGTGCCTGGGGCACTTCCATCTCCAGAGGCTCTGTTTTGGTCCACACTGATTCAGGGCTGCAGTTGCCCACACTGCAGTTGCCCACGCTGGCTGGTGCCATGGGAGAACCTAGAACAGAAGAAGTGAATGAGCACACAGAGGCACGATATCACCTAGTCTGAAGATTAGAGAACAGGCAAGGTCAGTAATCAGGAGTCACTGAGCCATAACTTGGTATGATCTCTCAGCCTAGCACAGAGCTCATGACTCATGACTCAGTGGCCATCACAGCTCCTGCTTCCTAGTCATTTTATTTCTCCCATAAACTCATGGCTCTTTATTTGCTAAAGATCAGATGGAGACATGGGAGCTTTCTCTGGAAACTGAATTGGAAAGGCGTAACTGAAAGATGATCTGCTGCTTAATCTGTACACAGTGACTTGATGTCTTCATAAGGGGAGCACTGCACAGTGTGTTCATGGTGACTTGATGTCTTCATAAGGGGAGCACTGCACAGTGTGTTCATAGTGACTCAATGTCTTCATAAGGGGAGCACTGCACAGTGTGTTCATGGTGACTTGATGTCTTCATAAGGGGAGCACTACACAGTGTGTTCATGGTGACTCAATGTCTTCATAAGGGGAGCACTGCACAGTGTGTTCATGGTGGCTCAATGTCTTCATAAGGGGAGCACTGCACAGTGTGTACACGGTGACTTGATGTATCATAAGGGAAGTGCCACTGACTCAGCCAACTGGCTTCAAGTGAGTGTCAATGTACAGTCAGTGTACAACACACTGTTCTAATAAAACAAATGCATTTTACAGTCATAAACTGTCTTAAAAGAGGGCTGGCAGGTTAGTTCAGTGGGTAAAAATCACCGGCTGCCAAGCCTGACAACCTGAGTTCAGTCCCCAGACCTAAGTGACTCCTGCAAGCAGGCCTCTGACGTGTGTGTGTGTGTGTGTGTGTGTGTGTGTGTGTGTGTGTGTGTCCACACACAGTAAATATAAAATGCAATAGAATGTTAAAATGTCTGGAAGTGGGGGCTGGATAGATGGCTAAGTGGTTAAGAACACTGACTGCTCTTCCAGAAGATATGGATTAAATTCTTAGCACCCAAATGGCAGCTCACAACTGTCTGTAACTCCAGTTCCAGGGGATCTAACACCCTCTTCTGGCCTCCACAAGCACTACTAGGTCCACGTGTGGTAGGTACACAAGCATGCCATCAAAACACCAACACACATAAAATTTAAAAATAAAAATAAATTTTTGAAAAAATGCCTGGAAAGTATCAATACTTGAGAACCTAGCTAGATTTGTCTATATCAGTGAATGAGTTAGAAGGCTCGTGAAGAATGCAAGGAAAGCCTTTCAATTGATTATCTTCTTATACTGTTATAAATTTTAAAAGCACAGAAAAGTGTTATTCATTCAACCAAGTCCAATTACAGCTTTTAAAGAAAGAGAATGAAAAGCCTAGTCCTTGACAGGCTCGATGGTGCACATCTGTGGTCTCAGCTCCAGGAGGCTGCCACAGAAGGGGCACTTGTTCCAACCCACCCTGAACCACCTCTAAAAACAAAAGGAAAGGAAACCCCAGCTCCACTTCCTGCTGCCATCAGTGTTGGCTTGTCCAAGGCCCACAGGCTCCATCTGGGCCTCATCTCTTAGGTCTTCCTGTACCCCAGCAGGTCTGAAATCAGGGACCGATGTTCTTTGACCCTTTGTGTTAAATACAAAATCATCTTACATTTCTGTTCTTAATGTATATTCTACAATTTTCCCAAAAAGATTCAAGGTGGCCTCCAACATGAGGAAATGCAGAATTAATATCAAATAAGAAGTCAGGACACCGGAAATAGGTTACAGCCTTTCAAGGGATGGCAGCAGAATTAGTGTGTTAAGAGTCTGGGAAAGGGCCCCACATTTCCAACTCTTTTAAACTGGTTGTTTGTTTTGATTTTCTTTCTCTCTTTTTAAAGATAGGCTCTCACTAGACCAGGCTAGACTCGAATCTGTAGTGATCCTCCTGTCTCTGCTACAGGGGTTACAGGCGTTTGCGACCGCACTCACCTCAGATAGATGTTCAACTCTTCCAACTTCACTACGTGAGAAAGCAGCATGTGATAATGCTGTCTGGATCTCCATGGATTTCTTTTTCTTTTTAGAGATTTATTTTCATTATTTTTTAATTGTGTGTATGTGTGTGGGCACATGAATACAGGTCTCCAAGGAGGCCAGAGATACCAAATCCCCTGGAACCAGATAATTGTGAGCCACCTGAAATGGAGTCTGTCAGGACATGTTCTTAACCACAGAAACATCTCTCAAGCTCCCAAGAAAGTTTTCTTTATCCATCACTTGCTTGCAAAGGTCTAAAAGGAAGCTAGGAGCGGAAGCACTCCCCTTCAGCCCCAGCACTGGGAGGCACAAGCAGGTGGATCTATGAGTTACAGACCATCCTGGTCTACATGGCAAGTTTAGGCCAGTCAGGGAGCTACATAGCATCCCATCTCAAAAAAAAAAAAGGAAGGGGAGGGAGCAGGATAAGGAAGGGCTGTGCACAAATGCTGCTATTTCCTGGCTCTAGGCAGAGCTAGAATAAGCCACCCCCAAACCCGAAGGTGGCATCTTGGTTTACTGAATTTTCTAGATGGTAAAAGTTATCTCATCTGACCCACAGCATGCAGATAGAGTAAGATGGCCAGTCATTCAGCTCGCATCTCCATGGGCAGATGTGGTAAGGATGCTTCAGGAGGGTAATCCAGAGCATGCTGGGGACCCTCGGAGGAGCATCAACAGACTCAGAACCTGCTGCCACGCAGTAGTTCCAACCTCTCCCCTCCTCTTTCCTGGAGAGCTGAATTCCAAAGTCCACACGAAAGGGTGTTACTATAGATCTGCCATGAGGCTGCTTGGCAGGACTCAGAAAGGCCTACTTTCCTCTCTCTCTCTCTCTCTCTCTCTCTCTCTCTCTCTCTCTCTCTCTCTCTCTCTCTCCCTCTCTCTCTCTCTCTCTCTCTCTCTTTCTCTCTCTCTCTCCTGGCCTAAGCCTGGGCATACTCTCCCTAACACTCCCGGCTTTCTTACTCTTTCCTTGAAGTCCCTCATCCTCCACCATGTGGCTGTTTGTCTGTTTGTCCACCGTGTGGCTGTTTGTCCACCATGTGGCTGACCACCACTTTGCCATTACTAAAACGGCCAGCTCAATTCAAACAGCATGGCTTTCTCTCGTCCTCTTCTCCATCTTCCTGCTCCTCGCAGCTGTCAAGATTTACAGCTTGCCTGTCCAGGGAGTTTTCTTTTAAATGTTAATAAAATTGTCAAAAAGCTTTTAAAATCAAAAACCCATAAAAGAAGACTCTTATAGATAAACCCACTGGAGCCAAGTGCCATCAGCTAAAATCAAGTTTTCCATGACATGCTTCAATAGAGCGGATTCTGTTAAGGACGTAACTCAGAATTCACTCAGGGAAAACTACTGAGACTTTAACTACAATTCATAAACGGGATATATCACTTACCCTGAAGTAAACTTCCCAAATTTATCATTCACGGGGAATGAATCATGCCTCTTTATTTCCTTGAATTGAACGTTCTCTAGAACCTCCTTGTCTGCATTGGAATAACTGAGGCATCAGAGGTCTCCCACCTGTGACTCCTGCTTACTAACACCCCAGCAGTCTGGCCACTGGGGCTTGCCACTGCCCTCCCCGGCCCCAGCAATGGTGGCTAATAGGTCAGCAATCCCAAGGCCAAAGCCAGTTACATGCTCCTCACCCCTGAGCACCACCAGCCACCCCACTCACCATTGATGTTCAGGAAGGGGAAGGTGTCCTGGATGGGGACGTGGTGCTGCGACTGATCAAGCTCATCCTCCTCATCATCTTCATCCACATCATTATCTTTCTCATCCCAAGGAGCAGACCCTGTGGAGCCTACCCATGACACATGAGCCCACAGAAGGGCAGTTTATTTCACTGCCATCTCAACAGTTGATCCACCACCCAGGCTAGAGGCACCTCAGGCTCAGTATGCACCCACAAACCCTGGCTAGTTCTAATTCCTTCTACAGAGTCTGTTCTTATCTTGCCTTAGAAATCCCTATACATGGGGGCTGGAGAGATGGCTCAGAGGTTAAAAGCACAATCTGTTCTTCCAGAGGTCCTAAGTTCAATTCCCAGCAACTACATGGTGGCTTAGAACCATCTATAATGAGATCTGATGCCTTCTTCTGGTGTGTAGGCATGCTTGCAGATAGAACACTGTATACATAATAAATAAATAAATAAATAAATTTTTTAAAAAAGAAATTACTATAGCTACACAGTAGCTTTCTACACATTAGTACCCCTTTAAGGGCTCCAGAATACTCACTTTTCATCTTTGTGAACCACATATGAGGGAAACACAAACCCTGCATCATGCCTGGGCCTCCCTGGATGGCAAGGCTAAATGTCTGGTTCTTCATATTCATTATGCATTGCGGACTGGGTGGCATGCTCTCAGCAAAGGTACTCTACAAACTAAACTACCATTCACCCAGCGTCTATAGAGAACACAATAACTTTTACAGATCCTTTGAAAGACACAGAGTGATGAGAGTTCACATCTAGAAATAGAAGAAACGGACTCAAATGCCCAGTAACTCTCAAGTCCAACAGCAGTAGAGTGATACGGGCAAGTTTGGGATGCAAGCCCTCTAGTTCTTACTCCTTCACCCCTACCCTCACACCCCAGAGAGGCTGTCCTTCCTGTAGAACTGTACCCCATCTGCTTGAAGCACTCATTTTGTAACCTTACACCATCTGCTCTCTGAGCTCTTCCTAGGGAAAGGCCTGATCTCAACCTGTCTCTTTAAGAGCCCAACCCTGAGTCTGTCCAAGCCTTTACCTCACTCACCTGGGTTAATGACAGAGCCCTGGGGCTGGGGGATGTCACACACTTGGTAGATCTTCACAGGATTCATGGGCACTTCCTTGGTGCCATCATACATCAAGTTGAACTCCCTGCTTTTGTTGAGAGCACAGCGGAGCTGAGCCTTCCATTTAGCCGGGTCAGGGTCGTCCACACCTTCCTGGTACTTTCCAGTCTCCACAGCCCAAGCCTGAGGAACGAGACGGTGTGAGTGCTGACCACTATGAAGAACCACTGTCAAGCGTGTGTGCACTCCTTTCACGTGTGCACACATGCACACACACTTGCACATACATCTGTGAGTGCTCTACAATCCTAACATCAGTTTAGAGATTGCATCGGATAGTACTGACCTTAGGAACCAGCCAAGGCAGGCCGAAGAGAAATCAAGCTGTATGCAAACACAGCTGTGAAAAGAGCCTTAGCACCAGCATGCTGAATCTGAAGTCTGGGGCAACAGTGTACAGCAGGGCTTCAAGTAGCCTTTTTCTCCTCTTCTACCCTTTTCTTCCTTCTTTTTCTCCTCCATCCCCCATCTTTTTTTTTTTTTTGAGGTTTTGTTTAAGATTTAATTTTTAATCATGTCTATCTGGCACATGGGTGTGTTCATGTATGTGCTGGTACCATCTGATCCCAGAAGAGATGGCAGGATCCCCTGGAGCTGGAGTTACAGGCTGTTGTGAGGTGCCCCACATGGAACTGAACCTAGGTACTCTACAGAGCAGGATGCTCTCCTCACCACTGAGCCTGTCTCTTTTTTAAAAGACAAGCTCTCACTCTGTAGCCCCATGCTGGTCTCAGCTCCAAGTCCTCCCTCCTGAGCCTCCACAGTGATGGACATGAAGTGTGCTGCTCCGCCTCACCATTCTCTTAAAACAGGAACATCTTACACACAATAAGTACGACAAAGGCAATGGCAAATGACACAAAGACTCTCAGGAGCCAGGTATGGTGCTGTTTGCCTGTAACTTAGGAGGCCAAAACAGGAAGGTAGTGAGTGAGTTCAAGGCCAGCCTGGACTACACAGTGAGGCCTTGTTTCAATAAAACCAAAGTCCTTCAGGAAGCATGCTCCGGAGTTCAGCCTGCCCCCACCTCTACCTGAAGGCCTCAAGCTTTAACAAATTTACACACATCTCTTCCTGGTTCTTCAAACTCCCTCTTCATTGGAAACTTCATGCAGTGGCCTGGTGGCATGGCCTAAAAACCACTTTGGAGCTTCCTCTCTCATAGTACCACTGCAGATAAGAGGAAGGGATCATCTGCCCAGTGAGAAGAGGAAAACCAAAGCCACTGAGGAACAGACCCAGCCCCTCAGGAGCGTCCCACTCAAAGGCTGCCCACTATCCCGTGGGCCATGTGCCCTCTGACCACTAAGCTTTCTTCATCTCTCTCTAATGTGGAAGGAGGAGACCTCATTAGAGCATAAGAAAAACACACTAACCTTTTCTCATTTTTGATTTTCGTTACATTTAATTTATTTAGTGTATATAGGTGGGAATTGGTTCTCTCCTTCCATGTGGGTCTTGGTGATCAAACTCAGGTCATGAGGCGTAGAGACACGTGCCTTTACCCTCTGAGCCATCTCGCCAGCCCTTCCTGGACCTTTTCAAGTTGACAGGACAGATTACTTGTCCAAACTCTTGCCACAGAGGACTTTTTTTTTCTTTTTTATTTTTTTATTTTCTGGGACAGGCTCTCACTATGTGGCTCAGGCTGGCCTCAAAAACTCTTGCCTTAGCCTCTAGGGTACTGGGATTATAGACATGCACCACCACGCCAGGCACAGACTTTTTCCTTAAGCTGAAACTGAACGTTTGCACCCTCTTTAGAGATCTCTGATCTTCTTCAATCCCACCCTGCAGAGCAGTGGGGTCCAGGGTTCATCAAGGTCCTCTTCCTCTCCCGACTCAGGCTCGCTTCCTCTAGACACCTTCTCTGATTTGGCTTCCTCTGCGTGCTTTGCAGTACAGGATGAAAAATACCAGCAAAGCTGAGCTGCCCCGAGTGGCACAGCCACACCAGAGAGGCTACGGCTGGCTCCGTCTATCTAACTAACCCCACAGGGAGTCTCACTTCCACTGTCCCTAGTATCTGAGGCGCACACCTGCCATTACCCGGTGCGCCCGCCTTCCGCCTCCCGTGTCCCGCAGTTTGTCTTTACCCTCTGTATTCACACTGGCGCCGACTCCACCCAGCTGACTCCATCCGGATTCTGGAAGAAGTCTGTACATTTCGGTGACTCCCGTAAACTCTGCTCCTTCACAGCACAGCTAGGCCGTGTCCCTGCCCAGCCCCAGTTCCTGCTCACACCTAGCCATCTCCTCATCAAACCCCGCTGACACTGCAGAGGGCTATACCCTTTACAAGCACATACTCAGCATCAAGAAGGGAGGGCCAGGAAGCACCACGTGGGCAAATGCTGTGATATATAAACTTACTTGTTCAAACCCCGGGTCACAGCTCAGGCCCTCTTTGTCTTCCTAAATGGCTATTATCTCTACATTTTTATAGTATAGATACTTTACAAATATCCTCCCATACTTTACTTGATTTTCATGACAATTCTAAGAAGCAGACAGACTGGCTCTGCCCTAGCTTACCAAAGGGAAAACTGGAGCCCAAAGTGGTTGTGTGCTTTGTTCAAGACCTCCCATAAGGTTGGTAGTTATAGAAGTTGAGGCTGGACAGCCCGGCTCCCACTCAGAATCAGAAGGAGGCAAAGGAAACAAAGACAGAGACACGGGTTCAAATCCTGAAGCTACCATTGATTGGCTGTATGATGAGGGGATGTTTCATAGCCCCACTCACAGCTTCTACACCTACAGCATGGGGTGGAAGAAAGACTTCCCTTGCATGGTCATCATGAGAATTAGGGGACATAGGGAATAAAGGCGCCTATTTGGTGCCTCATCTTTGTATCTCACCAAAAGTTCATCAGAGCAAGCAATCTGTGACAGTATCCTCTCTCTTCTGACTGCTCGGATGCTCCGTAAGCATTCTACAGACAGACACACCAACGCAAAGCTTCCTCATGCCCTCATGTGCGGGGATTGCAGGATCATCTTCTTGTGACCAACCATACACTTCAATAGCAAACTGGACTGAGAGCAAGGCTTCAAGGGATGCCATTGGGGCCTGGGCAAGCCTGTCCCTTTCTCAGGGTCAGCTCTACCAGTAATGGGCACTGGTCTACAGATATTTTCCTCAACAATTTCATAATCTTCGTATCTATATTAAGATGTATCATTTACACACTTTCAAAATACTCTCAAGCCCATCTTCTCTCTGCCTCTCCCCTCTACACCTGACATAGGTGGGAAATACCATCATCAAGAGCCCTGGACCTGCCTTCTCTGCCTTTTCCTGGTCCCACAGTCAGGACTGGATCACAGCTCAGCTTCTAGCTTATGAGCACGGAAGAAAGGACAAGCTCACCTCACACCTTGAGCTGCAGGAACTAAAGCTGCTCCTGAGATGGAAGGGAGAAGTTGGTCTAGAGTGGAGAGGCAGCTCCTAGAATTGCAACCCCAATGAAACCTTTCCATAACCGCTGCCCACCTACTTCTGTCTCAAGTCAAGTTTTGGTTTCACTTAAATTTAGTAAAGTACTATGTGACTTAATCTCATCTTCAGTTAACTACAATGGGGATCATAGAAGAATTACTCGCTATTTAAGAAAACGTAATTAGGGCTTGGGATGTAGCTCGGTGGTAATATGTATGCTTTGCATGTACAAAGCCCTGGGCTTGATCCTTAGGAATGAAAAAGAAAAACAATGAGAGGAGTGGGGAGAGAAGGGGAGGGTAATGGGGAGGAGAGAAGAAAGGGGAAAGGAAGAAGGAAGAGATTTAAAGAATAAAAACCTGAGGCTGGAGAGATGGCTCAGCAGTTAAAAGTATGCAGAAGACCTAAGTTTAGTTCCCAGCACCCTCATCAGACATCTCACAATCATGTGTGACTCTAGCTTCCGGGAATCCAGCACTTCTGACCATGAAGGGCACCTGCACTTACATGTACATACCCACACACAGACAGTACCCCATACACATAATTAAAAATAAAAATAAATCTTTAAAAAGGAATAAAAATTTAAGTCATGCACCTTTAATTTTTAAGCAGAGGTTATTAGTAGGACACATTATTTAAGATTAAAAGAATAGCTTCCTGAGTGAAGGCCTCTGAATTTTCTTATGGCGATGTACAAGCCCACTGATGACCAAAACTCTGCCTTTATCAAGTCAGCCATTCATAGGCCCAAGTACCTTTCTTCATGACAAAAGCCCTGGGTGAGTTGGTGGACGATCTTAGTTCTTTTAGAGAAGCCACATCCTATGTTCTCTGGGAGTTGAGCCTCCAACACACCACACCAGACACACACACACACACACACACACACACACACACACACACACACACACACACACACACACACACACCCTCTCCCAGATCCACTAGGATATGAACTGAGTATCTTCCAACAATGGGAATGTAAAAGATTTCAGCCTCATAGACACATTGAACATCTCGTTGTATACATCCCACTGTGCCAGAACAAAGAAAGCAAACAGACCCAGAATAACATTCAACTCAGATGGCAGAAGGAAGTTCATTACCTTAAAAATGGTGTTTTCTTCCTCTTGTTGGGGGCTGTGCCGGGTGGCATGCTTCCAGGGGATCTGGAAGCGTTTGGAATCCCTATGTAGCCAGATGAGACCAGGGTAGAGGCCACTGTCCACCTGGGCCACCAGCCAGGGCTTTAGCCGGACTCTTCGAGGGTGGAGAGCCATGATCTAGGAGTAGGGAGGATGGGAGAATGGGGTTAACCTCTGGGAACTTTCCCAGCCACTGTTCCCATGTGCTGCGGCTACAGTTTCACTAGATTACAGCAAAGAAATTAAATATGGCAATAACCTGTGCCAGAGAGAGGAAAAGAAACGAGGTAAAAGGGCTCTTTTGATTCTTATTGCAAAGCCGTTTATACTTCATGCTCCAGCCATATCAGACTTATCATGCGAGCAGATCACATTTCTTCTGTTTAAGTCCTTGAGCGGAGTAATGAAAAGGTGATGTCACTTGTGCTGGAGCAGAGCTTCCTGGGGGGTGGGGGTGGGGGGGGATTCTGCAAAGGAGAGGCGATTGCTCTTTTCAACCTCACCTCGGGAGAGGGAAGTCAAGTTTTGGAAACAGAAAGTATATGGGCCAGAAGCTAAACACATCGTCGTCTTTCCAAGAAGACAATGGAAAATGAGTGAGATGGTTCCTTGAGAGAAGCAGGTGAGGGGCGGGCCAGTTCCAAAGTCCTCGCTTACACGGGTGAGCAGGCAGGCAGCCTGTGTGCGGAAATCAGAAGAGCTGGGCCCAGACAGCCTTCCGAAATTCCCTTGGCTCCCAGCAAAAGGAGTCCTAGCTGGTCTCCAGCGCCTGAGGTACAACTTGGGGACACTTCCCCAAGGTGAGCCTGGTAAAACCCTAAGAATCCCTACAACAACCAAACCCCATTGTCACAGCCAGGCTGGCCTCACACTTGGGTCTGTTTATCTCCCCACAGAGGCTGGAGGAAGCCTACTGGTTCCAGGCGCCAGGCTGGGTAAAGTCTGCGATTGATTCTCCCAGAAACATGGACGCTGCAGATAACATTCTACAGCAGCCAGCACTCACAGCCCGACACAAAGGCCTGTGGACCCGGTGCCAGAGGGGAAAGTCACTCGCTAGAAGACTGTCTGCTGGTGGTGTGACACTGGATCAGGTGTGTTCAGAGTAGTGTGGCCACAGACTCTTCCAGTGTTTTAGTGTCCTTGTTTTGTTTTTACTTAAGATAGAAATGGACACCTGGAAAAAGTAAGTCATTCCACAAATATTTGTTCACGAACGGCCCTGCGCCAAGCACTGTGTTACTAAACATCGCTCAGTGTTCTCAGCCCATGTCCTTCCTTCTTGAAGAAATCTATACTGGAACCGTAAACCCCATGATGGCCTGCAAATACTGCTGCCTTCTCCACTCCAGAAACCTCCTATCAGGGTCGTGGTTCTGGAGCAAGCCAGTTAAGCCGGCTGAAGACTGCCTTTAGAAAAGCCGAGCCATGGGTGAACCCCTAACACCACTTCTTTCCCTGACCAGGTTCCCCCCAAATATGAGGAACTCAACCCAACTCAATTTCTGGCACTTTAAGAGCAAGGTAGGACCTGAGCCTTCTGACCCACTTACCAAGTCCTGCAACTGAAACCTTCCCCTTGGGAGTCCAGCTTGCTGGGGCAGTTGAGCAGGGCATAGAGCCTTCTAGAGTTCTTGCTCTTGACCCTGGTTTGGGATGCTTCACAGGGTATCACATGGAGCCATTAAACCAGAGAGCACGTGAACACCCAATGAAAAGGGAGATTAAGGCCAGACTGGATTACATGAGACCCTGCCTCAAAAAGAAATATCCATACCCCAACGGCAAGTGCCACCTTCTCCTCTCAGGCCCCATTCCTTGTAGAAGAGGATGAGGCAAGGACAGGAGAGTCAGAACAAGGAGGGGACAGCAGACCTATTAACCTAGCACTGCAGCCTGATAAGTTCTGACTCCTCTGGTTTGTCACACACGCAAAATCCACCTCTTGTCTGACCACGTACCTAAAGGGCTTATGATAGTTGATTCATAGTCGTCAAGGAAAAAAAAAAAAAAAAATGAAGGCAACCAGCCCATGACAGCAATCTGTACTAACAAGGCAAGAAGAAGAGCCACCCCTAGACACTGGTGACTAAGATCTGCACCTGGATCTCCATGTTCTCCCCAGAGCAGACCACACAAGTGTGGCTCCTCAGCTGCCCTTCTCTGCAAGCCTCTGTGCCTTCTAAAAGTCACCCCAGAGATCCTCGTCTGCCTTCTGAGATTAAGACAGGTATGGGGAAGGTAAAAACAGCCAAGATGTCAGAGAGGAAGGGACTGTGAAGGCCACAGCCACGACGGTCTCTCCACTCCGTAACACACACGGACAGGAATCAGGGAAGACACTGCGACACACCACGACAGATGCAATGTATGGAATATATGCAATGCCCAGCATTTTGTACACTTCTCTATATGTTTTTATATACATTGTGGACATTATGTTTCAATTCCCAATTATTTTAAAGCTGCAGCAGCATTTTTCTATGCCACGGGACAATGGCATGTCTCAGGAAGAATGGCAGCACCATCTTCCACATCAACAAGGCTTTATGGTGTCACCTGTGGATCACCCTCAGGATCCTAGAAGTGGTGTCGGCCCCATTTGACAGCTGAGTTAACTGAAGCACGGGGATATTAAGTGGCCCCTTCCTTACCTCTGGGTTGCACCAAACTCTGCCATTGTGTGCTGCACTCTAAGCACACACACACACACACACACACACACACACACACACATACATACACACACACACACACACACCTTCTTCTACGCGTAAGAGGTCAAATCTAAACCAACAAGGAATTAAGGACACCCAGTCTTAAATACACCTATATCACACCCCTTTAAACCTTCATGCCACCGAGCCTGAGCCGGGCCATCTCCAGCTGCCACAGGAAAATGAAAGTCCTGTCCCCTGAGCGGTAGGAACCATCCAAGTGACAAAGCCACCACCCACCTTCTCACTGTGAGCAGAGAGGCAGGGGCACTTTCAGGCTCCCTGGGGCACTAAGTGTCCCCGCATTGCCTGTTCCAAGAGCAGGTCCTTTATAAGAAACATTCCACCACCTCTGCAGCCCCTGCTGGGTCAGTTTCTGGGACCACAGACCTCAAGCTGGAAGGCTGTCACAGTTTGAGCTAGTTTTCAAAGGCGGCTGTTGGGGCTGTCCTAGCGCCCCATTCTTCCTGGTGGGAACGGAAATGCCAGCTCCGTGGATTTTAGCCATGCCTGGGAGTAAAATCTGGGCGTCTGGTCACATCCTCACATCCCTCCTCCCTGCGGGTTTGGAGTTGGTGGATGACAGGGCCTAGTTGGAAGCCACCGTGCTGTCAGAGTGACACACAGCTCTAACGAGCAACTTCACCAATCCCTGCCCAAGCGCCTTCGCCCTCTCCCTTCCCTAGCTTCCATCTTGATACCCAACAAGAGAACAAGGAAGGCTGGTGACCACTTCACCACCAAGCGGGCTCCTGCGAAGCGCTGCAGCCCAGGCCTCCCTTCCAGGCAAGTCTGAGAAGCTTTCCCTGCGACGCCTCCAGCCCCTTTCAGGCCAAGAGGGCCTCGCCCGCAGAGCTGCCACGCCTGGCGCCACCCTCCCCAGCACCTAGCTTGACTGCCTGGAAATCCACGGACGTCTCCCAGCGTGAGAGGCCGGACTGTACTAAGACACTTGGAAAAAGGAAAACAAATCCGCCAAAGCCCTGGGTCATCCTTATCTCAGTTTCCCCTAAACCGTCCCTAGGACCCAGGGCCTCAGGGCCTGGGAAGTCCCCGCTGGGACACAGGAGCCAGCCACTGAACAAGCTAGTTAAAACCGGAGGGGCTGGGGTGGGGGATGCCTTCACTTCATTCAAGGCAGAACAGGCGGGCAGAGAACGAGCTCATTCCGTGGGAGGGAACAGTGTCCAGTCGGTGTGAGATCAGGAGGGACCCGGTGCCGCCCTAAAGCTACATGGGGAAGGGTGCCCAGGACCCAGGCTGGTGCGGGACACGAAACAGTCCCCAAACCAGCTCCCCCGCCCACATCAACTCCAGTGGGCCCGGCCCCACCCGTCAGGTGCCTCTCCTCCCTCCCGGTGGCCTGCCGACGCCAGCGTCCCTACCTGGCCTCAGTCGGTGTCCAGGAGCAGGTGCACAGGAGTTTACGCCGCCGCGGCACAGAAGTTCCCCGGACAGCTGGGCGCGCCTGGGAACCGCCGGCTCCTCAGCGGCCCGCACAGGCCCGCACCTGCCCACCTAGGTGCCGGGAGCTCAGCGCCTAGCCCAGGTTGCCGCGGCCCCAGAGCCGTCTGGCCACACCCTCCAGGTGTGGCCACATCCCCCGGAGATCAGGATTGGTGCCTTGTAAGAAATCTGATACTCTGCGTTCTTGGGCCGCGGGCCCCGCCTTGCCTGTTCGTCACCCAACGCCCCTGCCACCGACCGAGGGAGCGGTGCCTGCGTGGGCCTCGCCCTGCGGGTGTCTGATGGTCCTGGGGACCCGGGAGGTTAGGAGGTCACGTGGAAATAGGAGGGCGTCGCCCCTCCCGTAGTGACCCTGCACAAGTGAGGGTTTTGAGACTGGGCCCACAGGTAGCTCAGGGACCTACGGTAAGTGGACTCGGCTTTGAGAAGCTACGCCAGCACCTGTCAATGAGGCCTCCAGGACGGTCCGTGTGACCCCGGGCTCCACCTTATGTTCTCACCTCTTCAAAGAACACTGCAATTTCTGCTTTTCCGTTCTCCGTGAATCGCTAGTTGAAAGCACAGACCCTGGAGCCAGCTGTGGGGTCCAAACTCCCAACTTCATCAGGCACTAGAGACTGGGGAAAGTTTTCTCAACTGTCTGGGCTTCTGTTTCTTTTTTTGTGGATTGAGATTTCTAAAGGTGCCCGCCTCGTGGGTGATGTGGGCACTCAGTAAGTGTCTAAAGCACTTAGCACTCTCAGTTATTATTGAAGTGAGGGTAGAATATCCCATAGTGCCTTGCAGAGTACGGTGTCTTTGCCGTCACCTGGAGTTCAAGTCCTGGATGCCTGAAGAGTGTCACCCACCTTCCCCATTCATAAATCACCCATAGAAGCAGTGTCAAATCCAGTGAGTCAAATCTCCCACCCCCAAATACCTCTGTCACAAGGAGATGGAATATGGGCAAGGCTCCTAGACGGGAGGTTGGGGGCATAGCTCCTTGTAGAGTGTTTCTCTAGTATGTCAAGGCCCTGGGTGAGAACCTCTTCTACACCACCAAAAGAATAACAGTAATGAATGACGTCCACCACTCAAGAGACTGAGGCAAGAAGATTGAGACTTCAAACGAGTGGGATACGTCATATTGTGAAGATTAGTGCTGTCATCTGAACACCAGAGGGCAGGCCTCTGGGCACATGTGTGGGGGATTGTGTAGATTAAGTTTAGCCTCTGAGAATGTCTGTGAGGGATTGCCTTGATTAGACTTATTGATATGGGAAGACCCATCTTAACTGTGAGCAGGACTATTCCCTGAGCAGGGGTTTCTGGACTGTACAAAATGGAGAAGCTAAGCCTAGCTTTAGCATGTGTGCATTCAATGCCCTGTGCTCCTGACTAAGGATGCTTCAAGCTCCCGGACCTTGAAATCCCAGTAGCAACAGGCCGTATGCACTCCTGAATGGAGCCAGAATAAAACTTTTCCCCCTTAAGTTGCTTTTCCTGGTTATTTTATCACAACAATGGGAAGGAAAATAAAACAGCGAGTTGGAAGGCAGCCTGGGGTCCATAGTGAGACCCTGTTTCAAAAAATCAAGTAAGGTAATGAGGGAGATATTGTGGAGTAGTGATGTGAGGAGTTGAGTGTGGGGCCCTGTAACCATATGCTCTGGCCCCCAGGATCAGAGTGCAGCTTTATTTGGTTGCATAAAGATGTGATAGAGTCAAAATGAGGTCATTGGGTTGGCCCTAATCCAATATGACTGCTGTCATTATAAAAGGAAGAGAGTTGAACACAGACAGCATAGGATGAGTATGGTTCAGAGATAAAGGAGAAGATGGCCATTGGAAGTTAGAGGTAGAGACCTGGAATCACTTTCTTCCTACAGTTCTTGGCTCAAAGACACCACAGCATTGCCCTTCCAAACTCCTGAATGACAAGACAATAAGCCACCCGGCTATCATATCTATTCTGGTAAACGTAGTAAATTAATATACATTGGTTGGAGAGCCCTAGATTGGTGATAAACTTAGTTTTCTCCCAGTCCCAACTCAGCTCAGGATGTCACCAGTGCAAAGGCCTGGGAAGGCATGGAGGCCCTGAGGCATGACTCAGCCAGCCTCCGTTTCAATCACTGCCAGTGGCCACTCTTCCCTCTGCTCATCAGTCCAACCCACTCTCTATGACTGATGCTCAGGAAAGCTCAGGTCTTCCCTGTGGAGAGAAGGGGAGGCTGGCCTTTGAGACCAAGCAATGCTTTTTAAAGTGAGTGTGCAGAAGAAGACTACCCAAGGCATGTCACCCGAGAGAAGCCAGGAGCTGATGTATGGCACTCACTCATGCCCTGGCTGAAACTCCCAGGACTAAAGTGATGCCTGAGAGTCTTCTTTAGAAGTATTTTGAAGTGTTGGGGGTTGGGTATGGCATATGTTTGTAATCCCAGTGTTTGGGAAGTTGAGGCAGAAGGTTAGTGAATTTGAAGGCCAGCCTTAGGCACATAGTAAGGTTGAGTCTAGCCCCAAAAACATGACACATATTTTAGAGTGAGGAACATTTAAGATGGAAGAGTCCAGATTCTCTAGTCCAAAGGCTGGGGACATAACATACTGGTAAAGTATTGCCCGGCATATACAAAGCTCTGGGTTCTACCCCTAACACCACAAAAGTAAATAAATTCTCTAGTTTAGGGGTGAGATTGGCTTAGAATGTTTGTTTGGTCCACACTGTGTTCTCAGTGCAGGAAACTTTCACATAAGCCCTGGAGTTCACACTGTGGACAGACACCCAGCCAGCATTTCTAGCTGGCCAGAGCTGCCCATGCAGAGGGAAATCTGTGTATCAGGGTTAGGACAGGACACCCTAGAGCTGTGATTCTCAACCTTCCTAATGCTGTGACTCTAACACAGTTCCTCATGCTGTGATGACCCCCCAACTATAAAATTATTTCATTGCTACTTCATAGCTGTTACTTTGCTACTGTTATCAATTGTAATGTAAATATTTGATATGCACGATATCTGATATGTGGTCCAAAGGGGTCGCGACCCACAAGTTGAGAACCATTGCCCTATTGGGTTCACTTGCTTAATTATATGAAATTGTGTGTTAAAGTTTGGAGTTCAAGATCCCCCCTCCTCTTCCTAGATGAGGCTTCAGAAAGGCCAATTGGTTTTCTCAAAGTTGTTCAGCCAAGGAGCAGCAAGGTCAGGCCTAAAACTCAGACCTGGGTGCTTTCTACTTGGACCTTGCTCAGCACCCCAGCCAGGCCTTATTCCGACAAGTGCCGCACCAGCTAACTACTAAACCACAAATCACACATGGATGGAGGCACAATCATTAACATAGTGCATGGCACAAAACTCCAGCTCTCTTTTCACTCTCCTGAAGAATCGACAGGAGGAGGAAGCCAGGACGGCTACTAGGAAGAAACCCTGGCTTTGACGATAGAAAATCCGCTTGAGACGAGCCTCATCTGTGTGGGCCAGGCACAGAGTATCTCGTGAGCTCCTCCAAGGTCTTGCAGGAATGGATGCTATGTCCTCCCAGGAGGTTCTGTCACCTCTGGTGTGGTTGGGCCTGACCTGCTCCTGTCATTTTGCCCTGTGTAGCTGCTCAGGTGAGGTGGTGCTGACTCACCCGTGAGTCTGAGTTTCAGGCAGCAGTTGATGCTGCAGCATCGACAAGATCCGGGGAAGTCCCTCCTCTCTCCTGCCCGTCACCTCTGTTCCTGTCACCTCTCAGCTTGTGGGAAGGAGTTTCCCTTGCTGCTGAAGACGTCAACCTCTATTAATATAGTACCTGTGACAATAAAGCAACGAGAGCCAATCTTCCCTTTCTTTTTGGCAGAGCAAAGGGTGAGGTAAAACTGGGACCCCAGCCAGAAGCTTGTGCAAGGGAGGCCTGCACCCCACAGGAGTCAGGGACAGTGGCCGCTCTCCCAGGCTGTCTTCAGTGGGGTGGCTTGCTGAAGACTGCGGGAGGACACCCACCTGAGCAATCCAGCTCTGCACTCTCATAACAGACAGGCCCCAGTGAGTCTTCTAGAAGGCATTCCGTAGCCCATGAGGTTGTGCCCAAATCCTTTTTTGGCCCTGGCCACCTCTGCCTCCAACCAGGTGTTTCAAGGTCTCAGGAGTACTTATTTACCTCAAAGCCCCACCCAACGATGATGCACATGACTTGTCTCTCTTATCACCCCTTCCTCTGCCCTCTGACCCCTGTGCACAGCATCCTAGAATTCTCAAGATGGCAGGGAGCTGCAGCACAAACAAACCTCACCTTCTGCCTTGGACCGTGAACAGACTTTGGCTCAGGCTCTAGGAGGCCTCCCCACTAAGGTGCCCAGTTACTCATTTCTAACTGCCTCTAGCCTTGAGTTAAGCACAACTCTGACAACTGCTGACAGAGAAGCATCTTTCTTCCTGGACAGGAAGAGCTGGGGGGAAAGAAGACTAAGTGGGTCCCCCAGAAACTAGTCAGCTCACCCCGGGACTCTCCATCCATCCACCTCCCCACCCTGCGAAGCTGAGATTCCACTTCCCGATCACCCTAATGTGAGGGGTTTCCATCGACAGCGACCAAACTGTGAGTGTGAGGGCTTCTGTGTCCGCAGGGACAGGGCAGTGGCCTGACTTGGGGTTAATGGTCAACAGGAAACACCTACCCCATCACCAGATGCTGGTAGATAAGAAAGCGCCCTGCAAGTGGCCAGTGGCTGAGGCAGAGACACCTTCACTGTCTCAGCTGTTCTCTGTTTTGCTGTGCGAGCCATTATACAGCCACTCACCAGGCCTTTTCCAAAGACAGCCAGATGGGAACTCTAGGCGGCCATCCTGGCATAGGACTGGACTTAAGTGTGAGCTGAATAACTCAAGGCCATTCACTGACTGTAGAAAAATGAGGTGTGTGTGGACACCAACTTTTTTGGTGGTGAAGTGGAACAAGAAGCTGGACTGCTGTCCAGTTGAGTAGCCAGACATGTTTCTTTCTTCTCGTTCCCTGGACCTCCACAGTACAATGACAACGAAGACTAGAGACACATAAATATTAACCCACAGGGTGAGGGCAGAGCAACAAGCACGAGAGAGGAGCTAGGAATAGAGGAAAAGGCTATTCTTGTGGCGCAGTTGGCTGAACACTTGCCCAACATGCTTCAAGTCCTGGGTTTGATCCTCAGCACTGCTAACACCAGGTGTGGTGGGCCACTCTTATAACGCCAGCTTTCATGGTCATGGCGTGGAGGCAGGAGGATCAGAATGTCAAAGTCATTCTCACACGCATAGTTCAAGGCCCGCCTGGGATACATGATGCCCTGTCTCTTGGGGGGAAAAAAGAAAAGAAAAACCAGAACAAAACAATCAAACACAGCGGCTGGGACATGCCTCAGTGGGTAAATCAATTGCCATACAAGCATGAAGGCCTGAGTTCAAATCCCCAGAGTACATGTAAAGCCCAACAAGGTCGTGTTCCTCAGGCGAAGTGAGACAGAAGAATCTGTGGGAACTCGTGGGCTGGCATATGCAGTAGTGGACACCAAGAGATTTCAAACAAAGTGGAAGGCAAGGGCTGGCACCTGAAATTGTTCTCTGACTACACACACACACACACACACACATCATGGCATATACCTGCCAATATTCACTCATATAAATGTACACACACAGAGATTTAAACACTAACAACAACAACAAAAATAGAACAGGAAATGATGTCAGCCAAATATTAGGTTATAAGCTATTACTTCAGCAAGAACAGAGAAGAGGCTGTTCGGGTCACAAACCTTTCAGTACTATTGGACACCGATACACAAAACACTTAACACACACACAAATGTGTGTGCCTGACTGTATGCATGGGTGTCACGTGTGTGCAGAAGTTCATGGAAGTCAGAGAGGCTTTGGATCCCCTGAAACTGGAGTTACAGATGGTTGTGAGCTGCTGTGTGGGTGCTGGGAGCCAAACCCCTGTCCTGTGCAAGAGCAGTAAGTGCTCTTAACCACTGAGCCATCTCTCCAGCCCCAAGACTCATGTGTTTTTATTTTATGTGTGTGAGTGTTTGGACTGCCTACACATATTGATGGGCACCACATGCATTCCTGGTGCCCGAGGAAGTCAGAAGAGGGCATCAGATCCCCTAGAACTGGAGTTACAGACAGTTGTGAGCTGCCATATGGGTGCTAGGAATCGAACTTGGGTTCTCTGGAAGAGGAAAAGTGCTCTTAACTGCTGAGCCATTTCTCCATCCCCCAACAAAATGCTTAAAATTGCTTTTTTAGGGAAGGAGAAAGAGAACTTCTGTTTCCTTTGCTGAACATGAGTTCTGTGGTTACATTTCAGAGTTAACACAGAGACCCTCAGAAAAATGAAGTGTGCTCAGATGTGCCTCAGCTTCCCTTTCCTGTGTCTCCTAATTGTATCTGCCTCAGTTTACTCTCCTCATAAGGAGAGCTCTGGCTGTCTCTTGGGGATGACATAAGAATCAAACGGAATAACTGGAGCACGATGGTGCTCAGGGAATGTGACTTGTGATTGCTACTGTTCCCCATCCACACTGCCATCTTTAGGCCATGACAAGCACAGCTCCAGCTCCAGTCTTCATCCAATAAAAAACTGAGAAATCTCAAAACATGAGTTGCACATAGATGCTCGGGAGAGAATACGGGGTACCTGGTTTCTGTAGATTGGATCAGGAATGGGCCTAAGCATGAATTTCAGAGCCCAGTGAATATTTCTGAAGGACAGAAATGGAGAAGGATAACTGAAAAGTTTTGGACCAAGTAGTAGCCCCACCCTTCACCCCTCCACCTTGGAGCTTTCTCTTAATTTGGTCCACTTTCCAGCCTTCTGAGAAGTAACCTCAAGGTTCCCTGGAAAAGGCAAAGATGGTGCCTGCAGGGTTTCCCACTCTTTTGGAATGGCCACAGAGAGTCCTCCAGACTCCTGTCCACACAAATTCCCCCATATTGGTGAAAGCTTTAGTATAATAGCGCTCAAGGAGTCATTTGATTTAGTTCCTGCCCATAGACACCCACAACCCAGACCCTACCTGTTTCTACAGCCTAAATCTCAGCTTTGTCCAAGTGCAGGTCCCAAAGTCCACAGGAACACAGGAGCTCACTGGTGATGTCCTAGAACTCCGGCTGGGTGAACCCTTCTGGGCTACAGAGCTTCAGACCTCTCACAGATGGACCAGTCCAGAGCCCTGGGTTCACTTCACATGACACATCCCTTCATTCACCATTTGGGAAACAGTCACTGGGCAGCTGCTGGACACCAGGGGATTCCCTCCCTTGAGAAACTTCCTCCCTCCTGTGGTCTTCTGTTCCCACTGAAGGTCCCTGTCTCCACTTCTATGTTCTTCTGCAACTGCAATCACTTCCTCATCTCCTGCTGCTGCGCTCACCTCCCAGACCCACTCCAGTCTCTGCCTTAGCCCTCATCAGCTCCAAGCCCATCATTCTCCACCTCAAGAGCTTTCTGCCACTGCTTAATGTTCCCCAAATCAAGAAACTGAATCCACTCAGCCAACAAACGTATTTCATGTACTCAAGATATGCCAGGCTCTCTTGTCGGTACCAGGAGTATAGCAGTAATTACGACGGACAGGCGACATCTTCTGCTCTCAAGGCAGAGGGGAGAGGCAATGAACAGGATAAAAGTGTCAGTAAATTGTAACTCCAAAGAGCAGCAAGAAAACCGCAGGAGTTTTCAGGGGATAAAAGCACCAGGTGGAGAGCAGAAAAGTTGAAGGTCTTCTCTGTTGCCAACTGCATCAGAAAGAAGGTCATCCCAGAAAGAGAGGCAGGCAGGTGCCAGGGGCCTGAGGCAGGAGTGTACCTCTGTGTTCATGACAGATGAAGAGGTCAGTGTGGCTGAGGCAGGTTGAGGAGAGAGTGAGGAGTGAGAGAGGGGAGAGTGGTAGGATGTGAAGCCCGAGAAGCAGGCTGACTCCTGCATTGTGACAGGAGCCATGAAGACCTCTGTGCAGAGGAATGAGATATAGGTGTCTGTAGGATCATGTCAACTGCTGTGCCTCAGAAGGTCCACGGGGGAGCCGGAAAGCCCTGTCTGGCTGCAGCCTCCCTTTCCAACCATGCCTTACCATTCAACCCTCTTCCCTACAACTATCTTAAGATTATCGCTCTTGATACACTTTGGGTTTTGTTTGCTTGCTTATTCCATTTGTCCGGATTTTAGATGATTTTGAGACGGGGTCTCACATAGCCCAGACTGGCCTCGGACTAACTCTGTAGCTATGGGTAACCTTGAACTCCCCTTCTCCTGAATCAGTCTCTTTTTTAATACATTCCCACCTGCTGATCCTAACTGAAGTCCTTAACAGTGGGAACATCAATAACAATGACACTTAGGATTAAAGAGAGTGCCTACTGAGCATGGTAACACCATTCCTTCGGCAAGTCCCTTAGACATTACTTCACTTAATGTCAATATTTTGTTATTGTTCGCTATGGAAACTGAATCTTTTTTTGTCAATTGTCACCAGTCAGAAGGCTCCCAGGCCCAAATGAAGTCTTAAATGAGCCATTTGCATCTTCGAGGCACTCCAGATCATGTGACCTCTAGCCTTTCCCTCCAGGAATTCTTCACAAAGGAAGAAGCTTGAGTTTAAGCAATGTTTGAAGCCTATCATTGGTGTTCTGGATGGAAATGGAAGAATAGAAGGAAAAACCCATTTCAGGCCAAATGAGCAGTGTTGCTATGATTCTGAGATGTCCTGTAGGAGGTCAGGACACACCAGTCAGCAGGAGTGTGACATCAGCAGGGATGAGGTAGACTGGCAATAGTCTGAGGAGACCCAAGTGTCCCCCTGTGGAGCTGAACTTTCCCATTTACAGGGAGCACTGGTGTAAAAACTATCAGCAACAAACAGACAATATTCTGTCGGTTGTATGTATCTGGAAACATCAAGGGCCTGGCCACCTGGAAAGCTTCCTTTCTCTAAGGAGGTGTAGCACCCTACCGATTACAGGCCCAGTTTTTCCTGGGAAATCAAGGTTTTCTGTAAGATTTATGAATTTTGCATACATTTGCAATACATTTTAAATAAAATGAGCCTTGCAAAATACACACAGGGGTTGAGAAAATGGCTCAGTGAGGAAGAGTTCTTGTTTTGCAAGCATGAGGACCTGAATTCAAATCCTCCAGCACCCGGGCAAAAGCTTCCCTGCTGCTCTCTGAAAGGTGCACATGGTGAGCTTCAAGTCTGAATCACTGAATTTTAGGAAAGACAAGCTGGCATGCAATGGAGATGCAACCAGAGCAGGCTTCTTCATTAGTCTCTACTTTCCCTGGGGTCTCTCTTCCTGGGACCATTGCCCTGCACATGGTTCCTTCTACTTTTAATTCCACAGAGAAACTTCAGATCTGGGACTGGTTTTTTTTTTCCTCTAACTTTGTTCAGACCAAGGAATCAGATACAAGGCCACCAGCACACCTGTCCCTCCCAGCACAAGACACCTGCACATCACTGAGCTGCCAGCCATAGCAGTGGCTTCCTGGCCTGTCAGATGCAGGGAAGAGCCTACCATGCCTGTGCTGGCCAGGCGCTTGTCTAGCTAACTCCCCTGGGGTAGCCAAGAAGCTTCCAAATACAGCCTGCTTACTATTTGCAAAACATTCCTTGCGGGACTGGGCAAGGCTGCCGCATCCGTAGTGATGATGGGGCAGGTGACAGGGCCTCCAGTGAAGAGGTGTTAAGGGAGCAGGAACCAGCGCTGGAGGCTTCAGAGATGACCAATATTTCTATTTAGGTCTAGTTGAAATAAGACCCATGCTTTCTCCCTCCCTCCCATGCTTCTACACTCTCTTCCTCTCTTCCTCCCATCTGCGCCCCACGCGCGGTGATTGGCAGATAAAGATGAAGCTGAGGTGAGATGGTTGGAATGAGAAAGCAGAGGGAAGGCTCACTGGCTTGTTCTGACAACCAGTGTAACTTGTTCAGAAAGTTTGGGTAATTCCTTTTTCAGAATTCAAGTTAAAAACTTTGTTGTAAAATGTGTGTTTGATTTTCTTTTTTCATCTTTACCCAGCTGATTATAGTTTTTCCTTTTCTTTCAATTTTTGATTGATGTTTATGTTTAATGAATACATGACTTAGTTGTACAAAATGGTAGGTTTCTTGTGATATTTATTATTATTATTATTTGGACAGGATCTCATATACCCAGGCTGGCCTTGAACTTCAGTGTAGCCAAGGATGATGTTGAACTTCTGATCCTGCTGAGTTCTGGGCCACCACATACCTGGTTTTGGCATTTTCATACATGCATACAGGGAAATGTGGCTACAGTGTTCCCTTCCCGACCTCTCCCTCTCCTCTCCCCTCTCCTTCAGCTGAGGACTGAACCCAGGCCCTTGAATGTGCTAGGCAAGTACTCTCTCATTGAGCATTATCCCCAGCCCTCTTTTTATTTTTGTTTTGAGACAGCATCTCACTAAACTGCCTAATCTGGCATTAAACTTGCCCTATAGTGTAGGCAGGCCTTAAGTGTTTGCTCCCTTGCCTCAGCCCCCAAAAAGCTGGGATTACAGACCTGTGCCAGCAGATCTGACTCTCCAACGTGATTCTCTACAGTTGCCAATATGAGCTTTGAGGAGATTCTTCCAGAAATTTTTCTTTGCCCTTTGGGGAAAAGCAAAGCTGCCCCTATGTACAGGAATTCCTCACCAGCCACCCAGTCAGACCCCTTTGGGCCCCTTTCATTTTCTTTAAGTGGGTGTTGTTATTTTTTAATTTTGAAAAGTACTTTGTCCAGGTCCAGGGCTGGTTCACAGGGAGTAGGAAGCTACCCAGCCTGCTATGTTGATGGCTTTTCTATTAGGTCATAAGGGGAACTGGAGGCTTCCATGCTGGAATGTTAATCTGGCCCAGGGGCCTGAAGTCATATCCCAGGATGTGAATGTATAACCATCTGTCTTTCCCGGGGGTGTGAAGACCGCAGCCACTCTGCCTTTGACCCTGACTGAGCCCAGGGGCAGGACCTGGAGCTTTAGGAGCCTGGGAACCTCTCTGTGAGACTCAGTGTCTGGAAGCCCTGGGAGTTTCGCTCTGGCCCAGAGCAGACACACAGCCTCCCAGTTACAAGTAGCAACCTGCCTTCCCTTCCCGCCCAGACTGGGAGAGTGTTGGCATCTCCAGTTCAGGCCCAGACCCGCCTGGCAGCCGGATTCCACAGCCTGGGCAGGAAGCTGATCTCAGCCCAGCGGCCATGCCTCTCCTTTTTTTGTCAGAGGAGTTTCCATGCCAGCAATCTGGGCTGATGGTTGGGCACAGGCTTCTCCTTGAGCTAGAGTGGTTGAGAAAGGTCAGGTTATGGGGGAAAAAAGACAGAGGTAGGGTAGATGATCTTTTCAGACCCCATTCCAGAAGCACCCCAAGTTGAAAGACACAAAGAATCCTCAGGGAAGGATGGACTATCCCACTGTCCCCTCTGGCTAGAATGGCAGACAAAGGCGGGTTAGGTTGGGCCTGAGCAGGTCTACAGAGCCCATGCTTCCCAGGCCCCTAGGGGAATGAAGCCTGTCGGCAGGTGGGGGTAGTATGTGGGGGTTGTACATACGCGCGCGCGCGCGCGCGCGCGGGTGTGTGTGTGTATGTGTGTGTGTGTGTGTGTGTGCACGTGTGCGTGTGCCTGCATGCACACACAGGAAAGGCCAAGCTGCCAGTTTCAGCACAAAACACAGGACATGGGGTATAATTTTAATTTCAAACAACAAATACTCCAAACTATTTTTTTGTCAGAAGTTCAAATTCATCTGCGTGCCTCTGGTTTTATAGCCACCCCTATCCAGGCATATTTTGCTTTTGGGACCTGAACCAGGACTTACACTTGTTCCACAGCCTCTCTGGTCCCACTGGGGTAGGGTGGGCAGCTGCTGGACACAGGTTCTCCCCTTGGCCAGCTCCTCACTTTGCATCAAGGGATTCTTTGGGTGCTGGTTCCGCAGCTCACTTTGGGGGCCCAGGATACACCAGGCCAGCCTGCATGGGGCCAGCTATGTGGCCACAACCCCTCAACTTCAGTTCTTAAACTCTAGATACTTTCATGTCCAGCATTCCTGCTGCATCCTGGGCCCCTTTGAAGATGAAAAGCTCTGCAGAGAGGAACAGTACCCTGTTGTAATTAACATCATTAAGAGCAATTTTTCTCATTGCCCCAAAGAAACCCCACTTCTCGTAAGAAACACCTACCTCACTCTCCCAGGAGGTGGCCAGCTCATCCAGTCCAGCCCCACCTCCTTTCCCTGTTTTTCCCACCCTGTGCTGCCTTAGACTTGATTGTTCTTTTTTACCTTTCCAAATGATTCTCCTGCAGGAAAAGGCACCCAGCCCTCTAGGGCACAGTACCCACAGTCTCCTCGGTCATGTGGATGTCTATCATCTGGGTTGGAAGCAACTGAGAAATAGGAAAGCCTAGAGCTACTTACCATTCCATCCCTGACTTTGGACCCAGTGGCAGCTGCCACTGTCTCACCTCTCAGCCCAAGGGCCCTGACACTAGGAAAAAGGCGTCTTTGATTCTTCAGGGCAGGCTGTTGCAGCATAGTGGCTGTGCCCAAGAGTGAGGACCTTGCCTACAGGAGCTGCTCACACCATGACAGGTAGCTCAAGGGTGTGCTGAGAGGCCCTGGATGGAATCCTCCTCATCTAATTTCCAGGCTGTGCTTCCTCTACAGAACAAGATAATGAATGCATCTATAGAATATTTCATTCTGTAACTCTATAGCAAGGGGAAAGGCTCGGGGTTTCTGAGCTGTGCCAAATTAACCTATTCATAGCACCAGAATTAGTATCTCTCTCTGGATTCCCAGGGACCCTGGCATACAGCTGTAGGGCTTCCTGGCACACCTAGAGCATGATTGGTATCTGGCCTGTTAGGTGGTTGTCAAAACTTAGAGAGATCTCTGTGTGGCCACTGTTGGCAGAGCAAGATTTCTGCCTGTGTGCTGAAGAATTTTGGACTGCTGATGATGTCAAATTAGAAATTTAGGGGCTGATGAGATGGCTGACAGTTAAGATCACTTGCCATCCCTCCAGAGGACCTGAGTCTGGTTCCCAGTACATCGGGCTCACAACCAACTGTAACTCCAGTTCCAGGAATCCAGTGCCCCATTCTAGCCTCTAAGGGCATACACATAGCACATTCACATGCGCGCGCGCGCACACACACACACACACAAATACAGACACAGACACATGCACATGAATAAATAAATCCTTTTTTTAAAAAAATTGGCAAGTGATGATAAATTCCCCTCCACCCAGAATCTGTCTTTAATTCCTTTATTTTGGCTCTGCCCTAGATTCTTTAAGAAATCACAAGAATGAACCCTGGAGCTCAGAAGAGATGAAAGCACATCCCCCTCCTCCTCCTCCTCCTCCTCCTCCTCCCTCCTCCTCACAGAGTGAGTATGCACATACTCACACACCCTCAGTCAGAGGCTCCCCTGCACACACACACAGTCACACACCTACTCATACACTTATACTCACAGGCAGCTCTGCAGCACTTACCACTCACTATGTGCACATGCACTTACACACTTCCCTAGGAGCAGCAGAGCCAATGCTTCCCCACCCTGTTTCATTCAGTTTAACTTCATAGAAATATTGCCTAGACAGCAAATGTCATTCAACAGCCTAACCACAGGCCCACACTGGGTGTTGCTGACCTAGACTCTGAGATTCAGAGTCACCAGAACATATCAGATGAGCTAATAAACTAGGGGTGTCTGACAGAGGCTCGGTGACACAGAAATCTCCTCACAGGAGAGGCCAGAGTCTGAACCGTCGACCCAGATCCATGAGCATACCGTAGGAAAGGGGATGCCACGGAAATAGCATGAAGTTGGTGCTGAGCCCCTCTTCCACCCAGCCTCCTTGATGTCATATGAAGTCAAGAAACATGGCCATGCTCTTGGGCCCCGGGAATGTGGACCCTAGACAGCAGCACCATCAGGAGTTGGTTCTGGTCTGGCAGCCTGAGCTAAGCATCAGGAGTTGGGAAAGCTGGTAGAGAAGCAGGTAGAGTGGAGAGAAGGTTGGCTGCCCTTAAGCACAACCAGATAGCAGCGGTATTGAAATTAACATCTCTTGGTTTTGCTTTGGTTTGTGACAGAATATTGCTATGTTGCTCAGGCTGGCCTTGAACTCAAGATCCTTCTACCCCAGCCTCCTGAGAGCTGGAATTACAAGCCTGTGCCATCACTGTCAGCCTGGAGATGGCCTTTGACAGCCTTGGGGGAGAAAGGAGAAATGACTTCCTATAGAAGCTCATCACTGGAATTGTTGACTTAAAAACGACCCAGTCATTTTACATTAGGCCAAAGCTCAGGAACAACTCCAAGACTATTCCTCAAGCTTCACCCGCCCCATCTTAGACAAAAGGCTGGATTTTCACTTTTCAATCAGGAACACACAACTCTCTGGATGTTTCTTTCAGCAACTTTCCAAGGACGTTTTGTTTTGTGAAGAGCCAATTCTGGTTTCAGGTAGCATTGATTAAAGCAAATAATAATTATAGACCCAGGGTCTCATGTAGCCCAGGCTTACCACACACCTGCTTTGTTACTATGCTGGTTAGTTTTGGTCAACCTAACACAGACAAGAGAGTCACCTGGGAAGAAGGGACCTCAGTAGAGAAATTGCCTCCATCTTCTTGGCCTGTGAACATGTCTATGTTCCGTTTTCTTGATTAGTGATAGATGTGGGAGAGCCCAGCTCATGGTGGGCAGTTTCTATTCCTGGCAAGTGGTCCTGGGCTGTGTAAGAAAGCAGGCTGCATGAGCCATGGGGAGCAGGCCAGGAAGCAGTGAAGGGCTTCCCTTCAGCTCCTGCTCCAGGTTATCTCCTTGAACTCCTGCCCCGACTTCCCTCCGTGATGGACTGTGATGGGGAAATGTAAACCCTTTCCTTCCCCAAGTTGATTTTTGTCTTTTTTTTTTTTTTAAATCACAGCAACAGAAAAGCAAACAGTCCAGAGGATAGTCTTGAACTCATAATCTTCCTGCCTCCACCTTTTAACTTCTGTGATTATAGAAGTTGCTAAGATTATAGATCTGAATTTTTTAAAAAGTAAGGTCATAAGGTTGAGAAATTGGCTCAGTGGTGAAGCACCAGCCTAGCAGGTACAAAGCTCTGGGCTCCATCCCAAGCACCTCACAGAAAGCAAAGTGGGACCACAGTGCCTGCCTCGGGATTCCCCCACCCCTTTCTTTTCCCATAAGTCATCACATCGGCTGACTGTGCTAAGAGGAGTCATGGTTTCCATAATCAAGACAGCATGTGATGGATGAATTAGGAAAACCTGCACCGTTTCCAGGCCAGGCCATCCCAGGCTGTATTAGTCACTCCCTCTGCTCTCAGTACGTAGCTTACACTTTCATTAAAGAATCTCTCTCTCTCTCTCTCTCTCTCTCTCTCTCTCTCTCTCTCTCTCTCTCTCTCTCTCTCCTACCTCTCTCTCTCTGTCTCTCTGTCTCTGTCTGTCTCTCTGTGTCTCTCTGTGTGTGTGTGTCTCTCTCTCTGTCACACACACACACACACACACACACACACACACACACACACACACACCACACGGCTTAGGAACTGTCTTAGGGTTGCTATTGCTGTGATGAAACACCATTACAAAAAGCAACTTGGGGAGGAAAGGGTTTATTTTGATCACAGTTCCATATCATCAAAAGCAGTGGGGTTAGGATCTCAAGCAGGGCAGGCACCTAGAGGCAGGAGCTGATGTGGAGGCCAAGGAGGGGAGCTGTTTACTGGCTTGCTCAGCCTGCTTTCTCATAGAACCCAGGACCACCAGCCCAGGGATGACATCACCCACAATGGGCTGGGCCCTGCCCCATCAATCGCTAACAGAGAAAATGCCTACAGCCTGACCTTATGGAGGCATTTCCTCAATTGAGGTTCCTTCTCTGATGACTCTAGTTTGTGTCAAGTTGACATAAAACTAGCCAGTACAGGAACTATGGCAGAAGAGAGGGCAGGAAGATTGTGAGAGTCAGAGAGTCTTCTGGGCATGACAGGCCTGCTGAGCTCATGAACGCACAGGAGCTTTGGCTGCCTGCAAAAGATCCGAACCAGATCAAAGCAGTCAATATTCCAGCATGGAAGGGAGGGGCCCATGAACCCCAACCCCGAGTTCAAGAACTATTGGCAGTTGATAGGAGAGTCGGTTTTCTTTAAGTGTGTGGCCTCACACCCATGAGTACAGGGGCAGTATACACTGAAATCAGGACTGGAGAGAAAAAAAACCACAAATTTTGGAGGAGATGGGATGGGGGTAGTAGATCTGGGAGTAGCTGAGGGAGAAATGGAAAGCGACTACCATTAAAATGTTATCTGCATTATGAGGTTCTCAGATATATATGTATATGAACTTATTATATGGTGATGTCATGATGTCTTGGAGGCTTGGCTTCTGTTCTAAGAGTCTTAAATGTACCCCAAAGACATGTTTGTGATACCATCAGGAGGACTACTGGGATGCCTTCGAATGAAAGGGGACAGAATCCTGGTTTCTGCCTTGCTCTCTTCCATCCTAACTCTGAGGTAAAGGGTTTGGGGATATCACATGCTCCACAAGAATGTGCCTCCTCTGCACAGGCTCAGGAGGAAAAGGCCCAAGGGGCCAGAGACATGACAGAAGCAATTTAGGAAGGAAGAGGTAATGTCGGCTCACAGTTTGAGGGGATACAGTCCATCCTAGAGGGGAAAACATGGTGGCAGGAGTGTGAGCTGCTCACATCGCCCCTCCAGTCAAGAAGCAGAGAGAGACAGATACTGGTGTCCAGTTCCTGTCTTCTTTTTATTCAGTCCAGGACCCCAGCCCATGGAATCAGTGCATCTTTCCATCTTGGTCTCCAAGGTGACCATGCCTTTGCTCTTTTTAAATTTTTTTCTAAGATCTATTTTTATTTTTAATCTGTGTGTATGTGTATGCTATGTGTGTGGAGGTTCCCTGTGGAGGCCAGAAAGGGGTGTTGGATTCCATGGAGCTTGAGTTACAGGAGATTGTGAGCTGCCCAACATAGGTGCTTGAAGCTGAAGTTGGGTCTTCTGGAAGAGCAGCAAGTGCTCTTACTGCTGAACTGTCTCTCCGGCACCTATAAGTTACATATTCTTTTAAAGTTGATACATTAAGTACACACATTAAAGATACATTAAATACAATACATATGATAAAGATACATTCTTTTAAAGTTGATACATTAAAATGATTAAAAACTTATTAACTCATCCTGTGTGTGTGTATGTACATGTGTACGTGTGAGCATGCTTGTGCACATACACACATGCACACAGGCACATATGTCTATGTGCATTTATGTGGAGGTCAGAGGAAGATATTAGATGCCTTCTATCACTCTGTCTTATTCCTTTGAGGCAAGGTCTCTCACAGAACCTGAAGCTTGCCATTTCAGCTGACTAGATGGCCAGCAAGCTTCCAGTACCCATCTGTCTCTGCCCATTTTTGTTCTTTATGTAGATATTGGGGATTTGAACTCAGGTCCTCATGCTTTCAGGGCAAGTGCTTGTACCCACAGAGCCTTCTCAGATCTCTGACAAACGGATCTTCTCTGACTACTCCTCCCTCTGGAATGTGAGCTCCCTTAGGCCAGGGACTTTATTTTATTCTTTTGCATAAATTCACCTGGCCTTCAACATATACTCACAGTACAGTGGTATAAAAATTAGTAATTACTGGGGCTGGAGAAATGACTCTGGTTGAAAGCACTTGCTGCTCTTACAAAGGACCTGGATTTGGTTCCTAGCACCCATGTGGCAGCAGACAATCATCTATAACTCTAGTTCAAAGGGATCAGACACTCTCTTCCGAACTCCATGGGCACCAGGCCTGCAGGTGATGTATATACATGCATGCAGGCAAAATACTGGAACACACAAAATAAAATAAATCAATTTAAAAAATCAATAATTACTCAGCCAAAAAATAACTTCCAGGTCTTATCCTGAGTCCAATGGCAAATGTGGTGTGAAAGTTATTTAGCACTGAACACAAGATGGGGCTTGTACAGGAACACCCCAGTTCAGCGCCCTCCATCTCAGCCCCATTACAGATCTATTTTTTTCTGAGAGGAACCAGTCAACAAGTGTGGCACAGTGTTATCTTTCCTTCTCTTCTGCGAGTGTTCCATCTTGGTCATCATCACACTGGCTCTTCCTCCTCTTCTGAGCCTCATACCTGCAGCATCTCTGTTCAAAGGGGGCCCCTGTATGCAGGCCTCTAGATCTCTATTTTCTGTATTACAGTAAGTGATTTTGTTTGAGCCCTTGCTCAGTTCATTTTCTGTTGCTAAAAACAAAACAAAACAAACAAACAAAAAAGGAAGCTTGTTTAAGACACAGTTCTAGAGGTTGGAAATCCAGAGCATGGTCCTGGCATCTGGCAAGAGCATAGTTGAAGCTCAAGGGGCAGCCACTCTTTGTAGTAACTGTGCTTTCTTGATAGCAGATCCAGTCCCTCAAGAGCTCATTCACTCCCTGGAGAACTAACCCGGTTTCCTGAGAGCAGGATTAATCCCACTATAGAGGGCAGAGTCCTCATAAGCCCAGCACCTCTAAAGGTCTTCTCAACACCTTCACACTGGAAATCAAATTTAAACACAAGTTTTGAGGAGGACAAGCCATAGTCAAGCCAAGGCAGCTACCTTTGATTGGTGGTCACTCCCAGATATGTGCGGCTTTCTAGCTTCCTGCGTCTCTCCTTAGGCTCCCACCATGCACATATACCTGGCCTTTTCCAGGACCTTTACACCTACAAGACTAATTGGAGTCTCAAGGCTCACATGGGTATCCGGATGCAGGGTCTTTGAGCCCATGCTGAGAGTAAGACCCTCAGGTACTCCTGCACCTCATCATGTGGAACTATACCCACACAGTGAACACCATAGGCAGCATGGACATGTCTGTTCACTGTTCAATGACAAACAGTTCACGACAGTCTCAAAGCATGACACTCGGAAAGCATCATCAGGGAAGATGTAATAGCCTTGTCACACATACCACACATCACTGTGATTTCTCTGAAGTCCTGAAGTTCAGATCTTTTGGGTGAAATCCTAGAAGAGCGCCTCATCTTTTATGGCACCAAAACTAAATTCCTCAGCAAGGTATCCAGGCCTTTCACGCAGGGGCTCCTCGCCTGTCTGACTCTCTGACAGCTCCACTCCCATCACCAGAAGGCTACAGGATACTTGCAGTTTCCAAACATACTTGGGCACCTTTGCCCATCCCAATCCCTCTGCCTGTAACATTCTTTCTCACACATTTTCTCTGGAAATGCCCATTCCCCGACTCCCATCCTCTTTGCTGCCCCCTCCTTATGCAAGAACTTCTCCATTCTCTGCATCACGGCTTGAATGACTTTATCCTGTGGGTTCCCATAACTCTTTGTGCATCTTTCAGCCTACAACAATGTAATTATTTGCGAATGGCTTTGTCTCCCATGGCTTGAGATCTTCAAAGGAGAAGTCTGAAGTTTCAGCCTTTTAAGCCCTTGATGCCTGATGTTGTGACTGCAACATAGTAATTGCCTCCCGTTTGATAAATGAATAACCTTGCACTGTGTGTGCTTGTGAGCCCTCATCAGAAAACAAGGAAAGCAGAGTGCAGTTACATAGACCCCCAGTAGAGGGGGCCACGCCAAACTGTCTACAGCAGCCCTTAAAACCTGTCCGCACATCATCAGATAGATGCAAACAGACAGAATATTTTTATTTGTAGTCTATATCTACTAGTAAGTCAATGCCCAGGAAGAATATTTATTTAAGGTCATCGTTTTCTTTAAAAGGGTCACGATAGCTTGTGTGGCGGGCTCTGTGTGCCTGTGATCCCAGCACTTAGGCTGAGTCTGGAGGATTTTGAGTTCAAGCTGATGTAGGCTACCTAAGACTCTGTCTCAAAAGACTGAAAATAAAAAGTTATATTCGAGGCCCTGGGTACCTGTTAGGAATAGAAAGAGAGGGAACATAATCTCATTTTCTGGAGCCAGCTCTACCAGGAAGGAGCTTATTTCTCTCTGCCCAGTGAGGACTGTGAAGTCCAATGGCAGCACAGATTGTGACATACTTAAGGTCCCATCTAAACCCCACACATCTTTGCTCATACAGTCAGTGGACGTTCTGATGTTCTACAGATAGTTCAGTGGACGCCCTGATGGACAGCTGCTCATCATGAGAGTAGACAGCAGACTCTAGGCAGGGTAGACAGGGCTCCAAGTGCCCCCATCTATCACAGTGAATTGTAACTGTCTTCATGCTTCTCTGAACACAGACAACACGGAGCACTCCCTGAGGAGGCTGGTGTGGATCTTATCCTTCTTCAGCTGCTGGCACAGCACCTGGCACAAGGCAAGTGTTCAGTAAATATTTCTGAATGAGTAACTAAGCTTATTTCATAATTTTGTGAGTTTATGTGAATAATTTGTCAGTATTCTTAAAACACTGGATGAGTCTATGTGTGGAAAAAGACATTTGTATAATTCGGCGAAAAGATAATCTTGTATGTAGGAAATTGTGTGTTAAAGGACTACTTGGAGGGCCCACAAGCACATGTGAGCATTCACACACACACACACACACACACACACACACACACACACACACACACACACACAGACACTTTCCCCATAGTCTCCTCAAATCAGAATTTGTGACATCTGAATTGTTATCTTTGACTTCCTATGGCTCACTCCCTGGGGTGTTCTTTTGTTAACATTTCATTTATTTATTGTGGGGTGTGTGTGTGTACATGTGGAAGCCCCAGATCAACATTGGGTGTCTTCCTCAATCACTCCCCATCTTACTTTTTGTTTGTTTGTTTGTTTGTTTTTCAAGACAGGGTTTCTCTGTGTAGCCCTGGCTGTCCTAGAACTCACTCTGTAGACCAGGCTGGCCTCGAACTCACAGAGATCTGCCTGCCTCTCTGCCTCCTGAGTGCTGGGATTAAAGGTGTGCGCCACCATGCCAAGCTTTCCATCTTACTTTCTAATGCAGGATCTCTCACTGAGCCTGGAGCGCACTGATTGACTTGGGCTGGCTGATCAGTGGCCTCCAGCCATCTACCTGTCTCCACCTTCCCAGCTCTGGGGTTACAGACACGGACTTGTTTGCATATGGCTTCCAGGGACCCAAACTCATGTCCTTATGCTTGCAGTGGACACTTTACTACTATCTTTCCAGCCTGTTATCAGATTTTAAATTTCAGACTTTATCAGGACCAGCCTTAAATGGTGCTCTCCCTGGCCCCACTGACAATCTTAGACAAAGCCTTACTCACTTTCTATAGTTTGTGTTAGAACACGGGTTTGTCTTTTTAAACATGTTGCCAGATACCACACAGGCTCATTCAACCTTATATATGTATGTGCAAGGCATTAAAATACATTCTTTTTATAGCTCCTCGAGTTCATGATTCTAAAAATAAAAGCACAGACGACCGGAAGACTTAGTGCCCAACTTCTTGTATTGAAAACTAACAAAGATGAGCCGGGCGTGGTGGCGCACGCCTTTAATCCCAGCACTCGGGAGGCAGAGCCAGGCGGATCTCTGTGAGTTCGAGGCCAGCCTGGTCTACCAAGTGAGCTCCAGGAAAGGCGCAAAGCTATACAGAGAAACCCTGTCTCGAAAAAACCAAAAAAAAAAAAAAAAAAAAAAAAAAAAAAAAAAAAAAAGAAAACTAACAAAGATGAAGAAGCAAGCATTTTTTTCTTTCTTTCCTTCTTTATTTTTCTATTCTTTTTTCCTGTTCTTGGTTTTTTAAGACAGGGTTTGTCTGTGTAGCCCTGGCTGTCTTGGAACTCACTCTTTAGATCAGGCTGGCCTCACAGAGATCTGCCTGCCTCTGCCCCCAAGTGCTGGGATTAAATGTGTGCACCATCACCACCCAGCTTATTTTTTCTATATAACTGGACTGCTGGGGAATTGAAATGCATAAAGGGCTTTGTCGGTAGGAAGAACTGGTAAATCAGACTGTGAAGACTGGGGCTACACTCAGTGGTGAATGATTGCCTAGTGTGAGAGGCCCTGGGTTCCACCTCCAACCTCCTAGACCTGCACACACGCACAGTGAGAACATCAGTGGATCTAAACATGGTTAGCTAGGCATGGGAGCAAGAGAAGAGGAGCTCTAGGTCAGCTTCAGCCACCAGTGTATGAAGCCTTCTCTCTCTCTCTCTCTCTCTCTCTCTCTCTCTCTCTCTCTCTCTCTCTCACACACACACACACACACACACACACACACACACATACACACACACACACACCACACACACACACACACACACACAAATATCAAACCTATACAAAGAATTTTTCAAGATTTTTTATTTATTTGTGTGTGTGTGTGTGTGTGTGTGTGTGTGTGTGTGTGTGTGTGTCTGTGTATGTGTCTGTGTGTGAGACACACAGGGCATGGGTGTGCACATGCACAACACGTGGAGGTTAGAGGACAACTGTCAGGAATTGGTTCTCTCCTCTTACTGTGTAGGTTCCTGGAATCAAAGTCAGATCGTCTGGCTTGGCTGTAACATCTTTCCCACTGAGCCATTTGCCAGGTATCATGTTTGGTAAAATTATAAGAAGAAAGGAAGTCAGTTGTCTGCCTTATAATAGGAACAAAATCCTGAGTCTTACAAATCTGATAAGTTTTTATGTATAGAAACCAATTCATGAGAAATACAAAGAACTACGGGATTCATTAAACCAACAGAGTATAGAAATAAAAATTATGTGGTATTTATGAGATAATTAGAAATTTGAATGTTGACTGATATATTTTTAAAGATACTGTTGCTATTAAATAAAATAATGCCCATATTGTGTTTTACAGAAGTATACTAAAATATTTACAGATTAAATGATTCCTACAATTCGCTTCAAAATATGTAGAGTGAGTGTAGCACAGTAAATATGGAATGGGATAGCCTTGAGTGGATAATTACTGTGACTGAGTGTCAAGCATGTGAAGTCTGTTACATCCTTTTGTCAAGTTTGACTGATTGTATTTGGCATTTCCCATGGAACATACATCTTTTTATTTTAAATTATTAAAGCTTCCTGAATATTCTGATGCTCTTCTAAGGAATATTCTTGTCCTTCTCTCATACCTCAATAGTTACCCTAGAGTCTTTTGTAAACTTCAAATAGTCCAGGAATAGTAACTTATAGATCCATTATCATCTTTTTGTAAAGTAATATAGAAGATTATTTCCTGAACGACCATTAATTCCTAAAAGACTGCATGACTTTGAATACGTAAAAGGAATATCCTAGGGGAGAGAAAATGAGTTCTAAGAGTAGGAAGAAACAAAAAGGGAAAAAAATCTGTCTTTGCTAAAACATCCCAGAGAAGTACGTGTGTGTTTTGTGTGTGTGTGTTGTGTGTGTGTGTGTGTACTCACTTGCACACACAAATAGGAAACTTCTACAAAAAGCATAGAGACAATGACTAAGTTCTTAGCTCTCAGGTTATACTCACATAGGATCCCTTGTTGAAGGTGAATATAAACATTTTGGGGAGAAAGGGGCTCCAATATTCAGCAAGCCAATGCTGAGACTGCTTCACCGAAGAGAGGGTGAATTTTTGCCTAAACCTGGGAACAGTCTAAACTTGTATGCCAGAAACCAGGTAAGAGTGAGAGTCACCTCAAGTGCTGGAGCATCCAGCTTCTCATGGGAGATCTCTGGAAGAACAAGAAACAGCATGTCTGGGCATGGGGGTGGGGTTGGGGCACCTGGAATGCAGTGAAAGGAGAAAAAGTATGGCTCTTTATTGGACAGAGCCAGGTTACAATGTGACCAGAGCCATAAAACCTGTGAGGACACTTTGCAAACAGCCTTTTGTTTATCTAAGTGACTATACCTTTTATCTTTCAACTAGACACAAAACAGATGTCTATTAATGGGTCCCTTGGCCAGGCCAGCTGCTGGCCACCACCCTTTCTGTTTGCATGGCTTTTGATACTCTCTTGCCCTGTCCTTTCTTCCCCACACCACCTCTTCATTGAATTATTATTAGTAGGTGACCCTGGAACAAATGATGTGGAGCTGAGTAAAGCCTGACTACCACAGAAACAGGCTTCAGTGTCTCCTGTTGCGCTTTGAGTCTGGGGTCAGTGCTGATCTTAGTTCTTTGTTTCCATTGAACTTTAGTTAGTCTTGAAGGAAAGTGTGTCTTGTGTGGTCTCACACAGCTTCACCTATTGCTGTGTGTCCTTGGAATACAGGCCTCAGCTCTGTTTCCCACCTTTCCATTTTTATTCAGGCTTATTTTTTTAAGAAGGTGTGGTTGATATAATGTGCACCCCAATAAAACTTATCTGGACATCAGAGAACAGAACAGCCACTAGATTAGACATAGAGGGCAGACAGTGGTGACACACACCTTTAATCCTATCACTTGGGAGGCAGAGATCTGCCTGGATCTCCCTGAGTTCAAGGCCACACTGGGAACAGAGCCAGGTGTGGTGGCACACACCTTTAATCCCAGCACTTGAGATCTCACGTCTTTGCTTGGGAAGGACACAAGCTTTTAATATCAGAGTGATGGCAGGAAGCAGAAAGGTATATAAGGCGTGAGGACTAGGAACTAGAGGCTTTTTAGAGGCAGTTCAACTGAGACCCTGAGGGGTGAGGACTCAGAGGCTTTCAGTCTGGGAATTCGTGGAAACAGGATCAGCTGAGGAGTTGTTGAGGTGAGGTTGGCCGTGGCTTGTTCTGTTTCTCTGATCTTTCAGCGTTCACCACAATATCTGGCCCTGAGTTTTTTATTAATAAGACTGTTTAGCAATTCGTCTTACAGTAAAGTCTTACTACAGGTGACCTCAGATTCACAGAGATCTGCCAGCCTTTGCCTCCCAAGGGCTGGGATTAAAGGTGTGTACCACCATGCCAGGTTAATTTTATTTTTTTAAATAAAGGTCTCCAACTGTCCATTCTCTTACCTCAGCCTCCTTGGGGCTGAGATTACAGGCATGAGTCATCATGCCCAGCTTGTTTATTTGGTGTGTGGGTTTGTTTTATTTTATTCAGTGTTGAGGATCAAACCCCAGGATTTGCGAAGTACCTTGGCTAAGCACCCTATCACTGAGCTACGCCCCTAGCTCACACTCACACTAAAACACATGAACTTTAAAAGTACACTTTGACTCATTTTGGTGGTAGTGCAAAAACGATAACGATGCTAGTTTATCAAATGTGTTCATGCTTTTGTTAAAGAAAGAATGTCGGGAAAGATGTTTTTTTCAGAGGCTCTCCTCAACACTCCCCAAAGAGCAGTGGCGTGGGAAGGAAACCTCAACCCCCGGGTCGAAGAGCCTAGTGTATAACAGCCCAAGTCCAGATTTCCTTTTTTTTTTTTGGTTTGTTTTTTTCGAGGCAAGTTTCTCTGTGTAACAGCCCTGGCTGTCCTGGAACTCGCTCTGTAGACCAGGCTGGCCTCAAATTCTCAGGATCCGCCTGCGCCACCACCACCTCGCACCCCTTTCTTACGAAGCATCAGTTTCCAAATCTGCTTCATCAGACTGACTCACAAGACCCCGTTGGACAGTGTGCCATTAAAGTGAGATGAGTAGGCACCCTTAAATGTCCGTCGTTTATTTTCTGCGTAGCATTCAACCATTTCTGCGAGCACACATCGACACAGGCTGACTCCCACATCCCGACGCGAAGCGTCCGCGGTTGAGGACTTAGTCCCCCGGTATGGTGCTTGAAAACCAGCGGTTGAGGACTTAGTCCCCCGGTACGGTGCTTGAAGACCAGCGGTTGAGGACTTAGTCCCCCGGTACGGTGCTTGAAGACCAGCGGTTGAGGACTTAGTCCCCCGGTACGGTGCTTGAAGACCAGCGCGAGGTTCTGGGTTCCGTTCTTAGCTCGGGGGGGGGGGGGGGCGGGGGGGGAAGGCCACCGACCTCGGCCCTCAAAAAAACAAAAACAAAAAAACAAGGTAAAAAATAACCACAGTGCAGGCTACGCCACTCCTACCTACCAGGGAACCCAGGCAGCCTGGAAAGCTGGTGCTAGTGCTCCCAGCACGCACGCGAAAGCACTCCCAAGCTCTGGGGGAGCTTCCGGCAGGGGGCAGCATCGCCGCCCGGAGGGTGGAACGCCTGTCGTACTCACAGGACGTAAAGCACCTCTGCTTTACGGCACCCGCCTCCGCCGTAAAGCCGGGGCGCCCACGTGCGGCAGCTTCCCACTGGGAACCTTGTTGTTTTTACTGTGGCCAGCTTGACGTTTCAGCTATGGGCAAACGCCGGAGCCGCGGCCGGAGCCAACTGCTCAGCACAATGACCAAGAAGCAGAAGAAGCACCTCCGCGACTTCGGCGAGGAGCACCCCTTCTACGACAGGTCGGGGCGGGCGGGCCGCTGGGAGGGCCGGTTCCGGGAGGCGCGGGGTCGCGGCGGGCCGGGGCACCCCAGCTGCGGCGGTGCGCCCTGCCGGTAGACCCGCGGAGACAGCCGGGTGTGCTGTCCCGGCACGCGGGGCTGAGGCAGGAGATCTCAGGTTATCCAAAAGCGAGACAGAAAGGTGAGACATGGAGTTGGCCAGCGAGAGGTGAACCCCGACCTGTGGTTTATAAACCAGCTTCTAACTTCTTCGTCATGTGATGTCGTTGAACTCTTGCCTGTTGCCCATTCGTCTTCTGGTCGTCTCTGCCCTTGTGCATGCAGGATTTTTTTTTTTTTCAATGACTGGTTTTTATCGTGTTTTCTGCACTTTTCATTTAAAGCGGAATCATTAGACCTTTCGTGATCCTGACAAATAAACAGCTAAAGTTTAACATTGTCCATTTCTTTTTAGGGTTTCCAAAAAGGAAGCAAAGCCACAGATTTGTCAGCTGGTAATGCTCTTTTCTTTATAGTAGTTGAAATTGGGTTATTAAGATTGTGTGTAAAAGTAAAGCTTGGGTACCTGTGCTTTTTGGTTTTGAATGTAAGCTGTCATTTTAGTAATATTTCTTAATTAGTTTTAAATGATGGAGATAATGGAAGCGAATTGGAAACTGCCCCATGACACTGTTATGAACCTCTGTTGAAGAGGTTCGTCACTGTGCTTGCTGGGTTTTGGTGTGTCTATTCGCCATGAAAGTATTCACACATAGTGTGAAGTAGATGGGTGCCAGCAGACTCAGACAATGGCACTCATTTCTAATTTTCCTCTTGCACCTTGAAACATGAAGCTTAATGTCTGAGATGTAAGTTAAAGCCCATAGCCTAAAATTCTGTTTGAAAAGTCAGTTTTTATTCCATGTGCAGCTCATAGGAACTGTAGCTTGGTCAACTGTTTTATGTAAATTTCATATTGGGCTTGGTTAAAGAGATGAGATTGTGTAATATTTGCAGAAAAGCTCATTGGGTTTTTGTTTCCTGTTTAATCAGTGTATATTCATTATACAAAATAGTGGGTGTCATTAGGACACCTCCAGGCATAATGACTTGATTGTACTCATGCCACCCACTGCCCTCTTCTGGCCCTGGTCTTCTACCTCTGCTGGCCCCTTTTCTCTTTGCAAACACTTTTCCTTTTAATTTCATGCCTTCTAACTTCTTTTAAATCTAGTTTTCTCATGCAAGAGAAAACATTTGCCTTTAGTCTGTCTTATTTTTACTTATCTCCCATTCTGTCCCATTTCCTTGCACGTGATATAATTTCCTTCTTTAAGGCTAAGGAAATTCCATTAGTATGTATGTCTCATATTTTATTATATTCTTTTATAATTTAAAAACAATTTTGTTTTTAAAAAACTCCCATTTTTTTCTCTAGTCAGAGAGTTCAGATACTTCACATTCTGAAAGTGAATCTGAGGAAGAACAAGAGCACATTTCAGGGTACCACAAACTGCTTGCTACATTAAAGAATGTTTCTGAAGAGGAAGACGAGGAGGAGGAGGAGGAGGAGGAGGAGGACAGTGCTGTAGCTGATGAAGAAATGAATGATGAAGATATTGATGAAGATGTCCATGTGGAAGAAGAAACAGCGGAGTTGGCTGAGACACATGAGCGTGAGTGTTTTGGGGTTGGCCTGTCCTCTGCCAGGACAGAGTGTCCTGTGCTCTCTGGGCTGAATGAGAGCATTTGGCTCCAAAGCAGAGATTCAGCCTTGTTGAATTTGGTTATATTTTGAGAATCTGATGGGAACACAGACCCTCTCATCAGGAGAATACTATTGGCTTACTCTTTGGGGGGTTTCTTCTGACCTAATGTAAGACTGCCTGCTTACCAGAGGAACATAATTTTGTTACCACTGTGACAGCTCAGTTCATGGAAGAGGTTGTTGTTCCCTTTCAGTAAGAGACCAAGTGTGCTGGAAGGTAGACATAAAAATACACAGTAATTCTTAAGTTGTACATTTGTGTTTATATGAAGCAGCTAGAGATAAGATGGCAAGGAGATTTGTTCTGTGTTATTTCTTACCATAATTCAGGCTGCTCTGAACGTCTTGAATGTGTATCTTGGTGCACTATTTTAGAGTACATTCTAGAACTGGGTGTATTAGACTTCAGAGTAATTCCTAATTGTGATAGAAATCTATTTAAAGGAATTGGCTCATGTGACTGTGAAGATTTGGCAAGCCCCAAGAGAAGCCCCTGTTACAGCTGGAGTTCAAAGGCAGTCTGCTGAAAGTCTTGCTCTTAGGGCAGACCAGCCTCCTCTGTTGAGTCAAGCCTTCTACGAATGGGAGGAGGCGCAGCACAGTGTGGAAGCCAGGACAGAGCCCAGCTGGAAATGTCTGCTTAGAGCACAGAGCCTTGGTTTCCATCTCCAGTACTACATATGTTAGGCAAAGATGGAGCATGGATTTAATCTTAAGACTCAGGAGATAGAGACAGGAGGATCAGAAGTTCAGGGTCATCCTGAGCTAGTAGTGGGCTAACAGCAAGGCCAAATTACAAGAGACCCTGTCTTAAAAAATAGTCATTTATCTTCCTGATGGAAGTCCACCAACTGGAACATAAATTTAATCTAGTAATGTCCAAGCACACCTCCAGGCTAGAGGCCCAGCTTAATTCTGAAAGGTCACTTCCACTGAATTACCTTATTGTTTAAAAATAATGCCTGGTGAGGTTGTGCATGCTTTTAATGTTTTTTGTTTTGTTTCTTTGAGACAGGGTTTCTCTGTGTAACAGTCTTGGCTGTCCAGGAGCTAGCTCTGTAGACCAGGCTGGCCTTGAACTCACATAGATCCTCCTGCTTCTGCATCCCGAGTGCTGGGATTGAAGGCTTGAGCTACCACTGCCCGGCCCACACCTTTAATTTTAAATTCCAGCACTTGGGAGTCAGAGGCAGGTGGATCTCTGTGAGTTGGAGGCTAGCCTGTCTACAAAGTGAGTTTCAGGACAGCCCTGCCCAGAAAACCAAGAATAAATAAATGATAGCAATGAGCATCAGTGTTTTAATTTGATATTGTCAACATTTAAGTATGAGTAAATCATTTTGTTTATTTATTTTTGAGACAGGGTTTGACTCTGTAGGTCTAGCTCTCTGGAAATGGCTGTTGACCAGGCTGGCCTGGAACCCACTAGAGCTCTACCACACCCTGAAAATTTTACAAAATGATTTTCAACATTTCAGGTGTATCCCCAGCTGATGACCCAAAAGAAAAAGATGGGGAGGAGCCGCCTGATGGATCACAGAAATCCCCGGAGGAATTCACAGATGAGAAACACGAGTCGCTGTTCAGCCTGGAAACCAATTTTCTGGAAGAGGATGGTGGAGGCAGTTCTTCCCAGAGAGCACCCCGAGGTGAGAGTATCTCCTGTCACCCCAGCTCTCCAGCATGCTGGGGCTGTGTGCTGACTCATGTTTAGTCCCCTCCAGTGTGCTGGGACTGTGTGCTGACTCAGGTTTAGTCTCCAGTGTGCTGACTCAGGTTTAGTCTCCAGTGTGCTGGGGCTCTGAGCTGACTCAGGTTTAGTCTCCAGTATGCTGACTCATGTTTAGTCCCCTCCAGCATCCTGGGGCTGTGTGCTGACTCATGTTTAGTCCCCTCCAGTGTGCTGGGGCTGTGTGCTGACTCAGGTTTAGTCTCCAGTGTGCTGGGGCTGTGTGCTGACTCAGGTTTAGTCTCCAGTGTGCTGGGGCTGTGTGCTGACTCGGGTTTAGTCTCCAGTGTGCTGGGGCTGTGTGCTGACTCAGGTTTAGTCTCCAGTGTGCTGACTCAGGCTTAGTCTCCAGTGTGCTGACTCAGGCTTAGTCTCCAGTGTGCTGACTCAGGTTTAGTCTCCTCCAGTGTGCTGACTCAGGTTTAGTCTCCTCCAGTGTGCTGACTCGGGTTTAGTCTCCAGTGTGCTGGGGCTGTATGCTGACTCAGGTTTAGTCTCCTCCAGTGTGCTGACTCAGGTTTAGTCTCCAGTGTGCTGACTCGGGTTTAGTCTCCAGTGTCCTGGGGCTGTATGCTGACTCAGGTTTAGTCTCCAGTGTGCTGACTCAGGTTTAATCTCCAGTGTGCTGACTCGGGTTTAGTCTCCAGTGTGCTGGGGCTGTGTGCTGACTCAGGTTTAGTCTCCTGTGTGCTGACTCAGGTTTAGTCTCCAGTGTGCTGACTCGGGTTTAGTCTCCAGTGTGCTGGGGCTGTGTGCTGACTCGTGTTTGGTCTCCTGACTGAGGGAACTCAGCAGAACCAGCTAAGTAGGAGCCATGTGGGGAGCTAGAGTAGACACCTCTTGGGTATTTGTGCTTTTCAGTACTTAGTAGAGATGAGGACTGGTCGGAGAAGGGGCTGAAGGGTGGAAATCGGGGAGGCTAGTCCCCAGGCTTCAGGTTTCTAGAGCTGGAGTCTGAGGAAGACTTTGCCTTCCTAATGGGCAGAAGAGAAGGGATAAAGACTCTTCCCTTTCTCCCCCTCACCCACTCTTCACTGGAGCAGTACTTTTTCAGATTTGTGAGGCCCAGCAAGGCCAGTCCGAGTGTTCTTATTACTAAGGGAGCTCCCCAAAGCCACCCCTCAACTCCCTCCATGGTCACCATCCTGTGACCAAATGGCAGCCAGCTGGACATGGGTTTCCGCACTGTCAATCTGCTTGTGGGTTGGTAGGCCAAGCTGGTGTTTTTCTGTGTCTGCCTTTCCTAGTTTTCTGCCATTGGGCTTCATTGTGGAGGAAGCCAAGTCCTTGTTTGGCCCAGTCGGATCTGCTGACTTTTATGCAAGAGGAGAAAAGTAGAGGTAGAATTTGCGGGATCTTAGACAGCTCTAAGCCTGGACAGAAGCGGGAAGCCACTGTCCTGAAGCCTCCACATATTTGCTGTGCAGGTGGACTGCCGGGGCTCCCTGTTCACATTGCTCACTGTTGTCCTGAGTAATTACTGTAGCTGCATGTCATTTGGCGTGTTTCCGGTTGGATCCTTGAGCAAATTACTTACTTCACTTTGCTGCTTCTCAATGAGAGGGCATGGAGAGAGGGCTGAGGATCACCTGAGTACAGTGAGCACAGAGCTGGGCGTAACCTGCATGCAGGGGATGACATTTGGATCATGTGGTAGTTCAGGTGAATATTGAGAATTCGTGTGTCTTGCTGTGCAGAATGCATAGAGCCTTGCATGCTCTCAGGAATCTTGCCATGTACCAGGTAAGACAGGAACATGTTCTGGCTTGTTTGAATTGATGGGGCAGGGTAGGGGCTAAGAGTGTGACTGTCGGGGGTAACCAGCTCTGACTTCTGCCTGGAGCCAGGGCTATACCTGGCACAGCAGACCCCTGTGAGGCACTTTTCTGTGAAGGAATAACATACAGGAGGGGGAGGTAAGATTTTTGGTGCAAAGGAAAGGTTCAGATGCAGAATTCAGGGCTGTGAAGAGCTGGGTTCACGTGCAGCGATCAAAGCCTGACCCTCAGGCTGAGGTGTCTTCCGAGGCTTTGGGCTGAGGTGTTGTGGTCAGTGTGTACTTTTGGGGGGCCAGCTTGCCAGGCTCTCTAAGCGTTGAGTGGTGCTGGAGGATGGGATGGGGTTGGGAAGAAGGGTGAGCTGAACCAGGAAGATGAGTGTGTCAGTCTCAGCAGAGACTAGAGATGAGCAGGTCGTTTTCAGAGCCATTTGCTCACTGCTTATACTCTATTCTGAATTAGATCCATTTCAACAACATGTCAACAGAGAATTGAAAGAAAAGGAAATTCAAGCTGCTGCTTCAAGTTCTCCAACTACCCAGCAGCTGAAAGTAAGTGATATTTGGTTTTCCAGGCACGGAGGAAAGCCCCACAGAAGCTGTCTGTGGTCTTTGGTTTATTGGCATATATTATCCATGGGGAGATTGGTTTGTCAGACATTGAGCTTGTGGCAACCTGCTTGCCTCAGCCTCCCTAGAGCTGGGGTTGTGGGTGTGATATCACACATGATCTAGTTGACTTTTCCCCCTTTTCTGATTTTGCAGATACATGTGCAGGTAGGTGTAAGAAGTCAGTCAGACTGACTTTTTTGCCCGATTTTTCCCATGATAGCATGGAGCAGAGTACAGTACAGTATCACTCAGTGGAACTAGACGCCCTTGATGCTACTTAGAGCTCATGCACGCAGCTCAGTACTGTCTGCTGTGGCCTTGCATCCCTAGACTCAGGTTCTCTGTGGTGTTGTCTTGTAGGATCCCATTTCTACTAACTCAGTAGGTGTGCGACACTGCGGCACTGTATGTCTCATGGACAGGGTCTCACTGTGCATGACCTGCAACTTGCTATGTAGACCAGGCTGGCCTCAGAATCAGAAGACACCTGTCTACACTCTGCCTCCCCAGTACTAGGATTAGAGGTGTGTGTGCCACCACACCTGGCTCTGTCGCTCCTTTTTACCTTGTCCACTTCCTTTAACACACCTCATTCCTGACCCCTCACCTCCTGAGCGCCTGTCTGTGTCCGGGTGCTTGTCAGCTCACTGTTCTACTGGAGTCACCCAGGGTGGGACCTGTGAGGTCACCTGCTCATTCAGCACAGTTTCCTGGAGAGTCACCCAGGTTGCTCAGCTATCTGTGGCTTATTTCTTTTATTCCTGAAGTTGCTATAATTTTAGGTCAGCAGTTTTTCAACAGTGAAAATTTTCTAAACATACCTCACAAAGTAGCATACCTCGAAGTTCTACTAGGTATGTCTTTTAAAAAGAAAAGAAAAAAAGGAAGCAATGGAGACTAAGGAAGGGAGGGCTGAATCAGTTCCAAGAGAAGGCCTAGCCTTCAGTGTCACACCTTGTGACATAGCACATTGTCAAGGTTATTTGGCCATTTTTGTCTAAAGGAATTTTTATTCCTCAGACATGTCCCTTATGATAGTTGCCAAGATCCAGTCTTGACTAGGGTTTAGGTCCCGAGATGGGGCATTGGTGCAAGGAAGACTTCTGACCACCAAGTGGATTACACTCAAATGGCCCCGAATAGCTCAGGCTGTCTTTATTTATACTTCAAGAGTTTTTCTTACCAGGGTTACACGAACAGCTTTATTGCTGGCTTCTGTTGTTGACTTTAGAAATACATCACAATTTAAGGAATACATCGTGACCATTATGAAAGCCCCCATTGTTCCCCTCTGTGCTTCCCCAAATACCCTTCCCTCTCCCTGCAGAACCTGATTCTAGACATAGCGTTCATTAACAGGTATGGGCACAATGCTTTAAGGACAACAATATTCACACCCAGACAGTTCTTTCGTGTCTGCAAGATAGATTTTTGTGCAGGTCCCTTTTCTACAAGAAGGTCCTATGTCTCGATCTTTCTATAAAGGCAGGTTTGACAGCACACTCTTTTCCCATTTCACTGTACCATACTTCTTCCACCAAAGTAAGCTCCTTTGTATGGTGAGGATGGATCAGTCCATCCTACAGTTTGCATTGTATTTTTTCCTCTTAGAGCATACCAGATTCTATGCTTGGTGTCCAGAGAACTTACTCCCAACAGTTGGCACTATGTGTAGTCCTGAGGCCTTCTTCCTAGTCTGTGTATACATGCCCTGCTCTCTTTTCCCAAACTGTGAAACATGGTTAATGTTCCAAGTGTTGTTTTCTTATATGTACCTAACTGTCTCTGTTGAGTCAGAAAAGTTCCCAGGTTGGGGTTATAGTTAGTAATTCCAGATAAGAGATTTGAGCGACATTAACTCCCTGCTGAATCTAGGGGAAACTATTGAAAAGGAACAGAATTTTCAGGGGAAATTACAGCTGTTGCATGTGTGACTGGCAAAGTAAAACTAAAAACCGCCCCAGGAATCACCAATATAACGAGAAAAAGCCTGCAAGCTACACAAATTTTGCAGATTCTTGTGCTGTCCTGTGGAGCACTGGTCCTTACCTCCTTACCAAGTGAGAGTTGGTTTCCACAGGTGTCTTGCCTTGAGGACAGGTGGTCATACGTTGCACTGCTCCCAACAGATAGTGAGGGCAGCACTAGAGGCAGAGCGCAGGTGTGAAGTCAGGCTCCAAGATGCACACCTCTGTGTAATTGTTGTCTGGACCCTCTCCCTCTGTGAGGCCCGGCATTCCCTGCACTGGAGTATGTGCGTTACCTTTGCAGCAGGCTGGGTGAGGAGCAGGTGGGATGGCCTGTGAATCCTCTGTACTGTGTGAGTGTCGGGTTGTTACTCATGCCTAACCTAGCTCTTGGTCTGTCTACCCCTAGTGGCCCATCCTGGGACAGCTTGTCTTTTCATCAAAGTTCCAGAAGATGGAAACATTTAAACCTCCAAAGGATATTGACCTAAAGTCACTTCATCTTCAGAAGCCTCTAGAGTCCACCTGGAAAAAAACCAATAGCCAGTTCCTATCTGGTCCTCAGAAATCAAATAGCCCCTTTACCCCACTCCAGAAAGAGCTGTTCTTAATTATGAATTCTTACCGAGACCTGTTCTACCCAGAGAGGACTGCCCTGAAGAATGGGGAAGAGGTCCGCCATGTGTACTGTCTGCATGCCATAAACCACGTCCTCAAAGCGAATGCCCAGGTGTTGGCCAACAACAGCAGGCGCCGGAGCCAGAAGCTTGGGGTGGGTGAAGATGATGACTTCAGGGACCAAGGGCTAACCAGGCCTAAGGTGAGTGGCAACAGAGAGCTTTGCCCTGGAGGAGGCCGTGAGGCACTGCCAAGTCATGAGTGTTGACAGCTGGCTGGTTAGTGGATCCTCAGGAGCTGTTGAGTGACAGGCAGTGCAGGACAGTGAACGGGGCTTCAGGTGCTCTCAGGGGAGAACCCAGGACACACAGAAGCACCCCATTGTTGGGGTCTCTTCCTGGTGACTGAAGGCTCACTGGTACTGTAGCTGGAAGTCTGGACAAATCTCTCCTGCTGGTGTCCCACAGCCGCTTGGTCCCAAGTAAACACACAGAGGCTTATATTACTTACAAATTGTATGGCCTCTGGGTCAGCTTATATTAGCTAGCTCTTCCAATTTAATTTAACCCATTCCTATTAATCTGTATGTTGTCACGTGGTTGTGGCGTTAGTGGTCCGCTCACATCTTATTGCTCCTTTGGAGGCGTGCTGGCGTCTCTATGACTCCACTCTTCTCAGTGTGTCTCTGCTTGGATTTCCTGCCTGGCTGTAAGCTTTCTTGCCGTAGGTCAAAACAGGTTTATTTATCAACCCATCAGAGCAACACATTTACATCATACAGAAAGACATCTCACAGTTTCTTACCCAGTTTCTATATGTGACAGTTATGGACGGACCCAGATTCATAGAAAGCCCTGCTATTAGCAGAGATGGACAAAAATCAGGCTCTGCACCAAGCCACATACACAGAAACCTTCAAGCCAAAGGTGCTTGAAGTGATGATTTCGTTTACTTTGCTCTCAAGCCTGACCTCTGCACGTTGAGGCTCTAGTGGGAAAGGAAATGTACATAATTCTGTCCACGTTCTTTGTGACGTGAGGGGCCAGGCCTTGTTCTCACACCTGCTCCACCTATATCCTCTCAGAAGCTCGTGTTTTCAGACTGTTATGGAACTCAGCAGGATTCAAGGGTGTAAATACTGATGTGGCTCTTAAAACTTTTTTAGTCTGGCCCCTCATGTCACCACCACCAGCCCAGTAATCCAGCCTCTTAAATCTTGCCCTGGCAAACAGGGCAGATTACTTACTCCGTTGGCCAGCTGGTTGCATTTTAGGTGTCTGTCTCAGAGGCATGGACATGATGTTGATGCTGTCTGTGCACTGTCTCAGATTGCCCTAACTTACTTGTGATTGGAATCTCCTGGTTTGACTAGAATCACACACACTGTTGAGTTTCTTACTTGAACAAGAATGGCAGGTAGTTAGAAATTAGCTCTTTGCTAAGCATCTTCTGATTCTCTGCTCAGCAGAAACTTTATGCATTTATTTTTAGGTGTATTTAATTTTATGTGTATGAGTGTTCTACCAGCATGTATGTATGTGCACCACATGCATGCCTGGTGTCTGTGGAAGTCAGAAGAGGGCATCAGATCACCTGGAACTGGAGTTAGGATGGTTGTGGGTCAACATGTGAATGCTGGGAATCAAACTCTGGTCCTTTCAAGAGCAACAGGTACTCTAAACCACTGAATCATCTCCTAGGCACTATCTTGAAGCATTTTTAAGAGGCTTGAAAATTGAAGTCTGTTTTTCCAACTCAGAAACGTGTCATCATTGATTTAAAAAACTGTTTATAGAATACCCTAGAAAAATAATAGTGTGTTGGTCCTTTTCTGTATTTTTTTCTTACTCAGTCTCTTAGTACTTTTCTGTTGGTGTAACAAAACACCATGACCATGGCAACATATAAAAGAAAGCAGTTAATTGGGCTTACAGCTTCAGAGGGGTGGAGTCCATGAGGGTGGACCAATGATGGCAGCAGGAACAACTGAAAACTCACGTCTTGATCCACAAGTAAGAGCCTGAGAGAGAAGCACATGGAGAATGGCAGGAGTCTCAGGAACCTCAAAGCCCACCTTCAGTGACACACTTCCTCCAACAAAACCACACCTCCCAATCCTTCCCAAACAGTTCTACCAGCTGGGAGCAAGCATTCAAACCAATAAGGCTACAGGAGCCATTGTACACGTTTGAGTGGGCCTTACTTTGCCCTCAAAGATCCTTGTATTTCTGTCCTAGAGTTTCTGCTGGTACACAGGCATCGCTTTATACTGAAAGATATTTCCCAGTTTTGCTTGAAATGTCTCCCATGGAGCTATGGGACTAAAGTTCACAGGACGTGTTTGTGTGGATACAGGAGACACATAGCTTCTGGTACTGAGCCAGGACTTTTGGGAAAATATTCACCTCTGATCTGCTATTGCCCAACAGGTCCTTATAGTGGTGCCCTTTCGGGAAGCTGCTCTTCGGATCATCCAGCTCTTCATCAGCCTCCTTGAGGGTGACAGCAAGAAGAAAATCATTGTAAGCAACAAGAAGAGGTTTCAGGGGGAGTATGGATCCGATCCTGAGGAGAGACCTCCCAACCTGAAGAGGCCTGAGGATTATGAAGCAGTGTTCGTGGGCAATATTGATGACCACTTCAGGATTGGTAATGCCCCCTGTCAAGGTGGAGGTCCTTGGGAAAGCTGGAGGGCTCCCTGACTCAGTCTTCTAGCAGAACTGAGTGCTCTTGAGACCTCTAGCTTGCCAGGGACAGGAGTTTTGCCTTGGTTGGTGGTTGGAGACTCCCAAGACAGTGTAGAAAGGCCTTGTACATTATTGTGGAAATAGTTTGGCTGCAGCTTGTACACATCAGGCACTCTCAGGCTTCTCAGAGAGTTGGGAATCACAGATACTGGGTGGGATCACCCTGAGGAGGCTGAGAAAATTCAGTGTGTGTGGGTAAGACTAGATCTCCATCCTGTCTGTTTGTCGAGTGCCCGCCCAACCTTAGGCACCCACCCAGCTTTCAATTTTGTGTCTTATTAACTGCTTACCTTTATAAGTTCTTGGGAGAGTGCTCACTGTTCATGACCTTGGGCCTCATTCACAAACATCTACTGAGTGTCTGCAGCATGATTGACGTGGTTAAGGAATTAAGAAGCTGGGAATTAGAAGTTAAAATTTGTACTTTGAAGGAAATCCAACCTAGGAAACAGCACTGGGTGACAAGCACTCACAGCTGGCATGGATGCTGACAAATGGTGTTTTTTAGGAGTGGCAATACTTCAGAGGAGCATTCGTCTCTATGCCCCCTTTTACTCCTCCGACATCCTCATCGCCTCCCCCCTGGGCTTGAGGACCATCATTGGTGGCGAAGGAGAGAAGAAGAGAGACTTTGACTTTCTGTCTTCTATTGAGCTTCTCATCATTGACCAAGCTGACATTTACCTGATGCAGAACTGGGAACATGTCTTGGTAATGATGAGTCTTCCCCGTTGGAGGGACGGGATCCTTACTCGGTGTGTGTCGGGTGGTTTTAGTCTAAAACAGCTGCTTGCAGCAGTGTCTGATCCAAGCTGGCTTGTTCTAAGAGCAGTGCTGTGTCTCAAAGGGTTATGACCCTCAATTTGGAAATAAGTTACTCTACAAACTACCCAGAGAGGAAGAAGGTCCTGTCAGTGTTTTCAAATATCCCCAGAGATGCCCATTAAAGGTCTCTTTCTAGTAAGGATAGATAGATGAATGGGTGGATGGAAATCCTCACCAAGAACCCACTTACCAGGCAAGCCCTCATACAATTCTCAGCCAAGATGGGAAAACATGGCATAAAGTTTCTTTTGGGAAAGGGGCAAAGGCTTGTGATGTAGCCCAGGCAGTCCTTAAACCCTATCTTCCTGCCTCAGCGTCTGGAGTGCTGGGATTATACACATGCATCCATACCCAACTGCCTAATATTTCTTGTTAGTTTCTTTGTCTTTTTTTTTTTTTAAGAGTTTTATAATTTTTTATTTTCTTGTTTGTGTGGGGGTGCCAGAAGGCATCTGATCCCCTGGAAATGGAGTTACAGGTTGTGAGCTGCCCAGTATGGATTCTAGGAATTGAATGTGAGTCCTCTGGAAGAGCAGTGAATGCTCTTACCTGCTGAGTCATCTCAGCTCTGACTAGCATTTCTTATGTGGGACCTTGTTTCATGGAAAGTGTGTCTTCATGTTCTAGTTTTCTTTCCTCCACATGATGTGGTGCCCTTGGTTTTAGGAGGAAAGGACTGTGGAACTACTCTTATCACAGAGCTATGATAGTTTTAAGGCAGGTGACAGCTCACCTCTGCTTCTACCTAAGGACTTAATTTGGGGGACATCAAGGACAGTTGACACTTGTGAAAAATAAAGTTGTAGCACTCATGACTCTTGGAGTGTGTCCTGCAGTATGTTAAAATGCAGCTGAAGTGGACACGGCAAGCCTGGTGTGGTAGCTCATACCTGTAAGCCTGGCACTTGGGAGGCTGAAGCAGGAGGATTACAGTAAGTTTATGGCCAGACTGGTCTACAGTATTCAGGCTACCTTGACCTTACACACCCTGTCTCTAGAAGGAAAACAGAGAAAAGGAATTTGAGGAGGAACAAGTGGCACAGCCCTGGGCCACGAGGGCTTTGGTTTCTCTTGTTTGCCATGCTAGGAGGTGAACAGGATCCTGGGCATCTCTGTCACCGGTGTTCTGAGACCCAGTCACTGAAGCACAGAGGTTCTGCTTTCATTGCGGCTTCCTTTTTTGTCCAGGTCTGGAACAGCAGCCCCAAGAGTGGCCAGTCTTTATTTCACAAGTTCCTTTCTTCTATCAGTCTTGTTTTCTTTACACTTTGTATTTTTATTATTGATTTTTCTCTGTTGACGTATAAAGTAGTGGGTTTCATGTGACCCTTTCATGCGTACTTTGTCATGTTCACCCCGTCCACTCTCCCACTGACCCCTTCAGTAATTCTTGTGGTCTTCGAGACAATCTCAGTCTGCAGCCTCAGCTTATCTCAGACTCACTGTGTAACTTGTACTGGCCTCAAGTCCTCCTGACTCATGGTGCCCCACCATGCCTAGTTCAAAAAATTCCTTTTAAAGGAATACTCCAATAGCTAGCCTGTGTTCTTCTGTTGTGCTTATTCTTCCTGGAGTGTTCAGCTGACCTTGAGCAGGTCAACATCTGAGCCTTACTTTTCTGCTGTCACTAGGAGATAGTAATACATACTTCATGGGGTTAAGGATTATAAATGCTCATGGGTGCCCAGCACACATGCTCGGTGGACACTAATGGTTGTGGTGTTTTGCTCCTCCAAGCATTTGATGAACCACATGAACCTGCTACCTTTGGACTCACATGGGGTGGACTTTTCTCGAGTTCGCATGTGGAGCCTCAATAACTGGGCCAAGTACTACCGTCAGACCTTGCTCTTTGGTGCCCTGCAGGACGCCCAGATCAACTCTGTGTTCAACAAGCACTGTGTCAATGCGCAAGGCCAGGTGAGTCCTGTCCTCAGATCGTCGTGCAGCACAGACTGGGTTTGGTCATGAAATACAAGAGTTGATGGCATGCGATCAACAAAGGACGCCTGCCTAAAGTTCTTCCCTCCTGGCAGGTGGCTGTGAGGAATGTCCCAGTGACAGGCTCCATCAGTCATGTGCTGGTGCAGCTCCCACATGTCTTCCAGAGAATGGACGCCCAAGATCTGCCTTCAGTGATTGATGCCAGGTAACTCCACCCACGCCCAGAGGGCCTCCTCGAGAGATCTGACTTTGGGTGCATATTTAGCACTAGACTCTGTTGCTTGTAGTAAGTACTGATTACCAGTTGGGTCCCAAAACTGAACTCAAGCATGACAGAAGGAAGCCGGGGAGAAATGGGGGCTTGGCCTTAGTCTCAGAGCTAAAAAGAAGCAAGGTTGGGACTGAAGCCTATGCTCCTGGCCCCTTGATTGAGACGTTGCAAAATCACGCCGTACTGCTGTGGCTGTGATATACTCTAGTGCCATTCCACTCAATTGTAAACCCTTCAGGGAAGAGCTGATTGCCTAATTCTCTCCACATTTGCCTCTGTGGGCCTATGTGCTTAGCGTGTGCTGGACAGGCAGGGCTTACTTGTTACTGAGTGAGTGAGGAGTGTGGTCTGAACTGCACTAATTCTCTGGCATCATTGGCACCGAATCTGCCTTTACACTTGCTGTGAGCACCTCATTTTCTACGTGCTTATCAAGTTTTACCCTTGCGTAGTCAGTCTTTGGCCTTGGGATCCCTCAGGTTGTGGCTTGCAGGCCCACACTGTTACTGCCTACTGTAGGTTCAGCTCTAGACTGTTAACCTTGTCCTTGGCCTTTCCTAATCAGGTTTCACTTTTTCATAAACAAGATTTTGCCTCAGTACCGGGATGCCGTCATGTCCCATACACTCATCTATGTCCCCTCCTACTTTGACTTTGTGCGTCTCCGAAATTACTTCAAGAAGGAAGAGCTGAACTTCACACACATCTGCGAGTATACACAGAAGTCTGGGGTCTCCAGGGCTCGACACTTCTTCCTCCAAGGAGAGAAGCAGTTTCTGCTCCTCACAGAACGTTTCCATTTCTACAAAAGGTAAAACAGTACAGGATCTACCCCTGAGAAGCCTGGGCATGCTCTGTGGGGCTGTGCACACATCCCTCACCGCTGCTCTTTCAGAGAAGCCACAGGGGTTGGTGACGCTGGTCTCTGCATTGTGGATTGGTGGGTAGGTGGTTCATTGGTTGCTTGGTTGGTTAGTTGGTTACTTCCAGAAATGGACATTATTGGGAAGGGTAGAAGCTGCCCTGTGTGGTCTGGAATACAGCTTAGTCCAACACCTCACAGAAACCAGTCCAGAGTTGAAGAGCAGGACAGGATCCACACAGATGAGTTTGGGGAGGTGGAAGCTGAGCATAGTGTCAGCCTCACTGAGGAGTCATGCCCAGGGTGACTGTCTCACTGTGGAAAACCTTGATGGTGGCAGGGGCAAAACCTGAAGAGGCTCAGAGTTGAGTGTTTTTAGTGCTTCAGTGTGTGCTTAGATTACTAGCAGTCAGAACAGAACATGGTGGCCGTTTTGCTAGTACTTTTTAAGTTCTAATTTGCTTGTTAGTTAATAAGAGCTTTCTGGACCTGCTCAATGGCTATGGCCTGAGCTCACTTCCCAGGACCCTCCTGGTGGAAGGAGAGAATTGCGTGGTTCTCCACAAAGCTTCCCAAATCCCCATCAGGCTTCCTGCTGCCAGATGCAAACCTTTCTAATGCTTTACTATAGAGAAGGAAATTATATCCAAATCCTTCTTTCTGACTTCTTACGGTAGGATTTTCAGTTGTTGTTTCATTTCATTTTGTTAAGCAAGGTTTTATTAAGGGAAATTTCAAACTATCCATGCAGCCCAGGCTGGCCTTGAACTCACTGGGTAGCGCAGGCTAACCTTGAACTCCTGATCCTCCTGCTTCTACCTCCCAAATTCTGAGATTACGGGCACATACCTCCACACCTAGCTGATATTTCTGTTTTATTAACTTGCCATGATATAGACCAACAAGGATCTGCCAGGCATATAAGCCAGAATTCTGCTCTCCAAGCTTTGATGGACATTTAGCCATGCACCATGACCCTATAGGCCTTTTCATTTATGCTGGTATAGGAATGTTGTTTCCCAAGTGTGTTTTGTTTTCCTGGATGATGAAGGAGGTATCCTAGCAGCCTGCACAGGCTCGACAGATTAGGCATGAAGACTTCTTTACTTATTATACCTAGTGATACACAAAGATGTAACATTACATGTAATGAATTGTTTGTTCTCCAGCTCCATTCTTGGCAACCTGGGCTGCTTGGCCGGGAGCTCATGGGTGCCTGCCACTGGCCGCATTGTTGGCTGTGTTCTAGACAGTTGCTTCTCTTCATGGTGGAGTCACACTCACTGAAGCTGTTAGCTTTGTGTCATTCCAGCAATGGAATGGAAGCATGCTGTCTGCATGGCTGGAAAATTTCCCAGGGTGATTCTAGCCATTTCAAATGTAACTGGGCTAGGCGCTCCTTTCAGACATCTCAGCAGGTTTTCAAGGCATCCGTGAAAGGAGTCCTGGAGACAGAGCAATCCCAGTGTATACTGTTTACACTCAGATCAAATTCTCCTCAAGCTCATTGTGAAGACAAGTCTCAGCCTATGTCACTCACAGGTTTCTTAGGGTGGAGATGAACTGCAGCAGTGCCACATGTCTCTGCCATGGCTAATGATCTCAGGGTTTCCTTCTGTCAAAAAGTTACCGAGAGGCTGGAGAGATGGCTCAGTGGTTAAGTGCACTGGCTGCTCTTCCAGAGGTCCTGAGTTCAGTTTCTAGCACCCACATAGCAGCTCACAGTCTGATGCCCTCTTCTGGTCTGCATGCATACATGCAAACAAAGCACCTGTGTACATAAAAAAATAAATCTTTGCCAGCTGTGGTGGCACACATCTTTAATCCCAGCACTCAGGAGACAGAGGCAAGCGGATCTCGGTGAGTTCAAGGCCAGCCTGGTCTACAGAGTGAGTTCCAGGACAGCCAGGACTACACAGAGAAACCCTGTCTCTACAATACAAACAAAAAAGTTATCAAAGAGATGATGAAAATTTAGCCTGTAATTACTTTGGATCCAGTTTTATATTTAATCTGAGAGGAGGAAGCACCTGAGGGCATGCTAGAGATGGAACCTCGGGCCTTACATGTGCTGGGCAGACGCTCTGCCACTGAGCTCAGCCTAGCATTACAGTATGTGTGTTACGAGTCGGGGGAGGAGGGGGGGAGGGTCTCAGGGTTCTGTGTCTCATACAAAGAGTTGAATAAGAGAGAAAAAAGTGGAAGTAAAGATAGAGAACACTCCACAGGGTAGAGCAGGCAGTAGCAAGCATATGGACCAGGGGTTCTAACTTCTTTTCCAGTGTTCTTTTTATGAGTCTAGGTGGATGGAGAGCTGAACCCCAGGGGAAGGTATGCAACAGTTTACCTTGACTGACAGATGGCTGTTCTATAACCTTGGATAATCAGTATGTGTTTGGTTCATATATCCGTAATTGTAAGCATATGTATGTCCCATCATGTGTACACGTGAGGTCATAAATAGGGGTTGTTTGTTTTGGTATGTTTTTTTCCTTCAGGGACAGATAAGGTCCTCATTGTACTTGTGCCCAACTCCAGTCTCCTTATTGCAAGCCATGGGTTACAGGATTGGGGTGCCTCGGATTACTGGGCTGGCCCTGCTTGTCATAGTCGTATCCCACTGACTGGTTGACAGTGTTGAGAAGAGGAGAATAAAAGCAACTTAGAGCTGGGTGGGTGTCATGACTTCTCTTCCTGGAGGGTTCATTGTACCATTGCTGCAGTGGGGAAGATTCCAAGCCATAGACAAGTTGGAAACTAGATTTAGGCTGCATGGCATTCAGAATGGCTGCTGGGGCGGGGCTAGGTCCTCCCTGCACTTGTGTGAGTCCAGGTTCTAGAAGTGATGGATCTGGTGTTTGCACCACACAGAAGCAGCTTTGGAATGCAGCTATGGTAGTCTTTATCTGTTGTCAGGGAAAGCAGACACGTGGCATGTCCTGGGCTTTATAAAGGTCCTGTCAGGATTAGGCTTATTTGACGGCTTGGTACATTCACAATCAGGGGAGGTATACAGATAAAAGTAGGATAGGAAAGGGAGCTCGGGATGGGAGACTTCATGAACTACCTCTGAACAGGCTCAGTCTTGCTGTTTCTAGGAAGTTCCTAGTCTCTTTTTGGAGCAAATTGAAACAGACCTTTTTTGGTTTTTATTAACAATGTGATCATGCTTCTCTTGTCTTCTTTGGTTTTCCCACTTCTGCGGGTATTTATTACATGTACAGAACTTGGAGATTAAATTTAAAAAGAAACCATAGTCACCCATGATCACTACAAATACTTTGATTAGCTAGACCTGTTGTAATGCTTGCTCTTAGGAGATACAGGTAAGAGGGTCAGGGGTGCAAGGCCAGCCTAGTTACGTGGGGGTGAGGATTAAAAAGAAACAGCTGGGCCAGTGAGATGTCTCAGCAAGTAAAGGCGTGCTTCACCAAGTCTGATCACTTCAGTTCCATCCCCAGGACCCCCGTGGTAGAAAGAGACCAACACTCTCAAGTTGTTTTCTGACCTCTGCATACATGCCATAGTGCACATGCACATACACAGTAACTAAGTTTTAAAAATTAAAGAATACATCCTTTACATAAATATTTTAATGTGTTTTTCCTTTTATTTTTTACATGAGAAATCTGAGCATATATATGTGCCTGAACCCTTCACTAGTCTTTTTAAAATGCCACGTATGCTTTGGGATTTTTCTCCCTTTAAGTATCTCACGTGCTCATTGTAAAGCAAAACCCAAACGCGAACTATCTCCCTATCTGCATATTGTGGATACATTTTTAAGCTAGTGTATACAACTTTCCCATACACCCTCCTTTTCCCTAGATTTCTAGAGAAAGAAAGATTTCCCCTGTGGAAAGATTTCATTTCAGAAGGAAATGGTAAGATTCTTAATAAGCATCTGCAGCCCTTGTCTCTGAGTTCCCCAGCCATTGGTACTTTATCACATATGTGTGCACATTTGTGTCTCTCTACTCCAGCAGTGGGTACTTTACCACGTATGCATGTACATTTGCTTATGTCTATTCCAGCCACGGTCACTTTATAATGTATAATGTATAACGTATGCACATTTATGTCTCTCCACTCACCTCTCTTTATTTTTCTCTTCCTGAATCATTCAAAAGTTAGTTTTGAGCTCTGGATGGTAGCACATGTAAATGTTACAGCTCTGATAGAAAGGTATCCTGGCAGTAGGAAGCCAAGGAATACCTACAGCTCTGAAGGGAAAGTATCTGGACAGAAGTGTTACAGCTCTGTTCTGGTGGGGGACAGTTTCCCCAGCAAAGTGTTACAGTCTTTGCTCCAGCAGGGGAGAGTTTCCCCAGTGAGGTTGTTAGAGCTCTGCTCAGCTTCCCTGGGGTGTAACCATTCTGCTCCAGCAAGGGAAAGTTTCTCCAGCTAAGTGTTACACTTCTGCTCTGCCCCAGCTCTGCTCTGCTCCCGTCCTAACAACAACCTCACTCAAGAGACTTATTGGGAGGGAGGAATCCAGGAGAGTGGCTGCCTCTGCCAGGGTAATAAAGGCAGTCCCATATTGAACAGGTACAGGGCGTATATAGGGTTTCTTAGGGGCAGAGCTTCCAGGGTGAAGATTTTCAGGGTAGGGATTGGTAGGATCTCAATTCCTGAGCTTGGGACAAGCCCCCATTGGTTGGATTTTGTGCTCAGGAATTGGTTGGATTTCAAGTTGGTTAGGGGCAGGGTGTGTTTCCTTGGCTCGGGTCTCAGGGCCAGGATGTTCTTTCACTGGCCCTTTTTACCCTACAGCACACACTTGTTGTCCCACTACACCACAAGTTAGATCAGAAGGATCCCTTCAACCTAGGAGTTAGGGACCAACCTGAGCAGTGTAGCAAAACTTCTCTAGCTAAAGAAAAAGAAAGATGAAAGGGGCTTGGTGATACTTCACCCTGAGTGTTGCAGCACACATCTCGTCAACACAAGAGCCTGTGGTGTCCTGGCACTTGGTGTCACTGAAGTGGTACTGTTATAGGTGGGCTAGAGCAGCTTTCCTGGGCTGTTCTGTTCCCCAGTCCAGGACACGAGGTATACAAAGCATTTGTTGACTTCTTTAGTTTAGTCTCAACCAGGGACTTGATTGTCAGGATGCTTTTGATTGTCACACTGTAGGATTATTCTAGTGAGCTGAGAGCAGGAATGATGCTGGGCCCTTGCAGTGTGCAGGTCAGCTCACCAAAGAGTGTGGCCTGACCCAGAATGTCAATTGTGAAAGAACGGATCTGTGATAATTCTCTTGATTTTGTTCTCTTTATGACATTGGCATTGTTTTGAAGGGTCCTATCTTGTTTCTTACAATTATGTCCCATAATTCAGATTGTCTAGTTGCTTATTGTTTGGACAAGTGGCTTCCAGACTTGGGTGTATATTAGAATTCTTGAGAGTTATTAACAAGCCACATGTTGAGTCCCATCTCAGTACTACTGAATCAGTGTCTGGGGACAGGTGGAGTCCCTACAACAGAAAAGACAGGCTGAACGATCAGTGTGCATCAATTTGACTACTGATTAAAATAATACTTATGTTCAGAATTCTACCTAAGAGGGACGAGTATCAATCCTGCCTCATTTCATGGTAATGGCCCCCAAAGGGAGGGACACTATTGGGAGGTGTGGCTTTGTTGGAATAGGTGTGCTCTTGATGGAGGGAGTGTGTCACTGTAGAAGCAGGCTTTGAGGGCTCATACATGCTCAAGCCATGCCCGGTGAGACGGACCACTTCCTGTTGCCTGCAGGATGTAGGACTGACTCTTCAACTGCTTCTCCAGCACCATGTCTACCGCAGTCTACTGTGTTGTGCCATGATGATAATGGACTAAGCCTCTGAAAATGTAAGCCACCCAATTAAATGTTTTTCCTCTATAAGAGTTGCCATTGCCATGGTCATGGTGTCTCTTCACAGCAACAGAACCCACACACATGATGGCAGCCTGCCCATTTGGGATGGTGCCATTCGCCAGAATCACTGGGTCAGTGTGGGTCTGCTAGGCTTTCCTGGTGTAAAAGAGCCTTTCTCATCCATTAATACGTAGTCAATGCTGTATTTGCCATGGATATATGCCATTCAGTTGTTTAGTTATGAAATGAACCTCATTTCCTTTTAATGAGCATGTAGTTTTGTTTTGTTTTTTCAGTTTTTGAAATTATGGTGAGCCCTTCATATCTGTGGGTTCTGTATTCTCAGATTCAACCAACTGTATACTGAAAGAAGGCTGTGTATCAGTACTGAAGTGCAGATTTCTTGTCATTGTTCCCTAAGCAATACAGCTTTTAAAAAATGTTTATTTCCTTTGTATGAGTGTGCATATGTGTGTGCCTGTGCCCACAGAAGGTATCAGATCCCCCAGAACTGGACTTACAGACATTGTGAGCTGTGATGTGGGTGCTGGGAACCCAGCTTGGGTCCTCCGAAAGAACAGCATGTAGTCTTAGCTACTGAGCCATCTTTCCAGCCCTCCACTGTAGTTTAACAGCTCTTCACACAGCACTGACACCGTGTTAAGTAAGAGGTAACTTAGAGTGTACAGAAGTATCAGGTTCTGTGCAAATACTGCGTCATTTCATGTGATAGACCTGAGCATCTGTAGTCTTAAGTGTTAGAGAGGGTGCTCAGCCCAGTGTGTCCTGGTTCCTTGGCACACTGAGTGCACAGTTCTGCAAGTACATCCGTATGCATGTGTTTTGATGATAGACCCACCTAGTTTTCTTTAAAATAGATTTTGAAAGGAAAACTTACCGTCATAAAGGCTGCATACAGTTAAAAGTGGGTCCGTTGTCCCTCACCCTTTTGCATCTTCTCCTCTGCCTCACTCCACAAATTCAAGGGCTGGTGTGCAGGAGGCTCTGAGCACCATCCCTAGCACCACACACACACACACACACACACACACACACACACACACACACACACGACACCCCGTTGTTACAGTGTTTTTTTCTTGCTTTTCTGTGATGTATGTAATTTTCAGTTGGATACACACTCTGTGATGAATAGTCCTTATGTTCATATGCACCTTGTCTGCTAGCCACTAGTGTGGGTGGCTACTTTAGTCTTGTCTGGATTTGATGGTTGCCATAGGAACCTTTCATATACCACAGAATTCAAATTCCTGTAGCAGATAGAGGGCTTGCTTAGCTTGGTGTCTGGGGTACTGATGGGTTTTCTGGGTGTCCTGGTCTCTCAGGACAGAAGTATGCAGGTTCTGTTGGAATATATCATTTCATATGACAGACCTGAGCATTAGTAGTCACTGTTTAAGTGCGTCCATACCGTCTGCACACCCCCACCCCACCCCACCGTGCTTCGGGGACTGCGGTGGACATTTGTGAGCTGTTGGAACTTCACTGCCTTGTCCTGATGTTGAGAGGAGCCTCAGGCAGGCTCTTGTAAGGTAGATGGACTTGGGCATCTGTGTCCATGGAGATGAGAAAGGACCAACAGGTGCTAGAATTGGTGCTGTTGGTTTATGCCCTGGCTCCAACCTCATGCCCATTTTGCTTGATTATGAAGGTAATGTTAAGTTGTTCAGTATGTAGTTTTCTCTGGCAGAATTTTATTTTCTTTTTATTAGTCTCTATTTAGTGTGTGCGCAGGTAGAGATCGAGGGGCGTCTTTACGGAGTCAGCTCTCTTCCAGCATGTGGATTCCAGGAATTGAACTCGGGACCGACCTCAGGTTCCCTCACCCATGCATCCCTCCTCCTCTGGCAGCTTTTTAGTCCTGCTCTGCTGTCTTGCCTTTACTTCAGCCCATGCAGAACAGGCTCAGAAAACGTACATTTCAGCCAGCTGTGGTGACACACAGCTGTAACTCCAACATTCTGGGAGGCTGAGGCAAGAGGATTGTGAGTTGTGGGTTTCATAATGAGTTTGAGGCCAGCTTGGGCTACATAGTAAGACCTTGTCTCTAAAGAAAAATGGGGCTAATGGGATGGCCCAACCAGTAAAAGCATCTGGTTTCCACATGACAAAAAGAGAGCCTACTCCCACAACACACACACACACACACACACACACACACACACACACACACAGTAAAATAAATAAATGTCAAAAAAAATTTTTAAAGGTCCGATATTGTGGCTCACACCAGCACTTGGGAGGCAGGTAGATCTCTGTAAGATGAGGCCACCCTGGCCTACACCACAAATTCCAGGCCGACCAGAGCTACACAGTGAGATTCTGTCACATAAAAATAAATCAATAATAAATATTTAAAAATTGGGCCAGGCATCATGGTGCAGTCTATAATCTCAGCACTCGGGAGAAGGTAGAGGCAGATGGTTCCTTGTGAGTTTGAGGCTAGCCTGATCTACTCTCTGACTTCCAGGTCAGCAAGGGCTACATACTGGCTGGGTGGTGGTGGTGGTGGTGGTGGTGGTGGTGGTGGTGGTGGTGGTGGTGGTGGTGGTGGTGGTGGTGGTGGTGGTGGTGGTGATGACGACAGCGGCGGCAGCACGCACTCCTTTAATCCCAGCACTTGAGAGGTAGAGGTAGGCAGATCTCTGAGTTCAAGGACAGCCAGGGCTGCACAGACACCCTGTCTGGGGGGGGGGGGAGCTACATAGTGAAACCCTGTCTCAAAAAAAAATATTTTTTAAGAAATACAAATTTATTATTTTAAACAAAAAAAGGGGAAATGTGGTGATATATTATGTACCCTAATAAAATTTGCCTGAAGATCAGAGAACAGAACAAGCTACTAGATTAAACATAGATGCCAGGCAGTGGTGGCACACACCTTTAATCCTAGCACTCGGGAGGCAGAGATCCATCTGGATCTCTGAGTTCAAAGCCACCCTGGACTACATGAGATTGACTCAGTTTAGGAGAAAAAACAGAGCCAGATAGTGGTGGCACACAACTTTAATCCCAGCACTGGGAAGCAGACACGCCTTTAATCCCAGGAAGTGATGGCTGGGCGGAGAAAGTTATATAAGGGGATGAGGAGACAGGAACTAAAGGCTTTTCAGCAGAAGCGTCCCTTTCAGCTAGAGGCATTTTCGGCTAGAGGCTTTTTCGGCTAGAGGCTTTTTCGGCTAGAGTCTTTCAGGTGAGGACTCAGGATTTCAGTCACGATTTGTGGAATTGGTGAGGTAAAATGTGGCAGTGGCTTGTTCCTTTGTCTCTCTGATCTTCAGGCAGATTTTGTTAGGGTACACAATATATCGCCACAAACAAATTTTTGTTACCATTATCTTAAACCCAGCATTAGGAATTCAGTTACGTTGTCACAAAAATAAACCCTCTGGCTCTGGTTGCTTTCTGTCCATGGTTTGTGCTCCTATTTTCACCCCAGGCATCTAGCAACACAGTGAGCCATGTCTCTGAAGCCATTGGTAGCACAGCTCCGCTGGCGGGCTTCTTCATACCCACTCCCTCTCTCACAGGTACACAATAAAAGGCATCAGGAACCTGATATTCTACGAATTGCCAACATATCCTCACTTCTACAGTGAAGTCTGTAATATGCTGAGAGCCACCAGTAGAGGAGAGGAGGCCACGTGGACCTGTACTGTGCTCTATTCCAAGTACGACGCCCAAAGGTTGGCCGCTGTGGTTGGTGTCGAGCGGGCGGCACAGATGCTCAGGTCTCCAAAGAACGTCCACCTCTTTGTCACCGGAGAGAAATGAGTGTGGAGCAGGACAGTGCATCGATGAGCCACGGAGACCTGATTCTCATCACTTCCCCAGGAGCAAGCTCCAGACTCACTGCAGTTTTGTGTCCCTGGGAAGTGCATTATAACCAGTGTTGGTGACCACAACTGCCAGATCCAAGAGCAGTCTGCAAGGACTGTCACATTGTGCTTGTCAAGGGTGTAAGCTCTAAGTTCTCCAATTACGATCTTAACTTTTTACATGGGGAGGATTCTCTGACTTGCTCAGCATTCTGTCAAAGCATTGGTAGTGTTGTTTGTGAGGCTGGCCAAGGAAGCTGGCGACACCTACTGCTGTGTCGTCTTGGTCTTGGCACATGTCCTGTGGAACTGCCTTTGCAGCCAAAGTAAAAAATTATAAACACTCCAACCTAGAAGAGTACATTCATCACTAATCTTTTGAAATTCCTCACGGTGTTTTAATAGCTAACACATTTAAGGTCAAGTTATATAAAGCAGCGTTTATTTCTACAGTTCAAGAAACACCTTTTAGGACCCATGTTTGATGCCCGTCCTTATTGCCACTGTCTCTTGTTGCTTTAGCTGGTTTTTAAGTCATGTAGCAGGTCAAAGTGAAAAGGAAATCATACTTTGAAACATTAAAAACATTATTTTAAGCTTTATTATAAAAACAAACACCATTGCAAACGAAGAACCATCACAGGCGACTGTTGCAGGAAGTGCGAGGTCTGAGCTGACTAGGTTGTTGGCAGTTGCCTGCCAGCCTCACATGCGTGTGGCCTCATCCCTTTGTGTGTTCATGTGAGCGAGGCTTGTTCTTTGGGACCTCAGCACGGTCTGCCTCGAGTGAGCAAACTGTCGCTGCTGCCACCAGATCCCTGGCTCCACTGGAGCCTGAGCCACGTGTGCCAGCCTTGTTCTAGACAGCGAGAGGACGGGGCGGGACTGCGGGCTCCCGTTGAACCCGCTGTGTCCTAAACTCGGAAACAGAGTTTCCTATGGACTGAATTGACCAAGACGCTCTGAGGCCAGGAACCTCCTCAGGTGTTTCCTTGGTTTGATTAAATGGCACTGTGGCAGGAGCCTCACCGAGCCCCATTACTGCCGACCCAACTGACCACTTGTGTAAGACAGGATTTGTCAGACTTCACTTTAAAGTGACAAATTAATTTCTACTTCATTCTTTTTGGGTTTTTTTGTTTTTGTTTTTGTTTTGTTTTTTGTTTTGTTTTTTAGGTCGAGTATCCACCCCAGGCTGCCCTGGGACTCATGACAATCTTTCTGCTCTCAGAGTGCTGGAATCACAGGCTTGAGCCACCATGCCTGGCCTCACTTTATTTTAAATTTATAGACATGCTTCCTTTTTCATTGAATGGGTTACAATCTTGCCATCATTATTTTTTCAGGAACTACCCTGGTCTCAGATATGACCAGTAGGATCATCTTTAAGCGGAATCCTGTGTCCTCACTTGTCCCCTTCTACTTAGGGATCAGGGGTTGTTGTATTTCCTGACACGGCATTCAAGTTTCTCTATTTCAAGCGCCATCTGTGGTGAGCACAGTAATGTGTGTCCTGGGTCTTGTATTCAGGTCCAGGTTGCTCAAGAAGACCCTGACGTCTTAATATTCCTCCACCTCCCATGTGCCACTAATACATCTGGCTGTTTGTTGTCCTCAAGGCTGTTGGTTGAGAGTTTTGTTTGTCTTGTATTTCTGATTGATTGATTGATTGATCGGTCGATCGATCCATTGATCCATTGATCAGTTTACAGTGCTTGAGAATCAAACCCAGGATCTTGCTATGAAACTTAAGACAGCCATGGCCTTGTGGCCCAGGCTAACCTCAACTCATAACCCTCCTGCCTCTGCCTCTCAAATGAGGGTCACAAACCCAGCAGCTCTGGGTGCTGGGTTCCTTGCTGACCTTCCCTACCAGCCCCAGGCTCTTCCTCAGAGCTTTGGAATGTTTGTCTGAATGTGCATGCATGTGTGAACACACACAAACATTGAAATTTACTTCTTGTCCGCATATTAGAAACTGTGAATTCAGATTAGTGTCTCTATTTCCGGTGTATGCTGCAGGGTTCCTTCTGAGTGATTTCCCCTGTCCTCAGAGACAAGCCACAATGGGTACATATTTTCTTATTCTTGTACATACTTCAAGTTTCTTAAAACAAAACAGTGATGGCTTGGCAGATAAAGGCACTGACTACCAAGCCTGGGCATTTAAGTTCTATTCCCGGAACTCACATGGTAGGAGACAAACAACTCCAACAGTTGTCCTCTGACCTCCACGTGGGTGCCATGGCACCTCATCCCCCCCCCACACACACACAGATTTATTTAAAAAAATTTTTTTAAAGTGATACAATTTGGGGCAGTTTTTATGCTAAATAGGTATTTTGATTTCTCAGCATAAGCAAAACTAGTTATTCCAGTTTGAGTTCTAAATTTCAGGATATTTAAATGATAGATAGAAGCCAACCAAACCCCAGCAAGCACGAACTTCCTGGATGTACAGATTTCCCTGTGGTTATTGGCGTCTGTGTGCCACTGTTTGTCCCATTCATCATTAATTATGAGAAAGGAAATGTTTGTTGTTTTGTTGAAAACTGTGAAACAAAAGGACCATGATTCCTCAGGTCTGTTTGCACAGACTTCGTATGAACTGCAGCTCACAGGACGGGTTGTTGTAACTTCCTAGAGTGTGTGGACTGCCGAGAGCTGGTGTGATTGATGTAAGAGATGGCATCACAGCAAAGGAGGAACGGCCCTCAGACAGCCTCAGACAGCGGCCACGGTGATCTTGTACACTAGAACCTACCTTGCCAGTCTTTCCAGCCTCCTGATTAGAGACAGCTCCCCTCTCCCAGTGTCTAACTTGGTAGTTCTTAGGCAGGCTCATTTGCAGCCCACAGAGTCTGGAGTGATCCCAGGCTGGGGAAGGCAGGGGCTTATCCAGAAAGTGAGACTTTCAGACTCCCCATAGCCATCACAGCTACTTTGGCACTTTTCTTTTTGAGGAAAAAGGCTTTGAATCGTGACCGCTGCTCACAGCTGGCTGCACCATATGCAGTGTTCAAAACAAGAACAGGCTAATCACAGAGTGCCCACAGCAGAGATTAAGCCCTCTGCCGGCTTCCAAAGGGCTTGTAATTGAGTGCAGATGGCCCAGGCAAGATGGGGGGTACATGTCCCTGATGACTCATAGCTCAGAGGACCAAGGGGTTTCCAGAAGCTTTGATGCCTGATTGTACCCCTTGTGTGGCTAAGGATATGGCTGCTGAGGGTAAGGTAGAGAGAGACAGGTTGTACTCGTGCTTGCTGACTGCCTTCTGCTGGGCCTCCCTGGGATCTGTCTTCAGACAGCTCAAGTTTAGATTTGATGAGCCTCGAGTCTCAAGATGGCAAAAGGCCTGGGGAAAGAAAGCAGGACTGGAAAGTTCTTTACAACCACCTGAAGAGCCTTGATGTGTGAGCTATAGATGGCTATGAGGTGCTGGAAGCTTCCAGGAAGAGTTCTTTGGAAGCCCTCTTCAGGGTATGTCATCCGGAGTGTGAGGCCTAGCTTTCCTGCCCCACCGCCCCTTTTCTAGATGCCTGTGATTTGTGTTTAGTGTAAATGCCCCTGTGCCTCTGGCCACACTACTCATTCCTATGGGACTTGGGATCATGTAAGAGGACAGAGCTCAATCTCAGAAGCAGATGGTGGCCATCTCAGTAGTGGAGTCCTGGTACTGAGAAGTCAGGACTAGGCTTGGAATGCCATAAGCAACTCTTTGTTCTACAGAGAACTGAGCCTGTGCTGGTGGGCAGCTCAACCTGACTGTCCCCTCGCTGCTGAGGTAAGCATCCTGCTAGCCTGCTCTCCCAAAGGCCCACAAGTCAGAGGTGCCCTGACCAAGTCATTGTGGTTGTCATTCTTGGGCCTCTACAATTGGCTGATCATTGGGCACCATGGCCTCAGCTGACATCTGACTGAGGAGCTATTCTAGAGCTGCCCATCTGCCTTCCTGGCTGAGCAAGGCCAGGAATGACAGGGGTGTCTAGCATCCTGCTATCTCATTGAACTCTGTTCCTCTCTCCCTCAAGGTCATGCAGGGTGAGATTTTTCTGGGCTCACAGCTGGTCTGTTCACAGACTCCTATAGGTTAGGCTTCTTAGTCTTTGTTCAAAGTCAGCCTGAAGGCTAGGGATGCTCACTTTTGCTGAGTCTCCTGGAAGCCAGGGACACTCACTCTGGAGTGAGTCTCCTGGTGTTGGGATGGCGTAGCACCTGACACACTGTGTGCAAGCCCAGTTACTGCTGGGATTTGTGTTGGGTTGATTCTTGCTTTTTCCAAAGGTCTTGCAATGCAGTAGAAGCACCTTCACTGAGCTGCAGTCCCAGCCCTACTTACCATCATGGAGTAGGGAATGGTCTGCCCTGTCCTTAGGGTGAAAGTGGAGGATGCTCTCTGCCCTTCATCAGAACCCAACTTTAATGGGTGAAATAGTACCCAGTGAAAACCTACATTTCCTACCACCCTTCTGGTGGTTAGATGGGGCCAAGGAGACAAAGGTGGAGCCCACTGGGAGAGTGCTTCCCAATGGAGGGGACACCCAGGACTTTGTCTTTCTTCACCTACCGGGACTACGTAAAGGCTGAAACTCTGCAAGTCAAGTGTTCTGCATAGCAATGCGGCAGAGGGCAGCTGCCGCGCAGTCCTGCATAGTCCCTTCACTGCGCAAAGGCCTGCACTGGGACAGTGTTCCGTGATGGTTGCCTGACTGCTAGCAGCAGTCCAGAGTTAACACTGCCAAGTCCCAGGACCTTCACTTCAGACATCCCCAGTGCACACTGTACTGTAAGAATGGGGGAGGGGCTGGCAGACATGATCCTGTGGGGATGATAAAAAGGATGTCTGGGTTGTCACTGAGCAGTGGCTTTAAGGACCTCAAATGCTTCCAAATGGTGTGCTCTGTCTGATGGCTTTTTTAGTCAGCAGTGCTGCGTGGAGATGCTCTGAGTCTCCCTAGTCCTTGTCCTGTTTCTGAAGCTGCACTCAGATCTTTCTCGCCCTCCCAATAACCCTCTGTTTAAAAATAGCTACCCTGTCCATGGGCCTAGTTTTCTCCAAGGCAATTATTCTGACTTCCTTCAAGACTTTTTTCTGAAAAGTATGTGTTGCTTTTAGTCTTTTAAAAAGAGTAATCCATGTTCGATCAAAACAAACAAAGTAAAACAAATCAGGCATTTGTGTCTGAGGCATGAGGATCCTGATTACATGGCCAGCCTGGTCTATATAGTGAGATCTTGTCTCAAAACAACCAAAATCAGTAAAGCAAACCAAAAGTAAACATTTGTTTGGCTGTGTGTGTGTGTGTGTGTGTGTGTGTGTGTGTGTGTGTGTGTGTGTGTGTGTGTTTGTTTTGAGACAGGGTCTTAAATGTCCCAAGCTGGCCTTGAACTCATGTGTAGCAGAGGATTACAGCTGTGTGCCACCACATTTATACTTTTTATGTGGAAGAAGATTTTGAGCATGCCTCACTGCAGATTTCAAGGATGAGGAGGCTTGAAAGTGTTACACATTACAAACACCAGGTGGCAGTGGGACCAAGTGTAGTCCAGAGTTCCCTCTGGGTTCCTTGGCCTTGCTGCTCCCAGAGCCTCAGGCCTGGCCTGGCCGCCGCCACCACCCCCTTCCCTCCATTCCACTTAGCTCATGGCTAGTGTGTTTATCAGAGCTGTTCTATTACCAGTAAAGACTTAGGAGTCAGATAGTGGGGTGAAAACCTGATAGATCAAAGAAGCAGGGGAGCAGCCAGTTGATCTTCCTTTTTTTTTTTTTAAACTGGAGACCCAGCAAGCGCCCCTCTCTCCACCTGTCCCAGATCAAAGAGACTTCAGAGTCCCTCCCTTCTTCCTGTGTGTCTTCTCTATCCATATTCATGGCTTCTCTATGCCTAATCCTGGTCAGCTAGTTGCTGGCTCCATCCCAATTCAAGGTTAACTTTATTAACGGTCTCGGGATGTCACAGTGCAATCAAATATCCTGCAGCACATGGTGGTGGAAGAGACAGACATGTCAGCATGAGTGAGAGGGAAAGAAACAATTGGGAGGTGAATGAACCTAATTTCAGGACTGGAGAGATGGCTCAGTGGTTAGGAGCACTTACGAACACCCACATTGTGTGGCCTGCTGCCACCTACAACTCTAGCTCCAGGGGATCTAATGACCTCTTCCGGCCTCTGGAAGCACCTGCTCCCATGTGACATATGTTCACACAAACAATCTTAAAATATTTACACACACATGTAAACTTTCAGCTGGGGATGGTGGCACATGCCTATAATCACAGTACTTTGGAGGCAGAGACAGGATAGCCACAATTCTGAGGACAGCCTTGTCTACATAGCTATTTCTAAGCCAGCCAGGGCCAAGGGCAAGACCCTGTCTCACAAAGTCATGTGCATGCATCCGTCTTTGTGTGTGTATGTGTGTTTGATTTCGGGCGTTAGTGAATGGCAGAAGCAGATACCTCACAGTGAAGAATTGAGATCTGATCTAGAACCTCTGCTGATTTCTGAGCGCCCCCAAGGCTTCTGTGAGAGACAGTCTCTGCCACCATGCTGCAGTCCTCCATCCCTACAATTCTGTTTCTCCAGGCTTTCCTGAAGTTCACCTGAGTTTTCTGGTAGCTGGGGACACTTGGGTCCTGCCCACCATTATATTGTCCTCCCTCGAGAAGAGCTCCCCAAATACGCCAAAGAAAGCTGACATTATCACCCAAACAAGAATGATAATGTCCTCTTCTGGCCTCCTGAAGGACCTGCTCCCATGTGGCATACGTTCACACATATGCACACACGAGTTCTAGTTTGCATGGGTTTTGTGTGAGCATGAAGACAATGCGTCCTCTGTGAACACAAGTGGACACTGACAGGTTTCCCACCACCTCTAATCAGTACCAAGAAAAACTTTCCAAACAAAATGGGTCATTCCTGCAGGATAAAGGCTGATAGGAGGGGAAAACAGATTTTCTGGACAGAGATACTTGGTTTTCAAACAAAACAAAAAAGACTTGGGCAGGAGGCTTTATTTCTGGCAGGCATTTTTATGCGAAGGCCAGCAGAGGGGAACTGGGTCGCCTGGTCCTTCTGCCTTACAAAGCCATCGGTGCCTGCACAAAGCGAATTCTGGCTTCTTAGTGAGAGGCTGCTCATGGCCCTGAACACAGATCCCGCAAGGTGGCTACCTACACCCTGGAAATGGAGGGTTTTGTTTCCATGACAACCTCCAGCCACAGCAGGTGGGGAGGTGGGTGTCACACCTGTGCATCATTCTCCCAGCACCAGTTTGGTTCCCTGCTAGGAAACCTGAGGCAAAGACTAAATCTGGCTGCCTGACTTGACTCCTAGGGTCAGGAAAAGCGAGAACCCAGCAGTCTCATCTGTGCCCATGGGGGTCTCAGACTCACAGGAAACACCAAGCAGTTCCTAGCTCCTTAGGTGGCAGAACCCAGCTGCACTGCCTTAAACATCTGTCTGAACTGCATCAAAGCAAAGTGACATGTACACTGAGGTCCAATGCTGCTCTTATTGCTGTAGATGTCATGTTTCCAAGACTTAACTAGTTCTTCCTGTTGCCTAGGGAGCACTGCGGAGAGAGCCTGGAGATAGGATGCTGTCTTGAGGACTGGGGGTGGGGGTGAGGGGGTCAGAGAGCTTTGTGGACTTTGTCCAGACTTGGACATTGCAAAGGCCCCAGTCCCAAATGGGACACAGCAGGAAAGTGGCTGCAGTGAGCTCCAGGTGATGAGTAGTTAGAGACCAGTGACCAAAGGCCGGGTCAGGCACCTTCCCTAGAGTCTGGGCCTGCATGCAGGGTCTCTACAAATCTGGAAGAGAGCTCCCAGCTATAGTTGACATTGTTTCAGCCAGCCAGGAGGGAGGATTCTGCATGCAGAACTAACCTGCTTGCTGTATAGACAGAGGACATTGCTTGGTTCTAATCCTCCACATGGGTGTTTGTGCATTGGTTTTCTGGGGCTGCCATAACAAAGAATGCAAGCTGGGCGGGTTCAACAGCCAGAACCTTCAGTGGCAGTCTTCGAAGGTGTTCGTCCTGGGTTTCCCTCTGAAGATTTTGTGGTTGACCATGTTTATCCTCCCACTGTTGTCCCTCTGTGTGTATATGTGCCCTGCGCTTTATGAAGACACAGGACGAGGACAATAGCTTCCTTTTACTTCAATTGCTGTTTAAAGACTTATAAGCTGTTGCACTGAAGGTTAGGATTTCAGTGTAGAACAGGCAGGGGTATAGTTCTGTCCACAGCAGTCAGTCATTCCATCTGTCCACTCAGACTGATCCAAATGCAAATATAAAAAAAAGACTGCTGAGGAAGGAGACCATACTTCCAGAAGAAGTGACACTAGAGAAGCAAATGTTCCTAGAACAGGAAGTGGAGAATTTGCCTCCTTCCGGTGTGGACTTCTGGTACTTTCTCTACCCACCCCGCAGAGCCAAGGTCCCAGTCCAGTTTGTCCCATTGCCCACCTCCGCTCTGAGCAGCTGGGGAAAGTTCTGTAGTCCTTGCTTTCTCTCTCCAGCCTCTCCAGAAGAAAACCCGGGGCATCTGCAGAAGCCTGCAAGGATTTTCCTCCAGGCAAGTACTCAAGCATTGTGATAAGCAGTTTCATTTGTGGTCTTTGACTCTCTGTGGCTTAGGCTTCCAAGTGCTGGGATTACATGTGTGAGCCACCTCACCGGGTACAATCAAGAAGTTCCTTACTAGAACATACAGTGCCCAAGCCTAGCCCCATGGTGGAGAGGAGACAGAACAAAGGAAGCTAAATGGTGGCCAAGATTGTCATAACTGTCCCGTGTTCCCCACAAGGCTGACTCCAGGTCTACCATAGATGGAGGTTGTGAGTCGTACGTGATTCTGCTGGGCTGCCGTGGGCAGTAGCTGCTTTCTCCTGGAAGGCAGCCCTGTGTGCCACAGCATTGTCTGGATTCTTCCCCTTGCCCACGGGACTCTCCCTCATCTCTGGTTGGGCTCCTATAGCCTGCCCACATCTTTATGAATAGACCTTCATTAATCTCTGTAATAACTCATTTCAGTGTGCCAGCTGTTTCCTCTCAGGGCCCTGAGCTTTCCTGTGTGCTGGGCTTGGTTACAGTATAAATATGCATTTCGTCTTTAGAAAAACAGCTTTGGTGAAATACCGTTTCCATACCATATCATTCTAACTCACCCATTGAAGGAGTATAACCAGGCTGGAGATCCAGCTCAGTGGTGGAGTGCTTTCCTAACACACATAAATAAGATCCTGGGTTCAGTCCTCAGCACTGTCAAATCACCTAATTAGTGAGTCATTAAAAGTGTACAGGCCTGGTGGTGGTGGTGGTGGTGGTGGTGGTGCATACCTTTAATCCCAGCCCTTGGGAGGCAGAGGCAAGCAGATCTCTGTGAGTTCAAGGCCAGCCTGGTCTACAGAGAGTTCCAGGACAACCAGGGCTACACAGAGAAACCCTGTCTTGAGCAGGGGCGGGGGGGGGGGGGGGGGGGGGGCCGGGAGGATACAGCCAAACTAAGCATGGTGATGTATGCCTGTGCCTAGTACTCAGGAGGCTGAGGCCATCCTGGGCTACATAGAGAATTCTAGGCTAGCCAGAGCTACAAAACAAGAGTCTGTCTGAAAATAAATAAAACAAAAAAACCTCATATAACCAGTGTTTGTTTGTTTATGTAAAGAATATTCCCACATATGTGCAAACATCCACACAGCCAATTTTTTATGTTTGTCACTTCAGAAAGCACCCTCAGGGCTGGCAAGATGGCTCAGAGGATAAAGACATGCAAATCCCCAGATCCCACAGTGGAAGCAGAGAACTAACTGCCCAAGGTTCCCATGTACTATGACATGTATGCACCCTCACATCCACATATAATAAGAAAGAAAGAACCCATATTTCCTCTGACTACCTCCTTACCCACTCCCAGACACCCCTGGCCAGCTGGGTTTCCCTGTTTTGGGTTTGTGTGACTAGAATAATGTGGCCTGCTGTCAAGACTTCTTCCCCTTAGCGTGATGTTTCAAGGATCTCCCAAGTTAGAGAGCCTGCATCCATGCTTCACTCTTGATGTGGCTAGTTGGAATTCCAGCTGATACACAGCACACTTAGTCATCCATTGGCCAGTGGCTGTTGGACTGTCCCCCTTTGGGTGGGGTTGTGAGCAATGCCGCTGTATACTTTGAGGAGTAAGTGTGTCTGTGTTCATGCTTCCATTTCTTTCATGTCTGTACATGTGGTTAACTGCCGCATCATGATGTAGCTCTCTGCTTCCATTTTCCCAAGCAGTTAGGCAGCTCTCTGAAGATCAACTATGTCCTCACCAACACTTGAATTGTTGGTTCCACCCCCTTCTTAGGGGTGGGGCCAGGGGAGGGTACAGCACATCTCATCTCAGTTTTTATTTGTATCCCAAAAAGACAGGTGATTTCCTTGTGTGTCTACAACTACCTCATGCTGTTCATGCTGGCTAGCTTCCCTTACACAAGAGAAGAATGAGGCAGCAAGTGTGACTTGCTGTCCACCGTCCATGGGGAACAGACTGGTGTAACAGCCCGAGAGATGGGTCCTCATGCTAACAACTAGTGCACATGCCCTTCCCCACAAGGACACAGTGAAGAGGGGATGACGGCCGGAAGGTGGGTAGCCAGAAGACTTACAAAGAGGAATGTCTACCACTCAGTTTTAAATAGTTCATGCTGCTGCACAGAAACCTCCTTGGCTCCATGTGCAAACGGTTATTTTGTGGAAAGTAAGGGTGGGGGCGGAGGGGGGGGCTTCTTGATGAAGCCCAGACATGAACATAAAGGAACAACCACAAGATACAAGGCAGAGAACAAGGACTCATCTGGCAGGCAGCTGGAGCCAGAGCTCAGGAAACCCTTTAGTAATCCACAGCGTTGGGAGAGAGCCCTTGCCAGTCACCATCCATGCAGCTCAGCCAGCCTTCTCTGGGTAGGAGGGCTTGGGGCCCAGCTGGGCTTCGTTTGGAGAGTGGTTTGGCAGAAGTTCCGCAGGGTTTGAATCCACCCTCTACCCCACCACCAGTCCTTGGCCTCTTGTCCAGATCAACATGTGGGCTGATCCTGCTTGGCCTTTTGCATTCACACTGAACATGCTGGCCTTGACATGACAGGGAAACAGGTCTAAAGCATTGCTCAAGGGTGGGAACTCGGATGGGCCCATGGGCTCCTGCTTGAACTGCTCCTCTCCTCTTGTACCACACACACATCACACATCTCCCCCCACCCCCGTCTCTGTCTCTGTCTCTGTCTCTCTGTCTCTCTGTCTCTCTCTCTCTCTCTCTCTCTCTCTCTCTCTCTCTCTCTCTCTCTCTCTCTCACACACACACACACACACACACACACACACACACACACACTTCCCTCCCTCCTGACTTGGATTCACCTCTGGTCCTGATGTGAAGCCAAGGTCATGAGGGGGCTTGAGCCCATAAAGTAGGGATGTTTTCTGAGTTTTCATTCTACATACCCAGCTCGTGGGCTGATTTATCGAGAGGGCCAGAGCCAGTTCTGGAATGATAGACAGTCCTCTGAGGCGGCAATGACGAACAAGATGCTGGCTGGAGAGAATATCAATCTCCTTGGCAAGTACTTTGGGTGGGAGCCAAGAGGGCTGGACCTTGCTACAACTGCCACCATCGTTTTGCCCTACTCTTCCTTGATAGATCCTAGAATAAAATCAGATTGACTCAAAGCTCAAGATGGCTTCGTGGCCCACACGTAGCACAGCAGTGTTTTGGAGCAGACAGCCATTAGAAAACACATGAGGTATGACCCCTCACAAGGACAGTACAGTCTCTCCTGTAATGGATGGAGTGACCAGAGCAACCCTGGGACAAGAAGGGGATCCAACAACTTACAGGAGCAAAAAACTTAAAAGTGGACCAAGAAAGAACTGTCTTTTGAGTCATTGTTCTAAAATTTTAAGTTATATTTATTTAGTTGTGTGCATGTGTATGTACACACAGGGAACATGTGGAGGTCAGAGGACAACTTGAAAGAATTGTAGGAATCAGTTTTCTCCCTCCACCAGGTGGGTTACAGGGGCCAAGCTCAGTCCTAGGGTTTGGCAGCAAGTTACTTTAACCGCTGAAACATCTCCTTGCTTCTTCTTTCCACTTAAGTTATTTATGAGACAGGGTTTCTCTGTGTATCCCTCACTGTCCTGGAATTCTCTATGCCGTCCAGGCTGGCTTCAGAGAGACCCACGTGCCTCTGCCTCCCAAATTTTGGGATTAAGGGTGTGGGGCACTACTCTGGGCTCCTTGTTATTTTTTTTTAACAAAGAACTTAAATCTGCCAGCTAAGAAATGAAAGCCAGACAAACTCAACTCATTACAACGCTTAGAGAGTGGATTGTTACAAAATTAGAAGCCCAAAGCGGAAGAGGAAGTGCTATACATCCATCAAAATAGGATTCTCATATAGGTAAATAGGTAGACGTAACAATCTGCTGTGCAGGACAGGGATTGATCAAAGGGGGAAGATAAACCAGTAAAGATTCAGGCATGGGCGTGCTAAGCACACAGACCCACTGTGGGGTTGAGTGAGTAATGACCTCCATAGGCTCATGAATTTGAACCCCTATTTTCGGACGTCATAGAACCTTTAGGAGACAGAGCTTTGAGGAATTAAATGGGAGCAGGTCTTGAGGTTTTTGTAGCCTGGCCCACTTCCTGTTCTCACTGTCTCTGCTTCCTGTGTATAGATAAAAGTGTGATCAGCCAGCTTCCTGTTAATACATGGTACTGGCATTAAATGATACATGCAATGCTTTTGTTTCATATTTTGAATAATAATTGTAGCTAGAGTTTTCCTGCCTGGCCCACAGTCAGGACAAATCTTTATCACCCGCCAGTCCCACAGCCGCTCAGACCCAACCAAGTAAACACAGAGACTTATATTGCTTACAAACTGTATGGCCATGGCAGGCTTCTTGCTAACTGTTCTTATAGCTTAAATTAATCCATTTCCACAAATCTATACCTTGCCACATGGCTCGTGGCTTACCGGCATTTTCACATGCTGGTTGTCCTGGCGGAGGCTGGCAGTGACTCCTTCTGCCTCCCTGTTCTTTCTTTTCTCCTCTCTGTTAGTCCCACCTATACTTCCTGCCTAGCCACTGGCCAGTCAGTGTTTTATTTATTGACCAATCAGAGCAATTTGACATACAGACCATTCCACAGCACAGCCAAGGGCAGACCATCTCGGACACCTGCACTCAGGCCCATGGTCCTAATCATCCTCTATGCGGACCTGCTGGGTAAAACCATGAGGAACCCAAGAACGGGCTCCCACAGGACATACAAAACATCCTACAGCAAATAATAATGCAAAAATATACAGCTTCATTCTTGGTAAGATATTTGCTTCTAAACAAGGTCACCAGTTCTGAGCATAGTGGTACACACTAGCACTGGGAAGCAGAGGCAGGAGGATCCTGAGTTCAAGGCCAAGCTGAACTATACAGTGAGATATGATCTCAGAAATCCAAAAGGAAGCAAAGAAACAAGAAGTCACCACACCTCACTTCATGTAAGCCCAGAAAAGGGATTTTCAAACGATCTAGCCCAAAAAGCAACCCACTGCCATTCCTCCTGTCCCAGTCTCCTTTGCTCCTTCAGAGGCACCAGCCTGGCAGAGCAGATTGCCCTACATCTCTCAGACACGGCTCCCACATCTCCAAGCTGTATTTCCCATTACAGAAGGAGTCCCAGTTATTAACCATGAGTTTGATTTCTTTGTTTTCCCCTCAAGGGTCAGAAGTCATTCTCTGGGTCCTACTCAAGTCTAGGTTGGCTTTGCCAATCCCATCAGCCACTTTGACTCTACTTACAGGCAAGTGAATCTGACAGCAAAGGAATTGCTTGTCAGCTTGGACTATATCCCAGCCCTATTGAACCAGGATTAATAAACTCATCGATGGAGTTCTAGCCTCAGAGGGAATGCTTGGGAAGAGCTCACATTTGTGTCCAGCGCACTTGAAAACTGGCAGAAGTGGGTGAGAGGTTTCGCACTTGCCTGTTTCATCCTAAAATTTTTTATTACACGTATTTATTTTGTGTGTAGGGTGTGGGCCCATGCCACAGAGTGGATGTGTGGAGGTCAAGGGAGGATTGGCAGGATTTGGGTCTCTTCTACCATGTGGGTCCTAAGGATCAAGCTCAGGTTACCAGGCCTGGTAGCAGTCTCCTTTACCCACTGAGACATCTCACTGCCCCCTGCTTTGTTTTTGTGGTACCTGAGATTGAACGTGGGCCCTCATGCATGCCAGGCACACACTTTACCACTGAGCCACATCCCCAGCCCAGAACTGCCATCTGCTACACCAGCCCAGGAGCCAAACAAGGACACATTTCCAGCTCAGCCCCCTGGCCTCTGAACGCTCCAGTCTGATAACCCCTCCCCCCTTTTCATTAGTGCTGTGGACCATCCAGTATGCCCCCCTTGTGCCCTGCTGGTTCTAGGACATCCTAGTAGCATTTTGCGTAAAATAGTCCTTAGGTGTCACCATCACCCACTGTCTATCTCCGGTCCATCCTGGATGCCTGTACTGGGTTCTGTTGTAGGAATCATATAGCCTAGGAAGCCACAGGTAACAACCACAGATCTCTCCATGTAATGGTGTGAAAGTCCCTGCCCCAAGGCCACAAAGCCCCTGGCTGTGATGGCCACCGTGACTACCTCAGTCCTATGTAACACAAATCTTAAAAGGTCTTATTAATAAAATCAAACCCGGTACCAGTTATTGGGGTGAATGCTGGAAGATCAGAGAAGCAGAACAAGCCACAGCCACCTCACCTTGCCAATTCCTCAGCTGATCCTGTTTCCTCAGACTGGATGCCTCTCAGCTGAACTGTGCTGCTCAAAAGCCTAAACGCTTAACTAGCTCTAGTTCCTGGTTTTCACACCGTATAAACCTTTCTGCTTTCTGTCATCACTTCCTGGGATTAAAGGCATGAGTCACCGTGCCTGGCTGTTTCCATTGTGGCTTTGAACTCATGAGATCCAGAGCAATCTCTGCCTCTGGAATGGTAGGATTAAAGATGTGTGTGCCACCATTTTCTGGCCTCTGTATCTAGTGGCTGTTCTGTTCTCTGACCCCAGATAAGTTTATTAGTGTGCACAATATTTTGGGGAACACAATACCACCACAGTCCTACAGAACAATTCAGCTCTACCTCTGTATGGCTCTTTCTCTGTAGAACTCAGGCAAGTACCCTAGCACCATCCCTGCTCTACATCTCTCACAGAAACAGTCATGCAGCTCCACCCTTCAGTGAGGCTTTCTCCTGGAGGCTTGTGGGAAGGCCTTTAAGCACAGAAGCCACAGTTCTCCCAACATGCTCAGTAATATCTGAATTCAGGAAAACCAACCTGGGGTTCAGAAGAAGGTCCTGTCACCTAAGTGAGAAAACAGGACAGCACCCATCAACTCTTCAGCTTGTAGATCAAGCCCAGGGGGAACCTTCCAGCTCCTCTGTACCAACACTTTAAAGTGTGTTCTTGTGACTTGGGAAGACATGGAGGGATAGTCAAAAAGAGACAGGCAAGAAGAGAGTGAGGGAGGATGAAGTCCTGAGTCAAGTCATTTCCCATCCACACAGCCTTAGTTCTGTTGCATGCCCCAGGAGAGTGTTGTAGGTGCAGGCGGTCAGCCTCATCAGTGAAAGGCAGAGTAGAGACGTTCTGTAGGTGTGTAGGTACTTTGCTCATCACTGTGATAGGTCATCTGACAGACACAGCTTAGGAAATATCTATTCTAGATCATGATTTGGAGGACATGGTCCATCATGGTAGAGAAAGCATGGAGTCAGGATCAGCTCTGTAGCTGTGGTAGTGGGAGAATGGGGCAGCTGGAACTAGAGAGCTGGGGTGGGGAGTGGGGCCAAGCTACAAACCTTGAGTCCAGGTCTCCAGCAACCTGTTTCCTCCAGCTAGTTCCTGCCTCCTAAAGATTCTGCAACCTCCCAAAACAGTGCTGCCAACTAGGGACCACTTCCAAACACATGAGCCTATGTGGGACATTACATATCTAAACTATAACAGGTCATGCAGTCACCTCTATTCCATTACATAGCTGTAGTGCAAAGGCTTTGCATGGCTGTGCTCTGATGCAGCTTCATCTTCAGACACAGGCAGTAGCCCATGTTAGACATGTCAATCACAGTTTGCCAGTCCCAGGCCTAGGTGGCCTCCAAAAGTCCTTTAAACTTTAGTCCCTTCAGGCTAACAGTAAGCTCCTTTGATAACACACACTCAATTCATTTGAGTGAAAGTCTAAATATAACCACACCAACAGTTTAGGTATTATTTTAGATATCATTTTTTCCCCTTTCCTCCAATGATTCATTGCATTTTGACAGCATTTATTGAGAGCCTGCCATATGCCAGGTCCTGTTCTCCCTATTAGGGGATCTAACAATGACTAAATACTAGACATCAGATTGCTTACAGGCTAAATGAGAGTGGTCACAACCAAATGTCACTGTGATTTCCAGTTAAAGGCCTGTGTCTGACTTCAGTTCAGGGCTGGAAAATGGCTCAGTGCATAAGAGCTTTTACATCCTTTCCAGGGGACATGAGTTTGTTTCCCAACACCCACATTGGTTGGCACACAACCTCTTGTAACTCTAGCTCCAGGGGATCCAACACTGTCCTCTGGCCTCCATGGTTACCCCCACACACATGGTATATACACAGAGACACATGAAATATAAATAATGCAAAGAACGTTGTTTCATTATATACACATTTCAAATGCTAACAGGTTCCAGGACATGGCAACATAATGTGCAAGTTGGATGGACTATCAGAAATATATTCCAGGAGAATTGATGGGTATGGGCTTTCAGAGCCCCTGCTCATACCAGGAATGGCTTGCATAGCAAGACTCTTGACAGCTTACACTGGGGGCCTGGACAGTGGCCATCAGTGATAAAGTTCAGGTCTTGCGGCCGGGCGTTGGTGGCGCACGCCTTTAATCCCAGCACTCGGGAGGCAGAGCCAGGCGGATCTCTGTGAGTTCGAGGCCAGCCTGGGCTACCAAGTGAGCTCCAGGAAAGGCGCAAAGCTACACAGAGAAACCCTGTCTCAAAAAAAACCAAAAAAAAAAAAAAAAAAAAAAAAGTTCAGGTCTTGCTCAGCTGCAGAGGAAGTGCCGTTTATGATATCATGCATGATAGAGCATGCAGCAGGAACTTCCTGTCAGGAAATGACACACAACATAAATGAACAGGAACCAACAGGAGGCTCTTTTCCCAAATACACAAAGTCTGTCTTCCCTCTGAGGCACGTCAATGGTAAAGGAGGTCCTCGGACCACAAGGCAGGTCAATGGTGTAGGAGTAACTCAGACCACAAGCAAATTTTGGTGCCAAGGTTTGTCTTTCACATATTTATTTCTGAAATGTCACTACAACTTGATATATCCTCCCCATGAAACCTGCAACAAAATCAAAGTTGGATGGATCAGCAGGCTCATCTTAGTGAGGCCTTGAATGGCCACCCAGAGACAATGGAGGGTGACAAATAGGTAGCTCAACTCACATCATGTCTAGTTGACTAGCAGGTAGTACACTTGGACAGGAGTCTCTCTGTCTCTGTCTGTCTCTCTCGCTCTCTCGCTCAGTGTGTGTGTGTGTGTGTGTGTGTGTGTGTGTGTGTGTGTTCGCGCACTCACACACACACATGCACGCTCTCCCATTGAGCTAGAACCCCAGACTGTCTTCTCTATAGACTCAACAGAAGCTGTCATCCTACCTGAGGCTTTCATTGCATAGATAATGGAAAATATGTTTACATAAGAAAATAATGAAGGCTTTATCTTGGGCAGTGAATGGAAGACCCAAGAGTGGACCCTGCATCTTCTGAAGTCATATGTCAAACTGAACCACAGAAGAACCAAATTTCACTCTGTCATCCAGAGTGTCACACTCATAAAATGTGTATAATTATTCTTTTTAAAAAGTGTTTTCTGGGGGACGAAGAGATGGCTCAGAGGTTAAGAGCACTGGCTGCTCTTCCAGAGGTCCTGAGTTCAATTCCCAGTACCCACATGATGGTTCACAACCATCTGTAGTGAGATCTGATGCTCTCTTCTAAATAAATAATTTTTTTTAAAAAATAGTGTTTTCTGTGACCCACCAGATAGACCCTGAGCCCAGGGTGAAGTCAGAGCAGGCATCTGGTGAACTTGGTTCTGGATCAGGGAACTAGTCACATGCCATCCTCACATATCCCAAATAAAAAGGTGATTCTGACATGCTTCCCTTTGAAGGACCCCATTTCCACTGGTACGTTTCATAAGTACATAGAAAGAACTTGTGACTCGTTTTCTTTGGGAAAATTTTTAAATATGCATAAAGCAAGCCCCAAATCTGTCAAAATTTTTCAAATTTTGTTTAAAACTCATATCCTCCATGAATTCTTCCCAAATGAAATGCCCAGAACTTTGATCCAGCACTGATGTGCACTTATGCAACAGATTCAGGTGCTTATGCTGAACCCCATCATTCTAGGAAAATTGCAAAAATAAAAATATTCCAGGACTTAGGAGATAGCTCTTCCAGCAAAGCACCTGACACACAACAGGAGTTTAGACCCTAGAACCCATGGTTTTTGTTGTGTTGCTTTTAGAGTGGGGAATGGTTGTGCGTACTTGTAATCCCAGTGTGGGGAAGTGGAGACAGGAAGACCCCTGACCCGGCCTCAAAAGGAAAGAAAAAAAAAAGATGGAGACATCTGAGGAACAAGGTCACCCCCTGACTACATACATGCACCACAGACAGAGGAAGAAGGAAGGAAGGAGGGAGAGAGGGTTCTCATTGCCATGGGGGGACATTTACCTGCTTCTTTCCAAATCTGGGGGCTGAGGATGAAGGCCCATGTGTGTGACGTAGAATGAGATTTATCTACATGTTAGAACAGTATCTATTTGAATGTTGAAAGTGTGATGGGATACAACGGAAATGTCAAAACCAAATGGTCCAAAATGGAAATCAGACTTTAAAAACTCACATTTCCAACTCAATTTTAGAAACGCTGAGGCCCATGAAGCTCAGCCATCTGGGTTCAGCCTCCCACTGCTTCTCCCTGCAAACATCCTTCAGCTGTACACACTTCCATCAAAGGGGCCCTTGGAATTCACTTTGTTTTCTCCATCACCACAATGCAGAAGGTGGTAGCTAGGGGCAAGGAACAGAGGAGGGGTACAGGTATCAAAGCCCCATTCCCCTCTGTGCTGGGGTACCTCAGCACAGCTGGATAACAGACAGCCAAAGGCCTTTGAAAACTGCAGATCACCCTCGGGCCTAGTCTGTCTTCTCCCCCAGACTGAATTGGTTTCCCAAAGTGGTTTCACTTTACTCCATCTCCAAGAGGTGGCATCAGTAAGGAAGAGCCAGAGGCAGAGGGGCCAACTGCTCATCTCAGCACTGTCTCGGCCTCACTCTGACAACTGAGCGGATGGGGAGATTGCTCCTAATTAAATCACATCATAAAAAATATGCCATTTTCCATCTGAATGCACTCTGCAGTTCTCACGGTGGGTAATTTGTTGTTTTAATAAGCCGGAGGTTGAATTCCAAGGTTGTAGCCACTGATGTTCCACAGAAACAGCCATGGTGTTCTGGCAGTGTGCTTGGCTCCAGGGAAGGTTCCCGGGAAAGCTGGCAAATGGCAAGTCCTTATAAAAACTCCGTTTGCTGGAGACCTGGGAGCCAACTGGTGCTTGGCAGCCTGCTGTATAATAGGGTCATTCTGGGCCACTGTGATAAATAAAACAAAAGCTTTTGCTAACTGAAAAATGAACAGGAGGCTTTCCTTTTTGCAGATCAGATGTGATGGGAAACGGTCCTGCCTCCATGTATCTGAAAAGAAACATCCCCCATCCTCATTCAGTACTGGGCTAGGGCAGCTGGAGGGGCCACAGTGCTTGGAGTATGAGTATCACCATCAGCTCTAGCACAAAGCAGTTTGGGTGACCTTGGACAAGGGTCAGGGCTGGCTCTCTCTCTCTCTCTCTCTCTCTCTCTCTCTCTCTCTCTCTCTCTGGCTAATTTTCCTCATTTGTGGAGATGGCAGTAACTCCTACCTCTCAGGAGGGTGAAGGTAAAAATCAGAGAACGCAGTTAGTGGCCTATGAACAAAACCAAAGCTTTCCCCCTTCACACTTGGGGAGGTGGAGGCCCAAGGTCACAAGGGCACTGTTGGGTGCTTCTGGATTTTGTGTGACTCTATATACAGGAGCATGTTTTTGTGGCTGACATAGACAGAAACTGGCACTACAGTGTGAGCAGTTTTATTGGCTGGGAACTGAGTGCTTGTGGTTGGCTTGAATAAGCAGGGCAGTCCCTGCATAGAAGATGCCAACCTCTGGGAACTGAGCTGTTGTGGTTGGCCTGAGCGTGAGCGTGCAAGGTTGTCACTGAATGGAGCTACTTTGTGTTCTTGGCCTGACCCTGCCCTGGATTCTGTTCAGACTCCCTGAACCCTTTCCTCACGGTCTCTTGGGTTTCCTGTACCCAGAGGCCACCCCTTTACTCTTCAGCAGTCAGCAACACTGGACCCTGGAGAAGGCTGTGCACTGGCTAGCTACTTCCTGTCCTCCACCTCTCTCTCAAGTTTCCACATCAGCTTGGCTTTAGGGAAAATTCCACTGAAGCCTTCTATGATAAGCACAGACTCTAATTGTATTGAGTCTACAGAGATCAGTGCTCATGATCCTGACAGCACTGGTCTCTTGGCCCCTGTGATTACCCGATGATTATGGACCTGCTCTGCTAGGCACAGGGTCCCTTGGGGAGGCTAATGGACCAGGGCCAGTTCTCTGTTGTGAGTCACGATGCCATCCTGCTAGGAAATAGAAATCTGTGGCTTGAATCAATATTCTCCCCTGAGGCTCGGCACCTCATGGCCCACCCTTTTGCTGGCACTCTGAGGCAGCAGCTGTTTGGATTTGTTTTCCTTCTGTTGGGAACAAGCTTCTCCTTGCTACAGTTTTTCAGAGGTCCTTCACCACACAAGCAACCGGGACACAGCCACAGTTGGGGCTCTGCTAACTCATTCTCATTTGCATTTCCCGTTTCTCTGCTTCCCTCCTCCTCCATCTCCTCTCTCCTCTCTTGTCCCCACACTTGCCCTGTTCTGCTCTCTCCACACCTCCCCTTTCTTCTCATTTCATGGCTGTCCATCGGTAACAATAGGCAATAGCACTAATGAGTCACATGGTCTCTATTCTCAGGAATCACAACCCTCGACCTTGCAGAAACCTGTCTTTCATTGTCAGCTTCCCCTCTCCTATATGGAGGCCTGAAAACCTGGATATTCTTATGGTAACAACAAATGGTAAACAATTAAGAGCAATGTGAGGGGCTGGAGAGATGGCTCCGTCATTAAAAGCACTTTGCTGTTCTTCAATTGAATTCAGTTCCCAGCATCCACATTGATTGATTCACAACCACTTGTAATTCACTCCAGGGGATCCAATGACTACTTCTGGCCTCCTGTAGCGTGCATACATGCACAGACACATATACACATAAAAGTAAAATAAAAGGAATGTTAGGGTTAAAATGTTGAAGTTCCTTATTTACTAAGGAAGGTAAATAAGAGCCCTGACCTCCCTCTTATCTGGGCATGAGATAGCCAAGCTGCCCAGATAAGAGGGAGGTCAGGGCTCTGAGGAAAACAAGGTCAGTTTCCTCAGGCTCTGGTGGACTCTCGTAAGCCCTTCCTAAGGAAAATACAGTGGGCACTGTTGCCTTTTTTATATATTATTGAATCTAATTAACAGTACTAAATTGTGGGTAGAGATGGCTTCTAAAAGGCCTCCACCTCTTCCAGGAAGGAGACCACCCTAACTACCCCATAGACAGGGATCTTGATAATGATGTAACAGGAAAGCTGCAGCTTTGTCTTGGAGGTGTGGTAGGAGTCACCTCCCCATAGGCAGTCAAGACAGGTGTCTATGGTGAGCTTCAAGCAAGTCCCATAAGTGAGAGCAAAGGGAACATGGCTTAATTAATGGCCGTTAGACCCACCGTGGTTGACAGCTAGTGGACTCATCACAGTTGAGAATGTCCAATTAGGAAGCAGAGAGATGAATACTCCTGTCCAGCCGTCTTTCTCTTTTTATTTCATCTGAGATCCTAGCCCATGGGATGGCGCTGCTATCCACATTCAGGGTAAGTCTTCCCTCCTCAGTTAAACCTTTCTTGGAAACACCCTCATAGACACATCCAGAGGTGAGTTTCTATGGTGATTCTAAGTCCAGTTAATTTGGCAATGAAGACTGAACATCACTGTGTGCAGGTGGTGGGGCATGGGGCTGTGTGCAGGAGGTGGGGCAGGGGGCTGTGTGCAGGTGGTGGGGCAGGGGACTGTGTGCAGGAGGTGGGGCAGGGGGCTGTGTGCAGGAGGTGGGGCAGGGGGCTGTGTGCAGGAGGTGGGGCAGGGGGCTGTGTGCAGGTGGTGGGGCAGGGGGCTGTGTGCAGGAGGTGGGGCAGGGGGCTGTGTGCAGGTGGTGGGGCAGGGGACTGTGTGCAGGAGGTGGGGCATGGGGCTGTGTGCAGGTGGGTGGGGCATGGGGCTGTGTGCAGGAGGTGGGGCAGGGGGCTGTGTGCAGGAGGTGGGGCAGGAGGCTGTGTGCAGGTGGTGGGGCAGGGGGCTGTGTGCAGGAGGTGGGGCAGGGGGCTGTGTGCAGGTGGTGGGGCAGGGGGCTGTGTGCAGGAGGTGGGGCAGGGGGCTGTGTGCAGGAGGTGGGGCAGGGGGCTGTGTGCAGGAGGTGGGGCAGGGGGCTGTGTGCAGGAGGTGGGGCATGGGGCTGTGTGCAGGTGGGTGGGGCATGGGGCTGTGTGCAGGTGGGTGGGGCAGGGGGCTGTGTGCAGGAGGTGGGGCATGGGGCTGTGTGCAGGAGGTGGGACAATTCTTTTTCCCTCTGAGCAGTCTGGGGATTGGCAGGAAGGTGTAAAGTAACAATGCCAAGAAAGCTGTGATTTTTTTTTTTTTTTTTTTTTTTTTTTTGAGGCAAGGTCTGTAGTAGTCCCGACTGTCCTGGACCTGGCTATGTAGACCAGGCTGGCCTAGAACTCACAGAGATCCCCTGCTTCTGCCTCCAGAGTGCTAGGATTAAAGGTGTGTGCCACCACATCTGGAGGATAAAATGGTCAATTTGATGGGATTAGAATCACTAGGGGAACAAATCTCTGCCAAAGTCTGAGGGATCATCTAGGTTAGATTAACTGAGGTGGGAATACCTAGGCTAAGTGTGGATGGTCCCATTCTGTAGGCTGGGGTTCCAGACTGAATGAAAAGGAGAAATTGAGCTGAGCACTAGCATTCATCTCTCTCCCTGTCTGCAGACACGGTGTGATCAGCCACCTCAAGCTCCTGTTACCAAGAATTCTCCACCACGATGGACTCTACTCTAAAACTGTGCAGTAAAAAATAAACCCTTCGGTGTTTTACCACAACAACAAAACAACAGGAGCTAATGCAGCCAGGCCTGGTGCCACACGCCTTTAATCCTAGCATTCAGGAGAAATACATAGTGAATTGTAGATCAGTCAGGGCTGCATAGCGAGACCTTGTGTTAAATGGAACAAGTGACTAGCACAAAGTCCTGTGAATCCATGGGCCACTTTCTGCTCCATTGAGGGCCTGTGGAAGCCTGAGAAGGAGTGAAAAGCACCTTATCCAAGGTTCTCACTCCTCTAACCGAGGAACCATCACCAAATATCTTCTACCCAGTTTCAGCTATTCAGAGTTAGGGATGGTGTGGCCATGTCATCTCTCCGAGTCTCTGGGATTTCAGATTGGTATAAAGATGAGTCTGCTCCTTTGGTATGAGTCTGAGTGGCACATGTGGCTGGCTGCATCTTCTGACCCAGTTCTCAGCCCTGCAGTGATGAGTGACAGGAGGTATAGCTAAGTCAAGCCTCACATCCTCTGCCACACACTGCCTCTCTCCACCTAAACCCAGGCTGCCTCCTGTTTGCCTTCTCCCAGGTCTTGGAAACCATGAGGTGTCATGAGTCTGCTGTATGTTGCCCTATGAACATCAAATGATGACTCTGAGTGGTGGGACACTACAAGAGCGTGGGAGGGCAGAGGCCACACCAGCCACTCAGCTGGCAGTCCCGGAGTCTGTGCCAATTAGAGTCCATCTGGTTGTTCATGGAACTGGACATAATGAATCCAGCTGTTTGCCAGTGTTGCAAATGGGGCTTTTGCTAGTGGTGTTGGGATCAAACTGAGTAGTAGGCTGTGTCCAGAGCCGGGTAATGGCCATCTGTTAGCCTCTGTGGGAACACATGCATTAAGAAAATCACATTTTGTGTGAATCTGCAGCCGAAGGAATTGCTTGTTAAAAATTTCCACTCAAGCAACCTAAACCTCAGGGTTTATATTCCAAAGACCTCAGCCTGTTCACCAGGAGTGTTTACTGGAAAAGCTCAGTGAATGAAAGTGACCCACCTTATATGAAGACCCCTTATAAAAGTTAACCTTTGTGGATAGGGACGGCATCAGTGTGGCAGAAGGACAAAGCAGGAGAAGTAGTCTGCTCATGTTCTTTCACTGTGTCAGTGAGTGACATGGGATGGACTGCATCTGCCTGTGAGGTCACACTAGGAACAAGAATAGGCTTCTAAGTCACTGGACTGAAGCCACTCAGCAGCTCTACTGTGACAAAAATCCCACCAGACTCATTTCTTGGCTTGAGATTGGCTCTTTCCACTGAGATATGTCCCATCAACTTCTGGGCACCATGTAGTAGATGGTGGTGCTGGGAAGTACAGTCAGTTACAGGGTCTGAAGACTTTTCTGAAGAGTTTTGGTGGTGGGGAAAGAGAATAGGAGTGGCAGAAGAAGTTCCAGAAATTTCATAAGAAAAAGCAGAACTGAAGTCACTTTGTCAATTTTTCTATGTTGGGGATTGAACTGAGAGCGCTAGGCATGAGCACTCCTCCAGTGAGCGCACCCCAGCCCTCTGTATCTTTTATTGCCCAGGCAGACTTTGAATTTATAATCCTCCTGCCTCAGCTCCCCAAGATGCCGAGATTACAGGCTTGTGCCACCAGTCATAAACAGTCACACAGGGAAGAGCCTAAGCAGCACAAGTCTCAATAGTTGCCATCTTGGAGTTTGACAACTGTTCCCACGAAGGAATTGCTTCTTAAACTTGATAAACTCCGCCATGGACGGCGGTGCGCTTTTGCAGCTGGGGAAGTAGAAAGAGGAGTGACTGAGATGGAGTTTCTGACAAGAAGAAGCAGAGAGGTTAGGAGGCCCCTGCTTGTGTGGGTCAGGTGTGCCCACACCTCCCTGGCCCACCCACTCAGTCTGTGGAGCTGTCAGTCTTTCTTGCCTTTGTCAGACTGTCTGTGTGCACTGGAAGATAGTACGGTCTTCAGCTCAGAAAGTGAGGCCTATTGCCAAGCCCTGGTCCACTGGCCTTGCTTCCCTTCAGCCGTTTCCCAGATTCCCCTCCAGGGACCGGCTTGCCTTCCTTACCCTTGAAAAATGTTCTCTCTGCCTACTCAACTTCTCTAGTTAAACCTGTAATCTCATGCTTAGGAAGCTAAAGCAGGACAATAGTCAGTTTGAGAACAGTCAGGACTCCTCAGTGGGACTTGAAACAAACAAAAATCAACAAAACCAAACAAGCACACCACGCCCCCAAAGATCCCTCTCGAACCCCTCTGTCCTCAGGCTAACCTCCAAATAGGTTAGCGCCTGTGTTCCTTCTTTGCTCTCCTAAAAGACAAATATAGCTGCCTCCTTTCCCCCAGGATATAAAGATATAATTAGATCGCAGGGTGAGCATAGTTTGACTCAGTTCTTCTGGTTGCCAGTGCTCACCAGAGGCAAAGCAGATGCCAAAGCCAGGCGTTGGGACCTCCCAGCCTCCAGAACCATTGGCCTTCGGCTAGAGTTTGAACATTTGATAGGAGGGACCTGCCGAGACGAGGTTAGGTCATTGGAGGTATGCCTTTCATGGGCATTGGGACCCCAGCCCGCTCCTTCCTCTCTGCTTCCAGGCCAACAGGAAGGAAGGAACATGTTCCACCTCATATTCATGTTTGTGTTCCCCACCATGATGCTCTGCCTCACTACAGGCCCAAAAGTTCTACCACAAACTGAAGCCATGAGCACAAACCTCTTCTTTATTTTACATAGTTTGTCATGGTAGGGGAAAGCCAACGTACACAACTTCCCTTTTTAAAAGGTGTGTGTGTGTGTGTGTGTGTGTGTGTATGTGTGTGTGTGTGTGTGTGTGTGTATGAATATATGCATCCTTGTCTGTGTGTAGAGGCCAGGTGTCAGGCATCTTAGTTGTTATTTACTTTACTTATTAGCTTTTTTTTTTTTTTTTTTTTTTTGGTTTTTCGAGACAGGGTTTCTCTGTGTAGCTTTGCGCCTTTCCTGGAGCTCACTTGGTAGCCCAGGCTGGCCTCGAACTCACAGAGATCTGCCTGGCTCTGCCTCCCGAGTGCTGGGATTAAAGGCGTGCGCCACCAACGCCCGGCTATTAGCTTATTTTTTGAGCCAGGAACTTTCACTGAGCATGAGCTATGAGACTAGACTGACTGGCCAGTGATCTTGTGAGATCTTGATATCTCCTTCCCAGTTCCGGGATTACAGATGTCACTGCCACACATGGGTTCTTGTGGGTGCTGGGGATCAAACTCAGGCTCTTGTCCTGGTGTAGTAGGCATTTTACCCACTGAGCCATCTCCCCAGCCTCAACGTCTCTGCTTTATAAATGATCCAATCCTGAGTATTCTGTTACAGGAATAGAAATGAACAAAGGCAGTTCCCCAGACACAGATGTCATTATTGCCCTCATTAAAATACTAGAGTGGATACCCTTTGTCCTCAGCACACAATCTAGTCTGCTTAGCTTAACCTGTGTCTTAGTTAGGGTTTCTATTGCTATGAAGAAACACCTTGACCATGGCAACTCTTATAAAGGAAAGTGTGGAAGCCCACAAAGATTTCCTAGTGAGATCTGAGCTTGCATTAGGGGATGGCTTGACCACGTGCATGGTCACCAGGTGTTTGGGATGGTCTGCACTTGGCTGTGCTGGGGGGAGGTCTTTTGCTCCACCCCTTGGCATTCCTGTAAAAGCCCTTTAGTAGAGACAGAAGGGGCTGGTGGGTTCTGGCCCAGGACCTTCTGAGCTATTCTGTGCTTCTGTCTGTCTCTCTCCTCTATATTTCCATTTACATATTCCTCATTTCTCCCTGCTCAAGAGTACCCTGGGGGGAAAAGTGGGGGCAGGCCCCCACAGGAAAGTATTTAATTAGGGCTGCATTACGGTTAGAGGTTTAGTCCACTGTTATCATGGCAAGAAAACATGGCAGCATGCAGGCAGACATGGTGCTAGAGAGAGAGCCAAGAGTTCTACATCTGGATCAGCAGGCAGTGGGAAGAAAGAATGACACTGGGCCTGGCTTGAGCATCTGAAACCTTAAAGCCCACCTCCAGTGACTTACTTCCTCCAAAAAGGCCACGCCCACACCAACAAAGCCAGCCCTCCTAATAGTACCATTCCCTATAGGCCTATGGGGGCCATTTTCATTCAAACCACCACAACCTGGGAGGAAGACCAGAAAGTATCTACCTAACTCCCCAGCCTATTCTGCAGTGAAGCTGCCTACCTCTTTCGCCCCAAGCCAGAACACTTCTTCATACTCTCATGATTTGTCTATGTTATACTCTCTGTCACTCACTGGCCACAGTGTTATTACAGCACCCTCTTCAAACAGCTTGCCCCTCAGTTACACTCGGGGCAGCATCACAGAGATATTAGAACAACGTAACCCCCTTCTCAGCGAGAGGGCTGTTAGGATGGTGCGGCATGTCAGAGGTGGGCCCACCTCTGTTGCTGAGCTAACGTGAGTCTAGCCAGATGAGAGGTAGCCCCTGGAGCTGGCATTCTCAGCTTCCACTCTTCATACACACTTACCCTTTAGTATCGCCACTTTTTAATTTTAATTTTTATTTTGTATATATGAATGTTTTATGTATGTGCACCACATGCATGCCAGATGCCTGTGTGGAGGTCAGGAGAGTATGTTGCACCCCTGTAACTGGAATTATGGATGATTATAAGCTGCTGTGTGGATGCTGAGAAACAAACCAGGTCCTCTGCAAGAGTACAAGTACACTTAAATTCTGAGCCATTTCTCTAGCACCCTGTCTTTGATAGTTTCTCTTAGTTTTATTTATGTATGTGTGGGTGGGTGTCTGTCTGTATGTGTCCCATGTGTGTTAGTGTCTGTGCAGGCCAAAAGAGGGCATCAGATCCTCTGAAACTGGAGATACAGGTGTCTGTGAGCCACTTGATGTGGGTATTGGGAACCAAACATGGGTCCTCTGCAAGCGCAGTAAGTAAGTGCTCTTAACCATTGAACCATCTCTTCGGCACCAATATGCACTCATTCTAAAAGCCAGAATATGGGAACTGGCTGAGGAGATGACTCACTCACTGCCGCACAGCCTATCAGTAGAGTGCTTGCTGTGGAAGCATGGGTCCTGGAGTTCAATCCCCACTACCCACATAAAAAGCCAGGCATGATGGCATGCTCCTGTGATCCCAGTGTTGGGAAGAGGAGACAGAGTGAATCCCTGGGGCTCATTGGCTAGTCAGTCTGGCGTGATCAGCTAGTCCCAGGGCCTAGTGAGAGACCTTGCCTCAAAAAATACGGTAGAGAATAATACAGAAGGATACTTAACATCAACATCTAGCCTACACACACACACACACACACACACACACACACAAATGGCTAAGGTGTGAGTTTGAGGCCCAGGGTCCCATGTCCAGCACTGTCAAATTTTAAGAATGTGAATAATAATAGTTAATAATAATACAATAATGATAATACTTGTCTCCTATGTTGTAAGAAGGACACAAGATCTTAAGGCTCTTCCTTTGGGTTTGCTTGGTTTTGCTTTGTAGCCCAAGCTGTCCTGGGGCTTCCTGTTTTTCTGTCTCACCACCGTGGCAGAGTAAGATTTGCGGTCTTTAACATTGCCAACAGTGAGTGGTGAGTCGGGTTGGCTACAGATGTTATTATTAATAGTACAGTATTTACAGAACTTCCTTTTCTCTGTCAAATGAGCAGGGAGATTTCTGCCTCGTGGCTGTTGCAGAGGTGACAGAAACTGATGGACAAGGCAGCTGGCAAATGAGGACACATAACCCATTCCTTGCCACCCTACTAAGCATTCCATTTTAAAAGGGGGACAAAGTACTTGCTTAGGCTTAAAGCCAAAGGAAACTTCTGCCTCCAGCTGGAACCCAGGACTTCCCAAATCAGGGTTCACACTGTGTGGCCACCTCTGTGATGTTATGAAGTCCCACCAAGACCTGATGTTCTAGAGCAATGGTTCTCAACCTTACTAATGCTGTGACCCTTTAATATAGTTCCTCATGTTGTGGTAACCCCAACCATAAAATTATTGCTGTTGCTACTTCTCAACTGTAATTTTATAACTTATGAATTGTAATGTAAATATCTGTGGTTTTGGATGGTTTTAGTCAACCCTAAAGGGGTCGAGACCCACAGGTTGAGAAATATTTCTCTAGAGTCTAGACAGACTGGTGTGTGTCTCTGAAGAGGCTATAATTGCTGCTATTTGGATACACATTCAGAAAACACCTTTTTGTTTTGATCTAAATTGTTTGCCTTTGGGGATTTGTGCAGGTGCAACCAGAGGGGAGATCTTTGGCAAGCAGGCATAACGAAAACCATCAGCCAGAAGAATACCAGGGAATTGCCCCCCCTCCCTAAACACACCTGAATAGGAGGCAGCTTCAAGAAGAAAAGAGGAGAGCGGGCAAGAGATGAGGCATCTTCCTCGGATATTATAAAACATTCAGCTAGTGGCTCTCAGGCTGAAGCATGCGTCACACTTCACTGACAACCAAAATGCCTCAGAGATAAGACAATTATGGGACCCAAGAATAAATGAAAGAAAACCCAATCTCAGCCGAATAGCACTGCCATCTATTAGGAAATTATTACAGGCTGAAGCAGACTTTAATGAGATTTTAACAAAAGAAATCTAGTCCCATTCCTCTGGGGCAGAGAGAGTTTTTTAATGATGTGAATGATTAAGTAGATGAGAGGCCCTCCCTGAGAGCACCAGTAAGGAGAAATGGTATGTGCCCTGCTGCCTGCCTCTCGAAGAGCTCTGAAGAAGAGACCCATATAATGCTCTTCCAGTCTAGGACCTGGCCTGGGAGGGTAGGCTGGTCTTTTGGACCCCCAACTGGGCCTGGGTTTGCTAAACCCAACAATCCATTGGTCTGTGGGTCTTCCTGGGGCTATCACACTAGCCCCAAGAGATTTTTAAGTCAGAGGGCATAGTGTCAGCTAGAATCAAGACCTGCTTGCTTTCCATTTTCAAACCACCAGAGCTTCAGGACATTAGACCAGAATCTAATATTCTTGCTTCAGGACGAGGAAGAGAAAATAGGTTGCAGGGAGTAGGTCCGAGGGAGGCAGGCAGATAGACATTCAGGGCCTCTTTGGGGGGCTCCTCTTCCTGTGTTGTTCTGTTTTCTCTTTCATCTGATCACGAAATGAAAGGGAATCAGTAAGATCAGAGAGGTTCAACTATTTCTACTGTAGTATTTCTGATACACAGGGATTTGCTGCACTTGAAGCACAGGCCTCCAGTGCCTCAGTGAGGGACACTGATGAAGGCTAGGGTGATTCAATGCCTGGGCTGGCAAATAGTGTATTCCTTAGCCAAGGCTGCTGGACCTCTCCAGGGAGCAACATGAGAAGGCCAGTGAGCTGCGTTGAGGAAGCAGCGCCCACCAACCACAAGGCAGCGAGACTGGCCCTCAGCAGCTGGGGCCTGCAGAAGCCTAGGCCACCTTCTATGGCAGAGTTCCAGCCAGATGAGCCATGTAGGGTGCTGGCTATAATCTCCGTAAAACCAATGACAGATGGGCCATTAGGTTATTCATCATCTGAGGGTAGATGGCAAATGGGCAGCAAATGCAGCAGTGCCTCCCTTAATAACTCATACTGTGGTGAAGGGATTTAATAGAATTGAAGATGAACTTAAAATGACAGAGAAGATAAATCTCAAGAGCATATGTCTTTGGGACAGAAAGTTGATTTCATTAGAACATAGTACCGTTATCATTCTTATTAGCTAATGGGTATTAAGCACTAAGTGCTGTTTTAGTGCTTTACACATGTTAAGTTAGCACTCCTCAAGCTGTCTGTGATGATGAGTGGATGAGCAGAAATCACAAAAGAACGCTGCCTGCTGGTTCACTCCCCAGGCTCATGCAAAGCCCAGGTCTACCTGCCCTGGAAAGACGCTGCCCAAGATGGGCTTGCTTAACTAAATCAAGACAGTTCCTGACAGATGTACCCAGAGGCCAATCTAATACAGGCAATTCCTCAATGGAGGCTTCCTTCCCAGATGACTCTAGACTGAGTCAAGTTGACAGAGATAACAAGAATGTGAAGGAATCCCTGGCTTGACTACCAGGTGAGGTATGTCTTGCTTTTTGGTCTGACCTGTTTGAAATCAACCTTCATTTGCATAGATCTGCTGGCCTGCTCAGAGTGTTATCAATCCACGTGTATAAAAGCAGTCAAAAACCCTTGAAGATAACAGCCACTAGAATGTCATCACTTTGCAGATGAGAAAGTAGGAGGATGGAGGAAAGGGAATTTGTAGAGTGCTGGCTTAGCACACATGAAACCTTGGCTCAGTCTCCAGTACTGTATGAACTGGGCTTGGAGGTGGCACACACCAGGAATCTCAGCTCTGGGGAGGTGGAAGCAGGAGGATGGGAAGTTCAGAGTCATCCTTAATCAAAGATATCAAATTTGAGGCTAGCCTGGGCTACATGAGATCCTGTCTCAGGAAAAAAAAAAAAAAGATGGGCTGATGGGGATGCCTTGGCTAATTCTTGTTTAGAATGCTAGAGTTCAGTATTAGGTGTTGGTCCAGATGAACCCCAGTACTCTTCTGCCCCCATATTCTGCTCACACTCAGAGGCTGTGTAGTTGAGTCTGGTTTGGCTTCAGGGTGTAGTTTGGGAGTTCTGGGAATTTGGAGAGATGAATGAATGAATGTGGAGGAAATATCTAATGAATACAATAAAAGAAAGTTGCTAAATGCAAAATGAGAGCTAATCCAGCCATATTAAATTATCTATAAGCACACACATCCACATTGGGAGCAAGAAGTGTAGTTCTGTTTACCTCAAGTCCTTTCTTCCTGGAGCATTAACAAACCAACCTTTCTCTCAGGAGTCAGTCCTCAGGGCATTCACAGCAGGAGTTCACCCAAGCTGCTACTTCGAACCGGTGATGAGGAGAATGTAGGAAGTATTTTCCTACAAGTGGCTGTGGGGATGCCTTGGAGACCCCTCATTCTTATTTTTCTCCATCATAATAATACTTAATACTTGTTTTTTTAACACGTTGCCAGGTGACTCCCTTTCCCTAGACATCTCTAACTGAAGTATTTCATAAATAAACAGCACTTGACCACATTTTTAAAAATTCTCCTCCTATGTAAACACATGTCAAAGGATGAGAAAGAGTTTGCATTCTCAGCCACTTAGTAGGTCTGATCTTAAGGCAGCCAGCTCACGGGGCAGCTGTATGTTCTGTCTTCTGTCCTGAGCAAAACTCCGAAACACACAGAGGTTAGAGCCACATCTGCTTGTCAGTTCTCAGCTCTGCAAAAGGTGTCCCTGTGAGTGTTGCTGTATGCAGTAGAGGATCTGACAAGGCCAGCTGGCTTTTCTTGGAAGAATTTGGGGGAATCTGCTTCCACCTCCCCCAGACTCTTGGCAGAATCACATCCCATGGTCCAAGGACTGAGGTTCTGTTTCCTTGCTGACCACTGTGGTGTAGAGGTGCTCTTGGCTTCCAAAGGTCACTCATATCTTTAGCATATGGCCCCTTCCTCCTTCAAATTTTAGAAATTGTGTGAGTTCAGTGCCTTCAGAGGCCAGAAGAGGGCATTGGATCGCCCAAGACTGGAGTTACAGGTGGTTGTGAGCCGCCCTGTGGGTGCTGGGAATCAAGCCTGGGTCCTCTGGAAGAGCAGCCACTGCTCTTAATTGCTGAACCATCCCCACAGCCTTGGCCCTTCCTTCTTCACAGAAGCCATGGGCACTGAATCTCTCAAGCTTCATGTCTTTTCCTGCTGGTGACCGAGGAAAACTGAACTCCAAGGGTTCGCTGTCCTCCCCCATTACCACCCTCCCCCACCTCCTTTCCTGTTCTTGAGACAGGTATTACTAAATAGCTCTGGATAGTCTGATACTTGTCATGTGATCCAGAATGGTCCTGTCAGTTTTAAACAGCATCCCTTCTATTCCTTGACACTCAGACTGACCTTGTCACCTGGGCTGACCTTGTCACCCTGCTCCCAGAGCTGGATCAGCAAAATAGTCACAAAAGCAACTGATATGGAACTTTAATAACATCTGAAAGGAAATCTCCGCCCCCACCCCATTACCTAGATTGGTGTCCAGCTGAATAATGAGGAAAAAGAGAATCTTGAAGAATGATGTTTTATGATTCTGCAGTCCCTGTTCCATAACACAACTAACTAGTCATCTGATCGCTCTGGTTTCTTGATAGCTATGATGATTACAGCTACAGTAACTTTCAGCACCACCCAGGGAGACAAGAAAAGAAACCAACAGAAATGCTCTTTCTAGCTGGAGCTCTAAGATAATCAGACTTAGTCAGCTCCAGCTTTGCTCAGGATGATTCCCAGACTTGAAGCAGCAGCTGGGACCAAGCAGTGCTCATCAGGTATAGCACCTGCTGAAAAAATGGCTGTGCAGCCAGTTACAGCCCGTTAGTCGATTTTTGAATCAGGGTCCCTCTGTGTAGCTCAAACTCACAATCCTCCTGCCTCAGACTTCTGAGAGCTGGAATTACAGGCGTTTGCCACCATGCCTGTCTAGTGAACTCTTTATTGGCTGTTGCACACAGTGTTCTTGAGCTAAGCACAATGAGGAGTATGTAGAACTCTTAAGCTCCATAGCCCTTGCCATGGCTGGTTTTATGTATCAACCTAGCTAGGTTGTGGTGTCCAGTTGTTTAAATAAATATGAGCCTAGATGTTGGAGTGAGGGATTTTAACGAGTGGGATTTGAATGAAGCAGATCGGTAGTGTGGGTCAACCCTGTTCAGTCAGGTGGAGGAAGGTCTGAAGCTTCTGAGGGAAGAAGGAAGACTGTATTGAGAGGCCTCATACTCAGACTACAGCAGCGGCTGCCTGGGTCTCCAGACCCACTCCTCCTCTCTTTCTCTTCCTCTTATTCTCCTCCTGCCCCGTCCCCACACACTATTACATCCCTCATGTTCCCTATTGGCTCTGTGTCTTTGGGAAACCCTGAGTAATATACTAATGTTAAGAAGTTAAATGCCTTCAGGAAGGTTGAAATATGTACAGAGAGAAGCAATGAGTAGTGTGGATTAGTTCTAGAAAGTGTTCTTTCCCTTGATCGTGAGGAGGACAACCCCCTCAGAGAGGTTTTGTCAGCAAAGCACAAGGATGTCACCAGCAACAAAGCAGATACCTCTGCTGTGGAGAATTACAGGGACTTGAGGAGGTTGTTTTTAATTTTTAAAGAGTCATTTGCTTTGTAGATCTCCTTCCTGCCTCATCCTCTTAGGTGTTGGGATTTTAGACATGTGCCATCATACCCTGGTTAGGTAACAGTTCCTGCTGGAAAATTACCATAGATAGTAGTAGCCAGGCATGCCATGCAGTCCCAGTCACTTTGAAGACTGAGGCAGGAGGGTTACTTAGGAATTCAGAGCTAACCTGGGCAACAATGTTGGAGTCCAGTTCCAACCTGTTGAAGGGTTCTTGGGGAGAGGAGAGAGGAATGAGGAAGTATTAACTACAAATATAGGCGGAGACAATGAGAAAGACAGAGACACATGATAGCTTCAGGAGGGCTCAGGGTCAATACCCAGTCGCCTCAAGTTTTATTCTAATGGGCTTTTTATACACTACCAAGGGGAGCAGCAAAAGATCTCCCCCTTTCAAGATCAAAGCACAGCGTACAGCCAAGTGTAGACCCTTCAAAACACCTGGTAACCACACCCCTGGCCAAATCATCCTATTATGCAGTCCTGCTAGGTAAAGCAAGCTCAGACTTTCTGACCTTGAGTAAGGTCTCACCAGGGAGCCTCTGTGGGCCCTCACAGTAACATAGGGAGACCATGTCTCTTAAAAAGAAGTCAAACAAATACAAATCTTGATTGCAATCAGAAAGCCAGACTCGGTAGTATATAGGCCTGTAATCTCGCTACTCAGGAGCAGAGGCAGAAAGATTTCAAGTTCAAGATTGGCTTGGTCAATAAAGTAAGACCCTGTCTCAAAATAAAGTCAAGTGGGGCTATGGCTCAGGGTTGGAGTGCTTGCCTAGCATGCATGAGACCCTGAGTTCAACCCCTAGTGCTGAAAATGAAACTCAAGCATAGGCTGGACTTCAGCTGCCACCAGTGCTGGTTTCAAGGCAAGCTTATCCCTAAGAGGTGGCCTTATGATCATCCTCCCTGAGACCTGAAAGGCCAGACCATGTGGGGTCACCTTGGTCATCAAGCCTCCTCTCTCTCTCTCTCTCTCTCTCTCTCTGGTGTCAGCTCTACTCTGTTCAAGGACTTTCTCCTTTGTCTCTTCTGCCTCTAATCCACAATCCACAATGCCTGTGAAGGTGAGTAAGTCACACCTGTGCTAATACACACTCACTGCCGCCTTCACCCTCAGAGGAGTCCTGAGCACAGTCCTCCAGCCCCACAGCTCTGCCCAGGGAAAAGCCAACCCACCTTTGCAGTCTTACTTCCATGCATGTTTGTGTTAAACCGGTGTCAACAGGGGCACAGTGTAACTAACTGCCTGCACTTTTAACACAGGGAAGGTATTGTTTGCAGTTGTGACAGCAGGAGTCACTGGGTCTCAGGCTATCCAGGGTAAGGCATTCTGACAGCAAATTCTACCACATCAACTCCTTGGTCTCCTTGACTGGGTAACCCACCCCAAGTCTGGACCAGCTGATGTTTCCTGGAAAGCTCTCCAGCTGCCTACCTGTTCATATGTGGGTGTGTGGCACAAAAAGCCTTTGAATTAGGAGATTTGGAGTTCAGCACTGTCAATCATCTTACAGTGTCCTAAGATGACTGTTAAAATTTGCAAGGCAAGATAAATTCTTCCAGCAGACACTTGTCAAAATCCACAATATGCTGCCTTGAGATGTTCATGGCATAGAACAGGCAAAACTATGTATGCAGTTGGCAGGATAGCTCCTGCCTCTAATTCCAGCATACAGGAAGGAAAGCTTGCTTACCACAAGATCTAGGCTTTTCTGAACTACATAGTGATCTCCAGGACATGGTCTACAGAGTAAGATCCTGCCTCAAAGTGTAATAAAAATAAAACATAACCATACACGTATTGTGACTTCAAAGAGTCATTGCTACATTACAACTATATGAGAATTATAAAAGCTGAGGGGACAGAGACCGTGCTCTGTAGAAGTAACCGTCTTATTAAATAAGAAACACAGAGCCAATGTAAAGATAAAAGCCCAAGAGGTCAGAGCTAAGAGCCTTACCCTTCCTGCTTTAGCGATCCTCTTCAGCTAAGAGAGACCTACTTCCTGTGTGTTTGTCTTTAATATAGTCTTTCTGTTCTGCCTTCTCATTGGTTGTAAACCCAACCACATGACCGCCTCATCACTGCCTGTCTGTACAGACCCCCAGGTCTTCTATGGTTGGTATTGAGATTAAAGGTGTGTGTCTCCAATGCTGGCTGTATCCTTGACCACACAGAGATCTGCCTAGCTCTGCCTACCAAGTGCTGGGATTAAAGGCATGTACCACGAACGCCCAGCTCCACTATAGCTTACTATTAGCTCTGACCCCCAGGCAACTTTATTTATTAACATACAAATAAAATCACATTTCAGTACAAATAAAGTATCACCATAGTGCTCTGACAGTCTGTCAAGGACAGAGAAGGCCCTGTGGATAAGGGACAGGACACAGAAAACATGAAATTTAAGGCAAACTGAAACAGAAATAAAACCTTCAGATTTCAACCTTATCATAAAAATATTTGGGGTAGCCAGGCAGCAGTGGTGCACGCCTTTAATCCCAGTGCTCAGAAGGCAGAGCCAGGCGGATCTCTGTGAGTTCAAGGCCAGCCTGGTCTATAGAGCGAGATCCAGGACAGACACTAAAACTACACAGAGAAACCCTGTCTCAAAAAACAAAAGAAAACAAATTTGGGGTAGTTTTTAATTATTTTTTTAAATTCCATTTGTTAAAGATATTTTAATTTTTACTTGTTTTGTATGTGTTGGTTGGGGACACACTAGTGTGGAAGGCAGAATTCAATCTCTAGTGTCTCCCTCTATATCCACCTTTTTTTTTATTGTTTGAGGATTTTATACATTCATATAGTATGTTTTGATCAAGTTCACCTTTCATTCCTATTGAGTACTATGGGGGGAGTCCCCTCCCAGGGTCTGGAGAAAATCTACAACCAGCTGATAATTGAATCTTTGATGAAAAGAAATGAATCTATGTACATGAAACTCCTTAGTCCATACACTTTATTATTGAGGCAGTTCTCTCTCTACACAGCTTCTATTCTGCTCTCATGCCTAGCTCCTTTCTTGCCTGATTTCTCCCTGCATTTATCTGCTGTCCCCTCTAAGTTCTACCTTAATTTTCTCATCTTAGTTCTGCCCCATCTAGGTTTTCATCCATTTAGTTCCTTCTCATCTTAGCTCCTCTCTCATCTCCATCTTTCTCTTCTTGTTCTTCCCCATCTGGCTCTTCCTCATATTCTATCTCATTCCTCTAGTACTCTCTTGTAGCCCTTCAATCTAGTTCTTCCCCATCTCAGTTCATTCCTCTCCAGTTCTTACCCATCTAGTTCTTCCATTCTCTCTTGTTCTCTAGTCAAAATCCTCCTTCTCCCTCCCAGTTCTCTATCACAAGTTCTCTAGGATATTCAGTTATAAACCCAAGCAATAACAATCCTCCCCCTCCAGCCAGGTCACCAGGCTTGAATTCCTACATGGTCATAAAGGCAGGTAAGAATTTTCCTCAGGCAGTGACCATCAGGCTTTCATTTACAACCTGAAAATGGAGTGGTTAAAGGAGGAGGTCAATTGAGAGCTAATGATCGGTTAGTATATCAAAAAGGGGATCTATGTGCTCAGTTAGGCAAGAAGTTACGAGTCTATAATGTTAGTAATAGAAAAGGAGGGTCTCAGATTGCACAAGAAATAAAGCTATCCTCCTGACCTAGGGAACAGGCGTCATTTCCATAAGGGTGTTACCTTAGTTCAGAAGATCATTTGGCCTTGGATGCTTGATAGGTATTTTAGATAAATACACTGTTAGGAGTTCTTGGAAGCACAAAAGAAAATCATTTTAGGAACCAGCTAATATATATACAAAAGCTAAAATATCACCAAGACTTTTTAAGCCATGGCTTGACCTTTGGAAATGTCCTTGACTTTTCCAAGTAGTAGTTTTTGTGATAGTAGCTGGGTTCCATTACATTTTCCTGTGACTTGCAGCACATCTTTCTCCTCCAATTCTTCCCCTGAATACTCCTGCCTCCATTTCTTCCCAATTTCATATATATATATATATATATATATATATATATATATATATATATATATATAGTCTCTCACCTAACCAGGAATTGTCCATTTTGGCTGGACTGCCTGGCTACCCAGCCCCTGGCATCTACTGTCTGCCTCCCAGTGCTGGGGTTTTAGATGCCCACCACCATGCCCAACTTTTATGTGAGTGCTGGGGATTCAAATTCAAAGTCCTCACTTTGCCCAGTAAACCATGCTCTCACTCCTGGACTAATTTTAACATGCTATCACAGTGGCACTATTTGGCCCATACTTCATGATTCCTGCATGTGTTTCTACCTTTTGACCTGCTTCTTTCCACATGTCAACAGCTGTTTGCAAGCAACATCTGAAAGCATGGTCCTGATACATCAGTAAGGAGTTTTAAATGTGCTGAGGCAGTAAGAGGCCATGATGCTGAGGTGAGAGAGAGAAGGTCACTAAATGTGCAGGGCAAACAGAGGAGGCAGCTCAGATAGACCCAGAACTGGAGAGCTCTTCAGGAAATTTAAAAAGTGAAATTTAAAATTTTTAAAGTTCCATTGTGATTTTTCTGGAAGCCGAGAGAAGCTGCATGGCTTGTGTATTTCAAGGCAGTGATTAACCACACAGTCAGGGAGCTGCAGCATAGAGAGAGAGAGAGAGAGAGAGAGAGAGAGAGAGAGAGAGAGAGAGAGAGAGAGAGAGAGAGAGAGAGAGCTGCAGCTGGGTGCATACCTACCTCCCTATATACAGAGAGAGAGAGAGAGAGAGAGAGAGAGAGAGAGAGAGAGAGAGAGAGAGAGAGAGAGAGAGAGAGAGAGAGAGAGAGAGAGAGAGCTGCAGCTGGGTGCATACCTACCTCCCTATATACCCACAGAGAGAGAGAGAGAGAGCTGCAGCTGGGTGCATACCTACCTCCCTATATACCCAGAGAGAGAGAGAGAGAGCTGCAGCTGGGTGCATACCTACCTCCCACTTACCCACAGCCAGAGAGCTGCAGCAGGCTAAGCACCTACCTCCCCAATGAATCACATCCAGTTAGGGACCTGCAGCTGGCTAAGTGCCTCGCTCTCCATTTAGCACATTGCCTGTTGGTGCACCTGTAGGACTCAGACTGACAAATAGGACCGAGAGTATCGCAAACTGGGTCAAACCAGAATGTTCAAAGTATAAAGGATGCTTCACGGGATCGATCAGGAGTTGCTGTTTCTCAGACTGTCATCTAAGGTCACAGAAGTACTACCTCACTGACTTGCCCCTGTGAATTTCAATCTGAGATGACCGGCTCCACTGTAATAGACATCGGAACTAGGAAGATGACTTGTGGTGCAAGTGTGAGGACTGGGAGTCTTCAGACCTGAGTGAAAGCCAGATGGGGGTGGTAGCCTGCCTGGAATCCCAGTGAGGCAGAGCCAGAATCCCCGGGGCACACTGGCTAGCCAGACTAGAGAGCTCTGTTCAGCTGCTGAATGCATGCTTGCTGAGGAACTTCTGCTCTCTTGCAGCATATCTACTCCATATTTACCTTTGCTTCAGAATAAAAATCCTTGGCTGCTCTGCTTTGTGTGTGCTTCAGTTCTTTGAACAAGATGCCAAGGCTGTGGAAACACCTGGCCCAGATGGAGATGACTAGTAACATTGGCTCTGATTGGAAGTCAACCTACTATCTAGTTACTGAGTCCTTCTGCGTGTTTCAGAAGCTTCCATCTCACCAATGACTTTTACCAACGCCACAGCTCACGGCACAGGGCTTAGACCTGCACCACTGCTGTTGTCCGCCACTGCATCTCCTGGCCGTCTGTCTTCCACCTAGGAATAATCTCAGTTCACTTACTGAGCAACTACTACAAATTTTATAGACCACTATGATTTGTATAGAAATCATTCTTTCAAAACAACCTCGTGAGGCAGATATCAACTCTATTTTATAAACAAGGGAAATGAGACACAGAAAATTAAGATAATCACTGAGTTTATACAACCAGTAAGTAGAAAAAAAAATCTTATCCCTAGTCTGACTTCAAAGCCCGTGTCCCCATTGCACTACGTCTCTGCTCAGCCTGCCTGTCCTCCTAGGCATGGCTGTTCTGGTTATTAAACCACTGTGTTTTGGTGCCAAAACTACCCTCTGTACTCTGTGATGGGAGAGCTAGGGCCCTGCAAGCCTGATTCTGCACTGCCACCTGGCTCTCTGTGGGACACTTTTACTAGAGATGCTAGAAGGCCGGAAGAAGGAAAAACTTCCTATTTGCTTACATTCCTGTGGAGCCCCATTCCATGTGCTGCTGTGCATCCTGCCACACTTGGAGATGTTTTGCCCCCTCCCCACCTCCCACTGGGATAGCTGAATTCCAGACCCACCAAGCCCTTCCTCCTAGTCCCCATGTGTCTGAGCTTTGCTTCTCAGAACTGCCCTTCTCTTCCAAAATAATCCCAATTTCTTCCTTTTGGTACCCCTGACTAGATGTGTGAGGGTCAGCCATCACTCATGTTTTGGATTGAGAGACCTAGGAGATGCCTCTGGATATGTCTAGGAGCATACTTGCAAAGAAGATCGATGTGTGGGGACAGTAAAGGAGGGGGAAGGATGTGCTCCAAGCTCAGGCAGCACCACCCAATGGCTGGGGATTGCAACAAATCAAAAGCAGAAAGGGAGGACAGCAGTCCACATGCCCAGACTCCAGGATTCCTGAGCTCAGGACAGCTGCAGCTGCTGCCGCCATTGCCCTGGACAGCAAGTACAGCGCTTCAGCTTTGCAGTGTGATCCACACCAGTGACTCTGCAGGAGGCTTCCAGGCCTTCACTTCTGAGAACTGCATCATTGACCACTCATGTTCTGAGGCTTCTGTCTTCCTGGACTGAGCAGTTGCAGGGGATGGGTGTGACTCTCCAGCATACAGACAACCATAGTTGGACTGTGCAGTCTCTGATCATGCAAAGCTATCTAACAAATATACCTTTTATGATTATGCACATTCTCCTGGCTCTGCTACAGGAAGTCTGGCACTAACAGGTGCTTCTTCCTGTTGCTCCCCTGCTAATAACTCAGTTATTTCCACCCTTTTAGGCATTTAGTTGACAACTCCAGACCCCATTAAAAAGTCTGAGAAGCTGTTGCCATGAGAAACTAACCCCAGGAATAAAGTGAACCTGAAGGATGCAGGAAAAAACTAGACCCGAGGCTGCTCTTTTCAGATCTGCAGGAGGCAAAGCACTTACCAACTGGGAACACTGGCTGCTAACAGCCCCCAGCCGCATCCTCTGGAAATGCCCTCAGAGGCTTGGACCCACCGCCCTCAAGTCTCCTTCACACTCCAGGTGTGGTCAAACACCTGTTACGTTTTTTGTTTTGTTTTTGTTTTTTTTTTTTTTTTTTTTTCGAGACAGGGTTTCTCTGTGTCACTTTGTGCCTTTCCTGGAACTCACTCTGTAGCCCAGGCCAGCCTCGAACTTGCAGAGATCCGCCTGTCTCTGCCTCCCGAGTGCTGGGATTAAAGGCGAGCCCCGCCGCCGCCGCCGCCGCCACCACCACCACCACCACCACCGCCCAGCGCCTGTTATGTTTTGATATGAATTGTGCCTCACAGGCTCAAGTGTTGAAGCTTGGTCCCCAGCTGATGGTGCAATTTGGAAGGTTCTAGAAACTCTAGAAGGTGGGTCCTAGCTGGCAGAAGTAGATCACTGGGAGTGTGCCTTTGAAGGTGGTACCCACTCCCAGGTCCTTCCTCATGTCTCTGCTTCTTGTTCCCCACAAGGTGAGCTTTCTCTCACTGCCATGTAGTTCTGCTTCCCGATGCTCCCAGAATCCCCAGAGGCCAGACACTGTGTGTGAAGTCTCTGAAACCTGGAGCCAGAATGGACCCTCCCTCTTCTGGCTTCCCTGTGTGAGTGTTCTGTCGTGACAACAAGAGGAACATATTCCTCTCCTCACCGTGAGTTCCAGCCTCTCCCTGGGAGCAGCAGAGGCATCCATGGCTGTGTCATTGTGGGTCTCTTTCTCTCCAGAGTCCTCTGAGTGAGACTTTGACAGGTAGCTGGCTTCTTGGTCTTCTCAGGACATCTTCACCATGAATAAAAATATTTCTCTTTCCTCTGGGGACAGGGCATTAATAAGTCTTAAGGGTTTTCTAAAAACACTTCCCCTTCTGGTGTCATTGACACTTTTTGTTGTTTTTTACTGCACTGTAGAAATTGTCTTATTGCCAATTTAAAAAATAAAGCTTCGCTTAAATATAATTCCAATCTATAAAGTTCACCAATGTGACAATGTCTTATCCCACTCTGAGATACTGTTACAGAATAATGGGAACTGTGTGATTTATGAGAAATGCAAGTTTTTCTCTACAGTTCTGGAGACTGGAAATCCACTGTTGGGGGCTTGCTTCTAGCAAGGGCTTTCTTGTTGTATCATCCCATGGCGGAAGGATGAAGGGCACGGAAGCACACATGTGCGTTGGAGAGAGGGAGAGGGAGAGAGAGAGAGGGAGAGGGAGAGGGAGAGGGAGAGGGAGAGGGAGAGAGAGAGAGAGAGAGAGAGAGAGAGAGAGAGAGAGAGAGAGAGAGAGAGAGAGAGAGAACGAGAAGGAAAGTGAGAGAGCTGAACTCACTTTTGTAATAAACCCATTCTAGAACAAAGAATCCAATTTCACAGGACACAGCTAATCCACTCAAGAGAGCCGAGCCCTCGGGACATAGCTGTCCCGTCAATCAATACTGTTCCATTAGGATTACATCATTGATGTATGAATTCAGGCATTGGGACACAGTCAGATAACTATAAATGGTTCTTGGTATGTTCCCAGTGTGTGTAACTGCCACCAAACTCAATTTTGGAGCATTCCCACCACCTCCCAAGCTCCATAGCATTACTCATCACACCCATCTATCTCCCTTAGCCCCTGCCTCTGCCCTAAGTACTACTTCCTGTCTCCACCTGTGTGGTGGTTTGTCTAAGAATGGCCTCCATAGGCTCATATATTTGAATGTTTAGTCATCAGGGAGTATCACTACTTGAGAAGGATTAGGAGGTGTGGCCTTGTTGGAGAAAATGTATCACTGGGGATGGGCTTTGAGGTTTCATAAGCCCAAACCAGGCCCAGTGTCTCTCTCTTCCTGCTGCCTTCAGATCCAGATGTAGAACTCTGAGCTACTTCTCCAGCACCATGTCAGCCCGCATGCCATCATGCTCTCCACCATGATGATAATGAACTAAACCTCTGAAACTGTAAGCGAGCCCCAATTACATGCTTTCCTTTATAAGACTTGCTGTGGTTGTGGTGTCTTCTCACACCAGTAGAACACTGACTGAGATGAAGAGTTTCCCTGTTCTGGACAGTTTCTATGAATGGAGTTATGTTACATGTTTTAAAGCTTCTACCTCATATATGATTAATTCATATTTCATTCCTTTTTGAAATTTTAAAAGAATTTGTGATTGAACATAAATAGCATAAAATCTATAATTTTAACCAATTGAGGTCAAGTATATAGTTTCCCGTACACTCACATTGCACTATTCATCCCAGAACTTTCAATTACCTTCAACCAAAACTGAACCCACTAAACAGAAGTGCCCATTCCCCATGGCTACCTGCTTGCCAACACTACTTAACTTTCTGTCTCTGTGTGTGAGACAACTTTTAGTAACCCCAACAAGCAAAATCATATATATATATTTTTTGCTTCTCTTAGCACAATGTTTTCACATTTCACCCAGTAAAAGTATCTATATCTAGGTCCTTTTAAGATCGGACAACCATGTATTATATGTTTGTATCACACTACTTAATTGCCCATCAGTGAGTATTTGGCTCCTTTCTGCCCTTTGCCCTTCATATACAATGCTGTCATTAGTGTACAGACTTTGGGTGGGTGTTTTCATTGCTCTCGGAATTGCTGGAGCATATGGTAACACTATACTGAATCACTCACGGGGCTGTCGGGGTGTCTTATAAAGGCATGGCTCCATTTTTACCCATCCCTCAATAGCAGGGTACCAAGTTGCAGAGGCTTCATATCTTTACTAGTGCCTAGGACCTGTTTTGGTTTTTTTTTTTCCAGTAGATTTTATTTGTACTGAAAACTGAGTGGTCAACATTCTTTGTTTGCTTACTGATCTTTTATTTTAAAGACAGGCTTTCACTGTATAGCCACTGTGGGAGGCCTACCCATTTCTCTGTGGGAGGCCCACTCCCACTTTTTCCCCAGGGTACTTTTGAGGGAGGAGTGAGAAAATATTTAGATAGAAATATAAAGGGGAAAGAAACACCTAGAAACACAAGACAGCCTCAGGAGGGCCTGGATCAACATCCACCGGCCCCTTCTGTCTCTTCTAAGGTGCCTTTTATGGGAATGCCAAGGGGTGGAGCAAAAGACCTCCCACTAGCACAGCCAAGTGCAGACCCTTCCAATCACCTGGTAACCACACATGTGGTCAAGCAATCCTCTGCTGCAGCCCTGCTAGATAAAGCAAGCTCAGATCTCACTAGGAAACCTTTGTGGGCCTCCACAAGGCTTGGTTATTCTGAAATTCACTGTAGACCAGCCTGGCCTAGGACTCATAGAGATCCATCATTTTTATATCTCCTTTGTAGAAATCCTTGTTTTGATCCTTGTCCGTTTTAAAATTAGAATATTTGCATTTTAATTATTGAACCACAAGTGTTCTTTATATAGTCTTATAAAGGTATTCTATTATATATAACTTAGAAGTATTTTCTTTCTTTCTTTTGTGACTATGTTTTTACTTTCTTGGTACTGTTATTTGAAGCATGGAATGTTTTAATTTGAATGAAAACCAATTTATAGCTTTTCCTTTGTTGCTTCAGTTCTGAGATTATGTCTAAGAACCTATCGTATTTGTTAATATGCTTTCTTCTAAGAATTTTATAAATTTCTCTCCTATATTTAGGTCTTGTCCATTTTGAATTAACTTCTGTAAAGATGTATTTTTTTTTTTTTTTTTTTTTGCATGTGGCTACCTGTGGAAGCCCATTTTCAGGTTACTAGTGGTCAGCAGGTCTGCATAGAGAGGATGATTTGACCACAGGCCTGAGTGCAGGTGTCTGAGATGGTCTGTACTTGGCTGTGCTGGGGGGAGGTCTTTTGCTCCACCCCTTGGCGTCTCTATAAATACCCTAGGGCAGAGACAGTCAGGGCCCATTGGAATAGGTTCCAGGCCCTCTTGAGGCTATCCTGTATTTTCTATCTGTTTCTCCCCACTGGAAATCCTTCTATCTAATATTTCCTGCTGCTCCTACTCAAGAGTACTCTGGGGAAATGTGGGGGTAGTGGGTAGCTCCCCCCAACAGCTACCCATTCCCTCAGCACCATGGTTGAAACGATTTTCCTTTCCTTTGGATGGTCTTACCATCCTGTCAAAAATCATTGAAAGCTCAGTGTAATGGCAAGCAGTGGCAATCCCAGGCAAGAAGGTTGAGGGCAGAGGCGTTGCTTTCCCTCTTCTCAAAAAACCCAGTCTACAAAAAATGTACACATATTTTTCCTGAACTCAAATCCAGTCCACTGATTTGTCCTTTATGCCAGGACACTGTATTGATTTGACTTTTATAATTGAAAAGTTTAAATCCTCCAATTTTGTTCTTTTTTCCCCCTTTAGAAGTGTTCTAGGTATTCTTGGCTTCCTTGCAATTCCTTATGGATCTTAGGATGTTATTTCTACAAAGACCATGCTAGTGAAGTCACTGACAGTAGACAAACACAGGGAACATTCCCTCTTCACAGTAGTGAGTTGTCTAGTTTATGAACAAATGTTTTTACATTTGTAGAGATGTTTAATTTCTGTCCATGCTATTGTATAGATTTAAAATTGTAAGTTTTACCCCTTATTTGGTAAAATTCCTAAATATTGGATTCTTTGTGATGCTTCTGCATATAGAACTTCCTGTGTATTCATGTGTTTGCACATGTATGTACATGTGTGTGCATGTGTGTACATGTGTGTGTATGGAGCCCAGAGATTGACATTGGGTTATTCCTCAATCACTTAGTTTTTGAGATAAGAGTTTTTCCCTGAACCTGGAGCTGATTGGCTAGGCTTGCAGGCCTCAGAGATCTTTTGATTTCTGCCTCTCCAGCACTAGGGAGCACATGCCTCTGCCAAGCTTTTACACAGGTTGTAGGAATCAAACGTGGGACCTCGTACTTTACCAAAGGAACCATTTCTCCAGCCCCAGATGGAATTAAAAATTTTCATGATTCACTAGAGGTATGCAGAAATATAATTAATTTTTGTGTATAGATCTTATATCCAGTAACCTTGCTGAACTATTTATTAGTACTAGTTTTTTGGTTTGTTTTGTTTTTTGGTTTTTTTTTTTTGTTGTTGTTGTTTTGTTTTTTGTGGACTCCTTAAGACTTTGTCAAGTTCTCTATAATGAAGCTTTTCTTTTTTATTTCCAGAGGATGGTTTTGCTTCATCACCATGGCTGGAAGCTGTCGCACAATGCTGAACAACAGTTGCAAGGATGGCTTATCCCTCTCTAGGGGCATCCCATCTTTTGCCATTAAGGATGATGCTTTCTATGTAAGTTTTACCTTTTATCAGGTTGAGAAAATGTGGTAGTTTGAAAGAAAATGGCCTCCAAAGGGAATGGCACTAATGAGAAGTATTGCCTTGTTGGAGTAGATGCGGTCTTGTTGGAAGAAGTGTGTCATTGTGTGGCAGGCTTTGAGGTCTCATATATTCTCAAGCTACACCCAGTAAGACACACCACTTCCTGTTCCCTGTAAGCCAAGATGTAGGACACCCAGTCATTTCTCCAGCACCATGTCTGCCTGTATACCACCATGTTGCACCATGATGTTAATGACTGAACCTCTGACAATGTAAGCTACCCCAATTAAATGTTTTTCCTTTATAAGAGTTTCTGTGGCCATGGTGTTTCTTCACAGCAATAGAAACCCTAACTAAGATAGAAGTTGGTACCAGGGACTGGGGGATTGCTGTGATAGGTCTGACCATGTTTTTCTTTGGAGGAATTTAGACTTTGTTACTTCCGGTTAGGAAAGCAGTAGAATGCTTTAAGCACTACTTAATGAGCCATACTAGTAGGAGCATGGAAGACAATGATGCTGATAATGATTTGAACTGTTGGCTCAGGGGGTTTCAGAGGAGAAGAATTTTAGCATATGGCCTAGAGACTGGTCTTCTGATATTTTGGTGAAGAATGTGGCTCCTTTTTGCCCTTGTCTGACAAGTTTGCCTGAGGCTAAAGTGAAGAGTTTTGGATTAATTTCATTAGCAGAGGAAATCTTAAAACAGCCTAGTATAGACTCTGTTGTGTGATTGCTAGTGTTAACTCTAATGAAGATATATGATGAAAAGGAGCAAGCTGAGCAAGGAAAATACTTGATGAGAAAAGAAGCACCAGGAAGTGGAATGGAGGTAAGTACTGTGTTCAAGGAGATAAACAGACTAAGAAATGGAATAAAGGGCAAGATCCCACCCAGCTATGTATTGGGGAAAATTATAAAGGCCACTCCACGTAGTTAAAAGGAAGATTTATTTAGTGGATGACTTACAAATGAAGGAATAGATAGGTTGCAGGGGTCTGGGGAAGGTGTATAGCAATCCAGCGGTGTTCTCTGGAGCTCTGCACAGTCAACCCCCACCGTCCAGGGTCCAGGCACAGAGAGCGCGCACAGAGAGAGTGCTGGCCCATCCAGCTCTGGGGTTTCCAGCGCCTCCCCTCGCCCTGCCTCATAGGTGTGACAGTTGCCAGAGTCTCCATGGGGGTTGGAACTTCCAGATCCAAGCTGGAATGGCTACCCACTACAGCTATGTTTCCAACTTGTGAAAAGGAATTGAAGAAAAGCTTAGAGCTGGGTGTGGTGGCACACACCTTTAATCCCAACACTCCAGAGGCAGAGGCTGGCAGATCTCTGAGTTTGAGGCCAGCCTGGCCTACAGATCCAGTTTCAGGACAGCCAAGATTAGGCAGTGAAGGACAGAAAGCTGGTGAAGATGTAATTAAACAGGGGTCCATGTTCCAGCCCCAGTAAGCAGAAGAACTTGGCAGCTTTGGCCACGTGGTTCTGGCTTTAGAGTCAAGGATAGAAGAAAGGGGTTTTGGAACCTTCTTCTGTGACTAAGGACAGCCGCTGAGGCCAAGCTTGTGTCAGGGGTGTCCCTGAATGGAGACCCATAGAGGCCATTGTGTGAAGCTATGAAGTTGAACTGCTTTGGAGACCCCAAGATGTTAGAGATTCCAGAGTCATGGGATACCTGCTGAGGAAAGCTACTAACAGGGAATGGAACCAGCCCAAGAAAGAGAAGTGTGTTGCAGTCAACAAAGCTGAAGGAGTTGGAGATCTGAAGAGTGTGTTAACATCAGACTTGGAGATGCAGAGTTTGGAGTTTGACCAGCTGGTTTTTAGTCTTGCTTTGATCATGCATTTCCTCACTATGCTCCCTTCCCTATGTTTTGGAATGGTAATGTATATCCTGTGCCATTATATGTTGGAAGTATGTGATCTGCTTTTTTAATTTTAATTTTACAGAGGATTACAGTTAAGAGATTTCATATGAATCCCAGAAGAGACTTTGAACTTTAGACTTAATTAAGTTTGAGACCATTACAGACTATGGGGACTTTTGAAGTTGGACTGAATGCATTTTTGCATGATGATATGGCTACAAGCCTTTGGGGGCCAGGGAGTAGAATATGGTGGTTTGAAAGAAAATGGCCTCCAAAGGGAGTGGAGATATGATCTTGTTGGAGCAGGTGTGGTCTTGTTGGAGGAAGTGTGTCACTATGGAGGCAAACTTTGAGGTCTCATATACTCACAAGCCACCCGCAGTAAAACAGACCACTACTTGTTGCCTACAAGTCAAGATGTAGGACTCTCAGCCCCTTCTCCAGCACCATGTCTACCTGCACACTGCCATGCTTCCCACCATGACAATAATGAACTAAGCCTCTGAGACTGTAAGCCAGCCCCAATTAAATGTTTTTCCTTTATAAGAGTTGTCAAGGTCATGGTGTCTCTTCACAACAATAGAAACCCTAAGACAGGAAATTCCCTTTTATTCCTACTATTCTGTGCATTTTCAAAGCAGAAAAACACTTGAAACTTGGCTTATCATTTCTACAGGAATATCATTTATATATATATATATATATATATACCGCTAGATTTCATTCATTTAAATTCATACTGGTCTATATTTCTCTAATGGTGTTCTTAGGTGATTTTAATAGCAAGATAATATTATTGGTCTCATAGAATAAGCTGGAAATAATTCCATCTTCTTTTTGGAAGTGTTTATGAAGACTGAATCTTAATTCATCTTTAAGTGTTTCATTGAAGATCACTGACAGGCTTTTCTTTGAAGGCAGCTTTTTCTTTCTTTTTTCTTTTTTTAATAATCATTCTCTTACCATGTTATAGATTGTACCAGTTAATATTTGCCAACTTCACGCAAACTAGAGATGGCAAGGAAAAGGGAACCTTGTTTGAGGAATTGCCTCCATCAGATTGACATGTAGACCAGCCTGTTGGGGCATTTTCTTGATTAATGATTGATATGGGAGTTTCTATATCTCTGTGGGCAGTGCCTCCCCTGGGCAGGTGGTCCTGGGTTGTATAAGAGAGCAGGCTGAGCAAGCCAGGGGGAGCAGGCCAGTGAGCAGTACTGTTCGTGGTTCCTGCTCTGATTTCCTACAATGATGGACTGTGATTGGAATGTGTAAGTGAAAAAACCCTTTCCTCCTCAAGATGCTTTTGGTCAGCATTTTATCATAGCAACAGAGAAGAAAACTAGAGCATAGGTCTACCCAGACTCACTGTTTTTTCTTGAACCACTTTCTCTAGTGTGATGTGTTTGTGTGGGGTGTGTGGGAGTTGTAACTAGAGTTTTCCTGCCTGGCCCACAGTCAGGACAAATCTCTGTCACCCGCCAGTCCCACAGCCGCTCAGACCCAACCAAGTAAACACAGAGACTTATATTGCTTTACAAACTGTATGGCCATGGCAGGCTTCTTAAATTAATACATTTATAGCTTAAATTAATCCATTTCTATAAATCTATACCTTGCCGTGCAGCTTGTGGCTTACCGGCATCTTCACATGCTGCTTGTCCTGGCGGCGGCTGGCAGTGACTCCTTCTGCCTTCCTGTTCTTTCTTTTCTCCTCTCTGTTAGTCCCGCCTATACTTCCTGCCTAGTCACGGCCAATTAGGTTTTATTTATTGAACAACCAGAGTAATTTGACATACAGACCATCCCATAGCAGTGGGGTGTGTGTGTTTGTGGTGTGTATGGTGTGATGTGTAGCCAGAAGATTTTGTGTCCCACCTCTCCTACTCAAGTCCCCCAAGTAAACACACAGAGGCTTATGTTAATTATAGCTGCATGGCCATGGCGCAAGCTAGCCCTATATCTTAAATTAGCCCATAACTATTCATCTATGTATTTCCACATGTTCCATGGCTTTACCTGCGTCCCATTACATGTTGCTCCTTGGGCAGCTCACTGGCATCTCCCCGTCTTCTCCCTGTCACTCTCTTTGAGTTTCCTGCCTGCCTCTAAGCTGCCTTGCCATAGGCCAAACAGCTTTATTTATCAACCAATCAGAGCAACACATTTTCACAGTATACAGACATTGCCCCATCAGTGATGTGTGGGTTTGTGGTATGTATGGTATGGTTTGTGTGGTGTGGTGTGTGTGGTGCAGTGTGTGTGGTGTGGTGTCTGTGTCATGGTGTATGTGGTATGGTGTGATATGTGTGTGTTATGTGTGTATGTGCATGGTCAGAGGACAGCTTTCAGAAGTTGATTCTCTCCTCTCACCATCTGGGCTCCTGGAATCAAACTCAGGTCAGCAGACTTGTCAACAAGTACCATCCCCTGCTGAGCCATCTCACTAGCCCATATCTTGCTTTTATATCTCATCTTTGTCTATTTTATTTGTTACCCATTTACATTTAATATTATTGACTTATTTGGTAGTATTAATATATATTATTATAGCTAACTCTACATATCAGCCACGGGTTCCCCTATTCTCCCCCGCCTCCTTACCCCCAGCCTACCCCCCATTCCCACCTCCTCCAGGGCAAATCCTCCCCCGAGGACTGCAATCAACCTGGTAGACTCAGTCCAGGCAGGTCCAGTCCCTTCCTCCCAGACTGAGCCAAGTGTCCCTGCATAAGCTCCAAGTTTCAAACAGCTAACTCATGCAATGAGCACAGGACTTGGTCCCACTGCCTAGTTGCCTCCCAAACTGATCAAGCCAATCAACTGTCTCACCTATTCAGAGGGCCTGATCCAGCTGGGGGCCCCTCAGCCTTTGGTTCATAGTTCATGTGTTTCCATTCATTTGGCTATTTTTTTTCAATAATTGAGTAGAACTGAAATTTATTATAAGCCACAGTCGTCCTAGGGACCTCCATACTATATATATAGCCTCTATGGTTCTATGGGCTGTGGTCTGATTGTTCTTTATTTTATATCTAGAATCCACTTATGAGTGAGTACATACCATGACTGTCTTTCTGGGTTTGGGTTACCTCACTCAGGATGATTTTTTTCTAGTTCCATCCATTTGCCTGCAAATTTCATGCTTTCCACCGGGACAAATAACCAAATGAATGGAAGCACAGGATCTATGAACCAAAGGCTGAGGGGCCCCCAACTGGATCAGGCCACCTGAACGGGTGAGACAGTCATTTGGCTTGATCTGTTTGGGAGGCAGCTGTGCATTGGTGCCAGGTCCTGGGCTCGTTGCATGAGTTGGCTGTTTGAATCCTGGGACTTATGCAGGGACACTTGGCTCGGTCTGGGAGGGGGGAATGGACCTGCCTGGACTGAGTCTACCAGGTCAACCCCGGTCCTCGGGGGAGACCTTGATCTGGAGGAGGTGGGAATGGGGGGTGGGCTGGGGGGAGGGGTGGGCGAGAGGGGGAGAACAGGGGATTCTGTGGCTATTATGTTGAACTGAATGGTGTTGTAAAATAATAATAATAATAATAAAAAAAAATTTCATGCTTTCATTGTTTTTCTCTGCTGAGTAGTACTCCATTGTGTATATGTACCACACACATGATAAATAAATCTTTTTTTTTTTGAGACAGGGTTTCTCTGAGTAGCTTTGCGCCTTTCCTGGAGCTCACTTGGCAGCCCAGGCTGGCCTCGAACTCACAGAGATCCGCCTGGCTCTGCCTCCCAAGTGCTGGGATTAAAGGCGTGCGCCACCACTGCCCGGCGATAAAGAAATCTTTTTAAAAAAGATATTAATAGCTTTTGTTAACTTTCTTGCACTTTATTATTTCTTCCTACAGACTCAAGTTACCACCCAGAATCATTTTCAGCCCAGTTCAGCCTTGTTTTTCTTTGTCCTTATGTCTGTTTATAATGAGCAAATGTGCCACTTTGATCTCTATGTCCAGTCTTATTGCTACCTTCTTCAGTGAGGGCATCCATTCACCAGATGAAAATCTTGAGCTGTAACTGATTTTCCTTTTTTTCTCCCACCTCTTCACTTTTCACCTCTGTGTTTAAGAGGTAGAACCCGTAATGCTTTTAATACTTTTAATCCCAGCACTTTGGAAGCTGAGTCAGATGGATGTTTCAGGGCAGTCTGGGCTGCATGGTGCGATCTTGTCTCAATGCTCCCCTCCCCCAAAATGTGGTAAAAGAAAAGAGAAACTGTAACTGATTTGTTGCTGGCCTTGGGAAAGCTCATTCCCATCAGGACAAAACTCAGGGAGAAATGAGCAGGCCAAGTTGGTGTTGGCAATGTATTGAAATTAAGATCACAAAAGTCAAGTGAGGCTGCCTTCAAGAGAGTGAGTCTGCCTCTCTGAGCATTTACCTCCTTGTTGGTGCTGTGGATTTAAGAATGCCCATGAGAAGTAGAGAGAGAATCCGACCTAGGTCAGTCAGTAAGTGACAGTACTATGTCCAACTTCAAATGAAACTTCAGAGACTATCTCCACAAGGCCCAGGGCTCATAACAGTAGAGGGACTCCAGCCAGTAGGAAGCATGTGGTCTACTGTTGTTGTTAGGTCCCTGTCACCGAAAAGCAAGGTGCAATTTAAGTCCTTGGAGGCAGAGCCAATAATACAGAGTAAAGCTGTTCTAATATTTTATTCTTGACTTAGAACACTCTGCACACATTTGGAAGACAGATTGTCAGGATCCCCTGTGACAGCACAGTGGAGTGCTTTTGGTTCATTATTTCTATGGCAAAACATCTTATTTGTAGGTCTTCTATTTATATGCATATTTGCTAGAGAGCTGTGAAAATCAGTAGAGGAGGGGAGGGAACGCTTGGCACCAACATACTCTGCTTTTCTCAGAGTTGTAGTATAAATTGCCAAGGAAGGGAGATGGAGATCTTCCTTCCAGATCTGAACGTGTCAGCTGCAGTGTGTGATGACAGTAGGTAACGGCGTGTAGGGAACTGGAAAAACCTTGATCAACACAGAATATGTCTGTATCCTTTACAGTGACCATTGCTGAGCCCAACAGATTTTTTTATATTTAAAGGAGCTTTCTTTTTTTTTTTTTTGGTTTTTTCGAGACAGGGTTTCTCTGTGTAGCTTTGCGCCTTTTCCTGGAGCTCACTTGGTAGCCCAGGCTGGCCTCGAACTCACAGAGATCCACCTGCCTCTGCCTCCCGAGTGCTGGGATTAAAGGTGTGCGCCACCAACGCCCGGCAAAATTAACTAATTTTTTTTTTTTTTTTTTTTTTTGGTTTTTCGAGACAGGGTTTCTCTGTGTAGCTTTGCGCCTTTCCTGGGACTCACTTGGTAGTCCAGGCTGGCCTCAAACTCACAGAGATCCACCTGGCTCTGCCTGCCGAGTGCTGGGATTAAAGGCGTGCGCCACCACCGCCCGGCTTAAAGGAGCTTTCTTTTTATAAAAGGCATGTAACTAAGTAGGTTCATGGACAGAACTTTTAGAGAATTTCTGTGGTCAGAAGGACCTCATGAAGAGAACTGAGGAGTCTGGTCTGCTGCAGTAGCTGACTTCATCTTTTAGGACCTAACATCAGGTCCTCAGCGTCCTCTCTCCAACAAGACAAGAGATGCTGCCCCCACTAAGAAAGCTGCTTTCTTGACTTAAATCCTAGATGCCCAGTTAGAGACATGTTATACTTGGGGGGAAAAAATCCAGGTGTGGTGACTCACATCTGTTGAGACAGGAGGATTGACACAAATTCCAGGCTAGCCTAGAATACAACAACTAGCAACCTCCCTAAACAAACATAAACAAGTCCCTGCAAAATGAAGAAAGAGATCATGTCCCAGAGCACCTGCAAGAACTAGCTAGAATGTGCTAGCAGGGACCAGGGAGCTTGACCAATGAGGCTAGAAAATAAGGCTAAATAAGCAGGGCTTCTTTGATTCAGGGACATGGTTCAGGGGTGGCTTTCAGAAACCCATATGGAGGGACTGTCCACACTAGGCATGGTAGAAATGCCTGAAGGATTAAGACAGATGGTGGCAGGGCAGCTCAAAGCTGAGGGAGATGGGTCATGGGAATAAGTTCAGTGTTTCAAGGAGGATAACTCTGTGTGTGTGTGTGTGTGTGTGTGTGTGTGTGTGTGTGTGTGTGTGTGTGTGTGTGTGTGTGTACGCGCACGCACTTACAAGGAATCCAGATCTGCTGTATATACCAGCCACTAACTGGTTTGGTCTCTAACCTTGTGACCACACAGACCCTGACCCCTTTTCATCTGACAGCCATTATTCGAAAAGCAATTATCATAGAATCCCTGAGTCATTTCTTTTTCAGACTAAATATCAGCATTTTAACCTTTTTTTCCTCATAGAATATAATTGGAAACATCTTGCTGCTGAGTTCACTCCAGGTGTTTCCTTCCAGGGCAGAGATGAGTAGAATCACTGTTTGCTTTGTGATAGATAATAGGTATGTAAAATTGCAGCCTAGAATCTTATTAACTGGAGTAGGCACACTACACATACTGATCTTAGTGAAACTCCAGGTCGATCCCACCTGGGATGTTCTGTCCTAGGTCTTCAACTGTATTTTCATTCGCTAAGTGGAGGATTTTGGTCACTAATGAGAGATCACGGTGGGCCTGGAACTGCAGGTGGGGAGAGGTATGCACAGTGGAGAAGTCAGGAGTGGCTCAGATCAGTATCAGAACTAAGGCAGAAGAAGGGAGACACACTCTCTAGTCTATGCAGAGTTCTTACCCAGTCTTCCAACTAATTTCTTGTGTAAGCTGAGAACTGATCAACTAGGTTATTGTAGGTACTGACCAGTTTAGACACACACACACACACACACACACACACACACACAAAATGTATATTATATATTTCTTAAAATATACATTGGGAAAATGTGGTCATTATAAAGAATATTGTCAAGTTGAGGGAACTAAGGCAATTAGGAATACTGGATTCTTCCTTCCTTCCTTCCTTCCTTCCTTCCTTCCTTCCTTCCTTCCTTCCTTCCTTCCTTTCTTTCTTTCCTCATTCCTTTTGAGACAGGGTCTCACTATGTGGCCCTGGCTGGCATGGAACTTGCTTTGTCGATCAGGCTGCCCTTGAACTCACAGAGACCCACCTGCCTCTGCCTCTTTAGTGCTGGGACTAAAGGTGTGCGCCACCACACCTGGCCTCTTCTTTCATTTTTAAGAACAGCTAGTTTATTGAAGCAAAATTAAAAATAATTTGCATTTATTTAAGTATGTGATTTGATATGTTTAAAAGAGGTATACACCCATGAAACCACTGCCACAATCAAGGTTACATGTTTAAGCCACGTAGGTGTGGAAGCACAGGCCTCAGTTTCTGGACTCAGGAGACTGAGGGAGGAAGGTTAACAGTCCCAGGTCAGTCTGGGCTACATAGTGAGTTCTATGCTGGAGTATATTACACAAAAACTTTGTGGGGATCTCTGCAAGCATCAGAACTGGCAGGGAAACAGTCTGAATGAGGTAAAAATGAAACTCAGATCAGCACGACTTAGCCAGTGCTGGGTCAAAAACTCTTCAAGCGCAGGGCGGTGGTGGCACACGCCTTTAATTCCAGCACTCGGGAGGCAGAGGCAGGCGGATCTCTGTGAGTTCGAGGCCAGCCTGGGCTACCAAGTGAGTTCCAGGAAAGGCGCAAAGCTACACAGAGAAACCCTGTCTCGAAAAAAACAAAACAAAACAAAACAAAACAAACAAACAAAAAAAAACCCTCTTCAAGCACTTTATTTTTCTTATACATTTAAATACAGTAAACCTTTGGGAAAGTTTCCATATGACAATTATCACAACAAAACTTTAGGTAAGGCTACATTAAAACTCCCTTATAAAGCACATCTCTTTAGCAAAACACCTGTGACCTTTACCACAGACGAACAGTGCTCAGGATAAGGGCCTATGTAGGAGGGTTTCATAATGAGCATAGAGATAGATTCTATTGACTGAGAGACAATGCTCAGAATCCTGGGGGACTTGATGAAGGCTGGCTTTACAGAATAGCAGATGTCACCAGGTACTAACACTTCCATTCACAGCCTTCTGGATGGAAAACAGGCATCCCTTCCATTGAAGAGAAAAGCCTGCAAGTCTAACAGTTCTGGTTTCTCTAGTACTATGTATAAGCTGTGCCTTCTACAAAACGTCTCAATAAGCCAAAACCAAAAAATTATAAACCAAACAAACTAACATAACACACTGTTTTAGGATTACTATTGCTATGTGGAAATACAATGATCAAAGCAACTTGAAGAGGAAAGGGTTTATTTCACTTACCCTGACATATCATTTTCATCATCAAAAGAAGTCAGGGCAGAGACTCAAGCAGGACAGGAGCCTGGAGTCAGGAGCTGATGCAGAGACCATGGAGGAATGTTGCTTGCTGCTTGCTCCTAATGGCTTGCTCCTAATGGCTTGCTCCTAATGGCTTGCTCCTAATGGCTTGCTCCTAATGGCTTGCTCAGCCTGCTTTCTCATAGAACCCAGGACCACTAGCCCAGGGGTGGCACCACTCATAATGGGCTGGGCCTCCTCCCGTCATTCACTGATTAAGAAAATGACCTACAGACTTGCCTACAAACGGATCTTATGGAGACATTTTCTCAGCTGAGGTTTCCTCTTTGATGACTCTAGCTTGTGCCATGTTAACATAAAACCACAACTGACCCTTTGCCAACTTGACACACAAACACAACACTGTTAAGCCACAACCTTTCCTTTCTTGTTCATCCTCAAGATCACACATTAATATTGACACAATATATAAATATTTTCACAATATAAAAATATTTTCAATCTTAAGATTGAAATTCAACCCTTTAAAAAGGTCAGTCTCTTTTAAAATCCTAAGTCTCTCTTCGGCTGTGGGCTCCGATAAAATCAAAAGTAAGTTAAATACTTTCTGACTTCAAGAGGAAAGAAGCAGAGCACAGTCACAGTCAAAGCAAAACCAAACCCAACTGTGTAAAGTACTCAGTGTCCATTGTCTGGGATCCACGTACCATCTCTGGGCTTCGAGGGGCTTGGGTCTCGTCTACACTCTGCCCTCTGCAGCACACACAGCTTGTCTTCCAGGCTCTGCTTGGCTCCACTCCATGGCTACTGCTATTTTTGGTGGTTATTCATGGTACTGGCACCCCAAATTGCCAGGGTCTCTTGCTGCAGCTGGGCTGCACTTTCACCGATAGCCTCTCCTGGGCTCTTTTCAGGGACTCCAGTCCTGTCGCACAATGCTAAGCCTCAGCTGTTTTCCATGACCTCTTCATGCCTTCAAAACCAGCACCACCAGGGTGACTCTCAGACCAGCAAGTTCCACTGCCAGCATGAAGTACAACCTTGGGCACCTCTGGACCACAGCTGACTCTCAGGAAACACTTCCCAGAAGACTTCACCTCAATGATGCTGGTCACTTCTCAATCACAGCTGATTCTTCAGCCCCAGCTGACCAGACACTGCAGACTCTTCACACATATGGACTGATAGTCTGCTTCCCTCTGAACAGGCCTCCATTGTCTGGTCTCTTCTCAACATTCGTTTCTACCAAGCGCCTACAGAACAGCCCACTGAGCTTTCAACACTCAATGACTGTGCTAGCCCAGTGTTCCAAAGTCCTTCCAAAATCCTCCCCCAAACAACACAGTCAGGTCTGTCACAGAAACACCCCACTGTACCACTGGTACCAATTTCTGTCTTAGTTACTTACTGCTGTGAAGAGACACTACAACAAGATAACTCTTACAAAAGAAAACATGTAATTCGGCCCCTGCTTAAAGTTGTAGAGGTTTAATCCATTATTATCATGGTGAGGAGCATGGCAGCAGGCAGGCAAGTGTGGGGTGGAGAGCTTTAGATCCTGATCCATAGGCAGCAGGGGGAGGGGGAGGGGGGAGAGGGAGGGAGGGAGGGAGGGAGGGAGGGAGAGGGAGGGAGGGAGGGAGGGAGGGAAGGAGGGAGGGAGGGAGGGAGGGAAGGAGGGAGGGAGGGAGGGAAGGAGGAAGGGAGGGAGGGAGGAGGGAAAGGGAGAGACTAGGCTTGGCATGGGCTTTTGGAACCTCAAAGCCCACTGCCCAGTGACACACCTCCTCCAACAAGGCCACACCTCCTAATCCTCCAGTTTCACTTCCTGGTGACCAAGCATTCAAACATAAGCGCCTATGGGGATCATTCTCATCCAGACCACCTCACACTTTTCCCCAAACATGTCTGTCCTTTAGTGACCCCTCTCCTGTGCAGTAGTCTGGCTTACTCTTCCCCCACCAGATGACCACGAATGACTCTGTTGCCGTGGATTATGTAATTTGTGTTTTAGACCTTTTTAAGGGGAATTATGAAGTTACTTGTTTTTCTCCCTGTTTTATTTCACTTAGCATAGTTATGCTGAGGTGCCATCATGCTGGCTCTACCGGCAGTTCGTTCTAGGAAGTGGTTCCACTGTGTGAACACAGCCCAGTCACTTGGTGAGCATGTGGGACAATCTCAAACACCGAAGCTCTGAATACTCATGCACCAGTCTCTGCATGGGCATATGCTTTTTCTTGGCTAAATGTCTAGACAAAGAATGACAAGATTATATGGTAGGTGGAGTGTTTAACTTTTTATGAAACTGCCAAACTGTTTCCCAGAATGTTGGCACCACTTCCATCCCTTCTAAGGAATGATTTATTTCAACATCATATTTTAAATTTCAATAAATCTTCCTCATTCTTAGAGTTCTCTTTTCTTTCAGTGAGCCCCTCCATGCACACTTTGCCATAACGTGCTCCCTTGCCGCAGGCTATCCATGAGTGTTGGCTCACATTTACAAACCCTACACACACACACACACACACACACACACACACACACACACACACACACGTCCCTGTAATAGCAATATCTATTGCTTTGTTTGTCACCTTTTCTATTAAAAGCTAAACCAAATATGTAATTTTGGGATTACATATTACTTGAGTACTCACTAGATTACTTGTGTGTGTGTGTGTGTGTGTGTGTGTGTGTGTGTGTGTGTGGTCTGTATGTCTGTGTCTGTGTGTTCCTGTGTATCAATGCAGTCATACATATACCACAGTGCATGTGGAGGTTATAGGGCAAACTCTGGTGTCAATCTTGACTTTGACTTGAGGCAGGGTCTCTTATTATCTGCCACTGCGTATGTCAGGCTAGCCCACCCCAAAGCATCTGGGGACTCTCCTGTCTGAACCTCCCATTTCACTGTGGGGGCACTGGGATTACAGATAGGTGCTACTGTATCTGATTTTTTGTGGATTCTGGAGATTTGAACTCAGGTCTACACCTTACACAGCAATCATTTTACCCACTGAACTACCTCCCTAACTGTCATTTTTTAAAATAAGGTTTTGCAACATTTCTTAAATTTAGTGAGCATTTTCATGAAGTGAAAACTTACCACAGTTATTGAAAATAAATTTTGCTTAAGTGTCTCACAATTCACTTCCAAGTCTTAGCACATAATTTAAAATTCTGAAATTGCATGTCTGTGTTTTATTTCCATAACACTGTGATGAAAATGCTTGACACAGCTTAGAAGAGGTTTATTTTGTCTCTGTCAGGTCAGGATACCATGGCTGTAGGGTATGTGGGAGAGGAGAAGCTACATGGCCAACTAGGAAGGAGAGGGAGCTGAGAGAGGGAAGGAGAGAGGAGAGAGAGGAAAGGAGGGAGGAGAAAGAGAGAGAGGTGGGCACGGATATACACTGCCAAGAATCATGACCTGGTAACCGACAGCTTTGTTCCCCTCTCCCAAGTTTCCACAAAGTACCCCTATCTGGGTACCAAACATTCAAATCCTGATCTTATAGAGGAGATTCCAACCATAAGACTGTGTAAATTGAGTCTTTGAGTCCTTAGGAAGTGCCACAGTCCTGTAATAGGTTGTCTTCCCTTGAAATAAAAGGCACTGGTTTACATGTTAGGAGAGCAGAGTGTGGGTACATCAGCCGTACTCCAGGGCAGGGTCCATGCCCAGGAGGAGTTGCTGGCCAGCACAAAAACGACCTTCATGTTTTTTCTGGGCTACCCACTTTCCCCCTAGGTTGTTTTTGTTTTGTTTTGTTTTTTAAATCTTATTTTTGTTTTGTTTTGATTCCTTTCTTTTGTTTCTTTGTTCTTTTTTTTTCTTTTCTTTTTCTTTCTTTCTTTTTTTGCAAGAGAGGCAGAGCAAGAACATGAAGTTTGGTGAGTAGGAAAGAGGGGGAGGATATGTGCACTGGTGTTTTGCCTGCAGGTGCCAGATCCCCTGAAACTGGAGTTACAGACAGTTGTGAGCTGTCATTTGGGTGCTGGGAATTGAACCTGGATCCTCTGGAAGAGCAGCCAGTGCTCTTAACTGATGAGCCATCTCTCCAGGCCCTTTTTTATTACAATTTTGACAACTATTTTATCTGATTGTTGTGCAGTATCCACATTAAAACTTAATAAATACTAATGTGAAGGGTCCATGGTATCCTGGGCTTTTATAATTCATTCACTCTTTTAGCAAAACTATATTGAGGGTTGGAGAGATTCAAGACTTGCCACTCAAGCCTGACAACCTGAGTCTGGATCCCTGGAAGTCATGTGAAAGCCAGATGATGTGGCACGTGTCTATAATCCCAGCAAACAGCAAGAGAGACACTGCCTCTGACAAGGTAGAAGTTGAGGACCATCGCTCCAGGTTGTTCTCTGAAGACTCACAGGCATGTATGTGCCCCATGATACAAACACGTATGCCTACGTAGGCACAAAAACAAATATTAAAATACACCGAGCATCTAATTGTTAATGACTTAAAATTATGTGTGTGTGTGTGTGTGTGTGTGTGTGTGTGTGTGTGTGTGTGTGCCTGTAAGTTTATACATGTGTGAGGACAGGTGCCTGTGGAGTCCAGAAGAGGGTATTAGATCCTCTCTAGCTGGAATTACAGGAGGTTGTGAGTTGCTTGATGTAGGTGCTGGGAACCAATCTGCAGTCTTTTCACAAGAGCAGTAAATGTTCTTAACTGCTAAGCAATCTCTCCAACCCCCAATTATCTATCTTCATATAAAGAATAATGGTTCACATTTTGTGTTGGATACAAACAATAAGCTCTTCTTGCTTTCTATGACCTTCATGAAGAGAGACCCACACACGATAGTTACATAAACCAAAGAGAATGAATGACTGTTCCATAATAACAGATAATTTTTTCTTATCTAACAATTTATTTTAGGCATAGAATTCAATTTCCTTTCTATACATATGCTCTTGGGGGCTTCTAAAAGTTGCTTCTTGCATACTGTGTGATAGATGGCTACATTTACTGTGGGTGACATATTTATATGATTTTTAAAGGTTGATGGTACATTTTTTTGGCCTTTCAGTGAAAATCATTATATAAATGTCACTTGTCATTATCATAGAAACATTCAGCTGTGGGAAAAATCTTTAAATATCCTGCCTAGAACAAGATAATGTACTTTGTTATGAATAAGAACATTTAGCTGCTGGATCCTATATCCTACTAAGCATGTGTTTCTTGATCACTTTGTGTTAAATTGGTCTAGAAGTTCTGTTCATGCTTCCACGCTCACAGGATAGACCATGCTGGGCTATTGTTCTCTCAGAAAGCTGCAGTGTAGAGGCCACGGCCGTGGCTTAGTGCCACACTGTCACTAGCACTAGAAAAGCAAACCAAAGGACAGACAGACAGACAAACAAACCTTTAGTGTTCAGCTCTGCAGTTATCCAACAGCAATCACTTCCTTGAGCCATGAGAACATTGTAACCAAGATTGTACAGGAATAACACCATGTTTACAGCGGAACAGGAGGAGCAGTGTGGGTGGTCCTTCTGTCTGCATGAAAGGCTTGGAAGGCAGAACGGAAGGGAGCTGAGGGTAGCAAGTAACTTCCTGAGCTATCTCATCTTTCTTTGATAGAGCCTGTGTGATGCCGATATAACTACACTGGGCTGGAAGAAAGACTATCATTTTAGTGTGATGTCCAAATCTATTATCCCATCATTCAGGAGGCTGAGGCAGGAGGATTGAGCATTCAAGACCAGCCTGGGTTGATGAGTGGGTTCTAGGCTGCTTTTAGATACACAGCACGACTCTACCTCAAAACAAAACAGAAAACTAACTGAAAAAAAAACCCTACCATTTTATCTAAATTAATAAAGTAATTCCAGAATGTTCTATGCTTCGTTTTAGTTATTACTGTGCTGTCTATAGAATGGTGACAATTCTTGGCAAAAACACTTCCTAGAGGCAACAGAAGGGAAGAAATAATTATTCTAATTTAATTTTTCTTTTCTTTCCCAATCTTTACCTCGACACAGCATTAACCTTTGAGTACTAGATTGCCAGGTAGCACTGCCACACATGGGAAATTATTACTACTCTCTTTCTACCAGTTCCACCTAAATAACCTTTGGAAGCATGTCTGAACACTACAATGGCATTTATGTTGCTTTGTGACTATACTGTAGAATAAAGTGTACGTTAATTGTGGTGGCTAACCTTGATTGCCAACTTGACTGTATCAGGAATCAACTAAGAGACACACTTTTGGATGTGTCTGTGAGGGTGTTTCCAAAAAGAATAACCCAGCGGGGAAGATATTCCATTAGAAGATGCAGCCCCTTTCAAAAGATGATCCAGATATGAAGAGGTCTAAGAAAAAAGTGTTGTTTGTCTGCTTGCCCATATTCCTGACTGAGTGCACCTGTCTGTACTGCGACCACCCTCAGCATCAGCCTCCAGTGTCTCTGGTCTTCCAATGTGGACTAAATACCAGTGACTCTCCAGGAACTTTTCAGGCTTTTGGCAGCAGGGTAGGACTACTGAGGCCTCTAGCTTTGTGAGCTGAGCAGCTACTAGCTTCTCAGCTTCTACAGTGCATAGACAGCAGTTGTTGGACTACCCAGCCCCTATCATATAAGCCAATCTAATGAATCTTCTGTAGCTCGAATGTTAAGTAGTTTTTTAATAAAAAAAAAAGAAAGAAAGAAAAACCACACAGACCAGATATTGGGGTGAATGCTGAAAGACCAGAGAGACCAAGGAACAAACCACCTCTTAACTCTAGGACTCCTCAGCCTTATATACTTTTCTCTGCCAAGCCATATCATTTCCTGTCAATCTCATGTAGTCCAGGGTGGCTTTGAACTCAAAGAGATCTAGATGGATCTCTGCCTCCCAAGTGCTAGGATTAAAGGTATGTGCCACCACTGCCTGGCCTCTATGTTTAATCTAGTGGCTTGTTCTGGTCTTTGATCTTCAGGCAAATTTTATTAAGGTACACAATATATCACCACAATTCTCTTTAATTATCTGTCTGTCTGTCTTTCTATATACCTACCTATTTTCTATCTATCTATCTATCTATCTATCTATCTATCTATCATCTATCTATCCATCAATCCTTCAATCCACAGATAGATATATACATACACATCAATCTGTTCTGTTCTAGAGAACCTTGACTAACATACTATTTATATGTGGCTTTTTTCACTTAATAAAATTAAATAAAACTAAGTTCCTCTTTTTTTCATTTGTTCCAGCAACGTTTCAAGTGTTCATTCACCAATGGCTCCTGGCTATTATGTGGCTACAAGTACAGACTATCTTCATTGTTGTGGATAATTCTTTTGTTGTCTCTGCTCTAAGGAAACCTCTATGAAGTATGCTGAGAGGAAAGTTCTTGAAAGAATTTGAAGGTTGTGTGTGTTGGGATGGATGTCTAAAGAGTGCCTTATTAGTTACCATTTGAGCCTTTTCTATCCAACAGCTTCTTTCTGGCTGCTCTCTTCTTTCTTAAAGAGTTCAGCAAGATGGGTCACATGGATCTTATACAGAGTGAATATGAAATGTCTCCCACAGGCTAAAGGGTTACATGTTTAGTGCCCAGCTTGGTGGGACTATCTTGGGATGTTCAGAGAACTTCAGGTAGTGAGATCTAGTTGGAAGAAGTAGGTAACTGGAGACAGGTCCTTAATGTTATTTTGTCCCTGGTCCCTTCTTGTTTGTGTCTATTCTTCTTGTGTGTCACAAGTGAAGAACCTCTTCAGCATGAAGTTTTGTGACCAAGTAACTACCCGTTGAAACCTCCAAATTCTTGAGCCAAAATAAAACTATATTCTCTTGTTTCTATCATGTTTTGGTCATAATGATTTAAAAAAGTGCCTAATACAGGTATAACATCTTCTGCCCTCACGCTTCCATGACCATGGGGGACTGTTCTGTAACATCATATATTTAATAGGGCAGCCCACTTAAGTTGAAATAATGACTCCCCACTTACTTAGAGGAATTTATGGTCTTGGGACTCAGAAAGCTGGCTAAACTTACTTGTGGTAAATCTTTCAATATCTCTTTTTCAGCCACAGAGAGGCAGTTAGTGTGTGATGATCAACATGAAGCCAACATGTAGACAGAAATCAAGATTCAAGGTGTGAGGTCCTAATAATATCATCCAGGCTCCCAAGTCTAGCTGATATGAGGCTCAGCCATATTTCTGTACTTACATATTTAAAGTTAACTTTCCATTTTCTTTAAGCTTGTTAAAGTAGAGCTATTCTCATTCACAACCAACACAATAGCACATAATCCAGAATTAATTAATGACAGAGCATTCTGTTAAAGCATATGGTTTCAGAGTGGCAAATAAATTTCAAAATTGTAACATAAATATAATCAAAATAATCTGGACATATTGATAAAGCTCTGATAATTATTTTCATTTATAAGAACTGATTTTAAAATTAATATAAAGTGGTAATATTATTTTGTAAAGATGAGTTTGCTGCTTTTTTACCTTATGAAGCATTGGAAAAAAGACAATGTTATTCAGATTAGTAACCAGAATTCTGTTTCCATGGTATTGTGAGCCAAGGAGCAAAGGAGTTAGTAATTTTTACTTGGCTTTTCATTAGGCTCTTCCATATCTTCGCAGACAGCTGCAACTAAAAAGCTCAGTTAAAAATGTCTCCCCTCAGGGATGGAGAGATGGCTTACCTGCTAAGAGCACTTGCTGCCCTTCCAGAGGATCAGAGTTTGGTTTCCAGCACCCATATCAGGTGGCTCATAACTACCTGTTACTCCAGCTCCAGGGGATCATGGTGTCTCTGGCCTCAGAAGCCACCTGCATTCACATGCACAAACCCACACACAGACACGCATACCTAGGCATGATTAAAATAAAATTAAAATAAATCTTTAAAAAGTATCCTTCATGCAAATCCAGCCTCAAAGGCACTGAATAGTGACATGAATTACATCCTTCCAAATGTGTCTGTATGTTATCACATGTAGCCTTTACTTCTATATTTTTTTACTTCAGTTGAATAATTTATATAAACAAAGATTCCAGGGTTTTTTTTAAAAATGTTTGTGGGGAACTTTTGTATTTGGAGTATATTTTTCCACCAAGGTTATACTGCTGTGAACAGTGGTTATTTAGTTGAGCACATGGAACTTCTTTTACTATTGGTTGGGTCATTTTTCACTTCTGTTTGATTTGGTCTTCCCACATTTCATCTTTAATGTTTAATTTTTCCACCAGTATTCCAATCACACTACTGAGTGATGAAACTTTATGGAGTTGCTGGAAATGTAAACTATTATCTTAAATATTTTTATGGAAAGACTGATTAAAAATTACAATATCAAAACATCTCTGTTTCAGCTTCATAAAAGAAATTGCTTTGGCTTCTTTTAATTTTCTTTTTGATCTTAGTTTCTAACTGTTTCCACAACACATGATGAAAAACTGCTTGAGTGATATGTTTTAAACTATTTTACAAATAATTCATTATAGAAGCAAAGAATTAAAAATAAAGAAGCAAGCCAGGCAGTGGTAGTACACACCTTTAATCCCAGCACTGCGAGGCAGAGGCAGGCAGATCTCAGAGTTTCAGGCCAGATTGATCTATAGAGAGTTTCAGGACAGCCAGGGCTAAGAGAAACCCAGTCTTGTAAAGCAAAGCAAAACAAAAACAAAAAATAAAAATAGTTAAAATTACAATAAAAATAAAGAGGCTCATAAGAAGTCAAAGTGTATTAAAGTGCATAGTCTAAATATTTTGGAGGTACACAGTCAAAATTAAAAATAACTATTGTCTTTAGGCAAGATCTATAATAAAATGTAAAACTTTTAATTAAAAAATGATACTTCTTGAAATTAGAACTGTTGATCCATCACATACTTTTTTTTAAATAAAATATATAAAGAAGCTAAGTTAAGCCACTAATCCTAAGTGATTGTGTCTTAGTTCATAGTCTGTGCAATAGTCAAACACCCAAGACTGAGTAATTTATAAAGAAAATGGTTTAATTTGGCTCATGGGTTCTGAGGGTTAGGGTGTGTAAGTTTCAGTGGTCACATCTGGTGAGGACCTTATGTTCTGTCATGTGGTGGGACAGTGTGTGAGAGCAGTCAGCTGGTGCATCAGAACAGAGTAAAGGAACAAAAGAATCAACTCAATTTGTAAGAGTATGTCCTTAGAATAATCGATGACTAACCTGAGTTGGTAGGAACTATACTGATCTCATTATGGAGGCTCTACCCTTCTGGTCATACTCTTTTAAAAATCTCAACCTCACAATACCATTATGTTGGTAATTAAATTTTCAACTGTGTTTGGTGGGGGCAAAGCACATCCAAGCAAGCACAACTCTTAAGCAAACTCAGAAGCTAATGAAACATTGGGCAGAAGTTGAGGTAATACTTCTTATTTTAAGATTTAAAAGATATTTTCTTTTCTTTTTTAGACAGGCTTTCTCTTTGTAGCCCTGGCTGTTCTGGAACTCATTCTGTAGACCAGGCTGGCCTCAAACTTAAAAATCAACCTGCCTCTTTTTCCCAAGTGCTGGGATTAAAAGCATGTGTCACCACTGCCAGGCTAGTGTTTTCTATTATCTATCTCAGAAGGTTATTTTTCTTATAAAGGGTCTTTTTTTAAAATTAATTTTTAAAAATTTTATGTGCATTGGTGTTTTGCCTCCATGTATGTGTGAGGGTGTCAGATCTTGGAATTACAGACAGTTGTGAGCTGCCCTGTGGGTGCTGGGAACTGAACCTCGGTTCTTTGGAAGGACAGCCAGTGCTCTTAACTGCTGAGCCATCCCTTCAGGCCCCTATCTCAGATGTTTAACAACAAGTGTTTGGAGAACATAGTGGTTTAAAGAAAAAACCAAAAGGTAATGTTGGTAGAGGGAGTTATGAATTTTTTGTTTGTTTATATTTCAAGACAGGGTTTCTCTGTGTAACAGCCCTGGCTGTCCTGAAACTCACTTTGTAGACCAGGCTGGCCTTGAATTCACAGAGATTCACCTGCCTCTGCCTCCCGAGTTCTGGGAGTAAAGGCATTCGCCACCACACCCGGCTTGGGAATTATGAATTTTAACTGAGGGAAAAATGTTAGTAATAAATGGCTTTGGCTCAAGTTTAACACACACACACACACACACACACACACACACACACACACACACACCTACACACACACACACACATCCACACTTTCTGAGAAAACTATGGTGAGATAACATGATTTATGCAGATTCACAAAACATGGTTATATATGCCAATACCTGTGTAATTGGTGATGAAGTGATTACTAAGGTTTTTGACTTTCAACATGAAATTCTTGAAAAAGCTAAACAGTCAGAGCCAGCCAGAAACCACAAACCAAGAGCTGTGGTTTCAAGTTTAATGTACTGAAGTTCAAGTCTGTTTTAAGTACAGTTTCCTGGAGAAAATATCATTAATTAGAGCTATTTTATTTGGACCCCAAGGAAATTTATGGTTCACTTCTGTGAGAGAGAGAGAGAGAGAGAGAGAGAGAGAGAGAGAGAGAGAGAGAGAGAAAGAAGAGAAGAGAAGAGAAGAGAAGAGAGAGAGAGAGAGAGGAGAGCTCCTAGATTAATCTATAGGTATTTTAGCAGAACAGTTGTTTAGTTTGATACTTCAATAACAATTCTTGTTTATAGACACATATTTTTGGTGTGTGTGTTGTGTGTGTGTGTGTGTTTCTGTGCATGTGTCCTCATGTAAGTGTAGAAGCATGCATAGGTGTGTGTAAGATAGACACGTTGAGTGGTTTCTTCAATTACTCTCCACCTTGCTTATGTATTTATTTTATGTATATGAATGTTTTGCTCAAATTTGTGAATACACACACATATATAATGTACTGCATGCATGCCTGGTGCCCATGGAGGCTGGAAGAGGGCATCAGATCTCCTGGAACTAGAGTTACAGACAGTTGTGAGCTTCCATCCATCTTAGTTTTTGAAATAGGCTCTCCAATGGAACTTGGAGCTCATCAACTTGTCTACGATGGCTTGCCAATGAACTATAAGGATGGAGAGCTAGGATAACAGGCATATTACTCTGTGTGTGTGTGTGTGTGTGTGTGTGTGTGTGTGTGTGTGTGTGTGTTGGGGACTGAACTCAAGTTCTCTTGCTTCTTCAACAAACCCTTAATCAATGAATCCATCTCTCCAACCCTTGCAGCCAGCTTTCAGCACAATGCCTGGATCAATATTCACTGAACTAGTCAAAACGCTAAAAAAAAAATGGGGCCAGGGAAATGTCTCAGAGGATTTGCCACCTGCCTGACAATCTGAGTTTGATCCCTGGAGCTTGTATGGTGGTGAGAACACATTTCTGCAAGCTGTCCTCTAGCCTCTGCATGCTTGTCCTGCCCCAGTAAATAAGCAATGTAAAAAATGTTAAAGGATAATGTCTATTGAGCATAAACTGACTGAGGGACAGGTTATATAAAAGCAGTGAAAGACAGTTTCTGCTCTAGATTACAGTCCAAACTCACTTACATAATAAGTGGGAAATATGTTCTTCTTTGTGTCAGTCCTTAATATAGCCACCTGCTCCAGAGTGAACATTTTCTCCACAAGGGAGAACCACCAAGCCCCTACCCCTTATTGCAGCTTTGTTGTCCGTGCCTTTAAAGTACCAAATGAACTGGGAAGTCGTCCAAAGAGGAGGGGCTGAAAATTAGGTAGCTAGCTATTGGTTGTTCGGGGGTTGGCCTTTGCCTGTTCACACGCTCATGGGCTTGCAAACTTAAAAATGTGTGTGTGTGTGTGTGTGTGTGTGTGTGTGTGTGTGTGTGTGTGTGTGTGTGTGTGTGTGTGTGACAAGCTTATCAGGCCCTTTGTCACGATGTCTGCCCAACGCCTACATTTGTGTGGCTTCAAATGTGTGCTTGCCATATATGGACAAATGCCAACCTGTACTTTCAAGGGGGCACCAAGGAATGAGGTTGGAAAGAGGGAAGAAGGGAGAGACAGAGGCCGTCTTCAGGACCCTCTTTCCGGTTTTTTGTGCCAAGAAGTCGTCTCTACTCCAAAGCGGAGATCAGAGGTGAGTGTTCTGGCAAAACCAAACAAAATCTTTAGCTGGGCGGGAATCTCGCGCATCTCCCATGCCGGGACCTGTCCGTGGTCCTGACCGCCTGTTCTGCCGCTCTGGCCAAGCGAAGCTGGGTGGAGGTTGGCTGCAGAGTTGGCCGGCCGCTCTCCGAAGCTCAGTTCCTGCACCTGTTTGGAATCCCTGCTAGGGTTGGGGGCCGGCCAGGGCCGGGGGCTGGAGGCGTGGCCTGTGCGAGGTGGGAGGGGTTGGGTAAGGGAAGTGGGCGGGGTTGTGGGGGTACTCCGGGGGCGGGGCCTGAGGAGGTAGGTGGGAGTGGGTTAAGTCCCGGTTGTGGGCCAAGCTAGGGTTATCGAGAGGGGCGGGGCCTAGAGGGCCCGGGGGCGGGGCGGTGTCACGTGCTGACGGTGCGCCTCTGTGGAAGGTTCCGCTTCCTGCGCTGCCTGCTCCGGAGCTCCGACCCCACCCCGCCGCCCCGCCCCGGCTCCCCGAGGCCCAGCAGCCTGGCCCCGGGGCGGTCCCGCCCCTCTCGGCCGAGGCCTAGGCGCCTCCTCCCGCACCCCCCACCCCCGCGCTCTCCGTGCTGTTGGTGCGGTCCATGGCGAGCGCATCATGGCGATCGAAGGTAAGTGGAGGCCAAGCGACGCGCCGAGAAGACGCCCCGCGGGCGAGCGCAGGGCCTGGGAGGCCGAGGCGCGCGCGGGCTGTGGGTCCGGACCGTGAGGGAGGCGGCGGACGCGGGGCGCCGGCCTAGGCGCGGCGTGCGGTCCCCGCGGGGCACTGGCCTACGCGATTGAGGCGCTGAGGTGCTGAGTCGCTGAGGTGCTGAGGAGACTCAGGTACTAAGGTGCTGAGGTGCTGAGGAGACTCAGGTACTAAGGCGCTGAGGTGCTGAGGAGAATCAGGTACTAAGGTGCTGAGGTGCTGAGGAGACTCAGGTACTAAGGCGCTGAGGTACCGAGACGCTGAGGCGCCGAGATGCTGAGGTGCTGAGGAGACTCAGGTACTAAGGCGCTGAAGTACTGAGACGCTGAGGTGCTGAGGTACTGAGACGCTGAGGTGCTGAGATGCTGAGGCACTGAAGACCTCAGTTGAGACCCACGGGAGGCTGCCATTGACAGTGGGACAGGCGGACCCGCTCAAGGTGCTGCTCCCGCCGGTGCCGAGCGGGCGTTCTGGGCCGGTGATATCCGCGCTATCCCCTTCTATTGAGGATGTAGGAGAGCAGGACATCTGTGGGAGGTTAACCCTCTCATCTGACCCTCAAAATTGCTTCTCCAGGGAGAAGTAAATGTCTCTTTATGACAGACGCACCCAGAAGACTCCAACAGAAATATTTCACAAGTAGCTTGATTCCAATTAAGTTCCTGGATAAAGTAGGTGGTACTAATGTGTGACTTCCCTTTCTTCTGAGAACATGGGGCTGGAGTGGTGTGTAATTTGCCTTGCTTTTAAAGAGAATATTGTGCCGTTAGTATCACACAGGTAGAGTGCCCACAGAATTTTGTTTCCCATGTCAGATAAACTCAGTGCAGAAAGATTTCCAAAACTTGCCTCTGGGACGTATGCATTCATGTGCAGGGTACCAATAGCCTAATCATCACTTGTCTACATTTCATGTGTTCCTTCTGGGTAAAACTTGGCATGGTAATTCCGATAGGTGACTGGTCCCTGGTAGTATACATACCCGAGACACAGCCATTGAACTACAGAATTGATTTAGCTGTGTGTTGCATGTTTTCTTCATTTTAGAGATTAAGTACAGGACACATTGACATGATCTCAAGTACCTGCGTTTGCTAAGATGATGGAGAATAAAATCTATTTGTAATTTTTGATATTCCTGTTATTCAGGACAGTATATTCAACCCATTTTCTTCCCAGTACTGTTTACTAGAGCTGGAAATTCAGGGAGCAGAATCCACTGATTGATGAAGAATGCTTTATTTTGCCAACAACTTTGTGGAAGAATTTCTTGTAAAGTCATAAAAATAAAATTTTATGCAGAAAATGAAGTATTGGCCCAGACAGGATTCTAATATGATCTCATAACTTGTAACTTCTTATTGTCCAGTTTTTCTTCAATCATGCAAACCTTCCTCTGGCAGTTAAATGTTACAGCATTTTGCTCTGTCTTTTGTATCTTTAAATAATATGATTTTCTAAAGATTCTCTATACTTTTTGGTGCTGGGTTATACTCCCAGCCTATTCTTATACCTATGCATTTGTTTAAAGTTTCCATTATATAAATATCAACACTTAGGCCTTCTCTAATTTGGCAAGGAAACTGTAGTTAATACATTTCAAGGTGTCAGGTTAAGCCAGTCTTACTATGCTTCTTAGTACTTACTAAAATAGGTTCTATTTATACGTACCATCCTTAATTTTTTCACCTCTGAGTAGAATCTTATTTGCATGGTATGAAATACCATAAGCCAATATTTCTTTTAAAGATCTGCTTGGTAGTCATACCTCTAACTGATAAAAGGATGACATAGTTACTTAGTAGAAATAATTTACTGTAAGATAAAATTTTTATACAGAGGAGGAAATCAGTAATTTAGTATTAGACTCAGAGGTGGTGAAACCACTGAACACAGCTACTAAGAGCATGCCTAAGTACTACAAACACCAGTTCTTCAGTTCACAACAAGGCTTAGCAAAGGACTGCAGACAAAGCTAGAGATAAAGACTTTGTATTATGGTTGGATTAGAAGTTTAGGAGTCCTGAGGGTATTTCATTCAACAGTCTTCTTTATGAAATGGTTCTTAAAACATCCATTTCATTCACCTGTTAATTCAACAAACATTTATTGAATACCAGATATGCACAATGTTCTGAAGTAGACTTTGTGGGATCTTCCCTGTTACAATTTATGTTCTGATGGGACAGATAATTTTAAGTATATGGTTACAATATAGTGTGTATACTAAGAGATAAACTATGCATGCTTCCTTTGTATAAAAACATTCAATGGTGATAACTTCAAAACTAATTTTGAGGTAATAAATGTTATAGTTTTAAGGTCTTTATATTTGGCCTGAAGTTTTGTATTGCCAAGTCTGCTATTTAGCAACTTTGGTCTAGCCCCATCCTAGTTTTACTTTCTTAAGCAATACTTAGAATACACTCGTGTGTGTGTGTGTGTGTGTGTGTGTGTGTGTGTGTGTGTGTGTGTGGTATGTGTGTAACACCTTCTCTTCCATTTGCAGACAACAACTGTACGCTCCTTGTTTTAAAATTTGAAATGTAGTGATGTAAAATTCCATTCCACTTCTGTACTGAAGTTATTATAACTTTACTTTGCTTGTACTTAATTCTATGAATGTAGCTTAATATTAGAATAACCTTTTGTGTAACTTCTTGTTGGCTCAAGTGAGATTGTATTCAACCAAAACTATAGACTGTTTTACTTGGATTACTCATTCTATTTGTGTCTTCAGTCCTTTGCATAACCAAATTGTGTTGTGAATTGACAATAGGTTTTGTAGCAGTTAGGCATGCTTTTAGTAGCTCTATTCAGTGGTTTAACCTTGTGTTTAGTACCAACAGTTACTTTGATTTTCTCTTCTGTACAAAACTGTACAAAACCTTATATTCCCAAATTATTTCTAAGTAACCATTTCCTCCTTTACCAGTCAGAGGTATGACTACTAAGCAGGTCTTCATAGAAAGTTAGGTTGATGGTAATACTTTACTGAACAAAGAAAATTCTACTGGGAGGTGAAGAAGTTACCTCTAAGTGGAAGTACACTTAAAGGTATTTTTTTAGTATTATTTTATGTGTATAGGTGTTTTGCCTGCATGTGTGTTTTCATACCATGTGAGAGGGTCTGGTGCCCATAAGGTCAGAAGTGGGCATCAGATTCCCTGGAACTAGAATTATAGATGGTCATTAGTAATCATGTAGCTTCTGGGAATCACACCTGGGTTTTCTGGAAGAGAGGTTGATGCTCTTAATTGCTGAGCTTCAGTCCTACAAGTACATTTTCTAAAAGGCATTTCCAAAAATGGGCAGCTTAGGGGTCCTAGCTCTCTGGTGGTTCCTGGTTGGAATCATTGTTTTACTTAAGCTGTCCTGTCATGACATTGGCTGTCCAGGACATAGACTTCTCTATCAATCCAACTTTGTCAACTATTCTCTCTCTCTCTCTCTCTCTCTCTCTCTCTCTCTCTCTCTCTCTCTCTCTCTCTCTCCCCCTCCCTTCCTCCCTCCTTCCCCCTCCCTCCCTCCCTCCCTTCCTTCCTTTCTTTCAAATTATTTATTTTTATTTTATGTGCATTGGTGTTTTGCCTGCATGTATGTCTATGTGAGGATGTCAGATCCCCTGAAGGTAGAGTTATAGGCAATTATAAGTTGCCATGTGCTACTGGGAATTGAACCCAGGTCCTCTGGAAGAACAGCCAGTATTCTTAACTGCTGAGCCATCTCTTGTTGACTATTTTCTAATTTTGAAGTTTTCTCCTGACTGCTTAGTTTTCTCTGCTTATCTAAAGTAATGTTCTTTGTGTTTCTGTTTTCAACTCTGTTGCTATTATCTAGTCTGTTCATACTTCTCATATTGAACAATTTTCTAACACTTGTAGTCCAACTATAAATTCATAGAGGATGAAGTCTTTTTCAAGTAGCACCTGAGCATCTTACATCCTCAATCCACATTTCTTGAATTATTTCATGGAATTCTGTACATAGTCTTCATAGATTACACTCATTGTCTTGATGCCTATCTCTAGCAGAATTTTTCTGTAGTAGATAGATATCTTCACTTACATTTTAAAGTAGTAGCTAGAGATCCTCACTTGGATATATCAAAGCAATCCAAAATGTCCACCTTACAACATTCAGAATGGCCTTAAGGTTGTCACCTGTCCCTCAGATCTAATCTTCATACTTCCCACACCTTATTTTATGCAGATTCACTGGCTGAGTGGCATTTAACATTAGCTGGACATTGAGGTTAGAAACCTGGATATTAATTCCATCATAGAGTTCCCTAAATCCTTTAATGTCTGTATCTTAAACAAATTTGTTTTTCTTAGTGTTTACACTTTTGCTCATACACTTACTAAAAAATGATTTGTTGGCACTTGGGAGGCAGAGGCAGGTGGATCTCTGTGAGTTCAAGACCAGCGTGGTCTATAGAGCTAGTTCCAGGACAGCCAGGGCGGTTACACAGTGAAACCCTGTTTCAAAAACAACAAAAATCCAAGAACACAAAAAACTCACTCCCCCTGCCAAAAGAAATGATTTGTTTAGTTTCTTAACTAGCTTTACCTTCCCAGTTCACATTTTTGAGATTATAGACACCTCCCCCCACACACCTTAGTAATATCTTACTTGAATCTAATAAGTTGTAACCTTTGATTTATTATTTTTTTAAGAAGGAAGAAGTAATGATAATTTAGCAAGGTGTTATTCATTAACAAACTTCTAAGAGCCATACATATATTCAGAACAATTTCTTATTTTCATGATTTTAGGACCATGGTAGACTTAATCTTCAAATTAGTATTTTGAGCTCATCATGAGATAGAGATTAATGAAATGTTAAATTATTTTCATTGTACCTTACTATACAGTAATGCATATTTATAGTTTTAAAAAAAATTTTGATCTGGCATAGTCAACTCAGAAGGATTTTGTTTTATTTTCAGTTAACTAGAAAATTCATTTACTAGACCATGCTTTTTGTGCACACACACTTATTAGGGATTTCCTGTGTTGTGTTAGTAGCTTTCTAATAGTCTAAAACATTAACTAAAACTAAAATTTAAAGAGTAGTTCAGTGGCTGGAAAAGTGGATTAATTTGTCAGTAAATTTAATTTCATAAGGAAAAATTTATATTTAGAAAAATTATTAATTAAATGCATAAGGGTTTATGTGGGTCAAATGAGATACTATGTTGAACAAACTTTTGTTTCTCCATTTTTTAAATTTAGCATGTGGATATGCAGGAGAGAGGAAAGGAGGGAGAGGGAGAGCAGACGAACACACCTTTGGGGCAAAGGACACGTGGGTATAGTTCATCCCTGCTACCGTAGGCTCTGGTGACTAACTCACCTAGTCAGGCTTGTACTGCAAGTACTTTTGTTCACTGAGCCATCTTGTTGGCCTGACAGGCTATTTGCTATAAAAATAGACTTGGCTATTCTGTGTGATGCTGTGGTAGTGGTGAGTATGCTTCCCAAAGTTTAGGCTAGGAGTTAAGGGTAGAAAGGACTTGACTTGTTCAGATTGTTTTAATTCTACTGTAACTATATAGCAGCAATGCTAATTTAGGAGGGTAACTTTTAGAAGTTTGGAGGCCTAATGGTTTTATTTTTTTTCATTAAGAAAAAAAATTTTAAAGAACAGCATGTGTGAAGAGGCTACCATTTATTTTGGAATATTTACGCAAGCAGGTTTTTGAAATTCAGTGAAAACAGGTGCTGAAACCATTCAGGAGTCTTCTCTGTTTCCTAGGCCTAAACGCTGACATTCTCTTTGAACTTCATGTTTTTGGTATTCACTGTGGGCAGCTCATCATAATATTGAATTTCTGTCATAGATACCCACTTCTCCCTCTTATGACTGTCACAGACAAACCTGCTGTGCTATGGTGTCATTTTTCCTATTAGTTGTGGACTTGGTTTTGGAAATTTTCAGAATTGCCATTGATTTGTCTCCAGCAGCTATTCCAACTTAGCAGAGTGAGCATGCAACATGAAAGCTATTTTTTGTTCTGGGATGATGATTATTACCACTTTACAATAACTACATTTTCTCACCTACCCTTCCATATAAACAAACACAGGCTTGTAAAGACAGTACTGGATAGATGATGCTGACTTAGAATGGAAGCCTGCCTCAATCCATCAAGAATGATTCTTTATAATACTGTGCTTTTAAGATCAGAGACCCAAACTAGTATGAGTGGATGGCTTAAATTGGGGACTAGTCTAAAAATACATCTCAAAGTCAGAGGTCTAAATAGGTTAAGGTGATTTAGGGCAGTTGACAGCATAAACTGGAAATGTTTCAAGTTTTTCCTTATGTACAGGAAGTAGAAGAACTTACAGAACTTAAAGGTTGTCACTACTTTCTTGGATGAACTTAGGAAAAAATCTTTAGATAAGATGTAACATAAGACACTAGTTTTTCAGTGTCTGACCATGAAAAAAATCAGCGAAGCTTGTATGTGGAAGTGATTTAGGCTAGTAATCAGAACCCAATAAAGTGAATTTTAAAGAGAACTCTTACAAGAAGTAAATTGCAGCTTTAGTTTCATCTTTGACACCTGCATGTACTTGATGGTGCATTTTCCCTTCTGTAAACATGTAGGAAAATAAGTAAGTAATCTGTAATGATTTTCATCCCCCTCTCAAAAATATCCTGGTTACTTACTAGGCACATTCACAGTTGTGTGCCCATTCATATACAAATACATGAAGGTAAACAATCAGCACACATGTGCCCCCAACACATCTACACATCTGTTTTCTCATCTCCCTTATCTTTGTCACTGTAGAGGACTGTACCCTATTTCTCTTGTTCCTACATGGATTTGCCTGAGGAGAATGATACTAAAGACTGAAGTGTCATCCAGTGTGTCGTAATTTCATGTTGCTAAGATGATTATTTCAAGACCAGTGCTCATATTACCTCCAAAGACAGTTTTCATGAAATGCACTTTATTTAAATTACCTTACAGCACTCAAAAGCAATTCCGTAATTTCCTATTTTTTGTACAAATGAAAAAACTTCATTTTAACTTTTCTTTTTTTTTTCTTCGAAACAGGGTTTCTCTGTGTAGCTTTGGAGCCTGTCCTGGAACTCACTCTGTAGTCCAGGCTGGCCTTGAACTCACAGAGGAGATCCACTTGCCTCTGCCTCCTGAGTGCTGGGATTAAAGGCGTGTGCCACCACCACCCAGCCATTTTAACTTCTTAATTAACTTCATTGATTATTAACTACAATATTTGAATTTCTTAAAATGCTAATTAGCACTCTTGGGAAACTTTAGCCATTAAGGTTTGTACTGTAAAATAATGAGCTAGCTAAGTTTATTTCCAAATTCTAGTCTCTTATGTTAGTTGTGTGATTTTTTTTTTTTTAAATAAGTATTTTGACAGATTTGACAGTTGTCAGTTCACTAAGTTTAAGATGTGGTAATTATTTGACTAGCTTTTAAAAACTGAAGTTCTTTTATTTAATATAGGTAAAGCAAATACTTTCCAAAGATAGGGGCAGGTGAGAAATGGCCATGCTTAACAACCTTAGTTCAATTTCCAGAACCCAAATGGTGGCATGAGTGTACCCACTCCTCATGTTGTCCTCTGGCTTTCACATGTGTCCTGTGGCAGAAATGCATGCTCATGGACACACATGCACACATAATAAATAAATGTAAAAAAGATATATATATATATATGTATGTATATGTGTATATATATATATATATATATATTTTTTTTTTTTTAAAAAAGATAGTTTTTCATGTCATTCCACAGGATTTTGTTTTGTTGTTATTGTTAATACTAAGCATTGTAAAAACTACTGTTTTATATTTAGGACTAGGTGCATGAAATAAAACGACCAATTTATATTAAATTATGTGGAGAGTTTAGTTTTAAGGATTTAGTTTTGCTTATTTATTTTGAAATAATATGTAGAGTGCACGTGTGTGTGTGTGTGTGTGTGTGTGTGTGTGTGTGTGTTGTGTGTGTGAGAGAGAGACAGAGAGAGAGACAGAGACAGAGACAGAGACAGAGACAGAGTCTGTCTGTCTGTCTGTGTAAATTTGAATGTAGATGCCCACAAAGGCCAGAAGAGGGCATCAGATCCCTGGAACTGTTAAAGGTAATTATGAGATACCAGACATGAGTACCAGGAACTAAATTTTGGTCCTCTGCAAGAGCAGTATGTGTTTTTACCTGCTGAGCCATCTCTTCAGCCCAAGAGAATCTTGCTTTAATAATAGATGTTAAAAAGGTGCAATCTGGTTCCATGAGTAATGTAACTCAAATTTAAGTTACAAATGTTGACATTTAGAGGATGTGGCTTAATTATTGTATAGAAGAAATACTTCAAGTAACCTATGAAAACATCATAGACCTCAATATAAATTATGGTTCTTATTATCATGTGGTTTTTCTAGTATCTTGAAAACAACCCATTAAAATTGAGTGAATACCTACTCGTTTGACTAATGTCAGTTTTAAAAAATGCATTCACAGGTATATTTCATTCTAGCTCTTCAGCAAGTGATCTGTTGTAGTTCATTGGTAATATTACAATTAATACTGTATTTGACAGTGGAGTTTTGTTGAATAATAATTCTTTAGTTTTAGCTTTGTGTTTAGTTTTTTTTTTCCTTGCTAAGACTGTGTTCCTCATGCTTAGTATTATTGTTATTGATCAAGGAAGCAGGGGCATTTTTACAACCAAATTAGACTATAGATTTAACCTACTTTGGTGATAGAAATACTGTTTTCTAGGTTTTGTGTTTTTTTTTTTTGGCTTGTTTCTTAGATGACCCATTTTTTTTAAATCAATATCACTGTTTTTATTTCTCAAATAATTGCTGTAGGAATTCTGTCTCTTGTAACTGAACTGTTCATAATAAGCTTCTATAATGAACTAAAATGATTACACAATTTAATATTATGTAAAAATTAGATAATTCATAGTATAGTTGATAAGGTTAAACATACAGAGAATACTACAAAATTTTATTGAGCTTACATTAGAGTAGTGGCATTATGTTTTTGAGGGAAATACATACTTATAGTGATTAATAAAATTACTCTTAAGTAAGAGTAATCAGTATATTTATGAGCTATAATGTTGTGTTTTTATATATATACATATTGTATCAAGACACATCTGCCACTTTTTTTTTTTTTTTTTTTGTGGTGGAGAACATTTAAAATCTACTGTCTCGGCCGGGCGGTGGTGGCGCACGCCTTTAATCCCAGCACTCGGGAGGCAGAGCCAGGCGGATCTCTGTGAGTTCGAGGCCAGCCTGGGCTACCAAGTGAGCTCCAGGAAAGGCGCAAAGCTACGCAGAGAAACCCTGTCTCGAAAAACCAAAAAAAAAAAAAAAAAAAAAAAAAAATCTACTGTCTCATCAGTTTTTAAGACTGTAATAAATTATCATAAAACCATCATACTGTGTAGGAGATCACTGAAACGCCTTCCTCCAATTGGGTTTAATTTGTCTTCTGTATCTGGTTTTTTTTCACTCAGATTAGTATTTTTTACCACTTACGGCTACTCTTCCAAATATCAAAGTAGTTTTTGTAGAGACTATAGCATTCCATTGTGTATGCATACCATAAAGTTCCATCACTTGCTATTATCTTGCCAGAAATACCCAGCAATTCTTCTGGGTATATAACCAAGAGAAAGGCATGCATATGCGTAGATGTATTTCTAAACAGTCTTATTAAATAAGAAGCACAGAGCCAGATACAGGGGTAATAGCTGAAGAGATCCGAGAAATAGTGAATACCCACGACTAGCCTTAGCTTACCACCACACCATAGCTTCCCCAGAGAGAGCTTCTTCCTGTCTAACCTGCACTTTTATTACCTTCCTGTTGTGCCTTCTCATTGGCTCAAAGCCCAGCCACATCACTTCCTCCTCACTGCCTGTCTATACAGACCTCCAGGTCTCTATAGTTGGTACTGGGATTAAAGGCGTGCGTCACCATGCTTGGCTGTGTCCTTGACCACACAGAGACTCTGCCTGCCATGTGATCAGATTAAGGACATGTGCTACCACCACCTGACTTCTGTTTTATGGCTTACTATGACCTCCTATCTCCAGGCAAACTTTATTTTATATAACATACAAATAAAATATCACATTTTAGCACAAATAAAATATCACCACACATATGTGTATTAAAGAGACATACTTTAAATGGCCTATAGCAAAATTAATACAAACTCAAACTCAAGCCAGTCCAAATGCTTATGAACTCAAGTTTATGTATTTATAACTATATATAGGCTTGTATACATATTTATGTATATTTAAACACAATGGAATTTTGTATAGCAATGAAAATGGATAAATCACAAGTAATACATTGGGTTGATTTCACAAATGTACTGAAAATAGTAAGACTCAAAAATGTCTACTCAGCAACCCCATTTGTATAAATTTTATAAGCCGATGAAAAAGCTTTTCTATCAGAACTCAGGAGAGTAGTTCCTTGTGTAGATTTGTGAAGATGAGTAGACTTCAGAGTTTATGGCTGCTTGCTGTGTCTGGCTTTAGTTTGCTGTAACTCAGATGCATGCTTTGTGATAACTGTTTGCATGGGGCTTTTTAAATATGTGTACATTCCTGTATTTGTGTTTTCCTGACCACCAAGTTGAAAAATGAGATTAGGAAAAAAAAAAAGTCTTCCAAAGAAGTAACAGTTTTTCGGGGGGTGTGGGCCTATATTATTATTATTATTATTATTATTTTTATCATGTAATCTATTAACTTTGTCTTCTTACAAATTTCTAAGAGTGGGTAGCTGAGAATGGAGCAAGGGCCATAGTTATAGCTTATGTGGTAATATAACTGGTGCTTCTATGGGGTTGACATTTAGAGTAACTGACCTGTGTGTGCTAGGGCTTGGGTACAAAGTGGGTCCTCCCCTGCTATGCTTTTTTCCAGATGATAGGAAGGGGGCACATAGGAAATGGTGATATAGTCTCGCCTTCCAGAAGCTTTCCAACTGGAATAGCCTACCAAATAAAGGAAGAGTCATCATTCCAAAAATTATGAAGCCTTAATTTCTGGATTATTCAGAAAAATTAAGGTTGTTATATTTAGTTTCATTAACCTTGAAGAAAATAATTAGGGAACTTTTTCCTAAGATCATTTCTAGGTGTTTATTTAGCATGATTCTTTGTAATAGTAAAATTTAGGCCATTGTCTGCATTTTTAGTTGCTAATAAACTTTTTTTTTATAGGTGGAGAGAGAACCTGTGGAGTACATGAACTTATCTGTATTAGAAAAGGTAGGCCAACGCTCTGCATGGATATTTAAATATTAAATGAATACTTCGTAGGATATAGTAAATTTTAGTATGATAATTTGAATATATAAGGCATATAATTTAATAGATATTAGCACTCATTATCTATATTATGGACTCGAGCACACTGGAGTCCATGTTGTTTGCTATGTGGCTACTGAGGGTTGCATATTTCATTTTGATGGATTAATAAAGTCAAGTCTGGTTTTTATCAATTTTTTTTTTTTTTTTTTTTTTTTTTTTGGTGTGAGTAGGCAGAGAACAGAGGGCTTGATTTTTGTCCTCTTCCGGAATCTGGGTACTGGGTGCATATTGGCTTCTAACTGGTTTCTGTTCTGTTACTGTACCCCATCAGTGTAATGTGAACAGTTGGTTGAAATTCAGATTGGGAACATATACAAAGACCACACAACCACATGACACCAACAACTGCCTATACTTCCTTAGAAGGAGCGAGCTGGCAACTAGGTAGTTCAACAAGGTAGCCCAGGAAAGGTAATTCAGATATTAGGTGGAAGGCAAGGAACCTGGTGTTCTCTAGGTTTTAAGAAATGTAGAGAGATTCCAATTCATTAGGAGTGATCATAGCTCTGAAGTACTGTGAAGAAAGAAGCAGCCCCAGAGAGTGAGAAAAGAACCTTCATTCCCTGATCACTCCTACTTGTGTTTCAGCAAGGAGCATTTCTTTCTTTTCTCTCTTCAGCTGAGCTGGCACTCCTGAGTTTGGCCAGAAACCCAAAGCCTACCCTGACCTTTCACCTTGAGGAGGTTGGAGCAGTGTTTGTGACATATGGTATGACTGACATGCCAGCAAAATGTCAGTTATTTTCAGTTTTGACAGCTCTGGAAAATCCTTAGCTTCTCTTGAATTGAAAAAAAAAAGTTTTTTAAACCTTCTTAGGTGAATCCATGTGATTATCACTGATGTGGTTATGCTAATTAGTTTGTGGGTCACTGCCTGTGGTGCTGTCATTTAAAGACAATCTACTTTCTTCATGAACATGTAGGTTATTGTGTCTTTCCTTTGGTGCTGGAAAGGGAGAAATTGAAGTCAGTTTTCTTGATTTGTATATCTTATCAAAAATAATGACTATCAAATTTGTATATTTTTATGTAAATATTTTCTCTTGTGTTATATTTTATTTTTGTGCATTACATTATTTTAATCCTACTGAGAGTTTTAAATAATTGTATAGTTATCTTGTCTCACTAAAATTTTTGAAAAATTTTTTACTTGATGAGACAGCAGAAATTGCTATACAGATCATTTGAAATCACACTTCATCATAACTCAAAGGCTGAGAAGCAATTCAGTTGGAATCAAAAGCAACTGAAGCAGTACTCAGGTGAAGAAGGATTCAAGACAAAACTAGAGATAGCTAGAAGGAAACTGAGTGGGAACACTGGGGAAAGGCAATCAGGATAGCTGGTGATCTTAATAGACCACTTAACTTGGCTGAATGGTCTTCCTCTTAGCTAGGGTCCTGTCCAGAGTCTTGCTCACATTACTTTGTATTTAACTAGCCTTTCCACTTTTCTTTGTGCTGTGGAATCTTCATTCTGTGATTATTTATTTACTTTTGAGATAAGGTCTTAGGTGGCTCAGGGTTGACTTGAATTTTCTGTGTAGCAGAGAAAGATTTTTGAACTCCTGATCTTCTACCTCTACTGGCCAAGTGTTAGGATTACAGGTGTGTGCTGGTGCCATGCCTGATTTTACACATTACTGAGGATTGAGCCTAGGGCTTCCTGTATGTGCTAATCAAGTACTCAACTACTGAGCTACAACCTATTCACACTATAGTCACTTCACGAAAAAAAATATTTGGATCTCTATTTCTTCACAATTTAATAGTATCCTATTCTAAATGTTTCATAAATGTTTCAACCTTTAAGACTGAAGGCTAACACTTCTACATTTTAAGCTAGACTTACATAGACCAGAACATATGAAGGTTATATAAACTAGAATCATGGAAATTAGTGCTAGTTATTCTGATAAAAACGATACCAAATCAACCCTCCCCTTTTGTTTTTTTTTTTTCTTTGAGGTAGGCTTTCATATATCCCATGCTGGCCTTCAACTTACTGGATGTTTGAGGCTGGCATTAAATTTCTGAAATTTATACTTCCACCTCCTAGTGCTGGGATTTCAAGAGTGTCTACCATGCCCTGCTCAATGGTGAATTTCTTTTTACTTGTGTATTTTGTCTTTTGCTGGCTGTTCTCTCTATCTGTAACACAGAATATATGAGAGAGTAGCACCTGATTAATTTCACTTCACATCTTTCCCTTCTATTGGTTTTTATCTAGTTTTACATGTTCCTTGGTTAAAGCTAATGTGGATGGCCTTTAAGTCCTTGCTCTTTTATCGAACTTCTTGATATTTTTATTTGGATGTCAATAGAATAGCAGATGGACTCATCTAAAAGACATGTCTTAATTTCTTAAACGAGCCTTCACCTTCTAATGAGCCCTTCTCATCTCAGCTGATAAGTAGCACTACCTCCTTGTGTACGCCCTAACTTAAGAATCTTCTATATTTCAGTCTTTTGTCTCCCAGTTGTAATGTGTAGTTGTCAGTTGCACTTGTAGTATGTTTTGAATCCGTCTTCCCCTGCCCTGTTCTGTTGTTGGTATTGTAGTCTTGAACCACTAGAGTAGTTTTCTGTTTTTTTTCTTACATGCTTTCCTTCTTATAGTAAGCATCAGTGATTTTTAAAATTGTAAATTAGACTATATCACTTTGATGGTTGGAATTGTTCTGTCGATTTCCATTGTACCTGGAATAAAATCGAAGTGCTTCACTTAATCCACAGAGCAGCAACTTTGAGTCCAGAATGTCATTTACATATCATCAGCTTAGAGGCATAAACCATTCTATAAAAATGTGTATGAGAACTTACTACTAGAGACCTGTGGGTAGGGAGACTCTGAAGAGGAATATTGCTTTTAAGATTAAAAGGTCATGATTATATACCTGTTAGAAATTGTAAAATTACTTAGCTTGTATATATTTGTCTTGGTTATTTTTTGTTATGGTGATAAAATACCCTTGGCAAAAGCAACTTAAGGGAAAAATATTTTATTTTGGTTCACAGTTCCATGTATAGTCCATCAAGGCTGGGCAGTCATGGTGGCAGGAGCTTGAGACAGCTGGTCACATTGCATCTGCAGTCAGAAACTAGATGAATGATGTAGCAGCTGGCTTGCTCCTTTTTATGCAGGTCGAGAACCAAGCTTAAGGAATGGTGATGCCTATGATTAGGGTGGGTCTTCCTACATCTGTAACCCAGTCAAGATTATCTTTCACAGATCTGTCCAGAGGCTGACCTAAATAATCCAGGTTCCCTGCCTCTGGGCTACATTCCTGCTATATAGGAGCTCTGCTTGCTTGCTTTCTCTTAAGCTCCCACTTATCAACCTATAATTCTTTTCAACATCAAAATAAACTAAAATAAATAATCCCCACAGGTGTGTATGTTGGAGTCTTACGTCCTAGCTGATTCTATATTTTGTCAAGTTGACAATGAACAATAGCCACATTGTTCTCAGTACCCTTTTGCATTCCTACCAGAAATAAATGAACTCCTTGCTCTGTCAGCAGTGTCTTTTGGATATTTTTGTTGTTTTTGCTGCTGTTTATCTGGTGGTAGAAAAATGTAGTTCAGTGTCATTTAGATTTTCATTTTTCTTAGGAGAATGCATTGTCTGAGCTGTTTGTAGAGTATACCAATGATCTGAAGGATACTGTAAGAACCTGCTGCTTCAGAAATATCTGCCTACTGCTCCATAGCTTCTCACCCTTTAACATTTGCTAAATTAGGGTCCATTTAATCTTTGAAATTCATTTCAAATATATTACATTGAAAGAGAAAGATCTTCCAGCATTGTCATCTAAACATATCACCACAGTATATTAGATTATTTTGCTTCCATCATGGGAAACAACAATTATGGACCTGAAGTATGAGACTCAGGACGAAAGGTGTTCTGTAGACAAGGAAGGGAGGGTGGTGAAAAGCTGACATTGGACAATCTAGGACAGTGTCCAGAATAGGCAGATCCAAGTTGCCAAGGGCAGGCTATTTATAGAACACTGTATCTATTTTATAGTATAGCTGTGAGCTGTGTGGTGTTCTGTTTTCTCCCAAGTGTAGAGAAGACTCCAGCCCCACCCTATTCTTCTTCTGAGTTAGGATAAACAAAGGAGGCTGAGATATGAAGAGAAAGGCTATTTAGTAATACAGTCTGCTGTATATGCAGAATGTAAACCCTTCCATCTCTTAGTATAAGACCTTGTAATTGTAAGTTAGGTCTCTCTTTCTCTCTCTCTTTCTCTCGCTCGTGTGTGTGTGTGTGTGTGTGTGTGTGTGTGTGTGTGTGTGTGTGTGTATGTATTTTTGTGTGCGCATTATCAGTGTGTTTGTATATATGTACATGTGTGTGCAGGTATATGTGAAGGACAGAAGTCCATGTTGGGTATCTTCTTGTGTTGCTCTGTGCTTTATTTTTTTGAGACAAGATCTCTTACTGAACATGGAGCTTGCTGATTTGTCTAAGATAGCTGGACAGCAAGCCCTCGAGATTTTGCCTGTCTCTACCTCCTTCCTACCATTTCTAGTTTTCACATGGGCACTGGAGATCTGAATATATGTCCTTGTGCCTGGCATGGTAGGAACTTTACTAACTTAGCTATCTCCCCAACCCCTCTTTTTTTTTTTCTTTTAAATTCTTTTCTTTTGACTTGTATGTCCACTTTATTGTATCTTCTTCATTCTGATAACCATTTACTCTTTGGTGAAAGAGATAGTGGAATTGGATTTCAGTGCCCCATGAAAGGCAGCAGTGGAAAGACAGCCAGTTTTAGAAGCTTGCTGTATATATCCAGCAATTTCCTTCTGTAGTAGATGGAAACCAAGAGTATATTGAAAGCCTGAAGGTTATGAAGTAGAGGATGGGTTTCTTGTATTACTTGTCTTGAATGTGTTGATACATATTTAATATTTTAGCATTTGTCTAATTGTGGGCACTGTTCTAAGTGCTGGGAATTTTGTGGTTAATAAATGACAAATGTTATGGTCTCTTGTGGCTTACAATGTTTGGGATAATAGGATATAGACAATAAATCAAATAATTCAAAATATCTGTAATTGCTGTAAAAACAGAATACAATGGTGTGTGTGTGTGTGTGTGTGTGTGTGAGAGAGAGAGAGAGAGAGAGAGAGAGAGAGAGAGAGAGAGAGAGAGACCCACTGACTTCAGATAGAATAGTTCAGTCAGGTGAGATCTTTCTGAGGAGGTAAACTTAAAAATTTTATTTTAGATTTTATAATTTTATTTTATAATATAAATGTTTTGCCTGTGCGTATGTATGTATACAATGTGCATGTCTCGTGCCCATTATGTCAGAGAAGGCATCAGTTCCTTTGAAAATGGGGTTAGAGGTGGTGGTGAGTCACCATATGAATGCTGGGAATCAAACCCAGGTTCTCTGCAAGAGCAAGAAATGCTCTTACTCCTTGAGCTATTTCTCTAGCCCCTGAGAAGATAACATTTAAGCTGAGGAACAAGTCTCCCTGTTGAGGAAGAAACACAAGGATAGGGGAAAGTCACAGTTACTGAGCAGGGACGTACAAATGCTCTGAGGCAAGAACTGGTCTGTGACTCTTTAAGGACCCAAAAGAAGTGTGGTTAATGGCTAAGTATTGAGTGAGCACAGGAAGGTTCATGAAATAAAGTGGGGGAGGTCTGTGATGTCTGTATTGTATAAGACTTGTGACCTGTGCTAAAGATTTGATAAGATAAAAAGGCAGATTATTGAATCTACATTTAAAAGGCAACTACTAATTTTAAAATTTTACACTAGATTGGATTTTTGTATACTGTATACAAATTATGTATATTGCTGCACAATTGAGATTGATTTGTATAGATATGATAAGATAAAAAGGTAGTGAATCTACTTTTAAAAGGCAACTACTAGTTTTAAATATTTTACATTGGATTGGATTTTTGTATATTGTATACAAATTTTGTATATTGATACAAATTTGAGATTGATTTTTGTTAGAAAATACTGTACATATATTTCTAATCTTTTTCAAGGCATTGTACCTATACAGTTCACTTAACAATGTAATGCAATTTGCTAATCCTTAAAAGTTATTACCAACTATTTAAGATATAAAGAAATGTAAGTTAATAATTAGCCATTACAATTGAACTTGTAGTCATATTAGGTATGTTTTCAAGGTCAAGCAGAGATATATTTTAGATAGACAGGTCATCTTCAAACACTTTCGAGACCTTCAGAGTATGGCATTTAAAATGTTTTAATAGAACTGGGCGGTGGTGGCGCACGCCTTTAATCCCAGCACTCGGGAGGCAGAGCCAGGCGGATTTCTGTGAGTTCGAAGCCAGCCTGGACTACCAAGTGAGTTCCAGGAAAAGGCGCAAAGCTACACAGAGAAACCCTGTCTCGAAAAACCAAAAAAAAAAAAAAAAAAAAAGATGTTTTAATAACAGATTTTTTCTTTTTTTATGACAATGAGACATGTCTGCTCCTGGCAGCACCAATCTACTTCAGAGAAGATGATGAGCATTGAAGAAACTCCATATGGAGTTTACTTTCACTGTGGCAAAAGTTAGCCACTGGGTAAGGAATTGCCCTTGCCTCAACTGCTGACAGTATGCTGTCCAAAATGGACAATCAGGACACGAAACAAAGACAAGGTAGGAAGGCTCTCTAGAAATTCCTGCTTCATAGATGAGTCTGTCAGATATGCTAGGCCTGTAAGACAAAGAACAGATGCCCCAATGTTGCAGAGAAACCTCAGGTGACTGTCCAGGCAGCTGGCTGTTTCTGTCATAACTCACATTTTTTTGGAAGTCACTTTGCACTTCCTGTTTTACTAGGTAATGTTATTTCCTTTTTGGGTCTCTGAGGAAGTTGAAGATTAGATAGCTATAGTTATAGTTTTCCTTGTTACGAAATGCAGAAAAGAAACTCACTTAGAGGTGTAAAGTGTGTAAGTTTGAAAGACATCAAAAGATAGTTATCGGTTGGTAATACAAGTTAGAATAGAAAGTGAATTAGGTACATATTGGCTTCACCAAAATAGGATAGATAATGGAATATTTTCACTGAATTTGTCAAATGCAAATGGACTAGACATTGTTGATGTATTTACTGCCTGTATATATTATATATAGTTATTGTACTTATTGTATATAGTTTTTCTTATATTGGTTATAATTTTAGACAAAAAAGGGAAATGTAGTAATATTTTATTTGTGCACCCTGATAATGTTTATCTGAGGATCAGAGGAAAAAGCCAGCCACTATATTAAACATAGAGGTCAGGCAGTGGTAACACACGACTTTAATCCTAGCATTCAGGAGGCAAAGATTTATCTTCATCTCTGTGAGTTCAAGGCCATACTGGGAACAGAGCCAGGCCTGGTGGCACACGCCTTTAATCCCAGCAGTAGTTAACCATGGAGGTCTGGAGGTCTGTACAGACAGACAGGAAGTCACAGAGCTGGGCAGAAAGAAGTGATGTAGCTGGGTGGAGAGAGGAAGTGAGATGCAGAACAGAAAGGCATATAGGCATGGGTATATGGGAAGTAGTTCTCTCTTTGGCTGAGGATTTCCAGATGGTAAGAACATGGCTGGCTTTTTTCTGCTTCTCTGATCTCTCAGTTTTTGCACAATATCTGGCTCCGGGTTTTTTGTTTTTTGTTTGTTTTTTTTTAAATTCATAAGACTGTTTAGTAATTCGTCTTACAAAGGTTTGTATTTAACTGCACACAGTGAGGTGCAAAATGGGGAATTAGGCAGGGAATCGAAGTGATTTACTCTTCATAGTTATTTTTCAAATTTGTGTGTGTGTGTGTGTGTGTGTGTGTGTGTGTGTGTGTGTGTGTGCGCACGCGCTGCAAACATATACCACGATCAGGTGCCTGTAGAGGCCAGTGGCATTGAGCTAGAGTTACAAGAGGTTATGAACTGCCGCACATGGATCCTCTACAAGAGCAGTATCTGCTGTTAACTACTGAGCCATCCTTCCAGTACCATGATTTACTCTTAATACATGGCCATTAAGGGGATGAAAGTCAATGTTGGAAGACCATTAGGAAGCTCTTGATTCCAGGCAAGAAATGATGAGGCTTGGATTTCTATGGTAACTGTACAGGTGCTGAGAAGTGCTTGGCTCAGGGTGTGGGTTTTAAAGGTAGAATCCACAAAACTTGAACATGGATTCATGTTGAAATGTGCAAGAAGTGACTAAGACCTGTGCTTTGGGAGCACTCTGAATAGTGATGCTGCTGACTAAAATGGAGCAGCCTGAGGGAAGAAGAAGTGAGCTACATGGGGTACACAGAAGTCACTTGTTCCATTTTGGACATGTTGAGTTCTAAGTGCTCACTAAACATTGATTGATGATGTCTCAAGAAAGCATTTGGATATCAAAATCTGGAAATTAGGATAGGAAATGGGAATTTGGGGTGATATGGTATTGAGAGCCAATTGAGTTCACACTGAAATTGAGTTATGTAGAAAGGCGAAAATGGCCAAGTGCATACATGACTATTGATTTATCTAAAAATGAAAACACATTATTGTGTAGTCCAACTCTGAAGATAACAGTTAATTGCCTTAGTGAACCTAATTTAAAAAGACAATGGTTGCATTAGGGATAATTATTAGATATAATTATTTGGTTTTTCAATGACTTAACCAAAAGTATATTTTCTTTTCTTTCTTTCTTTCTTTCTTTCTTTCTTTTCTTTCTTCCTTCCTTCTTTCCTTCCTTCCTTCCTTCCTTCCTTCCTTCCTTCCTTCCTTCCTTCCTTCCTTCCTTCCTTTCTTTCTTCCTTTCTTTTTTTTTAAACTTTTGTTGATTCTTTGTGGATTTCATGTCATGCATTTTGATCCCATTTATCTCCCAGTCTTCTCTAATCTGCCCTCTGCCCTTGCAACCCCCCCCTGAAATCAAAACCAAATTTAAAAGAAAAACCAAACCAAATCAAACAAAACAAAAACAAAAAGAGAAGAATCTTGTAGAAGCTGTAGTGTGGTCTGTTGAGACACAGTTTACCCTTTAGTCCATTCATTTTTACTTGCAACTGTTCATTGCCACAAGTCATTGGTCTGTCTCAAGGCCTCAGGTTTCTGCTACACCACCAATAATGTGCTCTTACTGGGGCTCCTCTTGGATATCCTGTTATCCTGTGTCATGGAGATCCTGCTGCTTTGGATCTGTAGGTTCATCCCCTTCACATGTTCCAGTGGTTCATAGATTGGTGGATGTTGGAGTGGGCCAACTCATAGCCCTAGCTCTGGGCCTTGGTGGTAGCTGGGTTGATCAGCTCACACTGCCTTGGCTAGCTAACCCAATGCAGCCTACAAGGAGCAGGGGCCAGTTTATCTGCTCTTGGACCCTCAGACCCTCTGATCCAGTTCCCCCTCACTCTTATTGCTAGGACCAGCTCTGCTGTTTTGTCCAGGCAAGGTGTAGGGACCTCTCTCCTGATTGCTGTGTGTGTGTGTGTGTGTGTGTGTGTGTAGGCATTTGAGGGTGGGGTCAGCTCTCCTACTCCCACACCCTCTGGGCTGGCTCACCTGCTCCCCCATTCCCACAACAGGCCAGCTCTAGTATACTACACAGGCAGGGTGCATGTAGCAAGGGGTAGAGGGGGAAGGCATCTTTCCCTAATCCATGCTACTGCATGGCAGATGAGGGGGTGGGGTGGGAGATCAGCTCTGTCGCTTTAACTACCTCAGGGCTGGCTCACCTGCATCTGGACAACAGGGTCAGCTCTAGTGTGCTGCCCAGACAAGATGCAGAGGCAACTTTCTCACATGCTACAGCCGGTGAGTGCCAGGGCTAGCTTTCCTATTCTTGTGACCTGGGGGCCAGCTCTTTCACCTGCTGCAGGTGGTAGTGGGTGAGGTGAGGAGGACATCTTTCCCTCACCCATGTCACCATGTGGCAGGCAATGGTGGGGCAGGGTCTGCTCATCTGCGTCCTGATCACAGGGTCAGCTCTAGTGTGCTTCCCATGTGAGGTACATGCCTAGGGTAAGGGGTGAGGCCATCTTTCCTGGGTATGTGTTTAGGGAGGGGAACTGCTGTTGATGGCTCTCCTCTGAGGGGGTAGGGCCAGCTCTCCTGCTGCGGTATCCAGAGAGGGGCAGAACCAGCCATTCCAGAGACAATTAATGGTTGCATTAGGGATAATTATTTGATTTTTCAATGACTTAACCAAAAGGATATTTTCTTATAAAATATATCTTCTCAATTGTTTCTAGTAGAAGGTGGTGTTGTTTGTTTGTTTGTTTGTTTGTTTGTTTGTTTGTTTTTCTGAGTTTGGGAGTTGAGGTTTCAACAGAGTAAGCAAGGTATATTATGTGCTCTGAGCTGTAGAGAAGTGGTAGTTTAATTTCATCTGAAAGTGTTCTTTTGGCCAGGAGCCTTATGAGGGTTGGTTTGGGTTAGACACACTTTCAAATGTAAAGCTACAACAGATCCAGACTGAGAAACAAAATTAAGTGTGTTAGCTGTCTCTTTTTTTCTGCCTGCCTTTATGTTCTAAGGTATATTCTAAGGGTTCTCTCCTGTTCCTTTGGTTTTTAAAATGTTTAGACATCATTTTCTTGGCTGTGGAAGGTGATTTCATGAGTGGCTTTGGAGGGGGTGCCCATAACGCTCCTTGCTGCTTCCTAGACTGGGTGACCTCACTAGGTTGCTTGGCCTTTTGTACCTCACAGTTCTCATCTGGTTGTAGAATGGATGACAGTGTTGTCTTTCTCATCTGGTTTGTGAGTATAAACTAGTTAATATATATGAATGCATAAATTAGCTAATGACTATAAATGCCTGAAAAAGTACAAATCAGAAAATTATTAACAAGGTTATAATAACAATTTAGTATAGTAACAATAGAATAATAAAGCATTGTTTTATTCTCCACAAATTTCTTTGTCCTAGTATAGTTACATTTAAGTTTTGGTTGAGTTTCAGAGGTTACATTTTTGTGATTAATAGTTTTTGTAATAAAGCTGTTTACACTTCAATTATATTTTTGTATAACTTTACTTTTCTTAAGGTACCTTTTCTTTTCTATCCATATCCAGGTTCTAGCTCAAGTCCATTTTTATAAGAGCTTAGAATCCATGTTGTTTTTTGTCATTTGGATTTTTTTTTCTTCTCTTGTCACCCTATTCCTCTTCAGTAACATGTATCCTTAGACTGTTTTGCTTCCCTGAGTGTTTTGGTTGCTGTGATAAAATACTACTATGACCATAGGTGCCTAGGGAATAGTTTATTTTGGCTTATGGTTTCAGAGGGCAAGATGTCCATAATTGTGGGGAAGGCATGACTGCAGGAACAGGAAGTTAAGAGAGCACATCTCAGCTGCATATAGGAAGCAGAGAAAGAGAAGTGGAAGTAGGGTATGTTATCTATTAAGTGGAGCAATGTTATTCATTAAGTGGCATTGTTTGCCATACAAGAAAAGCCACGAGGTACAACAAAACTCACTCTAAAAGTTTATTAAGGGAAGGGAACAGAAGGAATGTGCATAGGCCTATGGAATGACCGTGCAGGAAGATGGGGGAGGAATAGGTGAAACCCACTTTTATAGGTTCCCCACACACAAGTGCACATGGGCTTACATAGCTACACCTCACATGTGCATAGATTATATGATCATGCTGCTCACAAATTACATGATCACGCAGCACATGGATTAAGTAGGTCATAAGGCCCTTGGATGACTAAGCATCTTGGCAGCAAATGCTCATGGACATGTAGCTGGGGGAATGGCTAGAAATTCTAACGGTTAAGTTTTAAATTTTCAGGTCCTGTTCCCAGTGACTCACTTCCTCCAGCAAGGCTCCATGTCCTAAAAGTTCTATAACATCTCTAAACAGAGCTACCAAACGGCGACCAAGTGTTCAACTCTGTGAGTCTTGGAAGAGACATTTCTCATTTAAACAAGAATATTAGGAACTAGTCAGCTTATTATATCATTTAATGTATAGTTAGCTGGTATACTTAGCAAACCCCAGAGACTCAAGCAGGAGAGAGGATTATTCTTCTGAGAAAGTCAAGCCAGCTGTTTGTAGTGACTATAGGACACTGCTTCCATGGTAGTGCAGATCTAGGGTCTTGGCATCTGTGGCTCTGCCATCTCCAGCATGTGGCTTTGAAGGCTACTGTGTTCCTCATCAAGCAGGGAATGTGAAGGAAAGAAAGGGGAAGGGTTGTTTCTCAGAGGCTTTTATGGACCCTGGAGGCAGTGTACATTCCTTAATATTCTTTTGCCCTCAGTAATTCAGTTGCATGGCTAGAGGCTTCTTCATAGCAGGCTGAGAATGTTAGTAAGCCAGTGAGCCTGGGAAGTACACCAGGTTGTATTCTACTATTTACACCAGTCCACCTTAACATGAAATTCTTATTGGTTATTGTCTTATGTGCTGTATATCTGTTAATGATGACTCAATGGACAAGTTCCCTGTACTGGTAGTTGAATAATTTAAAGACATGACTTCAGCATAAATGTAAGGGCTTGTAAAAATACATAATAGGGATTTTGATATGTTTTGTTTTTGTAGGGGAGGGGTTGGAAATGTTCTGATTTTTTTTTTTTTTTAACTCATCCTGCAGGAATCTACCACATTTTGTTTCTTTCTCTTTTTGCTACCTAAACTATGAACAACCTTCTGTTTCCCCCTTCACAAGCTGTGATTTACAAAAACTGTCAATATTCTTGACAATTCAGTGGTTCTCAACCTTCCTAATGCTGCAACTCTTTAATATAGTTCCTCATGTTGTGGTGACCCCCAACCATAAAATTATTTTTATGCTAGTTATGAATCATAATGTAAATATCTTTGGAGATAGTGAGTTGTGACCCACAGGTTGAGAATCAGTGCTTAAGCTATCTTATAATTTCAAATTCTTTCCCTGTGCTTTGTGTCCTGATCAACTGTTTTAAGTGTGTGTGTGTGTGTGTGTGTGTGTGTGTGTGTGCGCGCGCGCGCGCGCACACACACACACACTTATGCATGGACTAATTTTTTTTCTTTGTTTGGATTGATTTTTTTTTTTTGACAATTTTAGATCTATGTGAGGACCCTTGTTATTGTCTATTTTCCTTAGTTTCTTCTTTTGCTTATAGCAAAGCCTTTTTAGCCAGGTGGGTGCAGGATTGAGTTATTTTATACCACCTATCATAAGGGGAGATGAAGTATTTTCCTTCAAAGAAAAGAGTGGGTTTTGGAATACAAAACAGGTCTTTTTCTCCCAGATGAGATCGCTAATATTTTCTGAGGTGTGATCTCATAGCAAAGATGTTCTTACATTCATTGCAAGCATCTCTCCTGTGAGTTCCTTGACACCTCTGAGGTTTGACTTATGTTAAAGGCTTTCTAATAGTCATTACACTCATAGAGTTTCTTTCCTGTGTAAATTATCTGATTTATAGCGAGGGTGTCCTTAAGACAGATTTTAGACATTGGTAGGCTTTTCTCCTGTGCTAGTACTTTTGATAGGTAGTACAGCCTGACATACAGCTGAAAAATTCCTTATATTAGTTGTGTTCATAGTTATCCCCCACTTGTATATATCATTTGATGTGTTATGAGTTCTGCACACATGCGCACATTCTAACATACACACATGCATTTTGAATAGTGCTTTTTATGTAGTATCATTTTTGTCTTGTAGGTTCCTCTCTTTATTCAAGAGTATCCTATCACCTTGAGTTCTATTTCTTTGATGTTCAGATATTTTATGAACCCCAAATTAAAATAATAGACCTCAGGTAGGTTACTATAGGTTAATAAGTGTTAATAATTTTGAGTCTTACTCTAGTTTTTTGTCACAGGACTCCTGCTCTTGTTAGTTTCTTCTGTGTACCAAATCCATTTTTATGTAGTTCATCATTTACCTGGTATATATGCATATTAGCAGCATATGTTTCAGTGTGAATGAGAGTCCTTTGGAAATTCTAGAAGACAAAAGATCTTTGTAGTAGTTAGAGAATAGAAGATATGGTGGTTTGAATAAGAATGGTCCCCATGGGCCCATATATTTGAATGCTTAGCCATCAGGGAATGACACTCTTTGAGAAAGATTAGGAGGTGTGACCTTGGTGGAGGAAGTGTGTCACTGGGGTGGGCTTTGAGGTTCCAAAAGCCTATGCCAGGCCAAGTCTTTCTTTACCTGCTGCCTATGGATCAGGGTGTACCTCTCAGCTACTGCTCCAGCATCTGCCTGCATGTCCCCTTGCTCCCCACCATGATGATAATGGGCTAAATCTCTAAAACTATAAGCAAACCTCCAATTAAATGCTTTCTTTTCTAAGAGTTGCTGTGGTCATGGTGTCTCTTCACAGCAATAGAACAGTGACTAAGACAGAAGATATCAGTGTAGAACTTTTAAAAAATACTCTAAAAATAAAAATGGGAATTGAGCCAGGTATGGTAATACACACCTTTAGTCCTAGCACTTGGGAGGCTAAGGCAGGTAAGATCTCTTAAGTTTCAGACCAGCCTGTTCTACAGAGCAAGTTCCATGACAGCTAGGGATATACAAAGAAACCCTGTCTCAAAATGTATTCCACCCCCACCCCCGCAAAAAAAAAAAAAAATGGGGATTGAGAATTTAGGTCAGTGTTAGAGCACTTGTCTAGCATGAGTGAGCTCATGGCTTTGATTGCTAGTACCACAAAAATAAAGAAATGAGTAAAAAAAAAAAAAATGGAGCACAGGGCTCATTGGGAAATGACTCAATGGGAAAAACCAACACTACTAAATATTTTAAAAAATTGATTCTACTTGCTTCATGTCATGGTTCATGCCTGTAATTTTTCCACTTGGGAGGCTAGAGCAGGAAGATTTTTGCAAATTTGAGGGCAGCCTAAGCTACACTGATACCCTGTCAAACACAAAAGAAAGAAAGCCCAAAGACTTAGTACTTTTCTGTTGCTGTGATAAAAATGCCATGATGAGAGGCAACTTAAAGAAGAGAGAGAGTTTATTTTGTCTTACGGTTCCAGAGGGATATGAGTCCAGGATGGTGGAGTGGAGATGTGGTAGCAAGTAGCAGGCATGAAGGCAGGAACAGGAAGCTGAGAGCTTACATGCTTTGCTACCAAATGTAAAGAAAAGAGCAAACTGAGTGTAGGACAAGGCCTTGAACTTTCAAAGCCCTCCCCCAATGACATACAACCTCTAGCAAGGCTGCACCTCCTAAACCTCCTAAGCAGTGCCACCAGTTGAGGACCAAGTGTTCAAACATCTGAGACTGTGGGGGACATTTCTCATTCAAACCACTACATTGTCTTAACTAAAATCTATAGATTTATTATCTGCTATAGTTTTTCTTCATTAGAGAGAAGTCATTTGTTTAAGTCACTGAATATAAACTTTTGGGCATGCTTGGAAATGATGATACAGATAAGCTTTCTAATCATTTCTATTTGGACCAAGATTTTATGGAACTTAGATTGATCACCTGGGTTTTTTATCGCTGTTGTTGTATTATAAGGATGGAACAAGTTCTGTGTACTGGTCAAGTGCTTTGTACTTCATTAATTCACAGCACCATTTGTGGTGATTCTTTTCATGTTGTTCTTAACTTCTCTAGGTGGTCTTTTTCAACAATTTTTTCAATTTTGTTGAAACAGTATTTCTCTATGTAGCACTGACTGGCCTAGAACTCACTATGTAAACCAGGCTGGCCTCAAATTTATGGCTGACCTGCCTTAGTCTCAAAAATGCTGGGAATAGAAACATGAGCCACCATTCTTGGCTTACTCTTAAGTCTAAGTAATATTTACAGTTTCTTTTAAATGTGAATATAAATAACTAAAAATCTCATACTTTATTGTATGTTGTCTACCCGAGAGCAACCATTGAGCATGGAAGTGGAAGGTTTATAAGTTGTTGGATTAGATATTGCATCTGTCCAGATCTTTTACCTTCTTATGCTTATACACAACTGTATTGGGATAAGCAGCTATAAGAGAGGAGTAAGCATAGAGAAGAGAGTTTGGAGACAGTAGCTGGAATGGTTGTCCTTATTAGAGCTCCAGAAGAGGCTCAATCAAGTATTGCTTGTCCAGGTTTATAGCCACAAAAGATACTTCTGTGCATTGTCCTTTTTTTTACAATAAGCTGATGGCTATTGCCTTATAAATAGTGTTTTAGTTAGGGTTTTCTATTGCTGTGAAGAGACATCATGATCATGGCAATCTTATAAAGAAAATATTTAATTGGGGTAGCTTATTTACAGTTTCAGACCATTCTCATCATGGCAGGGAACATGGCAGCATGCAGGCAGATGTGTTGCTAGCTATATCTTGGCTTGCATGCAATAAGAGGTCAACTCACTCACTGGGTAGTATCCTGAGCATATGAAACCTCAAAGCCTGTCCCCACAGTGACACACTTCCTCCAACAAGGCCATACCCACTCCAGCCAAGCCACACCTCCTAATAGTGTCATTCCCTTTGTGGGCCATTTTCTTTCAAACCACCACAAATAGGAATCCAGTTTTCATGTTTTACCATCTCTATTTTGTTGAAAATGAGGTTTTCATCTTTTAGCATCTCTATCCTCAGATTCTCTTCTCAGCTAAGTAGACAGATCCTGTCTTTGTTCTGCTCCTCAGGTGGATCCTGTGTCCTTTCTTCTTTTGGTGCTATTCTTAGCTGTCTCTTTTTTGGGGGGAATTAGGTAAGTATCTGAAAATATATAAATTTTCATAGCCAGTTTGAAAATTGTACATTGATATTATTTTTCAAAGCATTTATTATTATTTGTGTGTGTGAGAGAGTGAGTATGAGAGAGAATGTGTGTGTGTGCCATAGCATATGCGTGGAGGTCAGAAGACAACAGATGATTGACTTTTGCTATAGTCTCAGTTATCCAGAGAAAAGAGTAAGAAACACCCTTTCTTTCTATTATTTACTAGGAAGCAAATTATGGAAATTAGAATTCAGGGTATATGGACTACGTGTCTAGTGTGCTTCATCCAAGCTAGACAACTGAACAAGCCAGTACTGGAATTATGTAGTTTTGGTGCCTGTCCTGGATCTCATTCTGTAGACCTGGCTGGCCTTGAACTCACAGAGATTCGCCTGGCTCTGCCTCCTGAATGCTAGGATTAAAGGCATGCGCCACCACCGCCCAGCTCAACTAATTTTTAAAGGCAAAAGCTTTAGCTAGTTCACAGTTCAGGAGGTTCAAAGTCCAGGGTCAGATTGGTCAATTGGCCTCTGGCTAGAAAGTACTTTGCAGTGTGTGGTCACACATCTGATAAGAGCAGAAAGGACAGACAGACAGGCCCCATAGTCCTATGTAAGGGCATGTTCCTCCCCAGTGATGTAAGGACTTCCACAAGTCTCATAATTCAAACTCTGACACTTTCCAGAAGGCTCTTCTAAGTACCAAATCTTTAACACATAGGCCTTTGGTAGATAGTTAGCATCCAAACCATAGTACTATTAATGCCATCTATACCAATTTCACAGACTTCTGTGAGGACCAAATAAAATAAAGTAGCCAATAAGTTAGTGTATGTATATATATATTTCTTTCTTCATTGTGAGCCCCTGTAAAATCAGAGAAAGTTGCACCTTCAATATTCAATGGCACAAAATAAACAATCCCATTTTAAGAGAGAAGAACAGTGGGATAGCAAGGAAAGACTGAACTAATGCAAGCCTAAAACCCAGCAGGTAAACATGAACTCCTTTAGCACCATGTCTGGCATCTAATGTACAAAGTGGAATGCTCTGACCTCCAACATACTGGGAAGCCCTGGCCTCTATGGCACTTCCATTTGTGGCACACCTGGCCCCTTTCTTGGGCCACCTGTACTTAGTGCCTGCAGCTTTTCTCAGCAAATGTGCCATATTTCTAGCATTTCCAACATCCTGGCTCTATTGCAACTTAGGTTTCACCTTTACAGCTTCATTCATTGCCCTGTCAGCTACACTTTGTAGGTCTGCTCCTGTACCACACTGCCTGGACTCAGACATTTTCCTGGATCCTTGGTGCATGCCTCAGTTGATCCTTTCTTACATCTGCCTAACTGCAAAAGTGGACTGTGCTAAGTTCTGCTGGTAACTTGAAATATAACAGGAACATTTGACCATTGCTGCAGCAATCTCTGAGAGCTTGTGCAGCTTAACCTTGGTTTCTTTGGATGGCTCTCTTTTTTTTTTTTTTTTTTTTGGTTTTTCGAGACAGGGTTTCTCTGCGTAGCTTTGCACCTTTCCTGGAACTCACTTGGTAGCCCAGGCTGGCCTTGAACTCACAGAGATCGGCCTGGCTCTGCCTCCCGAGTGCTGGGATTAAAGGCGTGCGCCACCATCGCCCAGCCCTGGATGGCTCTTTTTATGAAGGGAACCCCTTAGCTTTCTCAGGCAACTCTTCTTCGGAATGAAAGTTTTTTCAGGTGACTCAATTTTTATGCCTTTGGAGCCTTTAGGGAGTAGCTAGGTGCTTTCCCTTGGGTCATCTTTCTTTTGTTCTAGAACCAAGTGTTTGGTTTCTCTAATGATGATAATCTCCTTAGTAACCACTACCTCTTTGTTCACAACTTTAAATGCTTTCTAGCTCTTTTGCTCACCAAAGTGCATATTTTTTCAAATTGCTGTTGTAGAATATTATTATAAGGTGTGTTACTTTTGTTTATGTTGCATTTGTTTAACTCTGTGAAGCTGTGTTACTGTGCCTGTGTAAAACACCTGATGTTCTAATAAAGAATTAAACAGTCAATAGCAAGTCAGGAGAAAGGATATGCAGGGCTGGCAGGCAGAAAGAATATATAGAAGGAGAAATCTGGGAAGAGGGATTGAAAAAGGAGCAGCCAGAGGAGGAGGACTCCAGGGGCCAGCCACCCAGCTATGCAGCAAGTCAGGTAGTCAGAGTGAGATTTACATAAGTAAGAGAATGGAAAAAGCCCCAGAGGCAAAAGCTAAAAGGGAAAAGTTAAGGAAAGCTGGCAAGAAACTAAACCAAGCTAAGGCCGGGCATTCATAATTAAGAATAAGCCTCCATATGTGATTTATTTGGGAGCTGGGTGGCGGGCCCCCCACAAAAGAGTAAAAACCTCCAGCAGCAAATTGCTTCTGCTCTACTTTTTGCTTTCTGCAGCTCTTCACACAAATCTAGCGAAGAGCAGCCAACATTAACCATGCTTCAGACTGATACTAGGCTGTCTTGAAATTTCCTCCATCAGCTATATCATTATTTTAAAGTTAAATCTTACTCACAATTCCAGAACATAAGCCGAACAGAGCCACATTCTTTGCTGGAATGTGACATGAATGGCCTCTAGTCCCATTCCTGACAGATTTTTTTTTTTTTTTTTGTCCCCATTTGAAATTCCCTGACTATAGTTTTTGCTGTCCCTGTAACTATTGGCATTCTGGACTTCCAGATTCAGCAGAATCACCCACTAAACTCTGTAACAGCACTCTAGGGCTTGTCTAGACTGTGTTCCGGAGGCATACAAATCACATGGCTAGGGTTAATCACAGTGACAATCCTACTTCAGTACCAATTTTCTTTATTAGTAACTTTTCTCATTGCTATAAACAAAACATAACAGTTTGAGAGAGGAAAAATTCATTTTAGTTCATGGTTTCAGAGACTTTCTTTTCCCATGTTGGAGAAGGCCAAGCAGAGCTGCTTAGTCTGTGGTGGTGGAAACATTCAGCAGCAGCTTGTTCATACAGCAATAGAGTAGTGAGTGGGTGGAGATGATGGGTCTTAAACAGAAAGAAGCAAGATTAACTTTCCAAGGCCTACCCTCTGGGTCTCAGTCCTTCGAATAAAGCCCACTTCTTCAGAGCTCCACAGCTTTCAGCAGTGCCACAAGCTAAAGAATTTGGAGCGTGTGTGCCTATGGGGGAAACTTCAAATCCAAGCATTCCAATGCATCTTTCTTATGTTAGCATTCTTATGGGAGATGATAGGGACTTACAGACTCCTGGGCATGAGATGCATGTAGTCTATGTACACCAGTTCTAGAAGATATACTGATTGTTTCTATTATTCACCAGTAATGTGAGAGCTACAAGTTTGAATGTATGAGAACTAAGTTGGTAACATGAGCCTTCTAACCTTCGGTCATTCATTTAAGTGATAGTATATGTTTATAGGAAGCCTCTTACAGATCTCTGAACAAATGACATCTAGTAGGAGAAAATCTGATCATTAATTTTTGGATATTGGCAAAGAAATCAACCTCTATGTTCACTTTATGTGCAATCCAGTGAAAGCCTTCCACCTAAGATCAATACTTAATGTAAAATACTGTAGTCCTCCTTTATTTTCAGTTTTGCTTTCTGCAGTTTCCATTATTATTATTATTATTATTATTATTTGTTTTTGTTTTTGTTTTTCGAGACAGGGTTTCTCTGTGTAACTTTGCGCCTTTCCTGGAACTCACTTGGTAGCCCAGGCTGGCCTCGACCTCACAGAGATCCACCTGGCTCTGCCTCCCGAGTGCTGGGATTAAAGGCGTGCGCCACCACCGCAGTTTCCATTATAAGATCAGAAAATATTAAATGGCAAATTCTAGAAGTGAACAGTTAATAAATGTATTTATAAGAAAATTATAAATTGTGCACCAGTAAGTAGTGATATGAAACCTCTAATGCTTTCCCACTGAGCTCCATTTAAACATGACTATTGGTTTGACAAATACTTCAGCCAACCATTCAAACAAACTTTTGACCTTTTTTTTTTTTTTTTTTTTTTTTTTTTAAACTGTGTGAGCTTTCATATTAAATCTAGAATCTCCACTCAGAGGGCCCATATCTATAAACTCAGCCTGATCCAGTTTTATGTTCCTTCCACCATTATCCCACACTCTTAAAATCCATTCACATACATATTCCCCAGACTTTTGCTTGAATGAATTAGCAAACTCATTAAGCTTTTTAGTAGTGTAGCATACATTGTCATGGACTTCACTTTCTACCTCCCAGTAGGAGCCAGCTTTTCCTTAAGTCTGGTTAGATGTCTAGAGGAAACTATTGTTGGGTCCTGAGGAACATCAATATTGTCTTGCCTGGCATTTCCTTCAGAGGTCACTGCTGGTTTAGCAGACAATGAAGGGTTAATTTCCTCCATCAAAGGTGAAAAAGGCAATATTTCAGGGGTGGAGGTGTGAGTACATTTTCTGCTGAAGGTGGCCTGAGGCTACATCCTCAGGTGAAATAAAGCCTTGAGAACCTGTGTGTTCCAGTTCTCAGCTTCTATAGGATCCTCCCACAGATCCACATCCCAGATTATAGGATCTCATTCTTTACCAATTAATGCCCTTACTTTAACCACCAACACCCTGAGGCAGGGACTTGGATTTTCTCTGTAATTCAGCCAACTTTATAATGAGGGCTTCAGTTTGATTTTCCACAACTCGAGCCCTGTGGCTGCTAGAGAGAAGATTCCCTTCCAGGGCACCCTTAGAAACCTTTAATTGTTTATATGCATCTGGAGCTGATCAGTTTTATCACTGAGTTCAAGATGCTAGAAGTTGGCTAATTTTATTATTGAACCTATTCCTATCCTTTGTCAGTCTATCCAGGGCTGCTAAGAGCAACCAACTAGCATCATCATTTCCCTTATTTTTCCCAAACTGTCAAAAGTTTTATTACAGACTCACCAAATCCATTACCACCTACAGTTGTTGAATCAAACTATAGGGTAACCAAAAGCATTTATGTCCTTAAGTTTGTAAAACAGTTCTCATCATGGGTTTTTAGTGCTCCGCAAGCTCCCAGGAGAGGCTTCAGTAACTGGAGAAGGTGTGGTATCGGTAGGTTCTGGTAAATTGGAAAACCTATTCCAGACACTTAGAAGATTCATTCTTATACTTCTGTTGCTCTAGAACCACTTCTGGTACCAAAATCTTTATTTGTCAGGGTCCTCTAGAGAAATAGAACTTATAGAATGAATATATCTCTTTCCCATATATATATATACACACACACTCATATAGATATATTACTTTATATCTCTCTACTGCTCTCATTTATGAATATATATATATATATATATATGTTAGTTAATTGGGCGCGCTGTGCTCTTACCCTGCAAGGAAATGTCACGAAACACAACAGAATCCACTAATAAGAGTTTTATTAAAGATAAAGGGACAGAGAGTGCGCAGGCCTGTGAGAGAGACACGTGTATGGAGAAGAAGAAGGAACCAGAAACATGGTGCCGGATTTTAAAGGCTGGGTGTGCGCTGGTCGACGTCACTACTCCACACATGCATGTAGATCACATGGCCACGTTGCGCGCTTACATAGCCATGAAACATCACAGATCCTGGTCATGTGAGACGCCTTGATCCAGAAATGGCTATCTTGACCTGGAACTGGCTAGGCGGAAGTGTCCAGGTCCGCCGGGCATCCTGGTCATGTGAGATGCCCTGACCTGGAAATGGCTATCCTGACCTGGACCTGGCTAGGCGGAAGTGTCCACCGGGCATATGCAAACACGCCCTACTGTGGGGGCGTGTTGTGAACCCTTCATCCCTGAGTCTTTCCTTTTAAAAAAGAAAAAAAATTGTGGTTGACTGGGTATGGGGGCGACGTTTCTCTCAAAGACTGCTTCCAGCTGAATAGTGGGTGTTGGCTGGCTTTTGGGGGGAGGGAGGTGAGAGGGTATCTTGTAAAGTCCTGGGATGATGGTGGAGGTCCTCTTGTTCTGCAGCTGTCCATCTGTGCTGTGGCTCGGAATCTTCTGTTTGACAAGATACTATTGACATAGAAAAAGCTTAGAGAGAAAGAATCATTATTATTTTATTTTGGAGTTGGCATTTATCTGAGGTAGATCTGGCTTGCCCAGATGGAGACATGTGACATTTACCTGAGGTAGATCTGGCTTTAGTACTCTGCTTAATTTTTATCTGATACAAGCCTTATTAGAGGTAGTTTATTTAAGGCACCTGTTTCCCTTATTAGGTTAGCATTTAGGAAACTCAGGTGATCAGTTGTTGAGTATTGAACAACGATAGATTGTTGTATTACATTATTCCTTATCGCCTGGATATTTTTGATGGTCCTTTTTGCCTCCGGCTCTGTGTGGCCCTGGTTGGGAAGTGAGGGGGTGATACCTTATTCCTCTTGAATTGGTGACAAGGCAGTGGATCCTGATGTCCTCTGGAGCTTGAGAGTGAGAGGCCTTGCTTGTTTCACTGTATATGAAGAGAGATTTTTCTGGGATGGAGGTGAGATAAAAGGAGGTGAGATAGATGAGACTGGTGGACCCAGTGAGGAAAGCCCTCGAGTTTAGCAGCTGTGGGGGTTACAAGAATTACCTTGAAGGGTCCCTGCCACTTGAAGGGGTGAAGGGCGCTGGCCTGGAGGGAAGAAAAGAACCTGATCCCCAATGTGTATTGGAGGTGGACAGTTATTGTCACATGGCTGTGGTAATGAACAGTCTGCATAGCTCCATAGAATAGACCTTAGGTGACATAAAAGAGGAGTTAACAGGCTATCTGGAACAGTTGGAGGCTTGCATAAAAGACCTGGTGTTAGAACTGGCTTTCCATACATTAGTTCAAACGGAGAGATTGAAAGAGGCTTTTTAGGAAGAGCCCTGAGCCTGAAGAGAGCTAGAGGCAATAATCTTACTCAGTGGAGATGAAGTTCCTGTGACATCTTAGTAAGAATAGTTTTTAAAGACCGGTTGGTATGCCCCACCTTTTCTGAGGATTGAGGGCGGTATGGAATATGAAAATTCCAAGGAACATTAAGAGCCTTAGCTAGTGTCTGAGAAATCTGAGATGTGAACTCTGGGCCATTGTCAGACTGGAGAGAAACAGGGACTCCAAACCGAGGAATAATTTCTCGGAGAAGGAGGTCTGCAATTGTCTGAGCCCTCTTATTAGAAACCGGATATGCCTCCACCCAAATTGAAAATGAGTCTACCATCACGAGGAGATATTTAACTTTCCTGACGGTGGGCATATGGGTAAAATCGAGCTGCCAGTCAGTCCCTGGAAGGGAACCTCTAGCGTGGTGGGTGGGAAAAGGCTGACTCCTGTACTTGGTATTGGGATCTGTTTTTTTGGCAGATCTCACAAGAGGAAGTTATAGTTCTTAAGAACTGTAACTCCTCAGAGGTGGGCTGCAGGTGAGCTTTTACAAATTGAGACAGAGCAAGATTAATTAGGATGAAAGAGCTGGTGTAGATAGGAAAGAATTTGTCTAGTGTCTAGAGTTCCCTGTGAGGGTGTAGGCTGTACTATATGGATTCCCTGTGGTGGGTGAGGTGAGACTTGGCCCTGGAGGGCTGCTGTTCTGGCTGCCTGGTCAGCCCGGTTGTTTCCCCTAGAGATGATGGAGCTATTGGTCTGATGAGACCAGCAGTGGACAATTCCTATAGCCTTAGGGAGGTGGGAAGCCTCCAGCATGGCCATTATTTGGCCTGAGTTAGATATGGATCCTCCTTTTGCTGTGAGAAGGCCACGCTCCCTCCAAATAGCAGCGTGGGACAGGAGGATATGAAAAGCATATTTGGAGTCTGTGTAAACATTTAGAGATTGTCCCTGTGCCTATTGGAAGGCATGGGTGAGAGCTATCAGCTCAGCCTGTTGGTTAGTGGTGTGAGGGTAATGCCTGTGCCTCTGTTATCTCAGTATCTGACACTATGGCATAACCTGCTTTATGGGTCCCTTCATATAAAAAGAAGTTGCCATCTGTGTACCAGGTATAAGTATAAGTAGCAATGTGCCCTCCTCTAAGTGTGAAGGGCGAGGTAGCAGCTTTTCTAAGGTTTCAGTGCAGGAATGAGAAGGAGAATAGTCAGCATTAGGTTGAGGGAGGAGGCTTGAAATATTAAGAGATGGACAAGTCCAGAAAGTAAGCGTGGCATCCTCTAGTAATGTCACCTGGAGAGAAAGAACTCGGGAAGGAGGTAAAGTTTGTAAGCCTTTATAAGTTAAAAGATGGGACAGATTATGGTGAGAGAAAACAGTAATGGATGACCCAAAACTTAGCTTCTTTGATTCCCGAATAAGGAGCTCTGCAGTTGCTAAGGCACGGATGCAAGGTGCCCAGCCCTGACTGGTAAGGTCTAGCTTCTTTGACAGATAGGCTACACGTGCAAAGGAGGGTCCTAGCTGATGCCCTAGAGTTCCCAGGGCAAATCCCTCTTTCTCTGCTACATAGAGGGAGAAGGGACAGGTTAAGTCTGGGCGATGGAGCGATGGAGCCTGAAGAAGAGCCTGCTGGAGCTTTTGGAAAGGTTTAGTGACAGGAGAAGTAGAGGAGCTGCTGGCGCGTCTGGGATGAGGCGAATGTGTGGAGCGAAAGAAATGGACGCTCCTACCTTAGCTAGGAGATCCCTCCCCTTTAAAGGTACAGGGCAGCTTGGCACCACTAAGAATGTGTGTATGAGAGGGATGCCTCTGAAAATACAATTGAGTGGTGGTGTCTAATGAGGTAGATAAGGCTGTCCCCCAACCCTGACAATAGGGAGACGAACAGGAGAGGTGGGCCCCCAAAAACTCTCTCAGGACAGAGTAGGTAGCTCCAGTGTCCAAAAGGAATGAGATGGGGTGCCCATTCACTTTAATTATTACCCTTGGTTCCCTGTGTGAGATGGGAGTGGCCGGGGCGGAAACCAGGCAGCATCATTCCTCTCTGTAGGCCAAGCCTAGAAAGTCAGCCAGAGGGTCGTCTTCGTCTGGCGTTCCTATGTCACTTGGGACATTAGGACAGTAAGCTGACCAGTGACCCTTTTGGTAACATTTTGGACAAGGCTTTCTTGGTGCCCTTCGTGGGTCAGTGGTGCAAGCCCGGGCCCAGTGGCCTTCTTTCCCATACCTGAAACAGGGACCAGACGGTCCCTTTCAGGGAGCCGGTCGGACGGTGCTTGCCAGCATCTGGCAGTTCCTTTTATGGGCCTTTTCATCTCTACCATGGTACACTTAAATGCTATCGCCAGCATATCTGCCTGTGGAGTCAGAGGGCCGTTCTCTAAACGTTTATCGCTAATATCAGGGAAGCTCTGAGAGACAAAGTGGGTCATTAGCAGCTGCCTGCCCTCAGGACTCTCAGGTCTAAGCTAGTGAACTGAAGTAGAGCCTTGGTGAGCTGCTCTAAGAAGTGAGATGGATTTTCATCCTTATCCTGAATTACCATTTTTAGTTTAGTTTACTGGTTTTAGGGCAGCCTTATGGAGACCTGTCAGGAGACAGGTAATAAACCTATTTCTGGCTAGACAGCCACCCTGGGTGTTACAGTCCCAGTGTGGTTCTCAGTCAGGAACCGTCTCAGCTCCTGGAGGGTGTGAAAGGTTAGTTTGATGAATTTCATCTGCCTGGGTCCTAGTCTGCTTTCATACCTGCCTGCGCTCCTCAGGAAGTAAATTATTAGAAAGTATCATGTATATATCATGAAAGGTGAGACTATAAGATTGAGTTATATATTGAAACTGTTTAATAAAGGAAGCAGAATTAGAAGTATAAGAACCCAGCTTACTTTCTATCTGAGAGAGTTCTGCTAGAGAGAATGGAACATGAACTTTAATCAGTCCATCCACACCAGCCACCTCTCGCAAAGGGAGAACAGTGGAAGGGTTTGGATGGCTGGAATCAGGCAATTTAGCAGTTTGAGAGCGGGTGGTAGGGGGAGTGAAGTTTGGAGCCAGGGCAGGGCCTTTGGAAACGACCGCTGCCGAGGAAGGAACAGCTTTAGAAGAGGAAGAATCCAGAAGGGGAGTGGAAGGAACATTTGTTCTAGGAGTTGGAGCTGGAGGTCGAACAGGTGGAGGTTCATTAGCAGGGTCTAAAGTTAGAGATTCTGGAGTCAGAGAATCCTCCAGTTTAGGCATAGCTAAGAGCATATGAGCAGGAGAGAAGGAATCCAGAAGAGACGGTTTAGCACTGAGAAAGAAAATCACTATCACATAGGGCAACTCTTTCCATTTGCCTGAATGCTGACAGTAATTAGATAATTCCCGTAAAATATCGGGATCTAAGGAGCTGCTCAGCGGCCATTTTTTGTTGTTTTCTAAAGCATACTTTGGCCACTTTTTTGAACATAGATGAGTTAGCTTAGGAATCTTTATGTAAGGCATTAAACTGAGAGGTTTCAAGGCTTCAACAAGACAGCCTAATGGAGAGGAAGGACTAACAGGGTTACAGGGTTGGAAGCCTTGTTTCCCATGTCTGCAGCAGAGAGGCAGAAAAAAAAAAAACAAAAAAACGTGATCCAGAGCCAAGGCCCCAGGCATCCCCAAGGCCAAGGATGGATACCAGCACAAGCTGCTCCTTGGCTCGTCAGCCACAGAAGCAGGGGCCCCCTGCCATGTGAGGAAAGGATTCCCCAGGAATCCAGACAGTCTGCCGCTTCGTCAAGTCGGATGAACGTGTTGGCCTCACATGGCCCCCAGGACGCACCCAACAGTGGTGGTTCCACTGCGAGAAATATCTCAGGCTGCAGATGTGGGAGATGGCTAGAAATCTTAGGTCTGCGATAGGGGCTGACCATAGCCAATGAAGACCGTGGCCAGGGGTTCCCCCGTCTCAAGAATACTTGTGAGGCGCCGGACGATCAACGGTTGTTCTCACAGATTCAGGAAACTGTTTATGCTGGCCGAAAAATGGGGGGACTCACCAATTGGAGAAAGCAATGTTGCATGGAATTTACGTGTGGTCAGGCAAATGGTGAGCAGTCTGTAGAGTACGGAGCAGAGTCCCTGGTTTGTGTGAAGCAGTCCCCGGTTCACGGGTTTCCAGGTGCAGAGCTCCCGGAAGCGCCCACTCAGTTTCAGCACCAAATTGGCCGCGCTGTGCTCTTACCCTGCAAGGAAATGTCACGAAACACAACAGAATCCACTAATAAGAGTTTTATTAAAGATAAAGGGACAGAGAGTGCGCAGGCCTGTGGGAGAGACACGTGTGTGGAGAAGAAGGAGGAACTGGGAACATGGCGCCGGATTTTAAAGGCTGGGCATGCGCTGGTCGATGTCACTACTCCACGCATGCAAGTAGATCACATGGCCATGTTGCGCGCTTACGTAGCCATGAAATGTCACGGATCCTGGTCATGCGAGACGTCTTGACCTGGAAATGGCTGTCTTGACCTGGAACTGGCTAGGCGGAAGTGTCCAGGTCCGCCGGGCATCCTGTCACGCGAGATGCTCTGACCCGGAAATGGCTATCCTGACCTGGACCTGGCTAGGCGGAAGTGTCCACCGGGCATATGCAAACATGCCCGACCGTGTTGTGAACTCTTTAATATATATTGGAATAACTTACAGGCTGTGATCCTGTCCAACAATATCTGGCTATGAATGGAAAGTTTAAGAATCCAGAAGTTGCTCAGTTTGGATGTCTCAGTTGGTCTTCAGTAGATGCTGTAATTTAGAAGTGGGCTCTAATGCCAGTGAAGGAATAGACTTGCTAGCAAGGCGAGAACAAGCTGGCAAAGAGCAAAAGCTTCCTTCTTCCATGTTCTTATACAGGCTTCCAGCAGAAGGTGTGACCCAAATTAAATGTATGTCTTTCTACCTCAGGATCCAGATTAAAGGCCTTTGTCTTCCCACCTCAAGATCTGGATCAAAGGCTGTGTCTTCCTACCCCACAGGTCTGGACTAGAAATGGATTCACCCACTTAAAACCAAGCCAAAAAACAAACAAATAAACAAACAAATAAAAAAACCTCATAGGTGTGCCCTCCAGTTCTGGATTGTAGTTCATTCTGGATATATTCAAATTGACAACCAAGAATAGCCATCACATCCAAGGTGTCCATGCTGTATGTTTCCCAGTCAGTAGTCTAAATTTCAGATTGGTTTCAGTTTTGCAGTGTCTGTCCTTTTTACTCAACAGTGGCCCCAGTGTTCAAGAGAACGATGCTACAGTCTTACTATAATATACTATAGTTGTGTTTATTGCTAGTTATTGCTCATCTCTTTCTGTGCTTCCTCTTAGCATGTGTAGGAAAGAACATAGTATATACAAGTTTGGGTATTGTCTGTGTCTCTAGGCATCCTTTGGGTCTTAGAATATGTTCTTAAGTTTTACCAAAATTATATAAAAGTTAGTTTATTGTGTTATCCCCCTTTCCTTCTTGTGGCTAAGCAGTATGTAATGAAGAAAGTGTTTACTTTTTAAAAATATTTAAGCCAGTAGTGGTGGTGTACACCTGTAGTTCTAGCTATGTGAGAGGCTGAAGTGAGAATATGGCTTAAGCCTGGAAAATTGAGGCAGTCTCAAGACAGATGCCTCCTGATTTCACTTGTGTGGGGAAATTTATAGAACTAAGTCTTTCAGTTAGTGAGTACCAGAAGTGAGGGACAAAGAGTAGCATTTCCTAATAATCACAGTGACTTGGAGGACTGGTGTTGGAGGACTTCCATCTGTGATATGGAAGATGATTGTAGTTACAGCATACTGTGCTAGAATCCAAAGTAGCAAGAAGAGGATTTTCTTGGAAAGAAATGACATGTTTTTGAGAAAGTTGATAATGTAAAGCTCCTGAGTCAATGAATATAGTGTGTAAATATGCCACATCTTCAGACTGTCTCTGTGAAGAAGCCTGGCTTTCTGTCAAAATACAAAATCTAGTGTTTTAGTATACCTTCCCTATTTATACTGTTTTCTAAATTTCTAGGTCTCCCTCCCTCCCTCCCTCCCTCCCTCCCTCCCTCCCTCCCTCCCTCCCTCCCTCCCTCCCTTCCTCCCTCTCTCCCTCCCTCCCTCCCTCCCTCTCTCTCTTTCTCTCTCTCTTCCTTTCTTTCTTTCATCTACAGGGTTTCTCTGTGTAGTTTTAGTGCCTTTCCTGGATCTCACTCTGTAGACCAGGCTGGCCTTGAACTCACAGAGATCATCCTGGCTCTGCCTCCCGAGTGCTGGGATTAAAGACATGCACTACCACCGCCTGGCCATGCCAGGTTGATTTCTAATTCACAGAGCTCCACCTGCCTCTCAAGTACTAGGAGTAAAGGCATGTGCAACAATGCCCAGCTGTTGGAATGTATTTTAAGCTTTTTTTTTTTTTTTTTTTTGTAAAATCCTGTTTTAAGGAATTTTGATTAGGTTGTGAATTTATAGAGATCTGATATTAGCAAAGAAAAAGCCTTTGCTCCTATAATTAAAATATCACTTCCATTTACAGTTTAACAGAAAGTAGGAGTCATGGGCTCTTCTTCCCTTTGATTCATTCTTTGAACTTGTGTGTGAGCCCAGAGGGAGAGTCTCTCTCATTGACTCATGCCTGTTATTTTTAATTTTATATTCCAGATTGAAGCTGCTGTAAGTTATTCTAGCACTAACCCTTAGCATGTGAAGGTGGGGTGCAAGATTGGGCAGAAGAAGAACATACCATGAAGGTTTTAGGGATAGCAGACTTTGCAGTAATCCCAGTAAAAGTAAAACTGGAAGCAAGTGTGATGAAGACTGCACACCTCCCCTTAACCCATCACATTCTACTTTTTCTGAAGTACTACTGTCAGAAAGGACTATGTAGATGTAACCAATCGTATTATTAAAATAAGAAACACAGAGCCAAGGTAAAAGAGAAAAGCCGAGAGGTCAGAGCTCAGAGATAAAATCTTACCTCCTGCAGTGCTCCTAGCTTCCCCGAGAGAGGGAGGTACTTCCTGTGTCCCTGTTTAAATAATCTTTCTGTTCTGCCTTCTCATTGGTTGTAAACCCAACCACATGACTGCCTCATCACTGCCTGTAAGTACCGCCCTCCAGGTCTTAAAGGCGTATGTCTCCAATACTGGCTGTATCCCTGAACACACAGAAATCTACCTAGCTCTTCTAACCACCACGCTCTCACTATGGCTCTAATAGCTCTGACCCCAGGGCAACTTTATTTATTAACATAAAATTAAAATAACATTTCAGTACAAATAAAATATCACCACATTTCCCCTTTTCTATTTTAATAAAAAGAAAAAAGGCAAAAGGTTATAACTAACAAAAGAAAAACTATATACAAAAGTACAATAACTATATACAATATATACAAGTAACAAATACCTAAACGATGTCTAGTCCATTTGTATTTGACAAATCAGAGAAAATAATTCCCTTATCTATCCTATTTTAGTAAGTCCAAAATGTATCTAATTCACTTTCTATCCTAATTAATCTTCAACTATAACTAACTAATCTTCAACTCCCTCAGAGACCCAAGAAGGAAATAATATTAGCTAACAAAAATAAAAACAGGAAGTGCACAAAAGCAACTTCCAAAAATTTTGTGAGTCGACAGAAACAGCCAGCTGCCTGGACAGTCACCTGAGGTTTCTCCATAGTGTTGGGGCATCATCTTCAGCCTATAGGCTTATGGTATCTGACAGACTCATTTGTGAAGTAGGTTGTACACAAGGTCAACAGTTCAACCTCACACTGGGTGAGAGCAGTCCATGTACCAGAAACACCTGAATTCCACTAGTGTCATGTCATGATTCAGGATTTTAAATTCTGGAAATTGTTGATGGTTTTTGAATTCAGCTGTCCATTCTTCTTGGCTGTGTATATATGGCTTCATCTAAGCATGCCCTTCTCCACATCCCTCTATTAAATGCCAGTCTACTATTGAGAGGCGTGAGCTTTCAGTTGCTGTTCCATTGCACAACAGAAGCCATCGGCCCACTGCCTGTTCAGCTGCCTTCTAAGAAAAGGACACTGTACCTTTTCCGGATTGTGAAGTCCACTTCAGGGATGGTGCCATATTGTCCTGGCCTCAGAAGACGCCTTTTGATAAAGCCATAACCACACTTGTTTTGGCAAGAATCAGTAGTCCCTTGTTTCGTGTTCTGTCTGTCCATTTTGTCCTGTTGATTTGAGGATACTTTGTTGTCCAGTGGCTAACTTTTGCCACAATGAAAATTAACTCCATATGCAGTTTCTTCAATGCCCATATTTTCTCTGAAGTAGATTGGTACTGCCAGGAGCTGACATGTCTCAAAAAAGAAAAATTTCTAAGTTATTAAAACATTTTAAATGCCATATTCTGTAGATCTCTGAAGGGTTTGAAGATGACCTGTCTAAAATACATCTGCTCAATTTTTAAAACATATCTAATATGACTACAATTTCTATTGTAATGTCTAACTACTAACTTTCATTTCTTTATATCCTAATAGTTGGTAATAATGTAAAGTATTTAAAACTAGTAATTGTCTTTTTCTTTTCTTTCTTTCTTTTTTTTTTTAAAACAAGAACCTTAAATCTAATCTCCTTTGCTTAGCCTTTTTCCTAACCCTTGACAACAACTTGTAACCAACCCCCCTAAACAATTGAAAATTATCCCAGACCCAAAACCCATTAAAAGAACCAAAAAACCACCCGCCCCACACCACTTCTTTGGCAATGTGGGTGTCATATTCTTAAAATTGCTTCCTGCTGGGTATGGGTGAAGTTATCTTTATCCTGAAAGAAAAATTTAGGTTAATTGTCAAATTCTAGGAAAGGTAACTATATCCTTCATTATTATCCAGTCTGTGTATAAAGCCAAAGTTCAGGGTTTATCTCAAGTCCTTATTCAAGTAGTCTTTGAGACTGGATCATCTCAGCTAGTCATCTCAAAATTGTTCTGAGCACCTTGTAGTTCAAAGCTGATCTGTAGATGATGTTTGTCAGCTTAGTGATATTATTATTGTCCACGTGGAATTGTTGTTGTTGTTGTTGTTGTGGGGCCCCATCTTCTTTCCGGAGACTTCAGTTGATGTTAGGCCTGGCCGTGATTTCCTGCAGAAAACTGATAAGAGACTCGAACACAAAGACATATATATGCAGCTAACTGAAGCCTTTTTTCTAGAATTAGTTAGTACTCTATATGACCATTCATATCTTAACAAAGTTTAAAATGTATATATATATTAATCTTGTAAATTTTGATATAAAATTTATACTTTAAGAAAAGTTTAAAGAATCAGAATAGAATCAAAGAGTTGAGATTAGTAATAGAATAGTCCCTTAATTAATTTGGCTTTTGTCCTGTCCCATAGCAGAAAATGGCTCTTTTATTCTGTCATGATACAGGGAGTTTGTATTTTCATTTTAACAACATGCTTGAGTTTAAAGAAGGAGAGAGCCATTCTCCAACTCCAAAGTCAGCTTTAAATTTTAATTGAACTGGGACTATTAGAAAATCAATAGTGTTAAATCTTTAGAGAAAAGCAGAAACAAACATTTAAGAAGACATAAATTTTTTAGATAATATATACCCATATGCCATATACTCCCATATACTCTGTTTCCTGGGATAGATGATTTGTCCCTTTTCTTCAGTTGTCTCATTTGTCTTGTGTCCTTCAGATTCCTTAACCTTCATTCTCCTAAAAGACAAAAACAAAAACCTTCCCCCAAGACTAATTTTGGGGATGTTCCTTTTTGGCAAGTTATTATCTGATTAAATGAAAAGACATGTGTTATAGGTACAAGTTAGTTTAAATTGGATGTTCATGCTGGTTGATGAACTATCACCTCCTCTAATTAAGAGGTTTCTCTTGTTCAAATCGAACCTTTATCAATTTTGATGGTACCCACAGCTTATCTTCTCCTATAGAAACAAAAGCAAAACCTCGTCCCCAACGTAATACATACCCTGGCTTCCATTCTGAGGTCAGCACATCCTTAAAGTATATAGGCTGATTTAATTCTGTAGTTTTTTCTATTACCCAATGTCTCTCTGCAGCTGTTGTTCCTTTCTCATTGGCATTCAGAAAATTCAAAGTTAATAGAGCATTATGCAGTCTATTTCTGGGGGTTTTTGTTACTCCTTTCTGTTTATTTAGCATATCCTTTAGAGTTCTGTTTGACCTTTCTATAACTGCTTGACCTGGGATAAATTCTGCAGTCTCAATATGTAATACCACTCTTTCAGCATACTGAGAGTCAGTTACTATGTTGAGAGGTTCTGAAAAATCCATTAATACCAACAGAATAGCATACAATTCTGATTTTTGCACTGAATTATAAGGACTTTGTACCACTTTACTTAAATTTTCTGATTTGTAACCTGCCTTTCCTTGTTTATTGGCATCTGTATAAAATGTACGAACTCCAGATATGGGTTTTTGCCGTACAATTCGAGGCAAGATCCAATCAGCTCTCTTTATAAAATCAATTCTGTTGCTTTTGGGATATTTGCTGTTAATTTCTCCCAAAAAATTACTGCAAGCTCTTTGCCAAGGTTCACTTTCTGTCCATAATTTTTCAATGTCCTCCTTAGTTAAAGGTACGACAATTTCTGCTGGGTCTATTCCTGCTAACTGACGAAGTCTCAATTTTCCTTTCCAAATCAAGTCAGAGATTTTTTCCCCATAAGTTTTTAATTTTTTATTTGGTTTATTTGGTAAAAATATCCATTCCAATATAATATCTTCCCTCTGCATTAATATTCCAGTAGGAGAATGCCTAGAAGGTAAAATAACCAAAATGCAATCCAGCTTTGGATCAATACGATCCACGTGCCCTTCATGTACTTTCTTTTCTACCAAGGCCAATTCTTTCTCAGCTTCAGGTGATAATTCTCTTGGACTATTTAAGTCCTTGTCACCTTCTAAGGTTTTGAACAAATTAGTCAGTTCATCATTTTTTACCCCAACAATAGTTCGTAGATGAGAAATATCTCCAAATAATCTTTGAAAGTCATTAAGAGTCTGTAGTCTATCTCTCCTAATTTGCACCTTTTGGGGTCTAATTTTTTGTAGCTCTATTTTATATCCTAAATAATTAATAGAATCTCCTCTTTGTATTTTTTCAGGAGCAATTTGTAATCCCCAGCAAGGCAAAATTTTCTTTACTTCTTCAAACATTCTTTCTAAAGTATCTGCATTTGAGTCAGCTAGTAAAATATCATCCATATAATGATAAATTATAGATTTAGGAAATTTTTTACGTATCACTTCCAATGGCTGTTGTACAAAATATTGGCACAGAGTTGGGCTATTTAACATTCCCTGTGGGAGGACCCTCCATTGAAATCTTTTAACCGGTTGAGAATTATTATAAGTAGGCACTGTGAAAGCAAATCTTTCTTTGTCCTTTTCTTGTAAGGGTATTGAAAAGAAACAGTCTTTTAAATCAATAACTATGAGAGGCCATCCTTTTGGTAACAGAGTAGGCAAAGGAATTCCAGATTGTAGAGAGCCCATCGGCTGAATTACTTTGTTAATTGCTCTAAGGTCTGTTACCATTCTCCATTTACCAGATTTCTTTTTAATAACAAATACAGGAGAATTCCAAGGGCTGGTTGACTGTTCAATATGCTGAGCATTTAACTGTTCTTCTACCAGCTCTTCTAAAGCCTGGAGTTTCTCTGTTGTTAAAGGCCATTGCTGAACCCATACAGGCTTGTCTGTTAACCATTTTAAAGGTAGAGCTGTTGGTATTTTTGGAAGATTATCAGTTGTTGTGCCCTGTTCTTGTATAATATGGATGGCTGGTGACCACTCAAAATAATGCCTTCTAATATTTCTCTCAGAAACATGTGCTAGTTTATGATTTGTTTCTGAGATTGGAGGGATTTTAATCTGAGTATTCCATTGTTGCAACAAGTCTCGACCCCACAGGTTCATAGCTATGTTAGCGACATATGGTTTTAATTTTCCTCTCTGTCCTTCTGGACCTATACATTCCAGCCATCTTGCACTCTGTTTCACTCCAGATAATGTCCCAATTCCTAACAGTTGAACGTTTACCTCTTGAAGAGGCCAAGCTGGATGCCAAAATTCTGGTGCAATTATGGTAATGTCCGCACCTGTGTCTACCAGACCAGACAACAAAACACCATTTATTTTTATCGTTAATTTTGGTCTCTGTTCATTAATAGAAGTTTGCCAAAAAATTTTCTTTATGTTTTCTCCTGAATTTTCTATTCTCTCTGTTTCATCATCCTGACCAGCATGATTTATTCCAATAGTCATTTGGTTATTTAATCGCTCAGAGCAGAGATTTCCTCTACAGCTGCAGGAAAGGTTTGAACTGGTTTTGCTATGGGGGCCTGCATGAGGCCCCTCCGGGAGTTTCCCGAAAACTGAGGCAAAAGATTACCCTGTCTGTCCTTTGTTGATCTACATTCGTTGGTCCAGTGTTTTCCCTTACCACACCTTCTGCATACTCCAGAAGGAAGGGGCCTTCTGTTGCCATTGTTCCTTGAAGAAACATTGCTTCTAGGAATGACCTGTTTACAGTCCCTTTTAAAATGTCCTTGCTTTCCACACCCAAAACATCTAACACTCCTCAAACCTTTTGAAATTACTTCTCCTACCCACGTATCATGCTCATCAACCTCAACATTAATTGTTTCTCTAATCCAATCTTCCAAAGGTGCAGATCTTGCCCTTAATTGCCTGATTATTCTTTTGCATGCTGCATTCGCATTCTCAAATGCCAAAGCTTCAATTATTGCCTTACTAGCTTCTGATCCTGAGACCATTCTGTTTACTGCTGAAGCCAGTCTTTCTAAAAAATCTGTGAAAGATTCTTTTGGGCCTTGCATAACCTTTGTGAATGACTCAGGTTTTTTTCCTGGTTCATCAACTCTGTCCCATGCATTCAAGGCTGCCATTCGACATAAAATTACGGTTTGAACATCATATAAACATTGTGTTTGTATTGAAGCATATTGGCCTTCTCCAATAAGCTGATCCTGACAAACTTGTATTCCTTTATCCCTCCATTGTGTTTCTACGTTTCTAGCTTCCTCCTTAAACCACGTTAGAAATTGAATTCTCTGGCTGGGTTCCAGAACAGCTTGTGCAAGGTCCCGCCAGTCCTGTGGTATAATCCTATTATATGTTGACCAAGAGTTTAACATTTGCTTTACATATGGGGAATGCATGCCATAAGATACTATTGCCTCCTTAAACCTTTTAAAATCCATCAGTTCAATTGGAGCCCAGATATTTTGTGTAGCCATTTGATCAGGCATCTGCTGTACGGTTACAGGATAAATTAAGGGTGACTGTGTGAAAACAGGCTTTCTTTCTGTAACCTTATGATCCAAACTTGAACCAACTTCACTGTTAAAATTAACAGGTTTTTCTAAAGCTGTTATCCTGGCACTTAAATCGACTATCTTTTTAAATAGTAAAATGAGAATAAGCATGGTGATAAACTGCATAATTCCCATAATACTAATCTTTTCATATAGTTGTTCCATTGTCAGACTGCCTAAAATTTCAAAAACCCAATTTTCTTCCAATGTACACAGAAAACCCATTTTTTTTTAAATGTGGAAAAAATTTGTCTTTTAAATAGTTTCCTTTATGACTTACCAAATCTGCGTAGAACAGTAGAAATCCGAGCGAATTTCAAAAGAGCCACCTAGTGTCCTAGGTGTGAATCCAGAGAGAGAGAGAGAGAGAGAGAGAGAGAGAGAGAGAGAGAGAGAGAGAGAGAGAAACAGAGAGACAGAGAGAAAGCAAGAGAGAAAGCAAAAGCGAAAGTGAAAGTGAAAGTGAAAGCAAAGGGGTAGCCGGCTAAAGCTTAAAGCCAGCCACTTGTTCCCTCTTGAGCCGAGTCAAGGCTTGGCTTTACAGGCAGGGGCCCTGTTTAGCAGGGCAGGCCTGAGCTGTTTGTAGCACTGGCTTTAAGCAAGCAGCTCACAGTCCGGCCTGAGCCCAAGCAGACCTGGGCTGGGGCTAGGGAGCCGGCTGCTCCGGCTAGGGAGCCGGCCCCAAGCAGTTTTTAATGGATTCTTGTCACGTTGGGCGCCAGATGTAGATGTAACCAATCGTATTATTAAAATAAGAAACACAGAGCCAAGGTAAAAGAGAAAAGCCGAGAGGTCAGAGCTCAGAGATAAAATCTTACCTCCTGCAGTGCTCCTAGCTTCCCCGAGAGAGGGAGGTACTTCCTGTGTCCCTGTTTAAATAATCTTTCTGTTCTGCCTTCTCATTGGTTGTAAACCCAACCACATGACTGCCTCATCACTGCCTGTAAGTACCGCCCTCCAGGTCTTAAAGGCGTATGTCTCCAATACTGGCTGTATCCCTGAACACACAGAAATCTACCTAGCTCTTCTAACCACCACGCTCTCACTATGGCTCTAATAGCTCTGACCCCAGGGCAACTTTATTTATTAACATAAAATTAAAATAACATTTCAGTACAAATAAAATATCACCACAGGACTACTTTCTCCTTCCCTTCTGTCCTTTTCTAGAGGATGGATTATTTGTGAGTTTTGTGAGTTTAATAACTGTGTTTGGGAGAATGAGACTGTAGATCAACTTTAGAAACTGGAAGCCTATTTGAGCTTTCCAGCCCATCTGCATTATCCATCTGCTGTGCACTTTTGTAACATGCTTTGAAAAGGAGCAGGTCCACACATTGCTGCTTGAACAAAAGATTAGGATGCTGTTACCTGCCCAGGCCTTCTCTGAGGGAGGAGCTCCAGGCAAACTCCTCCTCTGGCTGAGAAGTTCAGGATCTATGTATGTCAATGTCTTGATCCTTGGAGAGAAGAGGAACAGGGATGGGTTATTGAATCCATACAGAACTGTTACCATGTATAGCCAGCCCATTGTTGTTATCTGTCAATAATATAGAGCTGAGTGTTTTATACACTGTTCTCATTACCAAGGCAGGTATATTTTCTCTCCCCTGATATTTTTGTATTAGAAGCAAGGCAGGAGAAATGGCAGCCAGCTGTCCAGAAAGGAGTAATGGGGGTGACTTGCCCTTTTCCTCTTGGCTTCCAACATCATTATTGTCACTAAATTATTATATGCTCTTGGCCTAGCTTCTAAAGTGCTTAGATCTGAAGATATTTTCTAGAACCACTGTTACAGTGCTTTTGTTTTTGTGGCTGTTATCGTGCATTCATTCTTTTATTTATTTATATATATATAATATATATTTACATTATATATAATATATATATTGTATTTTGCATATTTGGGGTTTTGGAGGTCTTATTCTATGGGCTAGACTGGCCTAGAAATTATGACCTTCATATCCCAGCCTTCCCTGGGCTGGGATTACAAGCATGCAGTACCACTCTTGGCTTTTATTGGAAAAAAATGATAAATTTTTGAGACTGTGATTAGCATAAACCTCCTGAGTTGATAAATACAATGTGTAATGTGTCACAGTTTTTATAATCTGTCTGTGAAGAAGCTCAGTTTTCTGTCAGGAGGTAAAATCCAGAGTTACAATATAGCTTTCCTCATTTATACTGTTCAAATCTTCTGGTCTTAGGACTGATATCTCTTTAGGTGGCCATTTTTCTAGACAACCTTTGCAATAATTCTGCCAAGCATCCCTTTGTGCAATTTATGTCCTCTTCCCTGACTCCATGAGGATCTTGACTGAATGAATTAAATTTCCAAGTGTATTTGTTTCTCATCCAGAATGTTAGTTCTTTGTTTTCTTTGTGTGCTGATAACGTTCCACAGCTTTACACATTTTTACTAAGTTATTCCCATTACATGTTATGTATTTCATTGCTGTGGTGAATGGGGCTTTAAAATCCTATTATTTTTGCATATATAAAGTTCATCTTTATACTTATTTTGAGTAATTTGGTACATGAATTACAGTCCACTTTTTTGTCTATGGCTAGTGATGATTTCATTATCACTGTTGAAAGGCTTCCCTGAGTATATTGAGATGTCTTTCCCTGTGAAAAACCAGCAGGTCATGTGCTTCATTGCAGGCTGTTTCTCACTAGATAGGTGTGATTGACATTTCAGATGATGGTACAGAACTTTTTCCTACGGCTTACAGTGCTGTACCATTTGAAACCTAGGAATTATTTATTTCCTGGATATGTTGTTTGATGCTACAGATTGCTGATCATAGTTACTTGAAACCATGGAAAGTGAAATCTGCAAATTGTCTGCTATAGTTTGATTGGAACTGTCCTTTAAGAGTTCTCTTATAGGCGGGCGGTGGTGGCGCACGCCTTTAATCCCAGCACTCGGGAGGCAGAGCCAGGTGGATCTTTGTGAGTTCGAGGCCAGCCTGGGCTACCAAGTGAGTTCCAGGAAAGGTGCAAAGCTACACAGAGAAACCCTGTCTCGAAAAAAACAAACAAACAAAAAAAAAGAGTTCTCTTATTAAAGGCTTATTGACTAGCCTGTAGCCCTGTGGATGAGGCTGGTGGGAAAAAAGTTAGATCATTGCAAGCACGCCCATAAAGGAGATAGTGAGACCCTGGTCCCTACCTGCGTCTGTCCTGGCTGCTATGAGGTGAGCATAGCTCCATTGCCATGTACTCTGGCATGCTGTGTTTGCCATTCTAGGCCTAGAGCAGCATGGTCAAGTAACTGTGGACTGAGGCCTCTGAAACTGTGAGCCAAAGTAAAGCTGTCTTCCTTTTAATTGATTATTTCAGATAATTTGCCACATTGATGCGATGTTTACTAACACATAGCCTAACTTTCTGAGGCAGGATGCTTTTAAACACTGGTCATAAGATCTAGAGATTGCGTACAATTCTGAATCGGGGTGTAGTCACTGTTTCTTGTATGCTAGATTTGGTTGGTAGTTCTTCCCTCTACTCAAGCAGTTATTTTCCCAGTCTGTTTCTGTTTCTTTATATAGTATGTACTAAGAGGCACTGTACTATATATTATTTGTGACTCAGTTCACACATCTAGATAGCATTTTGTTTCTTTAAAAAAAAGATTTATTTTTATTTATGTTATGTGCATTTGCGTGTGTGAATATATAAAACGTGTGTGGGTGTACGTGGGTTCTAGAAAAATGATGTTGGATTCAAGGGGGTTAGAGTTACAGGCAGTGTAAGCTGTCTAACATGATTGTTGGAACTGAGTGAAGATCCTTGCTTTTAACTACTGAGCTGAATATCCACCCCCTTGTAATTTGCTGTTGTTGGTTTGGTTTGGTTTTTTGTTTGAGACAGGGTCTCATATTTCTCAGGCTGCTCTTCTTGCTTCATCTCCTTAGTTCTGGGCTTACAGGCATGAACCACTATGTCCAATTTATGTGGAAATGAACTCAGGGCTTTATGCACACTAGGCAAGCACACTACTAACTGAACTATATCCTCATCCTGTTTTTACAGGCCTTGCTCTGTAGTCTAGGCTGGCATTGAATGTGTGATCCTCCTGCCTCAGCCTCCTGAGAGTTGGACTTACTGGCACCATGCCCTGATGTGCAGATTTTTTGCTGGCCATTCTCAGACATATGTGCTTCAGCCTCCTTTGATCCCCTCAGCTCAGAAAAGTCAATGTGTTCTTGGGTTACTCCACTCTGTGCACTACAGACAGGAAGCTTGCTGAATTACAGCCTACTGTTCATCTCAGTTGTGTGGTCAATGCCCTTACTGCCTGTGTTCAGTGTCCTAAGGAGTGTCATTTCATGTATTTCTCTGCTGTTACAACATCATTGGGTACCAGGCTGCATCTGATCTTTAGGACTCTTAATTGGACATGGAGAAAGTATGACCAGAATGGGATCATCTGGAACAGAAATTTTAGAATAAAGATTGGAAAACTATCCAGGAAATGACAGTCCTGCATTAAAGTAGGGGATTTGGTAAAATTTAGTTAAAGAGAAAAGACAGAGAAACCCAAGAATTAAAAATTAGAAGTCAGTGTAGGCTTATGAGTAATAAACATATTCATGTGGAAAGTTTTGCCTTAGATTTACTTTAGGAAAGGTATCTGCTGGATAGGTGACATTTACCTTCTGAAAATGATAATTGAAATGCAGTTACTTATATTATTCTTTAAAACAAATCCTAACACTGATAAAAGATGTATATTATATTTACTTAAAGGTTAAACATACTATATATTTTATTTCATTCTAAGCATGTGGGAAAATTAGCGAAGTCCTGTTGACTACAAGATACATGGTGCCATCTAATGGCTAAGGTGAAGACTGTTCAGTGTTCTGCATACTGCTTTGCAAAAAAGATTTGCTTATGTTTTCACTTTAATTTACAGTGTTTTTTTTTTCATATTCAGTGATACCAGTGTTTTTTGTCACCTCTCGAAACATGTATATGTAGCTCACTTACTACAGCCGCCAAACAATTAATGATTTTTTTTTTTTCAAGACAGGGTTTCTCTGTGTAGTTTTGGTGCCTGTCCTGGATCTTGCTCTGTAGACCAGGCTGGCCTCAAACTCACAGAGATCTTCCTGGCTCTGCCTCCCGAGGGTTGGGATTAAAGGCGTGTACTACAGCCGCCTGTAGCTGCTTACTTGGAGGCATATTTGATATAAATTTTGCTTATAGCCGGGGCGGTGGTGGTGCACGCCTTTAATCCCCGCACTTGGGAGGCAGAGGCAGGTGGATCTCTGTGAGTTTGAGGCCAGCCTGGGCTACCAAGTGAGTTCCAGGAAAGGCGCAAATCTACACAGGGAAACCCTGTCTCGAAAAAAAAAAAGAAAGAAAGAAAAAAAAATTGCTTATAAAGCAGTTTTAGTAAATGAGTCATTTTCCACATCTATTGTCTCTTTAAGTTTATGTTCCCCAATCCTAATCCCAATATGTAGTCATGAATGAGTATACCTGTAGACTCCCAGTTCTGTGTGTATGTGTAGATACAGGTGAGTGCCCATGCACGTGGAGGCCAGAAGTAAACCATGGAAGTCATTCCTTAGAAGCCCTTTGCTCATCTTTTAAAAACAGAGTATCTCATTGGCCTGGAGCTCAACAAATAGGCTAGGCTGGGTAGCCAGCAAGTGTAAAAAGAAAATGCAAAGCAATGCCAAAGTGAGGCTTGAGGCATTTTCTTTTTGAGCAGTGAGAAATTCTTAATTTTTTTGACAAAAAAAAAATTGATAGCTAGGCCAGCAAGATAATTCAGCAGGTACTTGTCACCAGGCTTGATGAATTGAGGGTTGAAATGTCATTTTCCTCTTTGTACTAGTATTGATGGCTGCAGGTGCTATCCTTATTCATACTTAATGACAGTGTGGTTTTTGACTATTTTATGTACTTTAAAAAAAAACTTCTTTAAATTGAATGGTTCATAGTTACTGTAAGCCCCTCGAGCCACAGGAGTGGCCAGGCCCCTCCTCCAAGGACGTCTAACTGCCAGGTTCCACCCACAGAATACTTTAACTGCACTAACTGCTGGACTCTGTCCCCACTCTACAGAGTAAAAAGCCCAATCTCTGGACATGGAATCTCACCAATCTCCACCCTGGAAAGCTCCACCCTGAAAAGTTCCACCCCTTCCCCCAGAAACTGTATATAAGCTCTCTATCCTGTTCAGTTTGCTGCTGTTTCTTGCCCAAGCAGAGGTAGCCACCCTCATGGGTTTTTTCCTCCCAATAAATCTCTTATGTGAGGTTTGTTGTGTGGTGTGACTTTGTGATATTCCTTGGCTCCTGGCTGCCAGGATACCTTTCCAACCAAGGTGTAATGCTTACAGTTACAATCTTAATATTTTTATTAATTAAAATTTTACCTTGGCCATTTCATACATGTATATAATTGTGATTACTCCTACCCTCTATTATCTCCCTTCTACCCCTGTCTTTAACCACAGTAAGCTCTTTTACCACATTCATATCTTTTTGTTTCATTTTGTGACTCATTTTATTTTATTTTAATAAATTTATTTATTTTACATCTCAGCTGCAGTTTCCTCTTCCTCCTCTTCTCCCAGTCCCCAACCTGTTCCCTCCTCCCAATATACTCCTGTTTCTGTTTAGCAAAGGGCAGGCCTCCTTTGAGTGTCAACAAAACATGGCATAGCAAGTTGGAGTAAGACTAAGCACCTCCCCATATATTAAGGTGGGCAAGGTGACCCAGTATGAGAAGTAGTGTCCCAAAAGCCATTAAAAGAGTCAGAGACAGCCCCTATTCTCACTGTTAGGCATCCCAGAAGTAGACCAAGCTACACAACTTTTAACGTATTTGCAGAGTACCTAGGTCAGTCCTGATGTTCAAATCTTAAACGGTCTTATAATAAAAAACCCAGAGCCAGATATCAGGGTGAAAGCTGAAAGATCAGAGAAGCAGTGCAGCTAGCCACTAGTTCTTACCTCTAGGAAATCCTCAGCCTAAAGAGACTTCCTGTTTCCTCACTCCTTATATACCTTTCTCCTCCCAGACATCACTTCCTGGAAGTAAAGGCATGTGTGCTTCCCAGCACTGGGATTAAAGGTGTGTGCTACCACTGCCTGGCTGTTTCCAGTGTGGCCTTGAACTCATAAAGATCCAGACAGATCTCTGCCTCTCGAGTCATAGGATTAAGGGTGTGTACCACCACTGCCTGACCTCTATGTCTAATCTAGTGGCTAGCTCTGTCCTGGGATCCCCAGGCAAGTTTATTAGGGTACACAATATATTACTACACAGTCTCAGCGACTCTGTGTGATATTGGTTTGGAATTGCCTTTTTGTGAAATTTGGGGGTGTAGATTATAATGTGCATGCATGTGGGCATGTTTGTGGTGCTTGTGCAGATGTGTACATGAAGACCAGAGATCAATCTCAGATTGCTCTTTAGGAACCATCTACCTTGATTATTGAGATTGGGTCTCATCTATTGGGATAGGCTGTCTGCCAAGGAAGCGGCAGGGATTTTCCTGCTTTTGCTGTCTTAGCACTGGGATTATAGTGTCTCCTTTTGATACGGGTTCTGAGAAATTAAATTCAAATCTTCATGTTTGTACAAGTACTTTACAAATTGAGCCATCTCCCCAGCCCTATAAACTTTTAAAAAGTGAAATAAAGTTATTTCTAAATTATGACAAACGTGTTAAGTGCTCTATTATTCTACTCTGTGGCAAACATCAGGAAAGGAATCCCGATGTGTTTGTGGGCCCCACCATTATGAGCTACCTTTTAAGGTGGTGGCCATGTAAATTGGCCATTTTGTTCCAGTGCGGTGGAGCCTGTAAAGAAAGCTTATACTGAACACTATGACCACACATAGTGAAGGGGTTTGTATCCAACCTTACAATCCCAGATGTCCACACCTGAGCAGTCTTGAAAGGTAAAGATTATCAAGGTCAGGGATAGAGAAGGTTGGGGAGACAGCTTAGTGAGTAAAGTGCTTTTGTGTAAGCATGAGAACCTGAGTTTGGGTCTCCAGCAAAATTTAAAAACCAGCAACTGTAACCCTAGCACTGAGGGAGCAGAAATCGGCATATTCTTGGGGTTCTCTGGTCAGCCAGTCTAGTTCAAGTCACAAGCTTTGGGTTCAGTGAGAGAGCCTGTAAGTATTCTGACCTGTCCCTTAGGGACCTGCCCTGCGTCCTGAAGTAAATCCTTTTTAAGGAAAAACCCCTCCCTCCCTTCTTCTCTCTCTTCCACCCTTCCTCCCTTCCCCGCCATGAGGTGTGCATCCTGCCCCCCCTTTTCTTTCGGTCACTCTTTTTCCTTATCTTTCTACCTTTTTATTAGAATAAACTCATTTCCATGTGGATGCAGTGCCTGGGGTGTGAGTGACTTTCTACACGCTGCAGCTGGCCACCGCATCTGCACGGCATGTTTCAGTCACCCTCGGGACACCTTGGCCCAGCCAGCCAGGGCCTCCCTTGCCATATCATTACGGAGCCTGTCTCAAAAAATAAGATAAAGAACAATAGAGGAGGACGTATTACACCTTACATCAACCTCTGGCCACCAACATGTACACATGAACAAGTGCAACTACACACACATACCGGATAGCAGGGAGGCAGAGAAGAGTGGGTCAGTGAAGTAACATACCAAGACCTGGAGGGGTGGATGTTAGGGCTGTTTTTTCCACCACATTTGTCACCCTATTGATCTTCCATGGTAGATCAGCTGATCTGACTAGCTAGGCAGTGTGCCCTTCCTGCCTCACCACTTCATGTGTTTTTCTTCCAAAACTGTGTGCCTTGCCTGGTAGCAGTGGGCCATTTTTCCATCAAGGATACATGAGTAGCTGCACTCCCCTCCTAGAACCTATAAATAGCTCTCAAGAAAACTTGAAGTGAAAGAAGAGTTGAGACAGAAAGGGGTTACCACTCCTGTATGTAGAGGATGTGTGTATCTTATCTTGGACAGAAATGAAAGCCATTTCTAGTTAGTGATGAGTTTTAGGAGCACTGATTCCCTTGCTCTAATTGTAAAAGTCTTTGCATATTAAACTTCCCACAGAATTCCCATCCTATTTTGTTCTTCCATCTATCTCTCTGATAGCTCAATTCTAAAAAGTCTAGGGGGACAGTGTGGCCAACTCCATTAACAACTGCTTTAGTCACCTGTTGAAGTTAAACAAAAATAAAGCCAAATCTCCAGTAAAACAACTTCTGGGGGGGGGGCAGGATTGCAACCAGAGCTGTACATGTGGCAAGCTGTTAGTGGCTTCACTGTCTCTGTAGATCACAGCCATTGGGAGTCATTAGGGCAGAATTATAGTTGGTGAGTAATATGTCAAGGAGAATGCAAAGTTAACAGAGCTTTTCTAAGGGCCTGCCCTGAGAAAATCCTTTCTAGGGTCCTGGGGAAGACACTACATCCAGAAGGGGAGTTATCTGAGGGAAAAGAATCTATGTACACTGTGCTCTTTCATCCATTAACTTTATTTCTCTAAGACAAAATTATGTCTATACAGCTTCAGTTCCATCCTGACACTCAGTTCCTCTTTGTCCCTTCTTTTTCTGTCTCTTCATAGCCCTAGTAATAATTAAGCTCCTATGCTTTCTATCTCATCTTCGTCCCCTGTTCCTTCATCTTCCATCTTTCTTTCCTTGCTCCTTACTCCTGGCTCAGAGAAAACTCTGCAAAAGATCTGCCTTACCATCTACAGAATCTCTACCCTTTTCTCTTCTCTTGAGCCATGTGACTCTGTCTACCATATACAGAAACTGCCTTGTTCTTTCTGTCCAGGCCAAAGGCCCTACAGGAGTATTATCTAGTGGATCCGCAACAGGTCTGAGAAGCTTACACTGTTTGCCATACGGCCTAGTAGTATATGGCTGCACAAGAATTTCATAGCAGAAGACAGCTGATAAATATTAATACGCTAAATAACACCAAATATTCCTTGATAAATGGCTTCCTCTTGAAGGACTCCTTGGTCAATCAAGGTATCGCTTATTATATACAGCTGAATCTCTGTAATAAATTCTTGTGGCTCACTGCCCAAAGCTGTATTAGAGTCATAACTTGCAGTTCTGTTCACAGTTGCCTAGAAGAAAAAGTAGTCCTAACTATAAGACAGGCTATTTGTAACTATTCTTGCCTAACATTTCCTCCCCATGACATCTCAACACTTTTGTTGTTTGTTTTAGAAGGTCTATATAGCCCAATTTGTCTGTGAATTGTTTTGTAGTCAAGCATGACCTTGAACTCCAGATCATTCTTCCTCCTTCTCTTAGTGCCAAGATTACAGGCTTTGTCACCACACTTGGCAGCTATTTCTATGTTTTTGTTTTTTTGAAATAGGGTCTCTTATAGCCCAGGCTGGCTTTGGGTGTGCTATATATATAAAAACAAAGGCTGACTGAATGAATGTTTTTATTTGTATGCTCAATCTTAGACAGAAAAATTCTGCATATTCTCCCTCATAAGTGAAATCTAGCTAATATATGTATATATGTAAGAAAATACACTTGTGGGTACAGTGTAACATATAGGAAAGAGAGCAAGAAAGACTAAATATTAGGGGACAAGGAAGGACTGGATGCAAAATAGTGAACATGAATTATGAAAGAGAATATAAAGCTAATTGTTTTTCTTTTTTCTTTTTTCTTTTTCTTTCTTTTTTCTTTTTCTTTTTTTTTTTCTTTTTCGAGACAGGGTTTCTCTATAGTTTTGCGCCTTTCCTGGAACTTGCTTTGTAGACCAGGCTGGCCTTGAACTCACAGAGATCCGCCTGCCTCTGCCTCCCAAGTGCTGGGATTAAAGGCGTGCACCACCACCTCCCGGCTGCTAATTGTTTTTCTAGTTGTAACTCTGTCATGGATGTTTCATTTTTGGTGGTGGGTAGGTACATAAAAATCTATTCAGTAGTGTGAGTGTAAAATCCAGTGTGAAGCTCCACAACTTTAGAATGGCTATTCCAACTATATAGAAATTCTTTGAGATGTATAGACTGTCAGTCTGGCTAATTTCTAGTACTTTTTTCTTTATCAACTCAGTCCATCAACAAGTGTCTTTTCTCTATTTCTTCTGCTGTCTGATTTGTTCCTCATTGTATTATTCACATCTATCCCTTGTTTTTTAATTTTTGTGAGTTACTGAGTCTAGAGGTTTTGTGTAGTTATGATTGTGTTTTCCAGTTTTAAAAATGCTCAAAATTTCTTTGTAAATTTGAACTTTATAATGTGCTCATTACAGTTATTTAGCTTTTGGGGATTTGCTTGAAATTGGATCTTTACCTTTCATTTTATGTTCATGTTTTACTTTTTGTTGTTGTTGTTGTTTTGTTTTGGTTTGTTTGTTTGTTTTGAGAAGGGTTTCTCTGTGTAGCCCTGGCTGTCCTGGAACTATGTAGACCAGGATATCACAGATATCTGCCTGCCTCTGCCTCCTCAGTGATGCGGTTTAGGTGTGTGCCACCACCAACTGGCCATGTTTTACTTTTTAATCTCCACAGTTAAATATTGCTGCAATCAAGCTTGTTGTGGATTATTGATTGATAAATAAAACACTGAATGGCTGGTAACCAGGCAGGAAGTATAGGCAGGACTAGCAGAGAGGAGAATTGAGAGAACAGGAAAAGGCAGAGAGGAGGAGATGCGAGCCTGCCATCTAGGGAGCATCATGTAGATGCAGCAGGTAAAGCCATAGAACACGTGGCGACATATAGATGAGTATAAGAGTAAGAGCTAGGCAATGGTAGGCTGGAGTTAATGGCTGAGCAGTTAAATAATATAAGCGTCTGTATGTTTATTTTATAAGTGGGCTAAGGGACTGCCGGGGTTTGGCAGGACCCAGAGAGAAAAACTGGCTACACAAGCTTTTCTGTCTTTTCTAATCTGAACATTTCACACTAAGAACCTTACTGATTGATACAAACTAAAATTGAATGCTTTCGCCATTTCTTCTTGAGTGTAAATTCACCTTTAGTTCAGTGCCTTTTGTGTGTGTTCTGATTGTTGCTCACTGGACATTTTTATTTTCTCAGTTTTATTTTGAAATATAATTCCATTATTGCTCTGATTTTAATTTTCATTACCTATTAGAAACAGTATATTTCTGATACCTATTTGACTTGTATTATATATTTATTTTAAGGTTTGTTCAGATACATTTTATTGAGCCAACAACTTCACTAATATTTAGCAGTGTTTGGGTACTGGTCAGGTAGTATAAGCTCGCAGTCATCCACATTGATGGTTTCATTTTTGTGTATTATCTTGTTAATACATTACAACTAGAGTATTTTTCTTTCAGTCAGTGAATTAGCCATAGTGCCCAACCTGGTATTCATTTGACTTTCTACAAAATTAATGAGAACATTCTCAGTTCCTTCCTTCAGGCTCTTGGTATAGGTATTAAATAACGAAGCTCTGTAGAGTTGCTTTCTTTAAACGAAAGTGGAAGCCATTGAATTTGGGGTACAATCTTACATTCTTTGTCTGTTTTAACTCATTTAGGTATCCAACTATTGCTATTTCCTGACTTCAAGATGCAGAGCCAAAAGAACAGTATCTGCCTAGAGAAAGAGAATAATTCTATAGCTTCTGGCTTAGAACTGTCACCATTAAGAGCAAATATGATCTAGAGATGCTGGCACAAGGCGGAATGCACTGATGCTGGTGTATGACCAAGACATGCCAGGAGCCTTGAGTCATGAGTCCTGGTGCTATGCTTGGCTTCCAGGTCTTCATTTCCAACCTAGTTCCTACCTCCAACTTAACTGATGAAAGGAAAGTTTGAGGACATTGTAAGCTTTATTTAAGACAGTTAGACATAGTATATGTTTTCTTGTTTAGATAACTGGTCATTTCAAAGAGAAAAATTAGTTATTTTTACTTTATGAGACATAAAGATTGTTCTTTGAAGGCACATCTTTTTGTATATAGTTGGAAGGTGGTGTTTAATAATCTGTACTAATATTTTCCCACACAGCTGCAATGCTTTTTGTTTTTATGTCTGTGGCTGTTTTGCTTGTGGGTATGTCTGTTCTACACATGTATGCCTTGTGCCTGAGGAGGGCAGAAGAGGCTGTTAGATCCCTCAAAACTGGAGTTACAGATGTTTGTGAGCTACCATTTGGGTGCTGGGACTTAAGCGTAAGTCCTCTGGAAGAACAGCCAATGTTATTAACTGCTAAGTCATTTCTCCAGTGCCCCCCTACACATGCTTTTTTAAAAAAGCATCCATGTAACATCTCACAGTTGATATTTCATTTACTTGTATATCAGCATGACTCTTTGTGGGAAGATAATTTGGTAAAGTATTGCATGCATGGCAGCCTTTTTATATATTTGTAGAATAAATAACATATGTTTCGTTAAATGATTGTGATAAAATGCCAATGATTGGAAATTGTAGTTTTTACCATTGGAAACAGAAGCACTAGTGAAACACATAAAGAAAGAGCATTTAAAGATCAGTGTGAGCTGGGCGGCTTTGGCACATGCCTTTAATCCCAGCACTTGGGAGGCAGAGCCAGGCGAATCTCTGTGAGGCCAGCTTGGTCTACAGAGCGAGATCCAGGACAGGCTTCAAAACTACACAGAGCAACCCTATCTTGAAAAAACAAAAAATAAAATAAAGATCAGTGTGGGACACAGTGTGCATTCAGCAGTTGATATGTGAAAGATCATGGAAGGTGGGCTCCAGAAAGAACCTCTTGCCTCCATCATCATTCCCTGCTCAGGTTCTGCAGTGGCTTTCACACTGCTTCTCAGTAGCCTCCATCCACTCCTGGTCTGTTCACACCACCAAGATCTTACTACTTTCATCTGTCCCCATGCCCTCTGCTTTGTCCTTTCTACTCCCCACTCTATTATTCCTCCCTCCTTGTGAGTCACTATCATTTCTTTACTGTAAAGATTTTTGCACTTTCTTTGCTCTCTTACTCTTTCTTATTCTAAGTTCTTCATATTTTTAGATTCTATATCATTCATAGTTCAGCAGGTATCTCTTCCAAGTAGTCGGGATTAGTCTTTATTAAATCTCTGTTCAGGATCAAATTCATTGTCTCTAGTTTTCTATTGCTGTGGATGTTTTGAATAAATTAGTTTAGTATACAGTTAGCACTTCTCAGAGGTTCAAATCAACAGAAAACACCTATCCCCATGGAAGCAGGAAGGTATCTGTTCATAACATGAAAGTCTTAGGTTTCTTAAAAGTCTTAGGTTTCAAATTCAGTAGTTTCTTACTTAATTTTGATGTCAGGGATCCAGCTCAGAGCCTTGTGCATACTAAACATGTGCTTCACCATTGAACTATACCCCCACTCCCATTTTATTTTAATTAAAAATACTTAAAAGCTTCCTTGATGATAAATTATGTAATGTTTCTCTGAATCACAGTTACACTGGATACTAATGAGATCTGTCATAGTGTTCCACCAAATTCTCTCTTTCTCAACTCCACTGAGTCATTGCTTATCTTTTCTCTTTAGGCATGTGGTTAATGCTGATTTGGTTGCAGGTTATCCTGAATGTGCAGCATTGCTCTGGTAAAGCTCTTGGTGCTTTAGTGACATATTTGTAGCCTCTAGGACCAGGGCACAGTGCTTTGCACTGACCATTCCTCTTAACATGCTTGTCAGTGTTTGCTGGGCAGCTGTCTGCTTCTAAATTGGAAGATTACATCTCTTTTGGAAAAACTTTTAGAGTAATATTTCTTTAAAATTAAATACTTTTGCCTTTAGTGTGTTTGGTATAGATATTATACCAATGGAAAAGGGATAAAGATATTTCCCAAACTGAGCACCACAGTTTCTATTCTGTGTGCCCTGGGAATACAAGGAAACAATGTTTACATTTAATTTGCTGCATTTAAGAGGAAGCACTGTGGAATGCTGAGCCGGTCTCATGGCAAACTAAAGCTCACCAGATTAGGAAGCTTGGTGTAATATCAGGTGTGTCTTGAATGAGAATGGCCCCATATGAATACTTGGTCTGCAGTTGGTAGAGATGTTGGGGAAGAATTAAGAGGTGTAGCTTGTTGGAGGAGGCGTGTTACGGGGGGTAAATCAATCAATCAAAACCTCTCTCTCTCTCTCTCTCTCTCTCTCTCTCTCTCTCTCTCTCTCTCTCTCTCTCTCTCTCTCTCTCTTCCCCCTTTCCTTCTTGCCTCCTTCCCTCGTTCTCTCCCTCCTACTTGTGGATAAAGTGGTAAGCTCTCAGCTACTGTTCCAATGTCATGCCTATCTGCCTACTGCTGTCCTTCCTGCTATGATAGTCATGGACTTACCCTCTGAAACTGAAAGCCCCCAGTAAACTCATCCTTCTATCAGTTGCCTTGGTAAAGGTGTCTTATCATAGCCATAGAAAAGTAACTAAGACAGCTGCCTTTCTTCAAAACACATCAACTTGTGGAAAATACACTTTCAGATAGGCAGAGATGCTTTGATCACTTGAGGAAGAACACTCTGGCATAGCATTCACTTTTAAGAAGATGGCATTTCTCTATGAGACTTGAAAGAAACTGCCTACTGTTTACCATAATTTAGTGGTTTTAAACTAAATCCTGAAATAAGCTTATCTGAAACTGTGAGTGACATTAGGAATTGTCTCTAAGTAGAAGATTCTCCTGCAGTTGGTATTGAGTTTTCAAAACCCTATATTAGAGGATCAGCTATGGAGATCTAATTGTAAACACTGACCAACTGCAGCAGAAAAACAGAGAGGTGAGGCCTTAGCTGGTGCCCTGAGATGTCTTTTACATCACTGTGGTGATATTGTGTTCCCCAATATATCGTGCACCCTAATAAATTTATCTGGGGTCAGAGAACAGAACACTAGCTAGACAGACATAGAAGCCAGAAAATGGTGGCACTCAAACCTTTAATCCTAGCCTTCTGGAGGCAGAGATCCATGAAGATCTCTGTGAGTTCAAAGCCACACTGGCTGTTTAAACTCACGCCTTTAATCCCAGAAAGTGATGGCAGAAAGCAGAAAGGTATATAAGGCATGAGGACCAGGAAGTAGAGCTAGTTAGGCTTTTAGGCTTTGGAGCAGCACAGTTCAGCTGAGAGGCATTCATTCTGAGGAAACAGGATCAGCTGAGGAATTGGCAAGGTAAGGTAGCTGTGGCTTGTTCTGCTTCTCTGATCTTTCAGCATTCACCCCAGTACCTGGCTCCAGTTTGTTTTTATTAATAAGACCTTTTAAGATTTGTGCTACTAGACAGTGAAGAAAATTGGGACAGTTAGCCCTAATTTGTTCATAAGAGAGATGCAATTGTTAGGAAGGTAGGTTGTTGTAGTATAAATTTGATTGGCATCACATTTGACAATCCTTAGAGGAAAATTTCTTCCAAAGAATGTTGGACAGAGTTTGTATATTAATTGTTTTGTTTACATATGTTGTTATTAGTGCATTGTATAATATTAAATCTGAATCTTAGGTAACTGGCCATAATTAATGTTTGGGTTTCTGTTTTTTTCCAAGATATTTGAGTATTTTGTTGTTATAAAATTTTAAAGTTGAAATTGAGTAGTTTGTTAAATTTCAATTTCAATTTATTTTACTGTACTTTTAGGAAATATAGCTCAGTTTTCTGACAGTTTGACATATGAAATGTATTGAGTGGCTCCTGTTGATCTACTATCCAAGTAGCTGTTTTGGCAGAGGGCATTTTTTTCCCCCTGAAGTTTTAGAGTTCACAGGGATGCTCTCTGGATCTTTCTTGTCCTTAGTTGTTTACAATGGATTATATAATTAATAATATTTTTTTCAGAGCTTACAGTTTTTGAAAAAACCAAAGTCCAGAGTTGTTGCCTATATATTATATTCATTTTCTAGACTTATATATCACCGTTCCAGCCTGGCATCATTTATATCATAAGCATTTCAAGGGAAGTATTATTTTTGTAATTGAGATGTTATAAAGGTAATTTAAACACATTAATTTTTTCTAGCCCTAAATTATTTCTTGATGTTCCAGTAATTGTCTAGTTTATGCCCAAAGCAGGAAGAAATGATTAAAATATGGTAAAAGATTTTAGACTTAAATAAATAGAAAACAGTTATTTTTTTTAAGTGGAAATTGGCTTCTTAACCAGTTGACATTTTGGTTAGGAGATAGAATGGCATCTATGAAATGAATTATTAAAACATACACGATGGTGCAGAGTTGAGCTCGGGTTCCATTCTCAGTGGGCAACTCACCGAATACCCTGTCATGCAGGTTGTAAGTTGTGCTCTTATCTCTTCTGTTTTTAATTTATTTAAGAATTATAAATCATAGTTACTGTTTGTCTAATTTTGTATTGCAAATACAATGAATAAGCAGAATAGTGTTGTTAAAATGTGTCTGTAAAGTTAGAATTTGTTGCTTTGATATAAACAGATTTTATTTAGTGCCGAGAATGATGGTGGTGACAGGTAAGTGAAAACTGGAAACATTTGTGTAGCAGCTACTTTCCTCATACTAATTATTTGTATGTCAATTTCATTTTTTTTCTCAGAAATTACCTAGAAAATGTCCATTTGTGGCATAGTGTAGTCCAGAAATTAAGTATTCTTAAGTCAGAATGGATTTACCTTTGCTTTGACTGTCATAGACAATCTTTATCTTTTTTTGAATGACCAATTTATCTCTAGAAATTAACATGACTTTTAACTACTATTATTGCAACTTAAAAGTGGGCAAAAGTGCCATCTATTTAAAGTTTGCTTTTTCTAAGTATATGTTTGTTTCTAAATATAATGATAATTGTCCAAAGGAGTTTAGCATATGTAATGTAAACTTGGACGATGCCAATTCTCTGGGTTTTCCTCATGCAGAATCACTTTACTTTGTAATATTTATTTTGCATTGTGGGTTTTAGAAATTCATAGGGTCAGATAGCTCAGTGAGTTTAGTTATAGTCTCTGCTAAAGTGCCATGATGATTACCTTCCTTTTTGATAGAATATCTTTAGTTTAAATTTTTTTGTCATCAATCAATCAATCCTATATCAATCAGCCAATTTCAGGGTCTCACTCTGCAGGCAAGGCTGCTTTGACCTCATGATCCTCTTGCCTCAGCCTGAAAGCTGAGACATGTGTCATCAATTCTTATTTATTTTATTAACTAAATGTGTGGTATATGACATAAACATACACTGTTGATAAGCATAGTCCTAAAGTTAATTTTTAAATATTTAAAAATGTGTCTTGATTTTGGTTTTATAATTTGCATATTTATTTTGAAAAAACTGAGCTTCGTTGCTATTTTTTAACCTTCATAAAAACTAAACTATACATATACAACATACTATACAAAGTAGTTAGCTTTGTAGTTTTGGCCAATAGCTTTCCTTTACTTTTATATGCAGATTGGCATTTAGGGAGCAGTACTGTCTGGTGCTTAAGACAAGAGATTCAAGTCAGAATATCTGTGTTTAAACCCTGATTCTACCACTTCATGGATTTTGTGACATTGGCAAGCCCTGTACCTCAGCTGCCTAATCTGAGACTAAAATGATTGTTTTATACTAAATTAATATTAAAATTAATCTAATTATTTTAAAATGAAAGCAAATTTCATCATGCTTGGTAAATGTCAAGCAAAGAGACTTCTAGTTAATAGTGGTTCTCAACCTTCCTAATGCTGCAACCATTTAATACAGTTCTTCATGTTGTAGTGACCACTAACTATAAAATTATTTTCATTGATACTTCATAACTGTAATTTTGCTAGTTATGAATTGTAATGTAAATATCTGTGTTTTCTGATGGTCTCAGGTGACCTCTGTGAAAGGGGTCATGACTCAAAGGTTGAGAACTGCTGGGTTAAGAGTTTGGATTCTCAGTGCCTGACCAAACTCAAATCCAGGTCTATTACTGACCATAATATTGAAACTTTAAAAACTTAAGATTATTTTGAGGTCCCAATAGTGATACTTATCAAATGTGCTTATTGAACATTAAAGGAGACAATACTAGTGAAAGTCTCTACTAAAAGTGTTGAGTAATTGCTAACATTGTTCATCACGTATCTTGGGCTTATTGTTTGACACATTAAAATATTGAAAGTTTGAATTATGGGAAAACAGTGCGCTTATGAGTTTTTATTCATTGACTACAGTCAGTAAATTTATTTCTTTAAATATATAATACCAACATGCATGAGTTGTTGACCGTGTACTTTAGAGATTTTGAAGGTTTTCCTTAGGAGAAACAGGCATTTTAAAAAGCATTTTATGTGTGTGTATGTATGTGTGTGCCTACATGTGGACAGTCAGAGGTCAGCCTATGGTGTCATTTTTTCTCTAGGAGCCGTCCACCTTTTTCTTTGAGCAGGGTCTATCAATAAACCTGGGGCTCCCTGATTTGGTTAGGTGGAGCAACTAGCAAGTCCCAGGGATTCTCCTATCTCTACCTCACCAACACTGGGATTACAAGTTTGTACTACATGTCCAGCCTTTTATGTGGTGTTGGGGATTGAACTCAGGCCTTCATGCTTGCATAGAAGGCTTACTGACAACACTCTCTCCAGCCCTGCAGCAGGAATTTAAAATTTTTTTATTTATTTATTTTATTTTTATATGTTTATATAAATTTAATTATTTTATGTTTCACCTGCATGTATATCTGTGCACTATGTGCATGGTTTTATCCATGCAGTGTTCATGGATGCCATAAAAAGATATTGTATTCTCTGAAACTGGAGTTACAAACAGTTGTGAGCCACTGTGTGGGTACTGGGAACTGAACCTGGGTCTTCTGGAAGAGCAGCCTGTGCTTTTAACTGCTGAGCCATCTATCCAGCTCCCAACAGGCATTTTTAATAGGTTTACTTGCCTTTGATGGACAATCTAGAAGCCTTGAAAAGGATACATCTATGCATACATTAATTGACCATATTCTTAGAAATATGCAGAATGTCTACAAGCAGATTCATAGTATAAGATTTTAGGGACAAATTCCAGTTGAGTGAAAAATATTATCACTAGTGAGATCTAAGTATAAATTTTTATTGATTATGTACAATATTCATGTTTGTAGTCTGATTTTAGTGTATCTTCTATTGTAGTTTTGTGCTTAGGTGAGATTTAGCAAATGTTAATACACTCAGAGCTAGTATTGTTCATTTGAAATAATAAATATTTTGGCCTTGATATAATGACAAAAATAGGAATCAGGAGATTTATAGTATTTGCTATTAGAAAATGTTACTTGTTTTTTCTACAACATTAATATTTAAAATTATGACTAAGTATTTTATGTGTAGGAAAATGGATATTTAATAAAGTAATGTATAAAATTAGGGTTGTATGAGTAGCATTATTTGTAGCAGGCCTATTTTTCCTTTTCTTATTGGAGAAAAGCATTATTTTTTTAATTTGTCCAAATATACAGCATGTATTTATCAATAAATTTGTAATGAATAGATTAACTATTAAGAAAGCCTCACATCTGAGTTTGTTGGCTTTGTTTTAGTTTGTGATTGAAGGTTTTAATATAGTATAAGAGGAACAAATGGGGGAAGCCCCAGGTCTTTTATAACTAACCTTACCTTCACAAGAATAGCATGCTCATATTCTCCTCTGAAGTATTCTGCTGAGATTTCTAATATATCATGTCAAAACCATTCCCAGTATTTTCCCTAAAATTTCTTCTTCTACATGCCTCTTTACCCCATGCTGTTAAACCAAATGCCTTTCCTCTCATATTTTTCATTTTGGTTAATGGCACTACTGTCTTACTTGACCATTCAGTATGGAATTAGAATTATCCTCACCTCTTCCTCATCTTCTATGTTCTGTTGATTAGGTCATTACTTATTTTCTTCAAACAAAAATTAGAATTCATCCCTTTTCTCTGCCACCACTGCTACTGCTTCATTAAGAGCTCATGATAATCATGCAGTTATTCAGTCCCTACTTTATCCCATTTTTTTCATTACCAGTGTAATTTTTCAAGACATGCCTGTTATTACCCTGTTGCTCTCCAAGTTCAAAATCTTTAGAGTGATACCCAAGACTCTTTGACAGTCTAAAGCTTGCTTTCTTCTTTACTTTTGATTCTCATAATATATTTCTTATTGTTCCAAAGCACATATTCTCTTACTTGTTCATCCATCCATTCACTCATTCATCCATTCTCCCTCCCCTCCCCTCTTAGGTACACGAGGACAGAGAGGTCAGTACAACAGCCAAGACTGTTATTCTTTAGTGACCATCTGCCATTTTCCATTTATAGAGTTTTTTATTAGTCTTTTCACCTACACTCAAATGCATCTTTTTGTTCTCTGACTCTCACAGGTCTACCCAGCAGTTTATATTCCTGTCTTTATTATAGAGCTCATTGCTTTTCGTTATGCTTAGTTGTTTAGACTTGAATTTCCCAGGAGGTTTAATTTCACAGAATGGAAGGAGGAAGATAATATAGGAGTAAGTTGGGGGCAGGGGATAGCAAAGGACTGAAGAGTTGAGGAGACAGGAGAGACAATGTGAGCACTGGTAGAAAGCACAGCTTCTAGCAGCTTTAAATTCTAGCAGCACACATGGTTCATGTCTCTACAGATCAGTTTATGATGGCGATGGTCATTGGATCTTTGTGAAAACTGAGTTAGTCACAAGATATATACTGTATGTACTTGCTGCTGCCAGCCCCTCCATTTTCATTGCCCCTCCTTTACAATGTCATGTCTGCAACACTCTGACCCAGCTTTGAGTAGACTGTAATGTCATACTCTGTTCTACTTATGGTATGCCTGACTTTCATGAATAATGAAAAGCTAACAGATAAAAGCACTAATCATTCATCTGTTTGTGACCTCATTTTAAACAAATGAGCTCTGCTTAAAGAATCTTGGGGTAGATCGCATGGTAGATCCTACTTTGAGCAGTGGAGGGGAAGTAGGTCATTCTTCACAGGTAATGTTTGAGATATTTAAGATCCATCTACTCATACTTGTAAGATAGTAGGCATGCAAACACATGGTTCTTGTTTAACTCCAGATGACTGGTACTGTGCTGGGCAATGGAGATGTGAAAGGACAGTGAGATTGCTGGAGGTGGGAGTCCAAGTCTCCTTGGGTGGTGACGTATATTCTCTTAATACTAAATTCTGTTTAGTCTGACAGCTCATCGTAACAAAATCTCTTGCTCCTTAACTTGTCTAAGTCCTCTTAGTTCATAAGATATGGTCATAGAGCCATACCTTTCAGAAAAGCACATTTGACCCTTCAGTGGTGGATCTTGGTGTTCCTAAGTAGAGACCCTGTTCTTTTCCAGATAGTCTGTATGGTGTGGGTTCTAACTGCCTCCATCATATGTGTGAAAAAAACAGAAGCTATGTGTAGAACAGTGCTTGGTGTATGGCATATAGTTCAGGAATTCCATTGTATAGTAGAATGATATGAGAGACAAGATGGGCATTCCAGGCAAGAGGGAGAGGACAAGTCAAACCCCAAACTGTATGTTCAGCATGAGACAGCAGACTAGACCCATTTGACTGAGGTGTGTATTGGAAGGAGAGGTTGGAATATAAATGCCAGATAGGGAATCCAGTGTTTAATAAGAAAGGTTCAGCAAAGCTATGAGAAACAATAATCATCCATGCTCTCATGAATTTAATAATTTTTATGCATGAGAAATATTTTTTAATTCAGTACTAAAACTTTTATAACATTCTTCATGGTCTTAAAATTTGTTAACTACCTATGTTTTCTTCATGGATTTAAAATTTGTTAACTACCTATGTTTTAGACTTTTTTCTTTTAAAGTTCTTTAAATATATTTATTTAGAAATATTTAAATTTTTTTGAATGAATGTTGTTGAATATATTGAAAAATTATTTTAAATTTTGTGGGTTTTCTTACAAACTGTCTTAAATTATGACAGTTTAAAAGTAATTGGAATTAGACAACAATCTATCTAGTGTGTATTGGGAATTTCCTTCTTGTTTACAGCTTAGAGAAAACAGATGCTGACAGCTGTGACTTTCTTTTCTCTAGTCTCTCCAGAGGCAGTTGGATTTTTGTCAGCGGTTGGGGTGTTTATTGTCTTGATGCTGCTCCTTTTTCTCTATATTAATAAGAAGTTCTGTTTTGAAAATGTTGGAGGGTTTCCAGATCTTGGTTCAGGATACAACACACAGAAGAATTCACAAGATAAAATGTGTAAGTATTACATCGCTGCTTCTTTATCTGTACTATTTCTTGTTTTAATAGGTTCTGTGAGAAGGTTGACTTTGGTACATGATAAACATAACATTTGAACCTCTACTTTGTAAGAATGAAGTATCTGTTAAGTAATTATGTTTAGGTCTTCTGTCGCCTACAGATTGTTAAGCTACTATGTAAAGGTGGTTGTCTATTATTGCAAAATAATGTTTTTAGTTTTCATTGATAAGGCATCGTCTTGAGCTTATGCTTTGAGTAGATGATACTTTAAAAACAAAAAACAAAAAAAAATGCCTGGTCCATTGTGAACCTGGCTCTCAGGAGAGCTTTCACAGTGTCCTCATCAGGCTTTTGATGCCACTAACCCTTCCTTTGTTTTGCCTGTCTATTCATTTTCAGCTGAGGAATGATGTTGTTGCTGGGAGGAGGTATTTTTCCATACCATGCTCTATCCTAGAACCACATAGTGATTGTGCTCTAGTGTTACTAGGTCCTAGGAAACTTGAGGATTCTAACACCGTATTTTCCCATTTTAGAGAAGCTTTTAAAAATATTGTTGTAAGAGCTCTTTATTTGTTGTTTCAAATATTGGCTGATATAAATGGAGGAAGTTGAGAATGATAAAACCAAGGTGTTAATTTTGGAGAGTTTTAAAGAATGAGAGCAGAGGAGCCAGGCTTCTCTATGCACAGATCCCAGAGAATGCTTTGCTTTTCTGATAACCTAGATTATTATTTTGGTTTCTGTGTTAGAAACTGTTGTGCCTTACATGGTTCTGACTTGGTTTTGTGTTTCTCATATTCCACTCCAGCCCTGTATGTACTCATTTGTGTGAATGAACTGCTTAAAAATCTGTGTGTGTGCGTGTGTGCGTGCGTGTGTGTCTGTCTGTCTGTCTGTCTGTCTGTCTGTCTGTCTCTGTCTGATTGTCTCTCATCTGCCTACCTGTCTCTCTCTGTCTGTCTCTCCCTCATACTCTCCTTCTTTCCCTTCTCCCTCTGTTCCTTCCTCCCTCCCTCTCCACCAAGCCCCCATCAGTTTTCTGTAATTCTTTGGTTCAGCTATCTTGGATTTTCTTTTATGTCTTCAAATTCCAAATTTGTTGGTGTGAATTACATCTATTAGTATGTACTGTATTAGATAGTAAACTGAGAAAATTAAATTATCTCTTACAAACTTACTTTTCTTTTTATTTTGAGTGGAAAGGTTTTTGCTGAGGATTGAACCCAGGCCTTTACATATGTTATACATGTACTTTGTTGGTGAGCTACATTTTCAGCCTCTATGAATTAAAAAAAAAAAAGTACTAGCAATAAGGTTATTGTTTGTGAATATATGTAACATTTTAAAGTTTTTTAAAAGAATTTTTCAAGTCAAAAGAAGAATTTGTAGAGAAGAGTGGCATTGCCATATACATTTCATATAGGTCTGTTAGGAATGGCACAATAGGAAGCAACTTGATTCTGGTGTCTGCTTCCCTATTAGGTCTATCTCTCACAGGGAGAGTAAAAATGTTAAACAACCCCTCACTGTCACTGTACAAGTCGTGTGACCTTGAGATCTCAGAGATATCCTATTATTTTTCTTTGACTTGTTAAAGTAAAGATAGCATTCATCTTATAAAGCTACCATACATCAAATAAGATTAAATATGTCCATTACAGTGTCTTGGAAATGCCATTCAGCAGATGCTCTCACCTGTTCTCCTGTTTTTACCACCTTGCAAAACTGTTTAGTTATTGTCCTCTAAATACAGTTCTTAATTTGAAATGTCGATAGTCTGTTAACAGGGTTATTCCCTTATACTGACTCTTAGTAAGTAAACTAAAGTACATAATAAAAATCCTTTTTATACTTCTTCTTTCAGGTATAGACTAAATACCCAATAGATTTGAGGGAAAAATAATGTCTTGCTGCTGTTTTGATAGCTATGGAGTGGGAAAAGATGTCATTACACTTAAGCCAAGTGATTTGATTTTTATTTTTTCCGGAGGAGTCTTTACTTCAACGTTATTTCTTCCAATGCATATTGCATTTACAGAAAGATTAAAAGACACAGTGTGAAATACTATCATGCTAATGATAGCAACATTTACATAAATGTTAAATTCACATTCCAAAGTAGTTGATATTTTAAGAAGAGAAAATTCCATTATTGCACCTTTTAGGAACAAGGAACTGGAAAATGGCATTTTTCAAAAGTTTTCAGCAGAATCTACCTTCAGTGTCCTCCCTGGTAGACACAATCAGTAGTGCTGTAGAAGATTTGAGCACTGCAGTTGGGGAAGTCAGCTATGCATTTACTGACTCAGTTGCTGGGCAGGTAGCAAGTATGATGCATGGCTTGTGCCCAGAGGAGGAAAGCTGCACAGCAGAAGAGGCTGCAGGGTCTTCTAGAGCCAAAAGTGCAGTTTTGTGGGATACTTCCAAAAACAGTGCTTGTCAGAAAACACAGTCTGATGTAGAGCACAAAGCAAAGCAAATAATCTGTTGTGACACTTCAGCTCCACCAAAGCAAGACCAAGAAATGCATGAACAGGGATATTATATGCGTGATGGGCAGTGGACACTCTCAGAATACACAGAAACTGGAGAGGCTGGTAGCTCTGCTTTGCAAGGCTTCGTGAATGATGGGATGTCAGCTGTCAAGCAGAAAGTGGGGGATGCACCCACGGGTCATGAACTGGAACATCCTGACAAAGGTGAGATAGCTGGAGTAGGAAGCTCCAGGAATGATCAGAGTTCTGTAAAGGAGGTAAGTTATCTAGAAGTGAAAGGACGTCTGAACACCAGTGGACAAAATGTTGTGTCTGAGCAGAAGTACATGGCTACAGGTGACTCGAAAGGCAGACTGCAGTCTGTGCCTGTGGGAAGAGAGCAAGAGAAATTGGGGAACGTCACTAAAAGTAAACATCTTCCTAATGTCGAGCATTCTGATCACTTACAAAAAGCGAAAAAACATAGTAAACGTGATGGAGTCAAAGGGAATGAATGTTCAGGAAACGAATGTTCTCCAGAAGATAACACAAGAAACCATAGACACAGGGAGCAGAAATCCGTTGTGAGGGAATACACACGTTCAGCTCCATCAACAAATTGTAAAATTAAGTTTCCTGGGAAAATCAAAGAAAAAATAAATCCAACAAAATCCTACAAAGTGAAAGGAGACATAAAAACAAAGAAAAATGAAGCTAATTCTGCTAAGAGAGGAACAGCCAAGAGTAAAGTTGGCAAATATTCTAAGATATTACCAGAAAAAGGTGAGGTCTCATAATGTTGGTTTGAGTGATTAAATATTCTCTTGATTTTTTTTAAACTAGAAAAACATTCAAATTTCTCAACTTTCCTTTTCACGTCTATATATCTAATTTAATTTTTTCCTTGATCTTGCTTGGAGATATTTTTAGAGACATTTAGATTTTTTTTCAGTCATTTTTTTAATTCTTGTTATTGTATACCACCAGATATTGCTTGTGATCCCTACACTATCTGAGCAATTTCCAGCAGTCCTGATGTTGTTTTTTTTTTTTTGTTTTTATGAGTAGATTTTCACTGTGCAGCTCCAGTTGGCCTGAACCTCACTATATCACCCAGGCTGGCCTTGAGCCTGAGGTCCTCCTGCCTGAGCTTCCACTTACTGAGATTACAGGTGTGAACCACCATACCCATTTCCTAATTTTAATTACAGTTTATTTTAATACTAGAAAATTTATGCAGACTTTAATTAGAACTTATTTGGTTTGATACTCATTTTTAAAATTTTGTTTTACTTTTATAACCAAGTCTTGAGTTGGTTATATATCCCAACAAGGATCTATGTAAAATATTTTATATGTTTCTTGAAACCAGTAGCTCCTATATTGTTAAATAACATGCTTCTGAATGTTTTTATTCATTTAGCTTTACCCTATAACTTTCATGAGACTGCTCTAGTTCATAATGACTGTACATGAGCAATATATTATTATTCATGAGTTCTTTATATAGAATTAAGATTCTGAGTAAGTATTTACAGTGTTCAGCTACAATATTTGTGACAGTTTTCAAAACATCTTTGCTGTGCATACTTCTGATAATTGCTTCTAGCATTCCTTCATCACTTCTTTATTGCTGATCTGATCAGAAGCCCTGCCCCCCCCAAATACTGGCTTTTGTTTATAAAATGTACACCTGTAGTTTTTCTATAAATTTAGATTCTCATAAGATAGCAAAACCTGAGTAGCCAGGAAAATAGTGGAAGACTTTTCAATTCTGCTATATGACTCATCTGTAAGGGATCTGCTCTATATTGAACAGTAGGTTTTTAATGGCATAGGAGAAGCTGATCCTAGACTCATAGGCTATTTAAAAAGAAATACAGTTTGTGATGATGTGTTCATTGTAGAGTCCATTCTCATAGCATCTGTGATTCATTGGGCTTTGGTGGCCTTGTTTATTTCTGTTGTTTATTTATTACTTAGGAAGAAATAAAATAACAGGTGATTTAGAAAGTGACAATAGGATGGCTCCCAGGAATAAATACAGTTACAGTAGCACTATACACTTTTCTGTTTGTTTTGCTTTGTTTTTAATGAGGAGCACTCTGGCATCTTAAGAAACCAAAGGCTCTCAAATATCCCAAAGAAGAGTCAAATATTGACCTTAACAAGTCCCTTGAACAGATTGCAGGTGTTTTTGGCTCATAGGTTAACTTGTCGTATTTCTAGAACCAATGTAGTAGGCTCTCACATGGAAGATGCAGGCTAAGAAAGAAGAATTTCTCTGATTTTCATGGAAGGCATTCTGGAATAGAGGACGTTTGACTGCAAAGGGTCTGCATGAGGGTACATCCACGAGGGGCTCACAGCATTCCTTTGCCTTTAGGCCTCACTCTGGTATTTCACAAGACATCATGCTCTGAGCTGGTGTCAGAAGGGCTTGGTGTAGTTATCATAGCACTGTCTAGTCAGATTCTTGATGATGGTGAAGTTGGAATGTCCAGCTATATATCGCTCTACACACTAAGTGTGGCTGGCAGATTAGAGAGGTTTGGTGATACCTATTCAGACAGTAATGAACTTTTAACTGCTCTACTGTTTGTTAGAGAATATAAATGTTATACCTCTTAAAATTTAGGTATGATTAAGTAAAATTGTCCTAGTATTCAGCTTTTCACTGGTATTGTTATAAGTTTGGTGTATATCCTTCTCTCTCTCTCTCTCTCTCTCTCTCTCTCTCTCTCTTTCTCTCTCTCTCTCTCTCACACACACACATATAATTTATATATTTATATATAATATAGACTGCATGTTGAGGTATGTATAGTATCTATTGAATAAAAATATAACTGCACCTTCTATCCTTTCCTTGTGAACTATAAGCTTACCCACTTATGTTAAAAGGGTTGCATAATCCTAGTACGTATGTTGAATGGATGTGTCATCACTTGCCTAACCAAGTCCCATTGATAGGCATGTTGGTTATATATTTTGTTTACTTTTGCTATAACATAAGTTCACAAATATATATCTATGTTCACCTAATTAGAAATGGACTTGGCAAGTTTCTAGAAATGGAATTTTCTTTTTCTTTTTTTTTTTTTTTTTCTCGAGACAGGGTTTCTCCGTGTAGCTTTGTGCATTTCCTGGAACTCACTCTGTAGCCCAGGCTGGCCTCAAACTCACAGAGATCTGCCTGTCTCTGCCTCCCAAGTGCTGGGATTAAAGGTGTGTGCCACCACTGCCCGGCAGAAATGGGATTTTCAAAGCCCACAGAGTTTGATGTTGGATTTGTTTTATGCTCTGTATAAAACTTGTACCAGTTGCAATTCCAGTGTGTCTGTGTCTTCCCATTTCTCTGCTTCCTGTTAGTATGGAGCATTACTAGTTCTGAAAATATAGGCCAAATGAAAACCAGAAATTTGTCTTATGACATTAATTGTCTTACTCATTGACGGCACTTATAATTTCATTTATATATAACATATCCTTTACAAAATTATACAACATGGCAACTATACTTTGCTTTGTACCTAAAAAGGTTACAAACCCCTATGACTAAGATTATTTATATAATTAGAATATACAATGTGATATTTCTTATAAACACATAAAAATCTAACTGTTGATATTCTTACATGAAAAATATGTTTTCTAAAGCTGAAATTTTATGTCATTACATACATACATATAGTATGCTTTAAATTCAGTGTAAGGGATGATCAATCATTTCAATAATTTTAAGGATTGTTCTAATTTGTTTCATCCTGTGTGTATGCCCACACAAATACACACATTTGCATTTGTGTATATATATGCATATATGTTTTAAATAAATTTGCCATATGTAAGTATATTAAAATTATAATTTCCTCTCACTGTTATCCAAATAGATAATTCCTACATGGACAGAGATGAGCCTGGTTCATCCTCTGAAAGTGAAGATGAAGCGCTGGGTAAATATCATGAGGCCTTATCCAGAACACACACTTCCAGGTGGCCATTGGTGGATTCTAGACAAAAGAACTATGCCTGGGAAACAAGGCAAAAATACAGCCCTTTGTCTGCAGAGTATGATGGGTACAGCAGTGAAGCATCCATAGAAGACGGTAAGAAAGTTAGTTTATTTGTTTTTTTGAAACACTATTATGTTAGATGATATGTGCATGAAATTCTAGGCATCTGTGGTTGCACACTGAGAGATACAGTGTAAGGTTCTGTATCTGAGCATAATCCAACGCACGAAAGCAAAATGCCAAACAATCACCTTTTTTCTGGATTGGTAACTGGAGTTCTTACTTACAGTGCACACTGCTGACACGAATGAGATTCGGGTAAAAACGTGCTGTTCCTCAGGTGCAGGCAGTTCTCATACACCTGTTACAGAAACAAGTAGGGTCTGGGTATGACTATTGCTGTGACTCTGAGCTGGTCTCCAACAAAAACTTGGTGCCTTAGATGACACACTGTAGCTAGAGTTTTCCTGCCTGGCCCACAGTCAGGACAAATCTCTGTCACCAGCCAGTTCCACAGCCGCTCAGACCCAACCAAGTAAACACAGAGACTTATATTGCTTACAAACTGTATGGCTGTGGCAGGCTTCTTGCTAACTGTTCTTATCTCTTAAATTAATCCATTTCTATAAATCTATACCTTGCCACGTGGCTTGTGGCTTACTGGCATCTTTACATGCTGCTTGTCATGGCAGCGGCTGGCAGTGTCTTCCTCCTCAGCCTTCCACTTCCCAGAATTCTCTCAATTCTCCTCTCTGTTAGTCCCGCCTATACTTCCTACCTAGCCACAGGCCAATCAGTGTTTTATTTATTGACCAATCAGAGCAATTTGACATACAGACCATCCCACAGCAACACACGAAGAATGATGTGGTGGTCTCTCTGTGCTGTGTTCTTTCTGAGAATGGGTACAGTATTATACTGTAAAAGCAATTTGAGGGATTTTTCAAAGGTTTCAGTAATTTCAATATTTTGTTATTAATTGGTTTTGCTTTATTTGTTGATGTTGACTTCAGAACAAAATCTGGGCAGAAGGTATAAGTCCATTCATATCTTTCCATAACAGAAAGACAAAAGGTTTTACCATTAGTTAAAACATATTTATTTTTACATTTAAACACATTGTTTATTTGCTTGATAGAATGGCTTCTCATAGTAACTACTGTCTTTTTAGCCAGAAGAGAACAATCTTATAGGCATCAGTTTTATTATCAATAAACATCCAACTATCTTTGATTTTGTAGTTGGGATTTGTCTTTTAGGGCCTTTTCCTATTGATGGTTTAAGTATTATCCCGATTTGTAAGTAGTCAAAGGAGCAAAATGATGTATATTTGTGTTTGGCTTCATGCTAGCTAAAGATGTCTGTCAATTTTTATTTCTGTTAGTATACATATTTAACAAATGAACCAAATACTGCATTTTTACAATGTAGAGAAGGCTCATTATAGGTACAAAAAGAGAAATATTAGATATAGACTCCACTCGAAAACAGTGCCTTTGTAATAGTACACACAAGATATGTGCCTACAGAGGTAACTAAATAATGCAAACCAGTAAAGCTAGCCTGTAATTTATATGCACCTCTGGCACATGAACAATAGAGCTAAAGAAGAATGGTTGTGAATCTGATCCTGGCTGACATTCTCCCCATATCTTGTCATCTATTAGCCATGAAAACCTGAGGAGTATACTTCATTGTGTCTAAAATATGGATAGTATCAACCTGGTCGAGTTGTCATGAATATCAGTTGATGATAGATAGTACATGGCCAGTCAGCATTGCTGAAAGTGAGATGTTATGAAAATCACGATGGTTATGGGCATGAATAGCCTTGAGCAAGCCTGAGTTTGAGTCTGTGTCCCTGGATACTTCCATTCTTCTGATGGAATTTAGGATTTTTTTTCTTTATTTTCTTTTCCTTTCTTATACTTGATTACCCTCTATGGTCCTTTTATTTTAGATGCCTAGTAGCTTCCTCCTAATGAGGAGCAAGGCTTTGGTTGCTCTTACACTTGCCATCACCTTAACAACTGCCATAAGTTTTTAGACAGGGCAATGTTAGGGCAGACTTTGTAGTTATACACAAGCTGTAAGGTACATAATGGAAGAAATATTTCAGGAACAAAGAGAAGGCTCTTTGTCTTAAATACTGGAGTGTGTGTAGTATATAAGGGAATAAGAGGCACCAATGGGAAGGGAGATGAGGACTGAACCTGCCCAATTTGGTAGCCAGAGATAACTCACTGAAGGCTTTGCTTTGAGACGGCATCTGTAGAAAGATTAACAGCAGGGAGACTATAGGAAAAAGCATTGAAGAGAGACTTGAGACTTAAGAGATATCTGCAGAAAATGGAGAAAACCTGAATCACTGTAGTGGCAATAGGAATTTGGAGGACAGGAGTATAGAAGTGGGACTTTTCTGGATTTAGGACCATAGTATATTTTGAACATCAGGAGAAGAGAAGAAAGCATCAAAAAACACTGTGGTTTTTTTTTTCTTTTTTTTTTCTTTCTTTTTTTTTTATCATGTGTGAGAGAGAATAGTGGGGTCATTGCTGTGATTATAGAATCCAGGGAGGGATCTACTTTTTGTTGGAAGTAGGGATAGCAATGTCTGGTGTTTATACTTGTAACAAGGCAGGATATTAGAGCAACTGAAAATGGTTATTGAACTTGCAGTTGTGAGTAGACTTAGATCAAGAGGTTTTCAGAATATATATGCTTAGAAATCCTGAGAGTGAATTAAGCTGATAGAGACTGTATGGAGAGAAAATGTCACATAAAGAGGCAGAGAAAAGATGGTAGAAAAGACAGTAGAAGAGGCCAAGAAGGTCTAAAGAAAGTACATAGTCATCCATGGCAAAAGAATTTTAGGGAGGAGGGTAGCAATCAACATGGTGAGAATTCAAACAAACCCCTTTTCTAATAGAAATTTCATTTCCAGTTGAAGTACTAATAGGCTAGCATAATAAGTCAGAATGTCTGTTGGTAAGAGGAGGGTGCATGGTAGGAAGTCTGCATCTCTGCCTGCCTATTGTTACCACTTGCTGTCTTGAAAGAGAAGAAGTTGGACGGTTTGTAGTGTACTGTGGACCTTCTCCCTCCAGCCCGTATCTGTCTAGTTCTCCTCTGTTGTATGTATTGGAAGGAAGAGCTTGTTGTAAAACACACTGCACTGCTCAAGGCACTCTTCAGGGTCTGGTGGTTTCATGGGACAGTGCTAGGGATATATGCTGGAAATGATGCAGCTCATTTTCATAAGCACAAGGAAGGTATGAACAATGGGTTGCTCTTGCCTGCTCTCAGCGCTGACCCTTTTATTCTGCATGTTGCTATTCCACACATTTATGAAGGCTGGGCTTTGACTAGTGTAGGTGGAAGTAATAACCAAAAAGAATGGCAAGGAGAAAGGGAAAAAATTTAACATGTACATTTTTTTATGTGACATAGTATTATTATTCATTAGTGTTTAACATTTACCACAACTTAGTAGTAGTAGCTAAGATTATTCCGATTTTATAGATGTAACTGATTTTTAACCTAAAATCACATAGTAAGTTACTGAAAATTGATCCAATTAGATCTACTCCCAAATTAATCTCCTGCTCTAGCGTTATGATCTCCTGCAAGATGGAAAAACTGCAAGACAGATACTCTAGAAAATAACAAACAAAAATCCAATGGTACATTTGTTAATCAAGTTTTTTTTCTCTAGATGGCTATATTAATATTTTATTTTTAACAAAAGAGAAGTGATATCTTTAAGAAAATTTTCTAGGAAAAGTAAACATTAAAATCATTTATCAAATTCCTTTTGTTCCCAATTTTACTTTTACTATGTTCTTCAAGCTAAAAGCATATTATAAGTAATCTGCCTTAATTTAAAAGGATCAGATTCAAATCCAGTTTTTGGATGTGTGATTTATTTAGTGATATGAACCAACACCTGGAGTTCTACTCAACATAAATTCTTTCCATTTTTATATTGAATAATAGAATTCTATTTAAAAAGATTTATTTATGCTTTTCATTCTTAGTTCACCATTGAGATTACCAAGATATACCCATATATGATTTTTAAAAAAAGCTCTATTATTAAGTTTACATATTATCTTGGGGGCAGATTAACTTAAAACTGTTAAAGACAATTTCCAGCCTGAGTGTGTGTTAGGTTTATAAACAAACACAAATTTGCCATTCTTTTCCTTTATTGCTACACCAGAAGCTTCGTGTAGTTAAATGTAATGTTTAAAATTAGGTACACTAAAGCATAGCTATTTTGTTCCTCTTAAACATTTATTTCGGGGGTTGGTAAGATGACTCAGTGGGTAATGGTGCCTGCTACCCTGAGTTCAATACCTGGGACCCTCATAGTAGAGAGAACTCACTCTTGCCACTTGTCCTCTGACCACCATGGGCATACTGTGGCACATGCACACACACCCCACCACACTCAATAAATAAAAATGTAGTAATTTAGTAAAGTTTATGTTTGAAATAGTTTAAAACTTAAGTGAAATAACCTCATATTTTCTGCATGCATTTGAACAGTTTCATAAAGGTTATTTTATTAATTTTTGCAATTTCTTTGTGAAGAAGATAAGTAAAAATAAATATGTATCTGTATTTTCAAGAAATCTTTAAAGTAAAATATGTTTAGAGGGATAGGGATATAGCTCAGTGGTAGAGTGCCCTGGTTAGTACCTAGCACTGTCCCCAACAAAGTAAATGATTAAAAATAAATGCATTTATAACTTAGAATAGTGAAAGGGGCATGTATCACCATGTTTTCTTAGATTTCTGGTAAATTTTTGATTTTAAGTTTTGTTCATGAATATTTTTCTTCTGAAGAATACTTTATTGTATCTATATATTTAAAAACATGACCAATTTAGCCAGGCATGGTGGCACATGCATTTAATTCCAGTTCTTGGTGGGCAGAAGTAGGCAGATCTCTGAGTTCTAGATCAGCCTAGTCTATATAGTTAGTTTCAGGACAGTCAAAGCTACAAAGGGAAACCCTGTCTCAGGGGGTGTGGGGGGAACCGACCAGTTTTAAAGTCTTCAAAAGTTTTTACTGCATTGTTACTGTTTTGGAAATCTTATGTATTGAGAATGATTGTTCCCAATAGTGTAGGATTCTTTGTAAAGCTTTTCTTATTTTTCTTGTGATAAAACTTATATAATCTAAAACTTACCACTTTAGCCTTTTGGGAAAGAAGATTTTATTTTATATAAAATAAAATGCCTGAGTATTTGCCCACATGTATGTACACCACATGTGTGCAGTGCCCTTGGAGGCCAGAAGAAAGTGTCAGATCTGTGGAACTGGAGTTTCAGATTGTTGTGAGCTGCTGGGAAAGAAACCCAGGTCCTCTTCCTAGATGAATGTGCTCTTAGCCACTGAGCAGTCTCTCCAGCCCTTTGTTTTCAAGTGTGCAGTTCAACAGCCATCATCTCTTTGCCTCTCCAGGACCTTTTCATCTTCAGAAAGTGAAACTCTGCACCATTAAAACATATCTCTCCCTTCTCCTCTTCCAGCCCTGATGACCAATAAGTATTCCACTCTCTGTGTCTTGGAGTTTGAGTGCTAGAGGGACTTCTGGAATATTTCACTCAGGATGGTGTCTTCCTGGTTCATCCATGTTGTAGCATGCATCAGAATTTCATTCCTTCCCAATGTCTAATTTGTGTATTGTAGCATAAACTCCTAACCATTTTTGCTGTTCAATCAGTTCAGTGGTTAAGTTCACACTGTTCTCATCAGCATTCCTCCCCCGGAACTCTTCTTTTGTAACATTTCAGCCACTTTCCATTGACCTTTTCCTTATTTCCTGGAAACCACCATTCTACTGTCTGCCCTAAGTGTCTCATACAAATGGAAATATACATAGTTCCACTTTTTGTGACTAGTTTATTTCCCTTGCAGAATTTCTTTCTGACTCAGTAACATTCTATTGTATGTGTGTGCCACATTTTGCTTATCCATTCATCTGTGGGTAGATACTTCAGTTGCTTCTACATCTAGTGGTTATGACTAACAGTACTATGAACATAAGAAAATAAATACCTATTAAGAGACCTGGCTTTCCATTATTTTGAGTATACCCAAATAGATAATACGGTAGTTCTACTTTTTAAGATTTTGAGTAACTACTATGTTGTTTTCTATGGTGGCCTAACCATTTTACATTTCCTCCAACAGTGCAATAGATTCCAGTTTCTCTATAACCTCACCAGTACTTTTCATTTCCATTTGTGTGGTGTCTTAGTCAGGGCTCTATTGCTATGAAGAGACACCATGACCATAGCAACTCTTATAAAGGAAACCATTTAATTGGGGTGGCTTGCTTACAGTTCAGAGGTTCAGTCCATTATCATCATGGTGGGTCATGGCGATGTGCAGGCAGCTATGGTGCTGGAGAAGGAGCTGAGAATCCTACATCTTGCAGGCAGTGGGAAATGGTGTGAGTAGCACACTGAGCGGAGCTTGAGCACATATGAGACCTCAAAGCCTGCCTCCACAGTGGCACACTTCCTCCAACAAGGCCACACCTACTTCAACAAAGCCTCACCTCCCAGTAGTGCCACTCCCTTTGGGGGGCATTTTCTTTCAACCCACCACATATGGTAGTAGCTATCCTGGTGGGTGTGGGGTGGTATGTCTTTGAGATTTGATTTGCATTTTCCTAAAGGTGAGTGAAGTTGAACACCTTTCCATATGCATATTGATTACTCATATGTCTTCTTTGGAGGTATGTCTATTCATGTTCTTTACTCTTTTGGGTTATTAGGAAGTCTCACTATATTCTGGGTATTGATTCTATAGTAAAAATGTGCAAATATCTTATCCAGTAGGTTTCATTTCTAATTGGCATCTTTTTTTCTTTTTCTTTTTTCTTTTTTTCTTTTCTTTTTTTCTTTTTTCTTTTTTTCTTTTTTCAAGACAGTGTTTCTCTGTGTAGCTTTGCACCTTTCCTGGAACTCACTCTGTAGTCCAGGCTGGCCTCGAACTCACAGAGATCCGCCTGCCTCTGCCTCCTGAGTGCTGTGATGAAAGGTGTGCGCCACCACCGCATCTTTTGATTTTGATGATATCTGGTGTGTCTCTTTTTTCCCTTCTGTTGCTTTTGCCTTTGCTGTAATATGCTGTGGGATGTCTTTCTATATACTGAGAATATGTGTTGCTCTGATTTGTTGATAAATAAAGCCATTTGGCTTGTGGCAAGTCAGATTATAGCTAGGTGGGAAATTGAAGAGAGAGACAGGAAGAAGAAAGGCAGGGAGGGGAGATGCCAACCTGCTTCCCAAGGAACAACATGCCAGCAGACTGGTAAGCCATGGAACCTGTGGCAAAACATAGTAGGTTAATTTAAGTTATAAGAGCTAGCTAGCAAGAAGCCTGCCATATGCCATACAATTGGCAATTAATATAAGCCTCTGGGTAATTATTTTATAAGTGGCTGTGAGACTGCAGGTCAGGCAGGACCGGAGAAACCTTCTGACATACAGTAATATTTAAGAGACATGTCAAATCCAGAATTGCCAATGTTTACCCCTCTTTTTGTCTAAGAATTTAATAGTTTTAGGTCTTACATTTAGGACATAATTTATTTTCAGTTAGTTTTTACATATAGTATTACATGACATGGTGTTCTAGCACCATGTGTTGAAAACACTCATTTCCCCATTAAATGATATTGGTACACGTGTCAAAAATTATTTGGCCATATATATAAGGGCTGATTTCTGAACCCATCATTTTATTCCATTAGTATTTGTGGTTGCCTTTACTCCAGCACCACACTATTTGATTTCTATAGCTTTATAGTGTGTTTTGAAACCAGGAAGCAGAAATCCTTCAGTTTTGCTTTTATTTTTCAGAAATGAAGGTCATTTGGGATTCTACGCAAAGTTTAGGGGTGTGTGTGTGTGTGTGTGTGTGTGTGTGTGTGTGTGTGTGTGTGTGTGTGTGAAAGCCATCATTTTCATTTATAGAAATGGTATTATCTGCAGATTGCCTTGGGTTTTATTAGCATCTTAACAATATTAAATCCTCTAAATGTGGTGTGTCTTCCCATTTATTTATGTCCTTAATTTCATTTGGGAAATTTTTATAGTTTTTACTATAAGATTTTTACCTCTTAAATTAATTCCTGAGTATTTTATCCTTCCTTATACTATTGTAAATAGAATTGTTTTCTTAATTTTCTTTTCCACTTGCTCATCGTTAGTGTATAGAGTTGCAATTTTTTTGAGTGTTGGTCTTATACTCTGTTTTATTACTGAATTTATTCATTCTAATTGTATTTTCTAATATGTGGAACCTGCCGGGTTTTTACATAGACTATAGTACCATTTGCAAAGAAAGCATTTTACTTCTTCCTTTCCTTTGTAGATGTTCTGTACTTACTTTTTTTCTTGCTTAATAGCTTTAGTTAGTCCTTCCAGATTGAGTAGATGTGGCAAAAAGTGGGCATCTTTATCTTTTTTTATGCTCGGAGCTTTTAGTCTATTACTGAGTGTCATGTTTGATGTGGGCATTTCCTGCTTGGCTTTATTATGTTGAGATAGTTTTTTACTGTTCCTAGTTTGTTGAGTGTTTTTATCATGAAAGGGTGCTGAAGTTTGTCAAATGCTTTTTCTGAATCAATTGAGATAATCTGTTTTGAGATGTAGTTGTGTTATCCTTCCATGATAAAATACCTATGAAGCAACTTTAAGAAGGGAAGATTCATTTTGCCCCTGTCATCACTTGGCTCTTTCTCTGAGTTTGTCTTGAGGTAGAGCAACATGAGGGAGAAGGCATGGCCTCATCACAGCACTGGTGACAAGATACACCCTTCCAAGGCACACCCCAGTGACTTACTTCTAGTATAGAACCCCTATGATGGCCTCAAATTATAAACTGACTGATGAGGTTAGAGCACTTATGAGCCAATTGCTGTCCAAAAGTCCATCATATGGCACCTAATCATAGTATCTGTGAGCCTTATACAAATCATAACTTCTGTTAGTGTTGTTCAAATCTTAGATGGTCTTTTAATAAAAAACCCAGAGCCAGATATCAGGGTAAAAGCTGAAAGATCAGAGAAGCAGAACAGCCAGCCAGTAGTTCTTACCTCTAGGAAATCCTCAGCCTAAAGAGAGAGACTTCCTGTTTCCTCATGCCTTATATATCTTTCTCTGCCCTGCCATGGCACTTCTTGGGATTAAAGGTGTGTGTGCTTCCCAGTACTGGGATTAAAGGTGTGTGCCACCACTGCCTGGCTGTGTTTCTAATGTGGCCTTAAACTCATAGAGATCCAGTTGGATCTCTGCCTCCTGAGTGCTAGGATTAAAGGTATGTGCTACCACTGTCTGGCCTCTATGTCTAATCTAGTGGCTGGCTCTTTCCTCCGATCCCCAGGCAAGTTTATTAGGGTACACAACATATCACTACATGTTAGTATGGATTATTATATTGATTGAATTATCTTTGCATTCTAGGAACTTGCCTGTTAAGCTAAATTCTTTTAATATATTGCTGAATTCTATTGGCTGGTTTTGATGAAGATTTTGGTACCAGTGTTCTTTTCTGGCTTGATCTAAAATGATGATTACATAACAGAATGATAGATTATTCTTACCTCTTCAATTTTCTGGAAAAGTTTGAGAATGATTAATGTTAAATCTTCTTTAAATGTTTGCCAGAAATTCATTAATGAAAGTTCTATGCAACTAGCAGAAAATGTCTGCCTAGAAGTCCACCCAGAGGGTGATGCTAGCCTAGGAGGAAGGGAGGGATCATCATGGCAGAGTAAAGTTTTGCCCACTCTACTGTACTTCCTATTAATTCTTTGTGTATGTATGTGGGAGTGGTGCTGTATGTGCACATGTTGGGGGAGTGCATGTCCCCTTGCATGTTGTGGAGGTCAGAAGAGAACCTTTACTAAGACACCAAGGTATCTTGCTCTTATCATTCTCCACTATATTCCCTTGGGATAGGCTCTTTCACTGAATGGCAAGCCATGCTGATAGTCAACAAGCCCAAGGAATTCTGTCTTTGCCCTCAAAGCACTGGGATTGCAGGTGCACATTTAACTACACCTAACCTTTTATGTGCATGATGGAAATTTGAACTTACTTTCATATATTAGCACATTTAAGTGCTCTTACCAAGCCATCTCTGCAACGCCACTTAAATATATTTATTCCTGTGTGTGTGAGAGGGAGAGTGCATGTGGGTATATATGAGTGCATGTATGTATGAGTGAGTACATGTGTGCATGTATGTAAGTGTATGTGTGTGCTCATGTGTGTGCATGAGTGTGTGTGTGGCATAAGGATGTATTTGGATAGATGTGCAAGAGAAACAAACAAATTGCCAAAATGAAAAGGAAAGGGAACTTGGCTCTGTTGCTGTGTTGCCTGGGTCACAGTCGAGCTCTGTTGCTTTAATGCTCAAGTTTTTTCACATGGTAAGTAGATACAATGATTATGTGATTCCCCAAGCACACTGATACCATTTATATTGCCAGTCATTGAAAAATGTTCAATAAAAGCTCTCATTTTTATAAGTAAGATTAATATTCTTTTCTGGTGTTGGCTGAGCATTCAAAGCGTCTGTGAAACTCAGAGCTTCAAACAGAAGTTCCCTATTCAGGACATGTTCCCAACCCCAAATCTCTATGCTCCATGGTTGATTTTCCTTTTTATGGGAGTGCCTGCTGATACCATGGAAACAGAGCTTTGAGATCCTCCACCTCATCTTCTTTCTTTTACTTAGTTCTGTTCTGGCTGCAGTAAACCAAGGAGCTACTGGAGGGTTAGGGTTAGGAAGCAGCCAGTGACCACATCTGTGGAAGGCCTGAGCATGAAAGCAGCCCCTTCCCAAGGCACCTGCAGGAGCTAATGAGAAGGCCAACTTTGAGTCTTCATTGTATAGAGGAGTGGGGTTTGTTGTGGCTCCTTGCTTAGCTGCCACACAGCCCCAAAGAGGGTTTACAAACAATGAAAGTAAAGCAGTACTTGCTGGCTCAGCCCCTTAGCTAATCACTGATTTTGGGTTGCTTGTTAGAAAAACAAGGGAGGTCCTGTAAATTATGTGGTGGTTTGAATGAAAATGTCCCCTGTCGACTCATGTATTTGAACATTTGATCCCTAGTTGGTAGCAGTATTTGGGGAGTTTAGGTGTGGCTGACTAGAGGAAGGAACTACCTGAAGGTGGAATTTGAGAGTCTAATGACATGAGCCACTTCTAGTTTGCTCCCTGTTTTGTGTTTGTGGTTCAGGATGTGAGCTCTTAGTGTCCTGTTCCAGCCACCATGCCTGCCTCCAGTTTGCCATTATGGACTCCAATTCTATGTCTTTCAGCCTTCTATAAGTTGCCTTGATCATAGTATTTTATCACAGCAACAGAAAGTAACTAACACAAATTATATTAACAAACGTCTTTTCCTAGAGGGAATGTGAGTGTAGAACAGGAGGCAACAGTGTGTGAATGACTTAATGACTACACTGCGTTGAGAGTTGCCTGGTATATGTTAGGTGAGAAAATCAAGGTGTAGAATAGGTCTACTGTGTCACTCTTAATCAAGGAAAGAGAAGGAAGTGCATTTGTATTTGCTCTTATTGAGAAGCTACAAAGTCTCTTAAGATAGTGACCTGTGAGGAAGGGAGGGGACAGGGTAGAAGCTATCTACAGCACTGGATCTCCAGCACTCTGTGCCTAATAAGATAGAGCACTGATAAGCGAGGCAGAGAAACTTACAAGCAGCTAGGTAAAAACTCTAGGGCCCATGGTCAATGAGTCTACAGGGCTCAGGTCTATGCCCAGTGTAGAGAGAGTCAACTTAGCACTGTGGTACATTACACCTTAGCTAAGGTCATCTAGGAAGCACACTATCTGAGTTTTATACCTTTGTGCTAGAGGAATTACTGAATCAGAGCACTATAGATCACACTGTTTTAAAGCAATGATAACATAGCCCAGATTGTTCTCAACAGTTCTCTTTAGAGGGTGCAGCATTCTACTATGCATATTTTCTAGGTAGTCAAGAGTTGGGGACTGGACATAGTAGTACACACCTTAATCCCAGCAATTAGGAGGCAAAGGCAGGCCAATCTCTGTTAGTTCAATGCCAGCCTGGTGCGTATAGTGAGTTCCAGGCCAAACAAGGCTATATAGTCAGACTTTGTCTCAAAATAAATAAATAAATCTTGGGCTGGAGAGATGGCTCAGTGGTTAAGAGCACATACCACTCTTAAGGATCTGGATTTAGTTCCCAGCACCCAACTGAACCTCCGTAACTGGTGGTTCATAACGTCCATAACTCCAATCCTCATCTGGCCTCAGCCTGCATATTGTGCACATACATAAATTCACATATACACATAAGATTAAAAGCCATAGCAAATCAGGGATCTGTCCCCTTTTGTAGAGACTGGGATGGAAGCTGTACTTCTGGTAAATCTTGTTTTATGTAATAATAAAACTGAAGTAAATGTTAAACATATGTTCCCTGAAACAGAAATATGCAATAAAACAATTAAACCCTACCTAGGTACTGAGATCCATAATCATTCAGAGATGTTTCATTTGAGAAAATGAAGTTTAAGTTAAGCTAGCCAGAAAATGCTGTTAAGTAATTGAAGGCATCAGTGTTTTGCCTGCATGTGTGTATATATACTATGTTATACCTAGTGCCTGTGGAGGGCATTGGATATGCTGGAACTGGAATTATGCATGATTGTAAGCTACTATGTACTATGTCGGTGCTAGGAGTTGAACCTAGGTCTTCTGCAAGAGCAACAAGTGCTCTTAACCACCGAGCCATCTCTCCAACCTGTCTTTTATTTTCTTAATCTTAGTCATTATGAATGGGATAAGATGAAATCTCAAAGTAGTTTTAACTTGCATTCCCCAGGTGGCTAACAATAGGAACATGTTTAAAAATAGTCCTTAGCCATTTGTATTTCTTCTTTTGAGAACTTTCTGTTGAATCCCATAGCCCACTTTTTAAATGGGTTGTTGGCCCCATATCCACAGTATATGGATGTACAAATTGGAGTAAGTGGGCTATTAAATTTAAAGACCTTTTAAAAAGAGGACACAAAGTTGGGGAGGGGTAAGAAGGTGAGAGTGGATCCAGGAAGAGTTAAGGGGAGGGATTAGGATAAATATGATAAAAATATATGAAATCCTCTAAGAATTAATAAAAATGTTTTTAAAAAGTTAAAAATACATACAAATATCTATTATGGTGAAAATTTTGAATTTAATTTTAACAGTATAAATTAGTCAAGAGACTGTTCCCTAATGAATTGTAAAGACCTTGTCAAACCAAAATTTGTTCAGAACAGTTGTGAATGCAAAGTAAATGCTTTATCTAAATTAATTAAATTTCTGCAAAAAATATATGTATATATAAATAAAAAAGTATATATACTATATGTGATACTTTGTAATTAATTGGGAGTTCATTTATTTTGGATCCTCTTTACTTTGAAGTTAACGTATTACATTTTTATAAGTTTAGTGTACTTGAAAGAAGGACATATTCTTCCTTGTTCTTGTTTATTTCCATTCTCCCCCTTTCAGATTAAATGAAATTTAAAACCAGAGTAATACTACCAACACTTCTGAAGGAATGTTTTTTCCTGTGAAGTGAAGGCTTTGAAAAAAACTTCCTTTTGATCATTGTCTGTCTGTGAAGTGACAGTAAATTTATATTGACAAACAAGGAGTCTGATCAGTGCCTGTGTCAGCAAATCATACTGAACCTCATTAATATGTACAGTCAATACATATTCATTACAATAAAATAATTTAAATTTTATTTTTATTTTTTTCTTCCTTTCTTCCTTCCTTCCTTTCTCTCTCTCTTTCTCTCTTCTCTCTCTCTCTCTCTCTCTCTCTCTCTCTCTCTCTCTCTCTCTCTCTCTCTCTCTCTCTGTGTGTGTGTGCGCATGCCTGCCACAATATGTGTGTGGCAATCAGAGGGCAACTTTTGAGAGTCAATTTTCTTCCTTTAGTGTGGTTCCAAGTATCAAAGTCAAGTAAGTTTTGCAAAGCCAAGTACTTTTTGCCTGCTGAGCCACTTCACTGGCTTTTAGATACCAATAAGCAAAGATATATCCTAATGGAAAATGAAAAAAGACATAGCATATATCTACTCTTATAGTTCATTTATGAAGATACTTGTTTTGAAAAATAAAAATGTTTTTGTACTGTATTTGTGATAAAAATCACATTAACAGGAACAAGAAAAAGTTGAAATAAAAGCAGATTCTCATCTTTTAGTGTTGTGGTTGAAGTAACGTTTGGAGTCTACTAACTACCTGGCTACCTGGAGGTAGCATTTGGATATAGAATGTGGAAGTTCATGCAGAGTTGCATGTGGAGTTATCCTACTTTTAAATCCTATTTGAGGTAGACCATTTTCTACGTGACTTTAGAATTTCTAAATCTTTAGGACATTCTTTCTTCATTAATTATCACATATTTGGAAATTTTTATGTTTGTACCTGATAAACTTATTTTATCTTGATTACAGTTGATAGTTAAATTGTATAGTACAAGGAAATTTATCTAGTTTGTCTTAAAATTACTTAATTTATGTTTATTGGCCAAGGTACTCATGAATGCTAGGTAAATACTCTACCACTGATCAACCCTAGTCCCTAATTGCTAACTTGTCATAAACACATTTTTCACAAAGTATTTTTAAACACAACTTAACTGCTTTATATTGTGCATATAAAATGTGTCCATTTGAAGTGTATGATTCAGGATAACTTTACTGTGTTACAGTATCATTCTGGTTTTGCAGCATGTGGTGCTAATCAGGACTCTCACACCCATGAATACTTATTTCCTGTTCTTATCTTTAACATTTGGAGCCATAAACCTACTATTCATAAGTTTGCTAGTTGGTGACATTCCATGTAATGATAGCTATATGCTATGAATCCTGTCATGTCTGGCTACATTTACTTAATATAATGTTTTTGAGGGCCAGCTTTTAATGTTCTTTCTTATTCAATTAGCATTTCATTTAATGCAAATACATATTGTTTATCTATTTACCTGTTAGTACTTCTAGTTTTTTACTGTTACAAATGATGCCACGAACTCTTACATGAAAGTCTTTATGTGTCCTAAAGTAAGTATTCTAATGAGATGTTTGTGTTTAGTGGGATACATATAATCCTCACACCGTTGTTATGTTATGTCCATTCTTCACATGAGGAAACCAACACAATATACCCAAGATTCAAACCAGGCAGTCTGATGTAAATAATTCCTGTTTCATATGAATGTGTCTTTATCATATGGATCTGCATATATAAGGGGTGATTCCCACTAATTTGGATCCACCTCCAATACTGTATAATCTTCTACACCAGAATTTAGTGCATGCTACTTTGTTATTGAGTTTATTGAGCTTACATTTTTTTGTGAGAAAAATGAAGATGGCAGATACTTTGCCTTATTTATCTTTGTTTTCCTAGAGTTGATCCAAGAAAGTGGCACAAGGAAAGGTATCCAGTAATTGCCTCTTGAATTAATATAGCCAGTTTTATTTTAATTTGAGTGGCTTTAGGGAGAATCTGCTCCAAGACCACACCCAGGGTATGCAAAAACATCCACAGATGTGGCAAGGGCTAAAGTTTTTCTATATGAGGGATATTAGGAAGAAAGTACACACATTCTTACAGTAACTTTTTTAATTACTGCATCTTTAAAAAAATATCTGTCTCCATACAGCTACATCTCTCTTCTATACAGGCCACACATCTACACAGCTACACATCTCTCTATGCACAGTTATATCTCTCTTCTACATATCTCTCTTCTACATATCTCTTCCTACATACATCTTTATACAGCTACTACTCCATCTCTCTGCACGTCTCTTCTACATAGCGACACATCTTCTCTACACAGCTCTCTCTGTACACATGACTCTGCATGCATCTCCCTCGATAGCAAAACTCTGGACAAATATGAATTACATTTTCAGGATCACATAGCATTTCTCGAGTAAACAATAAGAGACAGAGCTATTCTGATACACATAAGAAATCACATGATTTCTCTCAGGCTTGAAATGTCACACTGACTGGCTAGTGAGTAAGCAAGCACATAGCTCTAAGTGGTCAGCGTTCCCTGACAGAGAGTGACATTGAAATTCAGGACTTCAACAATGAACAGTTAGTTGGCTGAACCTTGAATCTTGTATCATAAACTTAGGTTAGGAGTATGTGCAGAAAGTCAATTGCTGCAGGGAGTTACGTCTTTTTTAAATTTAATTTTTTTTTTTTTGAGACAAGGTTCCTTTGTGTAGCTTTGGAGCCTGTCTTGGATATCACTCTGTAGACCAAGCTGGCTTTGAACTCATAGAGATCCACCTGGCTCTGCCTCCCGAGTGCTGGGATTAAAGGCATGCACAATCACTGCCTGGCCAGGAGTTATGTCTTAATGTTATCAGCCTGACCTTGGTTCAACAAAGAGACACCTGAGAACTTGCCCTCTGGCAATTCATCTCCAGGGGCAACTAGTATATGTTGGATTTGCACTAAAGTCTAAAGTCAGCTAAATGTGTAAACGGCTGTCTTTGTAGCTGAGAATACTGTCATTTTCCTATGTCAGTCTGAGTTATGAAAAAATCCTAATATTATTTCTATCCATCAAAATTGTACAGCTTAAAAAGAAATCATCTTATCTACAGGTGTATCTGCCCAAAAAGTACAGAACACACCACAAACGGGCTATGGAAAGAACCCTACAGCTGTTCTTTTTTTGGGAGGAATTACTGGGGATGCTGTGAATGTGTTGCTCTGATTGATTGATAAATAAAACACTGATTGGCCAGTAGCCAGACAAAAAGTATAATGTAGGTGGGATAAGGAGAGAGGAGAATTCTGGGAGGTGAAAGGCTGAGGCAGAGAGACGCTGCCAGCCGTCACAATGAGAAACAGATGTTAAGATACCGGTAAGAAGACACAGTCAATAAGACAAAAAGACAGCCAACAGAATGGGAAAAGATCTTCACCAACCCCACATCTGACAGAGGATTGATCTCCACAGTATATAAAGAACTCAAGAAACTAGACATCAAAATACTGAACAGTCCAATTAATAAATGGGCTAAAGAGCTAAACAGAGAATTCACAAAACAAGAACTACAAATGGCTGAAAGACATTTAAAGAAATGCTCAACATCCTTAATCATCAGAGAAATGCAAATCAAAATGACTCTGAGATACCACCTTACACCTGTCAGAATGGCTATGATCAAAAACACCAATGACAGTCAATGTTGGAGAGGATGTGGAGCAAAGGGAACACTCCTCCACTGTTGGTGGGAATATAAACTTGTACAACCACTGTGGAAATCAGTATGGCGGTTTCTCAGAAAATTAGGAATCGAACTACCTCAAGACCCAGCCATCCCACTCTTGGGCATATACCCAAGGAATGCTGATTCATACCATAAAGATACATGCTCAGCTATGTTCATAGCAGCACTATTTGTAATAGCCAGAACCTGGAAACAACCTAGATGCCCATCAACAGAAGAATGGATGGAAAAAATGTGGTACATATACACAATGGAATACTACTCAGCAGAGAAAAACAATGAAAGCATGAAATTTGCAGGCAAATGGATGGAACTAGAAAAAATCAACCTGAGTGAGGTAACCCAAACCCAGAAAGACAGTCATGGTATGTACTCACTCATAAGTGGATTCTAGATATAAAATAAAAACAATCAGACCACAACCCATAGAACCATGGATGCTATATATATAGCATGGAGGTCCCTAGGACAAATGTGGCTTATAATAAATTTCAGTTTTACTCAATTATTGAAAAAAATAGCCAAATGAATGGAAACGCATGAACTATGAACCAAAGGCTGAGGGGCCCCCAGCTGGATCAGGCCCTCTGAATAGGTGAGACAGTTGATTGGCTTGATCAGTTTGGGAGGCAACTAGGCAGTGGGACCAAGTCCTGTGCTCATTGCATGAGTTGGCTGTTTGAAACCTGGAGCTTATGCAGGGACACTTGGCTCAGTCTGGGAGGAAGGGACTGGACCTGCCTGGACTGAGTCTACCAGGTTGATCGCAGTCCTCGGGGGAGGATTTGCTCTGGAGGAGGTGGGAATGGGGGGTAGGCTGGGGGTAAGGGGAGGGGGTGGGAGGGGGGAGAATAGGGGAACCGGTGGCTGATATGTAGAACTGAATGGTATTATAAAATAAAATAAAAAAATAAATAAAAAAAAAAAAGATACCGGTAAGGCACGAGCCACGTGGCAACTTACAGATTAATAGAAATGGGTTCATTTTAGATATAAGAACAGTTAGCAAGAAGCCTGCTACAGCCATACAGTTTATAAGTAATATAAGTCTCTATGTTTACTTGGTTCGGTCTGCGCGGCTGTGGGACTGGCGGGTCAGAGAGATTTGTCCTGACTGTGGGCCAGACAGGACCAGGAAAACTCTAGCTACAAGGAATTGTGACAGCACATGAGAAAAATTACAGACAAGCAGCTGGTTTTCATAGTCTGTGGTCCCATAAGCCTTGCTTAATGGGATTCCTCCATCAGAGAGTTATTCATCTGGTGGGTTAAAACCTGCATTATTAATTGCCATCTGTTGTATTTATGTCATGGCCTGTGACATTAGCTATAGCTTTCCCCCCTTGTTGCTCATTCATCTTTTCCCTATGCTGACTTGGAGAATTTAATGTACATTCTACTTCGGATGCTATTCTGGTTAAATTTCCTGAGGATTATAGAAGTTTTAAGGTATCTTGATTGATGATAGCTTGAGAACTAGGAACTCAAATTGCATATTATATACTATAAATGACAAAGATGCTCATGTCTTTGAAGTGAACAACTTGACATTAGTTCTAGATGGATGACAGGTTCCACAGTGTGCTACTCCAGGGGCCATTTGATCATTTATTATTGGTGCTATTGACTTAGGGATTCAAGTGTGTGATAGACCACTAAACTACTTTATTTTACAGACCCCTTTCCACATTCTCGGAATAAACAGTTCCTAGGCAATACTAGAGACTGAATAGTTTGTTTTCAAGTCCCCCTTTTTGTTTTAGCATTCACTGACAACTCTTGACTAAATATATTAGCACTTTTTATTTCATGTCATGCTCATCTGCGTTTTAAATTGGTGTTACTTGTTCTTTTTAGTGTTCATTCATAGCTTAAAATTGTCTTGGCTTTTGACAAGTTTGTTCATGCTGACACCTGTTACCTTTGACATGACCCCATCAAATTTTGAGTACTTCATTACTTTATTTTTTTCTTTAGCAGGAAAAAATTGTGTTCTCATAAAAAATTATATTTTCCTTCTGGATCCCAAATATCAGCCATTTTTCAGGAACCATCAAAGCTTTTTGTGAGGGCAGGTAGCAATGTATCGAAGCTTGGGTGTACCTGTCACTACTTCTGACAACTGTGAGTGAACAGAGCTCATTTTAATACTACAATTCAAATCCATTACCATAGAATTCTTCTTTACTCACTGTATATTTGTATCTACCTTCACCCATAAAACCATTATCCTCAAAATGTGTGTATTTAGTGATTTTTCTCATTTCTCCTATCCATCCTAAGTAGTTTGTGAATTGTTATGTAAGGACCAGTCAACATCAACAAACCATTAAAGATAGTGAAATATTTTTTGGTATTCTGTCATTAAAAGGTAACTAACTAAGGATTTATAATAGATTTGTATTCAAAAGCTACCTAAATTAGGAGTGGCAAGAAAGCTCAGCAAGGAAGGATGCTTGCCTTGAAAGCTTGGCAGTATATATTCAGTCCCTGTAGTTCTCAGAAAGTTCGAAGGAGAGAACTGATGTCACAAGTTGTGGCAAATGTAATAAATAATAATAATGATAATGATAATAACTAAAAGTTTTAGTGTGGGGCCAAGGAGATGGCTCCACAATTAGAAGCACTGACTGTTCTTTCAGAGTTCTAAGTTTGATTCCCAGCACCTGCATAGCAGCTAACACCCATCTGTAACTCCAGTTCCAAGAGACCTGACATCCTCTTTGGGTCTCCATGGGCACTCCACACATGTCCACATTGTACATATAAGCAAAATACTCATACATGTAAAGTAAAGATAAATCTTTTAAAGATGTAATTGCCTAAATTAGAGCTAAGTGTGCTGTTAAAAATCTCAGCACTAAAGAGGCAGAAGCTGGAGGAGCACAACTTCAAGGCCAGCCTGGGTTACTGACTTGAGATGGTTCCTCTTTTTCTTTCTTTCTTTTTTTCCTTAAAAGCTACCTAAATAATTTTTTTTCATTGTGCTTTGTTACATTTGATATAAATAGAGTTAAATTTATGCCTTTGTTATAGTCATGTTGGGTTTGTTTTCTATCTTTATTAACAGTCCTGTGTTTCAATATAAAACATTAGTATAGTTTAAAAATAAAAGCTAAGTAAAAATACATAATTAAGCCGGGTGGCGGCGGCGGCGGCGGCGGCGGCGGCGGCGGCGGCGGCGGCCGCCGCACGCCTTTAATCCCAGCACTCGGGAGGCAGAGCCAGGTGGATTTCTGTGAGTTTGAGGCCAGCCTGGGCTACCAAGTGAGTTCCAGGAAAGGCGCAAAGCTACACAGAGAAACCCTGTCTCGAAAAACCAAAAAAAAAAAAAATATATACATAATTAAAAATGGCCCATTTGTTGTTGTTGTTGTTGTTTGAACTAATTCTACTACATTTTATTCAGGTGTGCTGATGTCTACTTGTGTTAGTTTCTGGTTGATCCTTCCTTACAAAATTCATGTGTGTGTTTTGTTATTTCCCTTCTCTATTATATATAAGATAGCAAAGTTATATATTGTGTTTAGTATATGTGTGTACACATATGTGTTTTCTTGTGCATTTTGCTTTCCTCATTTATTATATCTTGGAACTCACTCCATGTCTAGAGATCTTCCTTCTTTTCTACGTTTACAGGGTCCATTCTTGAATAAGTACATAATTGCACTGTATTGTGAATTCCCAGTATGTCACACATTGCTTATCAATCCCAAATTTAATAGATTGGTAAATTTTATATTTAATTGAAACAATTATACATCTCATTTTTCTGATTAAAAAACTCTGATTTCTTGTTTTAGAATTTCTTGAGTTTGAGTCTTTAATGTGCTTTGTGCATTCCTAAATTTTCTGTTCATCCTGATTTGCCCACAAAAGGGATAATCAATTATTTCTATTTGACAGTTTTGTTCCTACTTCCCTGTAGCCTAAAAACAGAATCTGTCAAACATGTCATTTGTGTATGTGTGTGTGTGTGTGTGTGAGAGAGAGAGAGAGAGAGACAGAGACAGAGACAGAGACAGAGACAGACAGAGACTGTGAATACAGTCATCTTTCAGAATATATAGAACACATAGATGTTCTGACATGTCTGTTTCTGTGTAGGCATTTGATTTGGAGTATTTATCAAGATCTGTACCTATAGCAGATTACAGTAATGTCTTGGGAAGATGAGTTATCTCTATATTACTGTATTTTTACTGAGATGTCAAATGGGAGTTTCTGGAGGCTTTTGTTATTCTGGATTTGGTGACTCGGGACTATGACTGGAATATGAAAGGCATGCCTCTCCCTCTCCTCCTCTGTCTAAAATGCTGAGCTACCAGGCACAGTCTAGATCTAGCCTATGTCTGGGTATATATTATGAGAGAGCCTACTTGGTTTCTTTTTCTGTGGCTGTTATAAAATACTCTGGCAAATGCATCTTAATGGAGAGAGTTTATTTTGGCTCACAGTTCCAAGGTGCAGCCCTCATAATGGGGAAGTCACAGCAGTAGGAGCTTGAGAGAGCTAGTCACATTTATGCCCACAGTCAAGAATCAGAGCGGTGAAGGCATGCTTGCTATTTCTCAGTTCCCTTTCTCTACTTACATAGTCCAGGATCTCTGCCAGGGACAAGTCCTACCCACCTTGGGCTGGTCTTTCCACTTCACGTAGCCCCGTCATGATAATCTCCCAGAGGCACGGCCAGAGGCATGTCTTGCAGGTGATTTTAAGTCTGTCAAGCAGACAGCACTAATCATCACAGAGCCTGAACTGCTTCTAATGTTCTTAAGTGTTCCACTGCCACCTGTAGCTTGAGTTTTTCTGCCTCAATCTTCGTCACCCGCCAGTCCCACAGCCGCTCAGACCCAACCAAGTAAACACAGAGACTTATATTGCTTACAAACTGTATGGCCGTGGCAGGCTTCTTGCTAACTGTGCTTATAGCTTAAATTAGTCCATTTCCATAAATCTATACCTTGCCACGTGGCTGGTGGCCCACCGGCATCTTCACATGCTGCTGGTCATGGCGGCATCTGGCAGTCAGTCCTTCTGCCTTCCTGTCCTTTTTTTTCTCCTCTCTGTTAGTCCCGACTATCCTTCCTGCCTAGCCACAGCCGATCAGGTTTTATTTATTGATCAATCAGAACAACTTGACATACAGACCATCCCCCAGCACAGCCAAGTGCAGACCATCTCAGACACCTGCACTCAGGCCCATGGTCCTAATCATCCTCTATGCGGACCTGCTGGGTAACGCCACAAAGAACCCAAGAAGGGCTCCCACAGGACATACAGAACATCCCACAGCAGCCACCCATGTCCATAAAGCAAGGCAGGGTGCTGGAACCTTAGCTTACCCATCCTACTTCTTAGTAAGTGTTTGGAACTCCTGGAGGGCAGAAGGATCTTTTTGAGTCTCTTTCTAGAGGTACATTCAAAGTAGAGGCCTGGAAGCATGGGCTGCTGGCCATAGGGTGAGAGGTCTTGTTCTGAAAAGTTTGGTAACTAGAGAGCTTGAGATGATACTGAACTTCACCCACAGGATTTTAAGACATTTGTAAAGAAACCACTATAAATAGTGGCAAAGGCTGCCACAGCCAACCTGACTAGAGTATTTATAATTAATAAGGACCAATGTGAAGTTCCATAGGGTTTGTACTGCTTAGTGATTGGCAAAATGATATGGAAGCCAAGAATTCATAAAATCACCCTTGCTAACCTAAGACAAATGAATATGCATACCAGCAATAAAGAATGTGCATATGTCTCGTTGCAACCCATTTGGGGGGGGGTGTCAAATGACATTTTCACAGGGGGTCATCTAAGACCATTGGAAAACACAGGTATTTACATTCTGACTCATAACAGCAACAAAATTACAGTTATGAAATAGCAGTGAAAATAATTTTATAATTGTTGGTTACCACAATATGAAGAATTGTGTTAAAGGGTCACAACATTAGGAGGATTGAGAACCACTGATAGAGAGAGGGAGGGAGGGAGGGAGGGAGGGAGGGAGGGAGGGAGGGAGGGAGGGAGAGAGAGACAGCATAAATATTGCCATATTTCTTCAGCTTATGGACAAAAATAGACTCATGTAAATGTTGATTCCCAGTTTAAAAGTATAAGTAATTATTTAAATTTTTATTATTAAATTAAAGATATGTATGAGTACAGTATAATTTAATACATGTATACAGTGTTTGTGATGGTTTGAAAAGATGTCCCCTGAAGTCTCAGGCATTTGAACTCTTGGTCCCAAGTTGGTGAGGCTGTTTGGAGACACTTAGGAGATATGGCCTTGTTCTGGAGATAAGTTTTAGGGGTTTAAAACACCATTCTGCTTCATGCACTCTTTAGTTCAGGATAAGTTTTAGGGGTTTAAAACACCATTCTGCTTCATGCACTCTTTAGTTCAGGATGTGATCCCTTAGCTTTCTGCTCCTACTGAAATGCTTGGCCTTGCTGTCACGTCCCCCTAACGTAATGGACTCTTACCCTTTGGAATGGTGGTCCAAATAAATTCCTGCTGTAAGCTGCCTTGGTTGTGGTGCTTTATTATAGCAACAGAAAAGTAAACCAAGGTAGTTGAAAGTTCTATCTCCAAGATTTAAAAAATTTTGTTAACATGAAAAAATAGGGCATTTTGGAATGCACCATGATGTGTTAATACATGTACACAGGATGTATTGATGAGAGTAGTTAGCAATCTTATTTCCCTGTTATTGTTTTAGGTTTGTAGCCTTTGATTGAAAGGCTTATTGAAAAAAATAGAGTAGGTTATTATGAATATAGTCCCTGACAGTGCCATGAAACATACAAATTTCCCTTTTTCTCATGATGTTTGGGTACTGTTTCCAGGTAATCTTGATGGTGTAAATAATGCTCACATAGACTCTAGTCTGCATTCCAGTTCTGTTAATGTCAAGGAGACTCAAGAGTAACTAGTTTGTCCCTTCATTCAGGTCAGAGCACTACTCTTTGTGTGGCTTCTGTTTCCAGTTGTTCTCTGTCTGGTTCTGCCAGCCAAGTTGTGTTGTCAGCCTCCTTCTGAACTGCACTGATTGGCAGTTATTGCAGTGGCATAACACTTACTTCTACAAGAGAAAGGAAGAATTCTGGGTTTGTATCACACATTGTTTGGGGATTCCTCTCAGAGTTTTAAGCTCTGAAGTATTAACAATTCTAAGAGCATGTTCTTTCAACTCGTGTGCAGCATGGTTTTTGAGGAGGAGAAAATACCTTGCCAGCATAGTTTCTGGGCTAGATTTTTCTTTTCCATCTGCATGCACCAGGTTACCACTTTTCTCTGACCTCAACTCCTGTGCTCTGGAATGCCTTCCTTCTATTGTGAAATTAACGCTCAGATATTTTTGCAAATGGTTTTAGCTTACAATGCTTTCACTGGGGGCTTCTCACTCTGCCATATATAGTAATGGATACAAGTAGATCCAGTTCATGATGGAGAAGAGGAAGTTGGCAACTGAGAGGTAGGAAGTAGAGTGATGGGGGTGCTATCCAGTTACATGTGTGTCTTAGGGTTTTTATTCCTGTGAAAAGACACCATGACCATGGCAACTCTTACAAAGAAAACAATTGATTGAGATGATGGCTTCCAGTTTCAGAGGTTCAGTCCATGTATTATAACAGGGAGCGTGGCAGCATGCAGGAAGATGTGGTGCTGACTACATTTGGACCAGAAGGCAACAGGAAGTTCACTGACTGTCACACTGAGCTTGAGAAAAAGAGACCTCAAAGCCTTCCCCTATGGTGACACACTTCTTCCAATGAGGCCACACCTCCTAATAGTGCCATTCCCTTTAGGGGCCATTTTCTTTCAAACCACCACAGTGTGGGAGAGGGATCTGAAGCTCTGCTTAAGCCTAGCTTTGACTCCTGCTGCATTTGAATCACCATGGAAACTTTGTAAACATCTTCCTCTTCTCCCTTTTCTTAATATAGGTAAGTAGCTAGACCTCCTGTATACAGTTGTGCTGCTCTGCACTGAACAATCTGTTTGGCAGACATGACTTCTAATCTTAGCACCTGTAAACTGTTATTTTTAATGTGGCACGGGCTCTCTTTTATTTTTTTTTTTCAGACCAGATTAGGCAGTGTGATCTAAGGCTCACTCCAGTTCTCATGTTCTGAGAAGCTATGTTCCTAAGTAGAATATTTAAAGTTTCATTTTATTGCTATTATAACTTCTGACATAATGTATGACGTTGGTTGCACAAAATCTAGTTGGGTCATAATGGAAAAAGTATGTGCTTAGCATGTACAAGGTTTGATCCTTAACACTACAAAAAAAAAGCTCATATTTACTATGAGCATAGTAATATATACTTTTAATACCACATCCAAGTCTGGGTCCAAGGTTATCACCAGTTCAAGGCTAGAACAAAGTGAACAAATCTCTGTCTAAAACAATTAATTAAATAGACTAGGTGGTAATTTATATTCTGTGATTTTTTTGTTTTATTTTTTCTAAAACAAAAATTTTCTATCAAAATTGACTTGAAAATAACTATTCTTTTTTAACTTTGATGCTATATTCAAATATACATAAGCAAAAGAAGACAACTTTTAGCTAATAATTATTTTTATAGAATTTTAGAGTGTTATCTGTTTGTAATTGTAAGCAAGAAGTATAGAAATTTGGGGTTTGAGAAAATAGTTCAATGGATAAATTGCTTGAAAACTTATGTTTGATTTTGGAACTACATTTAAGAAGTCAGGCATGGTGGCTCATACTTGTAATTGTAGTGCTGGGATGCAGAGACAGGTGAATCCCTAGGGCTTGCTGGCTAGCCACTCTTGCCTATTTGATGAGTCCCAGACGAGTGGGAGAACATGTTTGAGGAAGTGAGGGAGACAGAAAGGGATGGAGGGAGGAAGTAGGGAGGGAGGGAGGCAGGCAGGCAGACAGACAGGGCAGGCAGGCAGGCAAGCCAACCACACATGAGGAATGACATCCAAGATTGTTCTCTGGACTCCATTTGTGCACAGGCATACAGACAGTGTGGAAATTTAAAGAACAATAAGCACCTTAAGAAGGGGAAATATACATTCTATGCAATTGAATGTGTTAGAGCCGTTACCCCATGAGCCTGACTTCTGGGCAGTTTTCATCCTGCTGCTGCTGGTTTGACTTTAAATGTCTCTGTGTTGGTTTTTCTAACTTTACTTGGTGGTTGTTTCCCTGCTATTTTCTTACAGAATACTTTTTTTGTTTTTGTTTTTTTCCAAGCCAAACTGTATCCAGCTTTATTAAAGATACTTTCTATAAACAATCATGGTTTTTCAGGCAGGACATGGGCAGACAGTCATTAACAGTATACAAGAACTTCCAAACTCCCTTCTTGTATAGACTATCAAAATCAGAAAGCCACTATAAAACCCGATGAGTCTTCATTCGATGCTTTGAAAATGGGGAGAGCTTAGAGTGAGGGCTGACAGTTCACATTGAGGATGTTGTTCAACAACTTTTCACAAGCCAACCCTGACTTTCAGGAAACCAAACGAACACGGCAGAATTATCAATCTGAAGATCCACAATCTTTTATAAAAGGAACTGCTGCTCTTTTGAGGACACAGTGATACCACTGCAAAGTCCAGATTGCCTGATAGATCGGCAAAACCAATTTTGGGGGTCAGGTTCCAACAGGTCTCTGGTTTGAAGGGAGTTAAGTCTATGTTGATGGTACAGGGGAAGAAGACACAGAAATGAATTTAGAGTTTCCCACACTAGGCCATGGTGGTCATATATGTCAACACCAGGATGTCTCTCCTGAGAGCCAAGAGGAGTCTTTCAATATTAGCAAGGAAAGATGTTTTCCAACATCAACCATCACCAATCCAGCTTGGGAGACATTTTGTTAGTGACACATGTTCCTCCCCCCCCCCCCAAAAAAAAAAAAACAATGAAGTGTTCTGTGTGCTAACAACATAGCTTAAAAAAAAAAAAGTAAAACAAAATTCTGCATTTTTTAAAACTTGATAAAAAAAATAGTATTTCAAACTGTACAGTCACCAGAAGTACACAGTTATCAAAAATGCACACATTTCACTTGGCATCTCCAGCACCTTCAGCTTTTTGTGCCTGGTCTGTTTTGGCGTCTCCGTTCTCTGCAGGATTATTCTCATCCTTCCCGGCATCAGCTTTCCCCTTCTTCCCTTTGGGGATCTTCTCTCCCTTCTTTGCAGGGGGCTTTTTAGGCTTGGGCTCTGGCTTTGGAGGAGTAGATTTAGCAGACAACCTTGCAGATCTTCTCTGTGGCTCGTCCTTCACCTTAGCTTTATCTCCTTTAGTATCCCCTTCAGCCCTTCTTTTGGGCATGGCGGTGGCGGGGAACATCGGCGCTGAACATGGGGATGCGGCGGTGCGCAGGTTCAATCCTTCCGGGGGTCGTTCTCGCTGCTTCTTCTCTTACAGAATACTTACTAACACTTTCGTCCAACAGTGCTTTTTGTAAGCTCCTAGTTCAATAAAGGTCTCAGTTGATGAAGATATCTTTTATCTATTCTGCCATTTGAATATTTAAGTTTTCTTTTTCCTCAAAAGCCAGAAGGAATCTTGACTGTGTCCCTGAATTCATTTCTTTCTTCACAAAATGGCCTTCATGTCTTCACATAATCTCCCAAAAGCCTGCTAATGAATCCTTTTCATTATCTCAGATACTGTTGAAACCTCTACCTCGTTAATTTCTCCATTTATATTACACATTCATGTTAATGAATGTACCTGTAATCATTGAAGATTTGGTGTACCGAGTCGTTCTGATACAAAAATTTAATGATTGAGTAGTTTGGCCATGTGGCCATTCATTAAATAAGTGGTTTGAGACTTCTTCTGTGAAGAATTAACAGAATATACAGTTAACCTTGCTTCTGAAAGTTTTAACCAGAGGCTCATCAATGTGTATCACATTTCAAACCATTGATAGACATGTATGTTTTTAGTTGCCTCAGGATAGACCTCGATAGATTGACCTGTTGTCTTCCTGATTTCTTTAAAAACAAATATCTACTCTGAAGGAGACAGACATCCAGGATCTGTGTGTTGGATTCACACCTTTATAAACCTGGGACATTTTCTAGAATTAGTATCAGTTTTAGAAATTTAGTAATAGAATTTATAGTCCAGAGATTTAAATGAAAATACTTAGTTGTATAAAACCATAATCAAAATTTAATCTTAAACAAAAAAATCTCAGTTCTCAGTATGACACACAGCTTGGATTTGTAATTTTATGTTCACTTGGTTGTTGGCAAAATGTCTTATAATCTAGTGTTACCTGTGAACTTTGCTATTTGAACCTCATTCTGCTTTGTCTCTTTAACTGTTTAGAATTTGTTTGCTCAGACTACTGTTGCCTTATTTGTTTCTTCCTTTGCAGTAGTAAAGATATTTACTATAATAGCTTTATATTTTTGGCAAAATGTGGCAGAAAATATCAACCTGTTAGAAAGAAAAATGAGATATACTGTATTTGTGTTCAGGTCTCACCCTGGCATTTTAGTGGCAACTCGGACTTAGAGCTACAGCTTGAGGACAGTGGTTTGAATGATGCATGGCTGTGTGTGTGTGTGCTGTGTTAGCCTGTGGGTAGGGAATGTGAGTGTGTTCTGAATGTTAAGTATCTGTCAGTGTATGAGTGGCAGGTTAAAGACAGAAGCAATAACCAACTGCTTATAAGGAGATTTGATGTTTACAGTGTGAAACAGCACAGGGGTGATCTCTGCACATGGTTGGCTGCCAGTATAATAAGCTGTTTTGTACTCCATAAAACTAAAAGATGCTTTCTGGTAGGTATACTAGGTCAATGATATTTTTTCTCATTTTATGAACTTCTGGGAGAAAAACAAAAATGTAACAGTGTACAAGTAGATAAGGATTGCCTTTCACAGGCTGTAGCTGATTGCTCAGGCATTTTCTAACCCATTTTTAAAATCACCTTTATTCTAGAATTGCAGTGTTTCAAATGATATTTGACATTCTGGTCTCATAAAATTCTGTATCTTTCTCATTTTAAGTGGGGGAAAAACAAACAATTCTATGTACAGTTCTTATCTTTGACATATTTTATATAATTCTAGCTATACATTGTCTTTAAAGCTGTAATAGCTGTTTGATTATGAAATAATAGCTAGTTCTAGAGTTTGGTACTGGGTGTTGTAGTTTTTTAGTTTATGGGCTGATAAGTAGTATGTGTATATTTATGGTTATTTGTGATTTAGCAAATTTGATCCATTTTCCTTTGAATTCATAGTAATTTTATTGATTCACAAGAGATCATGGATACTAAAAATATTAGTTTTATTATGTATAATAGATATTTTTATTTTGATTTTTTTAAAGAAAGAGTCCCAGCATCTTTTGGAGACTGGCCTAGAAATTATGTGTACATCTAACTTAGCCTGGCCTGAAACTCATGGATCTCTTCCCTTCACCTCCCAAGTACTAGGCTCACAGACTGTGCTACCACAGCTGACTTTAGCATTTTCATGATTTCACCTTTTGAAACTTTACTTAGTAATTTTAAAATTTTTAGTTTTTCTTCTTTTTCTGCCACTTATACTTTTACTTTTTCTTTTTACTATACTTTATTTCATTGATTTTAAAAATGTTTTTATTAATTCTTTGAGAATTTTAGACAATGTATTTTGAGAAGATTACCCCTAACTTCAGCCCTTAATGCTTCCAGATCCTCTGCCACCTCCCTACTGCCTCCAACTTCATGTTTTCTTTGTTTTAATAACCCATTGACCCCATGGATTCCAGTTTGTCTATGTGCTTCTAAGGCGGGAACATCCTTTGGAGTGGGGTCAGCCTACCAAGAGCTAGAAAACTGACTCTCTCCTTCCACTAGAAGCCATCAACTATCCATAGCTCCTCAGATTGTGGGTGGGGACCATGAGCCCCTTCCCACTCGCTGCTAGAATGCTGTCTGGCTTGAACATGTGTATGTCTTGTGCAAGTAACCACAGCTGCTGTGGATTCATGAATGTAGCAGTTCTGTAATATCCTGAAGACACTGTTTTGCTCTGTCCTCTCTGACCTCTGTCTCTTACAATCTGTCTGCCTCCTCTTCCAAGGTGGTCCCTAAACTTTCTGAAGTGGGTGTGTTATAGATGTCAGATTTGTAGCTGAGCACTTCATTGTAACTTATTCTATGCACTTTGAGCAATTGTCAGTTTTTGCATTAACCACCATCATTTTCACACAAAGAAACTTTTCAATAAAATCTGAGAACTACACTAATTCATGGTAGGGAGATGACTGATAATGTGTTCATTTAGCAAAATAATAGTAGTAGGTATACCTTTAGGGGCTGTAAGCTCTCGAATCATGGGTTCTTGGCCAGATCGGAAATACCAGGAATGTGTTTCCTCCTCTGAAGTGGACCTAAAATTGAACTAAAAAGTGGTTGGCTACCCACATAACATTTGTGCCACTATTGCTCCAACCGACATATCTTTCCATATTGGTCACTATTGCAGTTCATGAGATTCACAGCTGTTAATGACCACATAGTACCATCCAGTACTATAAAAGCTAGCCAGAGAGAAGAATCTTCCTGGTCTCCATGTCCTGTGATCAGTATATGTGATGCCATTGGCAATAGGGTCTTACCATCAATTTTTGATGAGCAATCAAGAACAATAGCAATAGTCTGAGTTGTTTTGAAGGTCTCTCCAAGATGCCTCTGATCAGCAACTAGAAGAGAGATATATGATACTTTTCATTGTGCTTTTTATTTAGCAACTTAAACCTTGTGGGATGAACAACTCCCAATTAAATGCTTGCTTGAATATGTGTGTATGTGCACAGACAGACAGACAGACAGACACACACACACACACACACACACACACACACACACACACAGCTTCTAAAGTGGTAGGGTTCCATATAGCTTTTTCAAAATCCTTAGATTAGTTCTCCCCACTCTACCCTCTTCTGCTATACCCTTCCATTTCTCTTCCATTAGTTTACCTTTTCCCTTCATGCTATAGCTGTGTTTTATTATCCCATCTCCCTTGTAATCTTTCTTTTCCCTCCCCACCAATGGTCGTCTTCTAGTTTCCTAGATTCTACAGGTACTCCAATTAAAAATACTAATCTAGCCGGGCAGTGGTGGCGCACGCCTTTAATCCCAGCACTCGGGAGGCAGAGCCAGGCAGATCTCTGTGAGTTCGAGGCCAGCCTGGGCTACCAAGTGAGCTCCAGGAAAGGCACAAAGCTACGCAGAGAAACTCTGTCTCGAAAAACCAAAAAAAAAAAAAAAAAAAATACTAATCTAAAAATTTGACCTTAAGAATTTTAAACTTCCTGACAGTACATCTTTGATCTAGGTCTGATTTGTTTCACATTCAGGATATGCATGGATATTTAGCTATATTTTCCAAATTGTTTGCCATTTGTACTATATTATTTGCTGAACATTCTCATTTTTATTTGCTGATTTAAATACTATTTTTTTGTATTTTGCTAAGTTCCCATTTGAGATTATGTCTATTTTTTAACTTGGTTCTAATTTATTTCCCAGTTGCAGTGTCTAATATTGTAGAATTTTTCAGATTTGTGGTGCTTCTTCTTCTTTTTTTTTTAAGTGGATTTATTTATTTATCTAGTTATTTGTTTGTTTGTTTATTATGTATGCAGTTCTGCCTGCATGTATACATGCACGCCAGAAGAGGGCACCAGATCTCAGTATAGATGGTTGTGATCCACCATGCCACCATGTGGTTGCTGGGAATTGAACCCAAGACCTCTGGAAGAGCAGCCAGTGCTCTTAACCTCTGAGCCATCTCTCCAGCCTAATTTGTGGTTCTTCTTATACACCAATCCTTAAAGATGAATTTGAAAGCAGTGCTCATGCTCTTTTGGTTGAGATCTCAGTGACCTTTCATGGACTGTTTCCTAACTACCTTTTAGTGCTGATCTTGATCCACGTGGTTTCACAGTACTTCTTCCCATCTCAGAACAGCTTTGGTTTTTATCCATCCCCTCTCCTTTGTGTCATGACAGTCCTGTAGCTTTCCTGTATCTTTTGCTTATTCATTTGAACTCAGCTGGCTTTAGCCAGAGCGGTTATGTATGAAACCCGCTTTGTGTTTTTATCATGCGACTTAATGTCTTCTTCTCCATAAGGAGGGAATTCCTTCTTCAAACACTGTTCCCTCCATAAAAAGTACCCTGCCTCTAATCCTCCACTTTTTTAAAAATCTGTTTTGTTTGTGTTTTTTCATTTCTACCTATTTGAGATATAGTGTTTTCCTAATACTCAGTTTCTCTGAATTAGCATCTCCCTTCACTCCTATACAAGTTCTGTTTAAAGGCTAGTTTGGCAGATGTCTCCATTTTCCTACCAAATCTCTTAAAAGCTGTATTTTAAGTCTTTCTAGTGAGAAGACCTTGTTTTGATTTTTCATCATGGTAAAATGCACATAACATAAATTTATCTCATTTAATAGGCCCTCCTGGGAGTAGAATTATCTACTGTTTATCCTTTTGTGTCTTTGTGTCTAAGTGAAATAGAATGGTTTTTCAGGGTTTACCCAAGTTGCAGCATGTATGAGAATTGCATTATTTTCTAATTAGTTATTTGTTTCTTATAATTGTGGTATAGTATTCAAAATATAGAAATTTGACATTGTAACCCTGAGTGCCTTCACATTGTTGTACAACTATTACCATCATCTATTTCCAGAACTTTCTATTAAATAAATAAATAAATAACTCCTTGTGTTCCCCTTGACTTAGTTACTGGCAACTATTACGTTATTTTCTGTCTCAATGAATTCGCATAGAATAAAGAGTATATATAATATGTGTTCTATTGCACCCATTTAATTTCATTTAATATAATGTCTTCAAGATTTAACCATATTGTGGCATGTATCAGAACTTTATTACCTTTTACACCTAGTTAATCGTTCACTGTATGTACATACCACATTTTGCTTGTTATCCATTCCTCTACCTGAGCTGTGTTTCCCTCTTTGCTGTCATGAACTGTGGACATTGGCCTACAATGATCTGGTTAAGTTTCTGCTTTCTCCCAAGGCATGGTTGGTCATGTAATGAGTCTATGTTTAACATTTTGTAGAACTTTCTACATTAGTTGAACAACTTTCTGCTCCTACTATCAGTGCATGAGGACCACATTTTCTGCATGGCTCATTGTTTTCTATTTTATGACATTTTGTTTTTAATAGTAGCCATTGTAATGGTATGAAGTAGCATCTTTCTGGGTTTGATTGTGTTTTTCTAACAATTAATATTAATGCGTAATTTTTCATGTGCTTATTGGCCAGTTGGGTTCTTTTTGAGTTATTTGATAGTTTCCCCATACACACCCCTTTTTTTGGTCTGATGTCTAAAATTGTTTAATTGTGGTAAGTTAGTTCAGTTTTATCTCTTTTTTTCTTCTGCAGCCTATGCTGTGTGTGTCATACCCAACATGTAACAACCAAAATCAGGGAGTGAAGCTTTCCCTGTATTTTCTTTGTTTTGTAATTTAGGCTGTTATGGTTAGGTCTTTGGTTTGTATTGTAATTTCCACATGTGGTAGATGAGCACTAAGTCTCCAGCTCCATTGTTTTCCAACACCACAGTTAGTGATTGCTGTTTCCTTGATGGCATGTCTTGGCACCCTTGTCTACCAACTGGCTGCACACATACAGTCTTTTTCTGAACTTTCATTGGTCTGAATGTCTGCCATGCCAGTACCATACTGTCTTCATGAAAATTTGTGAAGTTGAGTCTTTCTATTTTTGTCTTCATTCTCATGTTTGTTTTAGCTATCCTGGTTGTCACAAAAAAATAACATGTGGCTTTTAGGATCAGCTTGACAATTTCTCCAAAGAGTTCATGTTAAATTACTATGGCATTTATGTTGATTCTATACATTCGCTTGGAAAAATACAGCCATTTTAATAGTGCTAAAACTGTTTGATCTATGAATACAAAACGTTTGTCCAGTCATTTAGATCTTTAATTTCTTCCCAGGTGTGCCTTAGTTGTTAGATGTTTTAAAACATCTATTCATTTATTTTTTAATCATATGTCACAATTTTGCTTCTTATGATATTGATCCATCATATAGAAAATAATGCATTTCATTTATCTGTTGATGAACATTTATTTAGGTGATTTCTACCATTTGTTGTGGCTGATGCATCTATGGATGTTACTATGGACCTTTTGGAGCTCTTGTTTTCAGATCTAGGTGTCTTCCTAAGAAGAGAAGTTCCTCGATTATGGCAGTTTTTCTTTGTGACTCTTGATGCATTATCACTAGGCACATGTGTATTTATGAATGTCATATCATTTCAAATGGATTGGCCCTTTATGTTTGACAACACTTCTTATTATGCATGGTTCATTTTAAAAATTACTTATATGTATGGGTGTATCTATGTATGAGTGGTTATGGAGGCCAAAAGAGGGCATCAGATCAGAGAGCTGTAATTATAGGTGGTTGTAAGCTACCCAGTGTGGTGCTGAGAGCCAAACTCCATTGCTCTGGAAGAGCTGCAAGCACTATTAACCCCTGAGCCATCTCTTCATACCTGTAGTTAATTTTTTAAATCCATTTTTCTGATAATGGTATAGTCACTCCTGTTTTCTTCCTGTTGCTATTTGATAAATGTGCCTTCTTGAACCTTTTACTTTCTGTTTTCAGGTACACTATGGATGTCTTATAGGTGTGGATCCAGGCCACTGAAGTAAAAGCAAACATTGCAATGAAGTAAATTAGAATACTTTTTCATTTTTTCCATTGAGAATAAAATTAATACCTAAAGTAGTATTGTCTAAGTAACAAACAAAATAAACACAATTCAACTACATCTACTCACAGCAGATACATTTTAGATTATATGACAAATGCAGACAGACCATTTCCCTGTGCTTCACCTCACCACTCTTAACAGTATTGCTCTCCCACCCACCCAAAGGTTTGTGGCAAGTCTGTGCTGAGAATGAGTGTGTATATGTTGTGGTTTAAATGAGAAATGTGCTCCATAGGTCCATGTATTTGAACACTCAGTCCCAGATGGTAATATTCTTTGAGAAGGGTATGAACCTGTTTAGTGTTAGGAGTTCATGGTAGTTAAAATTACTCAGTCTTTTGTCTTTTGTCTTTATTTTATAAACAAGGGCCCAGGATGCTTAAATGTACATTTAGCTTCAGAGCTGACTGTGGGTGTGTTCCTTTGGGTTCTTTTGTAGTTGTTGTTTTGTTTTTGTTTTTTTGAGACAGATTTCTCTGTGTAGCTTTGGAGCCTGTCCTGGAACTTACTCTATAGCCCAGGCTGGCCTTGAACTCTCAGAGATCCACCTGCCTCTGCCTCCTGAGTGCTGGGATTAAAGGCGTGCACTACCACTACCCAGCCTCTGGGTTCTTTATTGGTTCTTATCACCCTAGAAAATCTTTACAAATGGTTACTTTTCTGAAGTGAAGTTTGAATGACTTGTATAATGCCTAATATAAAAGTAAATGCCTATTTAAAGAAACAACAGGAGGAAAAGGCAGGGAGCAGTGAGATTGTTCCATTTACATGGGTTGTACTACTTAATGTGGGGCACAGCCTAGGCCACTGAAGTCATGTGGGGCTAGTTAGCACAGGTCCGTCCCTTCACTGCCTTCCCAAGCACTCTTCCCAGTGCCTGGTTTGTGTCTGTGGCTGGGTCTCCAGGAATAATCATGAGAGAACTGACTTTGCTAGATTTCCTCTGCTTGTCAGTTCAATAAGAATAGTTGGATTTATTTATTTTTCCAGACTTGCTCTATACAGTTTTCTGTAATGGAAAATACTGCATATTAACCATTGCTTCTGGGTCTTGATAAGAATATAGGATATACATTATTTTTTTGCGGAACTAATTCTCATTCAGGTTGGGTGATCTGATACCACTATTCTTACAGTTTCTCTTTAGTAATGTGATAGATCCCTTGATAAAAATGTTCTCCCCTGTCAGATGGAGAAACTGAGGCATTAAGAGGCTTGACTTAGAACCTCTATGGAATGCAGTGTCAGACTGAATCTTTGTATCCTTTTCTTGTATATGTGAGTGTATAGTGTTTTTATGTGTGTGCATAGAGGGTAGTTACATGCATGTGTGTATGTATGTATGTGTTGGGGACAGAAATTAGTATTGGATGCTTTCCTCGATTGCTCTTTGCCTTATTATTTGAGTAAGGTTTCTCCCTAAACCTAGAACTTACAGATTGGGCTAGACTAGCTGGCCAGGAATCCTCAAGGATCCTCCTGACTTTGCCTTCCCCGCACAAGGTTGCTATACTTAACTTTTTACATGGGTGCTGAGGACCTGCCCTCAGGACCTCAGGCTTTTATAGGCAAGCAAAGCACTTTACCTTAGCCACTATTCCCACCCAACTCTTGGTTTTGCGTATTCTTATGAATGAAGAGCTCTCCTGTTCATAGACAGGGTAGTAAGAACATTCCTGTCTACCCTGTCTGTTTTACCCTTAGTCACATATCCTTGTATAGAGAATGATATATATATAATACTATGCTGAGGCTTTGTTTCTTTATTATTTTGGTGACTCTTGCTATGTTGAAATTGTAAATGTTAGGTCACATGGGAGTTTAAACTATAACTTAAATGTGTTCATTTATCTTCAAAAGTAAATTTTTACTTTTTTACCTTACCTTTCCATGCTGTCATATTGACATTTTAAAAAGACTTTCAGACATTTATTCCATTTTGCAGTGATATTTTCTTTGTTTGTTTTTGTTTTTTCAAGACAGGGTTTCTTGTGTAACAGCCCTGGCTGTTCTGGAACTCATTTTGTAGACCAGGCTGGCCTCGAACTCACCTGCCTCTGCCATTTGAGTGCTGGGATTAAAGGTGTGAGCCACCATACCTAGATGCAGTGATATTTTTGTTGTAAGGCAGTTACCTAGCCTTGAGAAACCATCCATTCATATGGGAGCTCTCTTGATGTGTGGCCTGGCCACATCACTCTCCTGTGGGATGTTGACTTTAGCAGAGTTAGAAGTTTTCACCACTGAAATTTATTGACTTTCAAATTTCATTTTGGATATAGAATGATAATCTAATGCTTATATTTTAAAGCCTTACTATTAACAGCTCATATTTTCTACTCTGATTTGATACCTATTCAGATTAAAAAATAATTTACTAATTTGCTGGTTTAGTTAATTTAAAAGATGTATATAGTATATTATTTTAAAGCATGAGTAGTGAGAGAATTAAAAATTCATGGTGTCTGGATGACTTGATACCACGTCAGTTTTCTTGTGTCTGATGAGACACAGAAAGCAGTTGGGAAGAATGCTTGTCACTGGTATCCATGGTAACTTCCAACTTACTCTGGAACTAAGAGGCTGGAATAAGCCACAGTAATAGGTCTCATTAAAAGGGCAAAGGACATAAAAGGTTCAAGCATATACTTTTAATTAGTTGCCAATGCCAGCTAGAACTAGAGAATGTACCATGAAATAATACTTTACATGTTAGAAATAGGCTTTTGAACTCTCAAGATGGAGAGGAGAGGAGTAGGGAACACTCACAGAGGGGTAGTTTCTTAATCACACTGTGGATATAAGGGTACCGCTGACATAAGGGGGCCTAGCCTCTTAATCTTGAAAATATAGGATTTGCTTGTCATTCTGATGTCCCCACAGTACCATCGTTTATTCACCTTTAGCCTTTCCTGGCAGGGATTGATTATAGAAAATGCACCATCATAGGGTCCAGCAGTAGTGGCTTGTGGTTTTGTTTTAAATGCAAATAAGACAGTTGCCCAAATTATTAACTGTTGAGGTATATTATATTTTCAATCAATTTTGGAGTATATTAAATTTGAATGAGTTAAAACAGTTTAGGAAAAATAGACAGGAATGATTATTTTCTGTTAGAAAAATTATGGTGGATAAAAGATTAATAACTTTTAAGACAAAATTCTTCAAAGCTTTTCTTTTGAGTTGCAGTCTATAAAGAATCATCTTGTGTTTCATCACAATTCAACACATTATTTCTTCCTGTTGCTATAGAAACTAATTCTGGTGCAGCTGTGATTGCTAATCAAAATTCTAACATTATCCAACCTTTTCTCCCCTAGTGTTTCATTTTATTTTTAGTTACAAAATAATAAATTTCAATGCCGAGTTCAGTGGTCAAAACATTAATGCAAAAATCTTCTAAAATTTGGGCCCTTTTATTTGAAAATACAGAAATATTCTTGTTGTATAGTTTTTCTATGAATAACAAGGAAACAAAGCCTTTTGCTGAATTTCAAAGATCTATAATTGCTGTATTACATCAACATTGTGAGGCACTTAGCTGCTTCATAACCCTAAATTGCTATTTCAACATCTATTTTTGAGATGTCTGGTTATTTGGTGTTATAGAAATGAAGAAATAAAAGGTCCTCAGAATGTCTGAAGTTTTTTCATATAAAATGTTAATGGAACTTCATTGTTTTAATCCTCTCAGTATTAAGATTGCATCCTTAGTTAATGTAGTGAGCAGAAGCTAAATTTGTTGTTCTCATTCTTGTCTTTGTTAGTTTGTACCTTCCAACAGGCCACACTGTTGATTTCATCCCATGTAAATCTAAGTGTATTTCACAGGGCAGAGCAATTATGTTTTTTTGTCTAAGAACATTGTTTTTCATTTTATGTAATAACAAGCATAAAGTCTTATAACTAATTTATTTATAGCAAAAAAAAAATTCTGTCTTTGAACACACATTCATCCAAACATAGCTCAGTCAGGCTTAAGCTGATTCTATATTCAGTCTTTGGTATGTTTTATAATATCAGTTACAGTGTGAACTTTCATATTCTGTTATTTATTTACCAGATTTTATTTTCTGATTTAGATCAAGTAAAATTGAACTTTATTATAGCAAAATATTGATTGGCTTTATTGGGAACTCTGATGTGAAAAAATACCTTTATTTCGTTAAAAAAAAATAAACCACACACGCACACACATAGTAAAAGAACTGCATATAATTTAATAATAATATTCTATTAATTCTTTTACCTTTCATTTATCTGTATGCCTCAACAGTATTGGGTATTCATTACTTAAGCCTGAGAATAATAATATAATAATGATAATAATAATTGCTATTACTAGTCTCATTATTATTATTATATAGAAATCTTTGTGATTTTCCATTTTAAACTTAACCTTTAATGATAATCCTGAGTCATAATGAATATTGATTATGAGGTAGAGCCACAGTGAAAGCTGCAATTTAAGATACTCTGATGGATCCAGTGAGATGGCTCAGCAGGTAAAAATGCTGGCTAAGCAAGCCTGGCAACCCTAGTTCAATCCCCAGAACCCAGGGTTGAAGGAGAGAACTGACTCTCAAAAGTTATCCTCTGACCTTTACATGAGTACCATGGCATGCACACATGGCACAAGCGCACACACATGCACACACAATAAATAAAACAGGTAGTGTGGGTGCATGGTTGACATCTTTTTCTCAGTTTTTACCTTGTCTGGGTCTTACCTTACATTATTGTTAATGTTGGACAAAATGTATGTCACAGTTTTAAAGATTTGAACTAGGCTGCTCATGGATGACTGTGGTCCAAGTTCTAGAAGATCTATCAGAAGAAATCACCCTCTGGGAAACAATCCATTTCTAACTCTCCTTGGTACCTCCTTTATATAGACTTATGGTACCCAAAGTTTGTTTTTCATATTCATATGGGATTTGAATCTGTATGTAAGTAGTACCCACATGATGGATTTATTTTTCAATACTGTATAATGTGTTTTATACAATTTCCTTTCAGTTGGGTCCCCCCCCACCTTAGTTGAACAATTTTTCAGCTTTGTGATAGCAAGATTCTGTCTTACTTGCTTTATATTGCCTGAAACTAGCACGTGTTTCATAATTTTATCTGTTGAGACTCTATTGTGAGAATATTGCATTGTTTTTGCTCCTCAAACCCTAATACAAATAGACATATATATTCTAAGAGATTTTTGAGGTGCAGTCTTCATGCCATGAGATTCACCCCTTTAATATTCTTAGAGAATGGTACAATCTTCAGGACATTCTTAATGACCACTAGACAAAAGTACAGTTCTAGCAAAAACTGTGTTTGGTATCAGATCCACTACCCAGACCTGATAACCAGCAGTCTGTTTTTTGTCTTTGTATGTGTTCCACTTCCTTACCTTACATATAGATGGAATAACACAGCAAGCAGCTTCTTGTGACACCTTCTGTCACTTAGCATAATGTAACAACTCTTGCTGTGGTGGTATTGTGTTCACCAAAATATTGTGTACCTTAATAAACTTACCTGGGGTCAGAGAACAGACAAGCCACTAGTTAGTCAGTGATAGCACACGCCTTTAATCCTAGCATTCCAGAGATAGAAATCCCTCTGGATCTCTGTGAGTTCAAGGCCACATTGGAAATAGCCAAGCATGGTGACACACACCTTTAATCCCAGAAAGCCAGCCTTTAATCCCAGGGTGTGGTGGTAGAAAGTAGAAAGATATATAAGGCCTGAGGACTAGAAACTAGAGGCTTTTGGCTGGTTAAGCATTTGGCTGGATAAGCATTCAGGCTTTGGAGCAACATAGTTCAGCTGAGAGCAATTGGGATGAGGACACAGAAGCTTCCAGTCTGAGGAAACAGGACCAGCTGAGGAACTGGCAAGGTGAGATAGCTGTGGCTTATTCTGTCTCTCTGATCTACCAGCATGGACCCCAATAACTCGCCTCAGGTTTGATTTTATTAATAAGAACTTTTAAGATTCATGCAACATCTTGCCTTCATTTCTCTGTGTTGCTGAGTGGGATTCTGTTGTGTAGATGCCCTACCTTCTGTTGATTATCTCATCATTTGGTAGACACTTCAGTTCCTTATACTGTTTGGTCACCTTGAATAAGCTGCTGGAATATCTGTATACAGAACCTTATTCAGGTGTATTTTTCCATATATCATGAAAATAAAATTTCTGGGTCATGTAAGTGTCTTTAAAATATTGACAAGTTGTGCCACTGTGCATTCTTATCAGTATGAGAGATTCTAGTTTATACACACCCTATCAACACTCTTGTATTTGTAATTATGGACAACCCATGAGTGTGAATGGTGTCTTTCCAAAATTTGTAAAAATTGCTTTTAAAAATAATTACATAGTGTGCTAAGTACTAGGGAACTAGGTGCAAAATGTTGACACAAAGGAAGGAATTGTTAATAGACTAGAGAGGTTTTATGTCAGGGCTGGAGCAGTAGAAACACAAGTATAATTCTAGCAAATACCATATATGGTGTCAGTGAGGTATTGAAAGTACACATCTATTTCAGGGAGCTATTAACTCTCTGACAAGAATGGTATGGCGATTCAGATGCATGTGATCATGGAATCAGTACCTGAGGCAGGAGGACTTCTAGAATATCAGCCTGCCTGGGTTACATAGTAGTCTACAGTATGCAATTTTCATAAAGATTTCTTTCTATACTGGGCAGTGGTGGCGCACACTTTTAATCCCAGCATTCAGGAGGCAGAGGCAAGTGAATCTCTGAGTTTGAGGCCAGCTTGGTCTGCAGAGTAAGTTCCAGGACAGGCTCCAAAGCTACATGGAGAACAAAGACCTCTTCCTAATCAGTAAGGAGAAGTCATCAACTTGTTTCTAAGATGTGCAGGATTCGGACAGATGCATCACCAGAGAAGACTTGTGAATGGACAATTAGCACAGAGAAGATGCTGAAGCCATTAGTCACCCAGGGAAGTGTATAGTCAAGCACTGAGGTTCCATTAAACAAGCTGGAAGGAGCAAAACTGAGCATATTGCCAGTGCCAGTATTAAAGAAGAAAGGAAATGGGTGGCCCTTTTACATGTAGCTGGTTTGAAGACAAAGTGGTATGGCCACTTGGGAAATTTTTAAGTAGATGAATATGGTGATAATTTATTTGTACTGAAATGTGATTTTATTTGTATGTTAATAAATAAAGTTGCCTGGGGGTCAGAGCTAATAGCAAGCCATAGCAGTAGCCAGACAGTGGTGGTGCACACCTTTAATCCAGACAGACAGATCTCTGTGTGTTCAAGGATACAGCCAGCATGGAGACACACGCTTTTAATCTCAATACCAACCATAGAAGACCTGGAGATCTGTATAGACAGGCAGTGACGAGGTCATGTGGTTGGGTTTACAACCAATGAGAAGGCAGAACAGAAAGTCAATAAAAAGACAGATACACAGGAAGTAGGTCTCTTTCTGAGGGGGAGGACTATAATGGCAGTAAAGGGTAAGAAAAAAGCGGTTTTTAAGTCTCAGCTCTCAGCTACTGCTCTGACCTCTTGGGCTTTTAACTCTGTATTTGGCTCTGTGTTTCTTATTTAATAAGACAGTTACATCTACAGATGAATTGTGGACTTCCTACAGTGGAATACTACTCACTTAAAATTTATAAACTGGACAAATGTAACAATGTAGTTGAATTACAGAAGCAGCGTTTATGAAAGGGAAAGAAGTCAGATACAGCTATTCAGAGTGGTTCTGATTCTGTGATATTCTAGAAACAGTGTAGAAATAATGAAAAAAAGCAGAAATTGGTCAGGGGATGGATTTGTTGGAGACGAAGGAATGAACAGGAACAGTCAGGGACAATGTGGTGGTGGTTACCCAACTGAAGGCATTTATCAAAACTCACTGAAGGAGCTGGATTTTATTTTCTGTAGGTTATATCTCAGGAAAAGATATTGTCTTATTTAGGATTTCTGTCACTCTGATAAAATATGGTCAAAAGCAACTTGGGAAGGAAAGGGTTCATTTCAGCTCACAACTTTCAGGCCATACTCCTTCACTGAGGAAGTCAGAGCAAGAACTCAAGGCAGAAACCTGGAAGCAGAATCTGAAACAGAGGCCATGAAGAAATGCTTCTTCCTGGCTTGCTCTTCATGACTCAGCCTGATTTCTTATACCATCCAGAACACCTGTCCAGGGGTAGCACCATCCACAGTGAGCTGGGCCTTTCCACATCCAATCATCAATCAAGAAAATGCCCTATAGACTTGCCTATGGGCCAATTTTATGAAGGAATTTTTTCAGTTGAGGTTCCCTCTCTTAGATGACTCTAGCTTGTATCATTAACAAAAACAAAACAAAACTAAAAAAAAAAAAAAAAACTTGTCAGCACATACATTGTAGACCCTAACTTATTGACATGCTTAGCTAGCAGTCACTGGAAGAAACTCTGAAGCCTGCAGGACTTATTGGCTCTTATTCTCTTTGCATGTATAACACTTGCTCCTTGGTGAGCCTTGAGTGCTGCTTCATGTACAATCTGTGGTAGGGCATAGACTTTTGGTCATCCTCACAGATTGCTAAGGTCCGCTTGAGTGTCCTGCCCATCAGCTCTCTGGCCCAGAGTCTCCTGAGCACAGCAATACTGTTACCCTCCCAGATTTCATGTATTAGGATGCCCAAAGCAAAGCTTTGGCTTATTCCCAGCTTGCTGCATGCTGTTTCTTGATTTAAAATAGTTGTGTTAACTGGGTGGTGGTGGTGCACACCTTTAATCCCAGCACTTGGGAGGCAGAGCCAGGTGGATCTCTGTGATTTCGAGGCCAGCCTGTTCTACAGAGCAAGATCCAGGACAGGCACCAAAACTACACAGAGAAACCCTGTCTTGAAAAAAGAAAAAAAGTTGCTTTATACATTTTATCCAGTTTTTTATATTACATGCATGGGCGTTTTTTGCCTATATGTGTGCCTGTGGACCACTTGCATGCCTCATACCTGCAGAGGCCAGGAGAGAACTTTGAATCATCTGAAAATGGAGTTAGAGACAGTTGTGAGCAACCATGTGAATGCTGAGACTCAAACCTCGGTCCTCTGCTTTTTAACCTCTGATCCATCTCCACAGCCCCCATTTAATCCAGTTTTATGGTTGTATATAGCTGAAAGGTGAATCCAGTACCACTTTCTTCTTCTTGGACAAAAACAGAAATCCCTTGATGTTGTTAATCATTTATTATATGTTCTTCAGGATGAATTTGAGTTTTGAACATAAAGCTAAAATGATAAACATATATTAGTGTAATTGATAAAAATTGAATGAAATTCACAGATGTGATTTTCCAGCAATCCTCCCTTAAATTTAAGGAAGAATTTGTCAGTTTCATTCTAGTTGAATAAAATAAATGATTGCCACTATTGATACTGAGTTGTCTTTGTGTTATTTGAAGATGTTAAAATGTAGTTTTTAGTTTTACCCTAGATGTGTATGTATGTATGCATGTTTATGTGAGGGCAGGTGCATGTATGTGTTCATGTGGAACCCTCAGGTGCAATCTACTTTGTTTTTTGAGACAAGGTTTTTCACTGGTCTGGTCTTATCCATTTGGCTGACCAACAAGGAACTCCAGGGTCTCCAGTTTCCATCTCTTCAACACTGGGGTTATAAGCATGCATCATCATGTCTCTTCAACCCATCCCTAGATTTTTTAGCTCAAAGATTTCTTTTAGCTTGATTTTGGGAAGGTTTCTGAGTGATTACAATGACCTCAATAAGATGAGACACCTTCTAGGCATATACTTAAGGATGTGTTTAATATGTCATAGAATGAAATGAATATATGACCTTAGCCAAATATATTAACCTGCACTTAGTCACAGGATAACTTCTTCAAAATGCTTTTTGTGGAACACAGTAAACAATCATCCTTATAAATACTGTAATCATGATGCTGTAGCATATAGGAAGTTTGAATTAGATCCTGAGGGGTACATGATAATGATCCCTAGGAAATGCTCTTGCCTGAGGAGTAGGATGACCAGGTTATGTATTAGAGTGGGAGAAGGGTCATATTGAACTCAGTTGTTGAAATCCTTAGATGTTATTTCTGGAATCAAAAGAAAACTCAACAATAAAACAGTTATTATAAATCAAAGCAGAGAAATAGAGGTGTTACAGAATTTAGAAACTTTCTATTTGTTTTGCTGTGTATGAGTCAGTTTTAGAAGTATTCCTATTTGGTGCACACTTCTGATGTGAGTTGTTGGGTTTGTAAATATTTTCAGGAGATGGTCCAGTCTTAACCTTACCCCTGAACTCCTGTCCTAGTCCTTACGCTCAGTCAGACCCTTGTCAGATACTACTCAGGAAATGAAAACCATTCTTACTCTGATCGAAGTTGAAAATCAAATGGATGGTTACAAATTCTACAACTAAGATTTAAATTTAAATTTCTCTGTTATCTTTGAGAATTGCCTCTGAAAAGGGCTTTAATACCAGAGCATTCTACTTTCATTGATGTTGACATATATATCATTACCTTGGTTGATTTCTTACCCTCAGTTGGCTAGTCACAGTTATTCCTGCTGAGGCTGTGAGTGCAAAAAAGTGTCACTCCAGCACCCACCTGCATCTGCTCTTAGTGACAAGATCAACTGACACCCCCATCTTACATGTGAGTGAGCACATGCTGTCTGCCTTCTACTAGACACATTAGGTCACTTTGCTGCCTGGTCTGTCTGTCTGATTCTAATTCTACACCCTGTGTTCTTCCTCAGTAAAAGAAGCATTTTCTACTGTACTTGCTGAGGGCAAGGACTGTTTGTCTTGTTTCAAAGAAGTGAGGCAGCAAATTGAATCTTTTTCTACTCAAAGAAATGTCTTGTTGAGTAAGGATAAATTAGCTGCTGCTGCTGCTACTACTACTACTACTTCTTCCTCATCACCATCTTCCTCCTTCTCCTCTTCCTCTTTCTCCTCCTCCTCCCTTCTCCCTTCTTTCTTTTTCTTTTCCAAGACATATTCTCACCATGTATCCCTGGCTGGCCTGTAACTCACTATGTAGACCAGGCTGGCCTCAAATTCATGGAGATCCACCTGCCTCTGACTCCGGAGTCCTGAGATTAAAGGTGTATGCCACCATGTCTGGTTATTAGCTTTTTTATGTATAGAGGATGGTCTGAGGATTATCTCAGACCATCAAGAAAATAAGCTAAACAAGGAATTAGAGCTTTAAGATGTTGTACAAAAATAATCCAAAATATATTCTAGTAAAATTTATTTAAAGGTGCAATAGTAAAAAGGTAATTTAAACCCATAGTTTTTACTGCAGTTTTGCCATCAGGGTTCTCCAGTGATACTTGCTGTACTGTGGTGTACTGGCTGTCTAGGTTGCAAAGGTCAAATATAGACTTACTCCACTCTTCTCTCAGCCATCTGGACAGATTTTCCTGCTTTGGACACTATTCAAAGCTAACAGCTTTTTAGTTTCTTTTATGACTATGCCAGAGTTGTATGTTCAAATATATATCACTCCACTTTCAAAATGGATGGTGACTGGATGCTTGGTTGTCCTCTGAAGAAACAGACAAGCTTGTAGGGGACCAGCCTGCACACTTATTTACCTCAGGGACTCTTGAGGAATGAGGGATAAGAGACTTAGAAATAGAGGGGAGAGAAACAGAGAGAAAACACAGAATAGACTCGAGTGGGCCTGGATTCTTCTCCAAATAGGCCCAGAACTTTATTCCAAAGATCTGTTTATAACAATGCCAAGGGGTGGAGCAAAAGTCCTCCCCCTTGCTAATTACAGTCAAGTGTAGACCCTTACAAACACCTGGTACCCGGGCCCATGGTCCAATCAACCTCTTATGCAGTCCTGCTGGGTACAGCCACTAGGAAAGCTAGTGGGCTACAACACAAGCTTCAGTGAATCTTCTCTGACTGGGAGAAATACTCCATTACATCACTTGGATCTTGTGAACTTAACTGGCAACCACATTGTTTCTTAAGATTTGGTGCTGAAGCCAAACTAGTGGAAACTCATGAACTGTGGACCAATAGCTGTGGAGCCCCCATGGAACTGGACTAGGCCCTCTGGATACGCAGGACAGTTGTTTAGCTTGAACTGTTTGGGGAGCTCCCAGGCAGGGGGATTGGGATCCATTCCTGGTGCATGAGCAGGCTTTTGGGAGCCTAGTGCCTAAGGTGTGACACCTTGTGCAGCCTTGGTGCAGGGGGGAGGGGCTTGGACCTACCTCAACTGAATGTACCAGGCTCTGCTGACTGCCCATGGGAGACTTTGCCTTGGAGGAAGTGGGAATTAGGGGAGGGTTGGGGGAGAAGACCGGGGGGTGGGAAGAGGGAGGAGGGGGGATCTGTGGTTGGTATTTAAAATGAATAGAAAATTTCTTAACAATAATAAAAAAAAAAAAAACAGATTTGGTGCTGAATTCTGCCAAGCACAGGCATTTAAGACACTCCATTAGTGGCTCCTCTACTTCTCTATCTAATGCTTTGTTGTCATGTGTATGATGAGTGTGAGGTGTTCACACATTCAGGATCTCTGTGGAGTGGAGGATGCATGAAGCAAGAATATTCTAACTGAAATGGGACAGTAGAGGTGTTGCTGGTCTTGCCAAGTGGAACAACCTGTTAATTTTTGTTATCTCTGTGTTGTTGTGAAAGAAAAGCACTTGCTAGCTAGTGCAGCATATCAAATGCCAGGGCTGTCTTAATTTTCTCAAGAAGGAGCTTCCATCTGGAGTGGCAACTGCAGTTGAAATCATCTTCTAATTAAGTTTATGATAATCTGCCATGGCTCTTCTTTCCTTTTTTATTTTAATTTTTTGCCATTTTCAAATCTATTAGTTTTTGCAGTAGCAAAACTAGTGAAAGCATTTACTAAACATGTCTCATGTCTCTGTTCTCTTTTGGGATGCCTTGCTGAAGAAATGAAGCTTTGCTTGTTCGTAACTAACCCCTCCTAAATCAGTTTAGCCTCTGCTGAGAGATTTGAAGCTTAGAGTCCACCAGTTGTTGAAAGAACACATTCTAAGTATATACTCAATGATTGGAAGAATAACACCAATGCAATTTCTTTGTTTTAGGCATTTGATGTTTTCTGGTGCTATTAAATATGGGATTGCTTTAAATTTTTACTTTCCAATTCTCCTTTGCATGTGTGTAGAAATCCAATTGCTTTCTCACTTACTGATCTCTTATGCTGACACCTTGTTAAATTGACTTAGTATAATAAATCCTCTCTTCTCCTGTCTTTCTCTTGTTTTTTTTTTTTTATGTCATAATAGTTACCTGAAAGTACTGACAGTTTTATTTCTTTCCAATTGTTTTCTACCTGCCTTATTGCATTGGTTAGGAAGGACATCCAGTGCATTGTTGAATAGAAATAGTGATAACAGGTACCTTTGTGTCATACCTGAGCTAGGAGGTAAAAGCCAAGATCTGGGTGCTGGGTTCACTGACACTCTTCAAACCTCAAGGGAAAACCTTAAAATGTTTATTGCATGGCTGTGTATGTAAGCATGTACACACACATACATCTATACTGTGTTAACTGAGTACATGTCTTAATTAGGGTTTCTAGTGCTGTGATAAAATACCATGTCCAGGGCTGGAGAGATGGTTCAGCACTTAAAAACACTGGCTGCTCTTCCAAAAGTCTTGAGTTCAATTCCCAGCAACCACATGGTGGCTTACAACCATCCGTAATGAGATCTGGTGCCCTCTTCTGGCCTGCAGGCATACATGCAGGCAGAACATAATAAATAAATAAATAAATAAATAAATAAATAAATAAATAAATAAATAAATAAATAAATAAATAAATAAATAAATAAATAAATAAATAAATAAAATCTCCCCCCACCCCCGGAGCTGAGGACCGAACCCAGGGCCTTGTGCTTCCTAGGCACGCACTCTACCACTGAGCTAAATCCCCAACCCCTATAAATAAATCTTAAAAAAAAAAAAAATACCGTGTCCAAAAGCAGCTTGGGGAGGAAAGGGTTTATTCCATCTTACAATTGAGTGATGTAGTCCATCATCCAGAGAAGTTAGGACAGGAACTTAAGCCAGACAGGAACCTGGACACAGGAACTGATGCAGAAGCCATGGAGGAGTTCTACCACCTGGGTTGCTCAGCCTGCTTTCTTACAGCACCCAGGACCACCAGCACATGTATAGCTGGAAAGTTTCTCTTCAGGACCCACCAAGCCCCCACAGTCCCACAGCCCACTTATAAAATAATCACTCAGAAGCTTAAATTAATTACAACTGCTTGGCCATTAGCTTAGACTAACTACTGACTAGCTCTTACACTTAAACTCAGCCCGTTTCTGTTAATCTATATGCTGCTACATGTTCCATGGCTTTACCTGTGTCCCATTACATGTTGCTCCTTTGGTGGCTTGCTGGCGGCTCTCCTGACTCACCCTTCCTCTTCCCTTCCTCCTTCTCTCTGCTTATCCCACCTATACTTCCTGCCTGGCTACTGGCCAATCAGCGTTTTATTTATCAACCAATCAGAGCAACACATTCACAGCATACAGAACATCCCACAGCACCTGCAGGGTCTGTGAGGCTGGGCAGGACCAGAGAAAACTTTCAGCTACAGCAGTTTTAATTAATATAAGCCTCTGTGTGTTTATTTGGGTCTGAGCAGGACCGGGGTCGTGGGAGCCGAGCAGAAACAGGAAAACCTCAGCTACACACATGTTTACTATGAACTGGGCCCTCCCACATCAGAAATCAATCAAGAAAATACACAGTAGGCTTGCCCACAGACCAGTCTAATTGGGGTATTTTTCTCAATTGAAGCTTCCTTCTCTCAAATGACTCTAGCTTATGTCAAGTTTAACATAAAACTAGCCAGCACAGTATCTATGCATTTTCTCTTTAATTCTTATTCAACTCATAAGAGTTGTCTCTAGTCTTTTCCCTTTCCATATTCTAACTCCTTTATCTTACAGTAAGAGACATGACTACATTAACCTGGGAGTTTTTCTCTTTGATCATCAGGCTGACACAGGCTTTCTCCTCTGGCTTCATACATCTGTTTGCTTTACTTCCTAATTACAGGTGGCCCCCAACATGGACTCCAGTGGATGCTCACCACCCATCCTACAGATGCTAGCTTCCTTCTGTACTTCAGCACCATGGTCAGGGCTCTTTCTCAGCTAAACTGCCTGTGTGCACCACTCTCCTGGACACTCTCCCCATAGTCTTCTAGCATCTGGTCATCTGTCAGTGCAGTATACACTTTGTCCTGCTCATGTGATTGCCTGTAGGAATGGAAATCCTGGATGCTTTCATTCCTGACATTAATAGCTTACATTGCCAGTTTTTCTAACTAGTCTGTTCTAACAATTTATCAATTTTATATCTGTTTTTAGTGAATATTTTCATTTGTTAAAGCTTTCTGACCTATACATATTTTTAAATTTATTTTTCTGTTTTTTATTATTTTATCCCATCTTTTTTTTTAAGTTTTTACTTTATTTTCTTGAAGTTCCCACACATCCTAGAATATGCACTTAAACCTGGGGAATTCTTGATCCACTATGTGCCAGTGGGTATATAGTTACTATCTAATTTAACTCATTGGCAGATGAAGTACAAGAAAGAGGAGAGAGGACAGTTGTTTAATGAGTTAAACTATGTCAGTTGAGGCTACATTTGCAGCTATATGCAGAAAACGAAGCTATCATGTTTACTTTGGTGTTTTAATTTGTCTTCCTTGGTCATCAAAGTTGGGAGTAATATTTCTGATACTCAGACTCTCTTGGTGTTTGTTTTTATTATTATTGTTTGTTTTTCAGGTTTTTTTGCTGCTGTTTTTGGTTGTTTCTGTTTTTTGCCTTTGCTTCTCCATCCCCAGATTTTATTCTCATGTTTGTCACTTCTCAGACCCAAGGTGGGTACTGAACCTCAAGCAGAAGGAAGGAAGAAAGAGATGCCAATTGAGTGTCCCTGCTTTTATCAGGAAAACCAAAGCATTTCTGGCACCCAGGCTGAAACCTTCCACTTGAACCTGTTGGCAGGGGTAGCTGGGGCGCTGCTGGGAGGTCAGGGCTCCCCTGTGTGGACTGTGCCATGCACTTGTCTTAGTTTCTTGGCTGCCACATGGCTGTTATTAATACATCCTCTCTAGCTTAACTTCAACTGCATTGTTTTGATGACTTGAAAGTTTGTGCTAGACTCATAGGTAAGACACTTTATTTAAAATTAAGGCCTTTGATCAGCTATGTGAATTCAAAATTAAGGAATTAATTTTTTCATTTGAATGACGGATTTGATGTTTTTTTAAATGAGGGCTTTAATTTTTATGAAAATTTTAAGGAAATGCTGTATTGAGTATTTGAACTGACCTCCATAGCAATTTTATTTTAAACTACCTTTTTCAGAGTCTCTTTTGTAGGAGCATTGTTTAATATTCAGCACTGAATTCTGGATCTGTCTATAGTTTTGTCTGCTTAAATTGTAAGCCGAGCCAGTATATCTATAGTCCTATACAGTTTCATAGCTCTCCCTCGTTTATGTGTATGATGACAGTGTATGCATGAACCATAACATCTAGACTTAATAGATTGTGGAGTGTTCAATAAGCATTATGTAGATGATAGGTAAGAATTAAAGGGATTTAATTTCTTAGAAAGAAAATGGAAAATGGCATATTTTTAAAACAAAGTTTATTCGATTATTTATTTTTTTTGTATTATATGTGATTCCCTTATCCCTTCTTCATCCCAACCATTCATAGATATGTTTACTCTCAGTTGAAGAGTGAGACAGATTCCTGAAGCAAAAGATTTAAAAGATAATTTAAAAGAGGGGAAAATGTAGCTTCATGGCATTGCTAGAAGTGGTTCATCCTGTGGGCTGGGAAGAGCTGGGCATTCAAGTAGACTTAAAGATGACAAGCAGGAACTGAACATGGCTCATTTAGGTTCTAAAACCAATTAGATGTGGAAAAATGCCAAGTTGAATGCTGATTAGGATTTGTCCCCATAAGTGAGAAAGTAACAGCGTTCTTATGTTTTTGATTGTTTTGTTTTTGTTTGTTTTGTATTTTGTGTGTTTTTGTTGTTGTTGTTGTTGTTTTTTGACACAGGGTTTCTCTGTGTAGCTTTGCACTTTTCCTGAAACTCACTCTGTAGCCCAGGCTGGCCTCGAACTCACAGAGATCCGCCTGGCTCTGCCTCTCAAGTGCTGGATTAAAGGCATACACCACCACCGCCCGGCTCGCATTCTTATGTTTTATCCACTGTGCTTTCGTGCCCTTTTGAGAGGTTACAAGGGAATTGATGACTTACACATGGCACTGGGAATGTTTGGGAAGAGAGGATTCAGTAAACAAACAGTTTGAATCAGATGTATTTGTATGTTTCATAATGATCAATGGCTTTTATTTTTCCTGATCTTACTGGGTCAGAGGAGAGTGGGGAGCTGGTGAATTTATTTCTGTGCCTGGACTAGGAAAAAGAAAACTCATTTAGGAATTTTAACAGTTATGCTGTTGAGCTTTTATTTTACTTTTTAAAGTTATTTGCAGTTACTTTGGATTGATGCTGATTGGAAACAGTGACCACACTCTTCTCCTTGTCAGGAAACTGCATTCAGAGAATGAGAAGGACACCTCCATTGGATGAGCTACAGCCACCACCTTACCAAGACGACAGTGGTTCTCCTCACCTCTCTTGCACACCCTCTGAAATTGGGGATGGGAAGTGTGAAATTTCCCACTGCAGCAACAGCCCACGGTGTTCTTTCAACAAGTGCCCCAGTGAAGGAAGCACAGGACACGAGGCAGAGAGTTTTCACAATAAAGGATATGAAGATGATGTCCCTAGTGACAGCACGGCAGTCCTCAGCCCCGAAGTAAGCAGAAGCAGCCTGCGGTTGCCAGTAAGAGTTCTCTGGGAGTTACTTGCCTCTTGATGACAATGGTCTATGGTGTCTCAGCCCCTGTAGCTTCTTATACTGAAACAAACTCACTAAGGCTGCTGCAGCCTATATCCCACATCCTTCCCACAACAAAGAGATGGGAGCTAAGGATGGTTGTTGTTTCTTAAATTCCTTTTATAGAACCTTCTGGAATGATTTACCGTTTTGCTCATGTTTCATGCTTTTTATCATTTTATTTTGGATTTTTTATTATATAATTTTTTGTTATTTTATTTGTTAAGATTTTGTTAGTCCTCCACCTACATCATCCTTTCCTGAATTTGGAGTATTAGGCACAACTTTTTCATGTAAAACATTAAGATAAAACATAAAGCATAATTAAATTGTTGGAGTTACAAGTTATTTCAAAGTGAAGAGTATATTTCCCTCCAAATACAAACACCTTGTTCTTCAAGGCTAACAATATGATCCTGCCTAACTCAATTCACAATAATAAGTTTCAGGTGGAATTTGTGTTTATTAGCTACATATAACATGTACAATGTCAACAGATTAAGCAGAGCTTGGATAATGTGCATAATGAATAATGACCAAAAGTTGATAAAAAACGACAACAATTTCATACAATTCACTGAAGATGCAGTACAAAATAACTCCTAAAACTAATGAGAAAATATTATGCTCATTATAAAACAGGAAAATGGAAAAAAAACATAAATTATGTAGTTTTGCATGCAGAAAATTGGGCAAATTAACTCATTTCATGTTCCTGTGAGGACATTGACTGACCGGAATTTTATTTGTCGTGATCATTTGTTGATGAGTTTGGTGTAACCTATAAAAATGGACGTGCCTGTATTATTCATAGTTAGCAAATCTGCTCATTTTTCTACTTTCAAACTATTACACATGCGGATTAAAATGTGTATAAAAATTAAAATATTTTATTCAGTGTTTCACAAGCCTTTCAAATTTTACTGTATTTTCATTTCATAGAGTATGAAAGGAACAAATGCTGGTTAGCTTTACTGGTGAAATTTTACAATTTCCTAAATTTAGTGTGGCTAGCTGCTTTTGTTTGTTACTTTTCTGATGTGAAAATGGTAACAAAATAATTGTCCTTTTGTAATACAAGAATTTGTCTCATTCATTCTTAGGATGAAGACTAAGGTAACCCAAGCCTCACATGCAGCAACTATCTGTAGGATTTACTTTCTTTACAAGTTTTACATTGCAAGCTTCTACAGCTTCCCCCTCCCTCCCTCCTTCCACCAATGCTATCACTCTGACATGGAAGGTAGTTTTCTAATACACAGTGTGATTAAGGTGTGGACAGAATTTCTCAGTTTGGGGTTTTCTCCTATAATTTAAAAAACACTATAACTACTTTTCTAGTAGTTTTAGTATTGTCGTATAGTATCTGACATAGAAGAAAATGTTGAATTGATACTTTAAGCCTAATGTGTCATGATGCCACCAGTTTTCTTGTGTGCTATCACATAGACACATTTGAGAACTTGTGTGTTTGAAAACTATATAGGTAGCCATTGACTTAACAATGACTGTGAATTATAACAGTGACCACAATAGTATCTGACACCTAGTCGTCTTAATCATTGTTCACAGTTACTTCTTCAGGAAGTTAAAAAAAAAAAAATGCTAGTTTCAGAGAGAAGCAGGTAGCTCTGTTCCAACCTAGGTCCCTGTGAGTGCAGAGAAGGAGTTAGTAACAGCCACATTACTCTGTACATTCTTGTTGACCTGAGTTGTTGTTTGAGGATTTCTTTGTTGCAGTAGTGCCATCTGGACATACTACAAGGCAAACTGTCCCAGAAACCTTAATCACTAAAGTAAAATGTTCAAATGACAACCAGATGCCTGTGTGTGTGTGTGTGTGTGTGTGTGTGTGTGTGTGTGTGTGTGTGTGTGTTTTCATCTACTTCAGATACAAAACAGAAGTTAAGCAAATTAAGATAAGGTAGGTTAACACAACTTGGCATAGGATGTCAGAACAGATAGGTGATAAGCCCACACTGATTTGTATGGGCCTATGCATCTTTCTCACTGTCTGCTCATCAGCAGTTCTGTTTATCACCTGAAAGCCAGGACCATCATTGAGATTTGAAAAGGGATACCCACAGCTGGCAGTAAACTCTTGTTTGTGGGAGAGATAAAGGGGAAAATATACCTGTCCACCACTAGAACTTGCCAATCAGAGAAACTTGCTACCAAAGAAACGGTTAGGATTTCCCCCTGTATTTCCTAAGTGGAACCTATAGATGATACATGGCAGAGCATGGGCTTTCCATCTCTGTGAGCCTAGTACTCATTTACTCTATCACATAGTCTTTGTAGTCCATGGATCTTTGGCATATCTTATAGGTTGCTACTTTAGGACTTATGCCTGTATCTCTCAAGCTGCTTGCTTATCTGTAGGTGACTACAACTGTATATATTTCAGAAGCTATGTACATGCTGTGTTAACACTATACATTTTTTCCCACTCTTGTGTCTCTTATAATGCATTCATATAGTACATCAAGTATACATTACATGAATGTTAGTTGTGGAATTTTTGATAGCCTAGACTACTATACAATTTGTATTTTTCCAAGTTTGTTTCATATCCCTGTAATATCTATCATGCATCAGAGGATTCATATAACAGGTAGCTCTATTGAAGGGTTCCTGCAACTAATGGAGCCCCAACACCCTGAAAGGGAAGGATTGTTTTCTTAGTGCCTCTTGGAAGAATGTAAATAGTAGCTGTAGTATGTAAAGGTTCTACCTGTGTTTCTAAGAATTGTTAGACTGTGCCAGAAAAACAAAAACAAAAACAAAAAAAAAAAACCTAGAAATAGCTGTTTAGGACAATATACAGTTTTTATTTTTCTAAAAACTCTTGTAACCCTTGTTAATGTTTTAAAACATTAAATTGAAATACAAAAGATACATTGGTAATCTATAATTAACAATTATGAAATGGGTTTGTATTTCTAGCACCCACTTAAAGCTATGTATGGCTACGTGTGCCTGCAACCACATTGCTGAGGACAGAAAAAGGAAGCTTGCTGAGGCTTGCTGGCCAGCCAGCCTAATCAAAAAGTGACAAGCTCTAGGCTTGGTGGAGGACCCTGTCTCAAAGTGATAAAGTGGAGAATGGTAGAGCAGGCCTCTATCTAACATCCTCCTCTGGCCTCTGTATTTGTGTGTACTGGAGGTCATCCCGGCACACACGTGCATACACCAGACACATGTAACCTAAAACAAACATGTTTAGCATACAGTAAATTTATATAGCATACACAAAACACATACAGCAGTCATCAAACACATGCAGCATGCACAAACACATACAGCATACACAAACACATACAGGAATTTAAAAAACATCTTCTGTAAAAGTTTGTCCTGTTTTCCACAAATGATACTAAAGATTGTGTAAGACTTACAGAAGTTCCTGTCTTGTTTTCTGCTCAAAGAAGAGCCTTCTACCCCAAGCTAACAGAGGGCTTAGAACATAGTGCTAAGTTGACTGAAAAACTCAGAAGCTTCTTTCTCTTTCACTCAATCAGATAAGCAAGGCTTTGCATAATGGCCTCATTCAGGGCTAGCTTCTTATGTGAATCTACCATTCCCTAAAGCCCTGTTGTTCTTTTGGTTCAAACTGATTCCACATAGTACCTGTGTGGCTGCTTGTGGAGAAAGAATGGAAAGCAAGCACTTCCATTTCAAGGTTGAGATAGATGTTTCTCATAGGAGCTCTGTGTGCCTCCATCTGCCCACGCTGTACCATAAGCACATCCAAGAGAGCTTCTGGGGTGCATTGTGCTTCTGGGTGGGGTGTCCTTTGAGCTAATAGGATAAGGAAGACCAAGGTCAGCATTGTTCAGTGCCACAGTAGCTCTAAATCCAAAATCACTTATATCTTATTCAGTACTTGAAGGGTCAAAGTGTATAGCTCCAAGGTCAGAAACCTGGTTTAGGCATTGTCAGTAACTAGATAAGATCCTCAGACATCTCAGGTAGTTAGACTAGCAGGAATTTGAGACAGTTGCTGTTAAAATAGTCTCAGTTTCTGACCATGTCATAAGTAACGTGTAGTTTTAGCCTTTCTTCAATTTTTGAAATGTGTATTTAGCCATGCCATTAGCAATTAATGTGGAGAAAAATACAGTTGTTTTGAATTCTGGTTGAAAATTGAGATAAACATGGTCTGTGGTATGGAGAGTGACTATTTGGATGCACAATGTCTTAAGCCCTTTGCATTTCTATTCAGGTTTCCCGTTTCTACTGACGTAAGTTTTACTGTATATATTCTATTTTAGATGGAATCATCTTAGACATCCTTGAAAATGGAGCCACATTTTTCCGTAGCATTGAACTTCACTCTTCTCTAAAGACTCCTCCATCAGGAGCAAAGACATTAATATGCACATTAAACTCTAGTTTGTACAAATATACATCCAATTTTTTCAAAACTGTGATAGTGAATATTCCACTCAAAAGATGTCTTCATTGTGAAGTATTTTACCACTTAAATTATGCTGCCCAGTAAGGTAACTTTGGCCTTTAGTTGACTGATACTTATGCTTTCTCTATGACAACAAATGAAAATTGTTTTTATATCATACTCTAAAAGAAATGGGCATTTATTTACATGCTAGATTAAGTAATAGGGTTAAAAACTAAAAACATTTAAATTTGCTTTTCTTAGGACATGTCAGCTCAAGGATCCTCCTCACAGCTTCCTAAACCCTTTGATCCAGAGCCAGAAGCTAAATATGGCACACTGGATGTGACTTTTGACTATGACTCACAAAGACAGAAGCTTCTGGTAACGGTGACAGCTGTCACAGACATTCCAACATATAACAGGACAGGTGGCAACTCGTGGCAGGTACATCTTGTTCTTCTACCTATAAAGAAACAGAGAGCCAAAACCAGCATCCAGAGAGGACCATGCCCTGTCTTCACAGAAACATTCAAATTTAACCACGTTGAATCGGAGATGATCGGAAACTATGCAGTTAGGTTTAGACTGTATGGTGTCCATCGTATGAAGAAAGAAAAGATTGTGGGGGAAAAGATTTTTTATTTAACAAAATTGAATCTTCAAGGGAAAATGTCATTACCGGTGATATTGGAACCTTCTTACAATCCTTCTGTGAGTATCTCATCAAATGACCCGGATACAGTTTCTGTTTATGGCATGTAGCACATGCCACAGGAGAAGTCTATAACCAAACCCACTTCTTCCATACTGTGTCATTTCCGTAGCAACCAGACACATCTATCTGAGCCCTTCTGTTTTGTGTCAATTTACTCCATGTGCTTCATTTTCTCCTTCTACGCTCTCATGCAGGTCTTTGCATTCATTCCTGTTGACTGCATTAAATGGTTGATTGTGCATTGTCCAGACTCACTACAGAAGTTACCCTTTTCCTTCCAGGTTAAACTAGATGGCACGGAGGAGCTGTCTAGCCCATTTTAAAAAGAGTGTATACTGCTGCCCAAGACAGAATTATTTTTCTAGAACTACCATAAAATTAATTTAAAAGTAAAAAAAAAAAAGTCCTTGTTATACTTTTCATCCTTTTTGAGAAAAGACAAGTATTTTTCAGTGAAAAATTATGACCTCAAGCTTTTTAATTTTTTTGCAGATTATATTCATACACTATATATTTCTATATATATATTTTAACAAAATTCCCACAAGGCATTGCAGATTACAGGAGAGTAATGACTGCATTGTTTATTTAAACCAGGGAGATGCGTTATGTCACATAGTTATTTCAGTATGAGAAAATCTGTGACTTGGGTAAGTGTAAATTATGACTTATATTTATTCCTTTCTGTGTTATATTGGAAAAGAAACATTTTATAATGTAAATATGCAGACTTTAGAATAGATTTAAATTTTAAATTAGAGGTCTGATGTTTCACGGTTGTTTCTAAGCTTTGACCATGTGAGCCAGAAGCCTGGGCTCCGGCCCATTGCATCATACCAGGCAATATCTGAACCTGCCAGCTTCCATTCACCATGCAGCCAAGCTACTTCAACCAGATCCTTGCAGGATCTTTATAAGGAAAAGATGATGGTAGGTTTAATATTTCAGTTTTATTGACAGAATTAACACATCATTTAAAAATTTTAGAATAAGCAATTTTGGGGAATTGCCTTTTAAAACATTTTTTGTTCTTGAGAATTCCATACATTTGTACAATAAAATATGATCATATTTCCCCAATTTCCTCCCATGTCTCCTTCAACATATCTCCATTCCAACTGTATGTCTTCTTTTAAATAACCCACTAATTGCAGTTAGTGCTGCATATAAATGTGGGGCCATCACTGGAGCATAGGACTCCTACCAGTGGCCTGCATATTTAATAATTTCATTTTTCTTTACAGTTGAGTTGTATTTCACTGTGTAAATGCCTTTTTAAATCAGAGTGCTTTATAAGAAGAAACAAAGGAGGACCATGTAGACAATATTTTAGGGGTATACATTTTTATAAACATGAAATATTCTGCTATTATTAATCCAGTTTTTAAAATTTTTTACTATCTAGTATGGATAAGTAGTAGTTTTCTATGGAGAACAGGCTCTTACATAATAATGACTGAGTTAAATTAGAAGAGAAAGACTGGCATCAAAAACTGTGTTCATATTGCTTTGATGACTTCATCTGTTCCCAGTTCTATATGAATTGTATTCTTTGCCATAAACAATAGTACAGTTTTATCTCTGCTCAAACTAAATGTCTCCTTCATTGCATGTATTTACTCTGTAGTCATGGATTCTATAATATTTTTGGCCAGGCAGTACAGTAAGTTCCTAAAGGCTACTTACAAGAAAGTGCTAGGTAAGTAGCTTCTAAAACATACAATGTGCATCTGTAGAAAAGTGTCTGTCTTCTGCTCTTAGAAATTTCCCCTAGGTACCAGTGTGCCTGTCATATTTAGTAGCTGAATCTCATTGCTCTTTAGCCTTGCTTTGCCCTTCCCACCCTTTCAGAATCTTAGAACTGGGCACATTTAAGTTTGTAGGCCAACTTATAACACTATTATATTGAATGTAAAAATATAGTATCAATAGAACTCATGTATTTTCTGTGTGTGCCATAGTACTAATGTTCTCTTTGCTTTCTTTTAATATAAGCTAAATGGAGAATTCTTGTTATTGTAATTTACCTGAGAGAGGTCTTTGATTCTGTAAGACATGTTTATGAGGTACATTTGTGGGGGGAAAAAGACTACTTCCATATTTAGTCATTCATTCTGGTAGCTTTGTAGTGATTGTTTATTGTTATTATTGTAAGAATATTAACCTTTCACCAAGGAAGTTTTAATCCAGCACCTGAACTTACAAATTACTTTTAAAATGTGCTTAAAGTTTACAATTTATTTCATAGATATTAATATAATACACACATAGTATTTAGTTTCATAAATAGTTTTTCAGAACTTGAGTCAGGACACACAAAAATGACTTTTTAATAACTCTGTGATAGTTTTTGCTCCTGGAAAGATTAAAACAGCATTGAAATGTGGCTATAGCTTGAGTCTGCCTCCTTGACCAGTGCACATAGAAAATATGTTGAAAGTTGAAAGATGTGACTTCCTTTTCAGCCAGCTACATAAGCTTTCCAAAGTATTTTAAACATCAAATTTCTGATGACTAAAATGAAAGGATTTAGACCAGTGACCTTTAGGATGTGTTTGTCTCTGGTATTCTGATTCTACTAACATTATGAAAGAAGTTAGTAAAGAACAGAAATGGGATAAACTTTATCACATTTGTTTATTTAATGGTGTGTATTTTTATGTGAGTGGGTAGGTGAGGTGGATGCATATATGCCATAACACTTGTGTGGTAGTCAAGAGGACAGTTTTCAGGACTTGATTCTCTCCTTTACCATATGGGTCCTGAGGATCAAATTCAGGTCATCAGCCTTGGTGCCAAGTGCCTTTATCCATTGAGCCAGAAATGGGATAAATTTTAAGTGTTTACACTATCATTTTTTGCAGTGGACATGTACTGTTTTCTAGCTTTTCCATACTTTTTCAACTTTCTAAAGCGTGAGGGAGTCCACCTCCTTTAGACACTCTGTAATACTCACTTTCCCAGGTTTATATGTGTTTAGAGCAAGGTATTGAGGTCTTGATTTACTTTTGATGTTTGTTTTGTAATAAAATATGAGCCAGAAAAGTACAAAGGGAATCTCATTTTTTTTTTTTTTTTTTTTTTTTTTTTTTTTTTTGGTTTTTCGAGACAAGGTTTCTCTGTGTAGCTTTGCGCCTCTCCTAGAGCTCACTTGGTAGCCCAGGCTGGCCTCGAACTCACAGAGATCCGCCTGCCTCTGCCTCCCGAGTGCTGGGATTAAAGGCGTGCGCCACCAACGCCCGGCGGGAATCTCATTTTTAAAGGTTAGAAGTAAAGAAAAAAATTTAGTACATGTTCAGTCTTTGTGTTCTTCATGCTATAGACTCCATAGGACTTGTAATAATCCAGGAAAATACCTGTTGCCTATTCCAGGTAAAGAATAATCGTGTTCATAAGAATATTGTAGATAATAAATTAGTCTTTACATTTCTTGTTTGTTTCAAGAAGATTTAAATTTCTATCACTGGACATGCACATGTTCCTGCAAGTCCTCCCTTGTCTTTATTCCATTCTTGGACCTGTTGAAGGAAAATGCACATTCACAGGTGTTAGGTATGCAGTGTTCCTCCAGTGGAAAGCCTAGTCACCCTTACCTCCTTGTTAGCAGTCCAGGTGGGCGTGCTACCCATTTTGGGCACTTTGCAAGGTTGTGGTGATGATGAGTGTGACAAACAGTGAGTGTGGAACCTTTGTAGTTACTGTAAATAGGAGTTGCTATCCTGTGATTAAACAGTATCCCTACTTAGTTTGAATAATTCTAACATTTTTATGCAGATTTATCATACCTAATATTTTCTGGTGTTGCTAACCATTGCAAATATAATGATTATTTTATATTCTTTCTTAGGCTCAGAATTTGGGTTTTATTCTATTATAAAATTACCTGACATCGTATAATCAAATATATAATTTGTTTAGGAAAGCTCTATCTTCATATTTCTATATTCGTTTACTTCACTTTAAAGAATCAATGTTACCTATAGGTTAATGTTCCATGTCACTTGCTCATTAGGAGTTCTTCAGTAGATTTAGGCTTTTATAACATGAAAATTTACTCTCTTGGGACATTCTCTTTTAAATCTTATTTAAATACTATGTTTTATAACCAAGCCTTTCCTAAATAACCCAGCTCCAGCCTGTTATCACTGAATGTCAGTGAACTTGAGATGGTTAACAACATGAGAAGTCTTGATACAAATCAGGCAAGTTGGCCAAAACAAGAATGAAAGTAATAGTTTGTTACTGTGACAGCTAAATAGTGACATTTCTTTACTTGTCATTGAAATGATAGTATCATGATTTACCAAAGTGCACACATACTCTCTTCATTTTTATACATATAAGATCAAAGATATCTTGAAAGGGAGATTTCTACCAGGGCCTGAGGGTTAAAAAAAATCCTAAAAGATCACAGGTAGCAAAACAAATGAGGGTCAGAAGGGTATCAGACTTCCCATACTAAAACCAAGTCTTCAAAATTGCAAGAGAAACTTATTTCTCTATTACGTGTTTCATATGTCCTCAGCACAACACTTTGTTAGGTCTATTCCAGGTCTTTTGTGGTGACAGTGCCTGAGAAGACAACTGAAGAACTTACATTGAATAATGGTTTCAGATATTTCAACCCAGAGTCATCTGGCTCCATTGAGGTATGAGGCAAGAGCATGTTGCAGAGGTTGCTCACCTCATGGCTGCCAGCATGCAGAGGCCAAAGGTCAGGGAACATTTTTCCTTTGCCCACTTCCAGTGACCTACTTCCTCCAACTAGAGCCTGCCTTCTTTTTACCACGTCCCAGTAAAGCCATCATAAAAATGCATCAAGGAATTGATCCATGTATTAGGTCAGAGTCCTCATGATCCAGTTGTTTGCTTTCCCAAAGTCCCTAATACAAAGCCTATGATATGCATATTCAAAGCATTTATATCCATTTTGCAGATGGCAAAGTAGACAAGTATAACTGTAATTCTCCCAAAGTCACAGTCACATTAGATTGCTTGGCAGTGGGCAAATCTTCCTAGCTCTTTCTAGTTTATTTCCTAAACTTAGGAGGAGGCTCATATCTGAGATTCCCTAGAGTTCTAGATGCTAATCAGATTCTGCAGCTAAACCATGCATCTGTGCATGGTTGGCAAAGGAAAAGTAAGACAGATGCCCTCTTCTCACTCCTCCAGCAAGTCCAAGGAACGTTGTCTTCTTTCCATCTATATACTAGTAGCTGGTCTTGAGCTTCAGTGGTAGCATCAGGGGTGATAACTGCCCTAGTGTGTGTTCAGTTTATGGTAGCACCTACTTGGGAAGCAGAGCAACATGGTTCTGTTTCTCCATGTTCTGGGGCCATTCCTGCAGGACCATCTAGAGCTAATCCCTCCACTTTTCCAATAATGCTGTAAGTTCCTGGTTTCTCTCTTAAATATATCTTTTTAAAATAATCAAACAGGTTGTTTCGCTCACTAAACCTTTTCAGCACAGTTCACAGTTCAAAGTAGAGACATCTTAGGCAGTTCATGCTATACTAAGACATTGTCAGTCAAAACTAGGGTTTGCTTGTAGTAGATTTTTTCTTAAATACCATTTCTGAAAATTATAGTAGTAGAAAAAGACTAAGAAAGGCAAATTCTTTAATTTTCTTTAACCCAAGTGGTGTTCTATATGCTGGATACAATTTTAAGTGTGTATATATTAGCTTATTTACTCTCTGAGATGGATGCTATGGCCTCAGTTTACCCAGAGTAGTACATGCAGCACCTGCCCTGACAGTCTGTTTCTTCAACATGTTGTGTATTGTCATTGTATCTAACAATACTAAATTTGGCCTAAAGGAGATTTGAGTTATCAAGAAATGTTAATGGAAACAACTTTAGTGTATGAACCTGTTTTTTCTCTCAAGTAATTTTTTTCTCATAGTTAAAAATATTTCCCAGAATCCCTAAAATCAAGATCATGAGCAGAACTTATAAACACATGAATGAAATTATAGAAAAGATGTGAAGATGTCTTTCATTTTTAGGAAAATCCTTCAGCATCAGTTAACATTACTCATGAAGAGCCAGAGGTTGTATGGAATGGCATTTACATCTGTTCAAAGTCCAATTTCAACTGAATATTCAGCAAGGAACACCCTAAATGTAATAAAAGACCCAGAGAGCATGCTTTTCTTCAGAAATAATTAAGATAATGTCAGCACAGTACTGCTTTCTCCTTCTGCTGCTCACCCTACCCTGCAGCCTTGAAATTCCTGTCTCACTAGGCTTCCGGCCCTGTGCAGAACCAGACATTGTAGCTACAAAGACAATGATATTAATTCAGGCTCAGGAGCTGGGGGGTGGAGCTCCCAAGTCATATCAGGTAAGCATTGGAAAGGTGAATTTAAGATACCAGCACTAGAAAAAATAACACCTGGGAGCCCAGAAGATACCAGCAGTGGCATGATGTAGTATTTATTTAAATCTGTTGAAAATAAAGATAGGACCTCACACCAGTTGTGTCCAGACCTGAGTGCCTGTCTTTTTAACACTGTGAGTCTAAAGGCCTAAAGGCTAGATAGCTATGGTTTGTTCTTGTTCCACAGGATCTGCCTTTTCTCATATCATGGTTTTCACTGTTATTTCTTGGGTATCCAGGACTACAATGTGTCATTGCAAGTCCTAAAACATTGGTTGTATCTGATCATAATATTTATATTTTTGGTTGTGAGCCCTGCCTTTAACGGCTGAGCTATCCTGCCAGCCCTGATCATAATATTTAATATGAAACAAATGACATCATTAAGAAAACTTTAAAGATTCACTAACGGAGTAAAGTATCTTTCCAGAATTACCTACTCAAATTACAACCAATTAAACTATTAAAAATCACCTTTACTAAAAATAATTTTACCTAAAATACTTGTAGTGAAATTCACTCTTGAATATTTTGAGATGGGTATGAATGGAAAGTGGTTATATGTACTTTAAAAAAAGTGTTAACTGTTTCATTACCTTTGGCAACTTTCAAATTTTTACATTTTAGATTTACTTTAAGTATTAAAATTATGGCATTAGTTAGAAGCTGAGAATATTTTGAGAAGAGAAAAATAAAAACATGTTAAGAGGGTTGATATCATTGTGGCAATGAAAAAATTTTAACCAGTGTTATTTAAACAGTTTGTGTTTGTTTATTTAAACAGATTGTGTCACCAAAGACATGAGAACTAAATTTTCAGAAACTGACAAATAATATCTCCAATTTCATTGGTTCTTTAGAAACAGAAATTTGGGGAAATACACCAAGTGGCCTATTACCTGTGTTCAAGGATGTGTTTATCTCATAGTCCCACTTGGCTTTCCTGGAGCTTACACTGTGAAATGACATGAAGTGAGAAGAAAATATTAACAGATTTGTCCAGAACAGCACTTCATGAACTAAAAAAGCTTCTGTAGGCAGTTGCTTTTCATTTCCTTGCAACTTCTTTTAGTGCTCTAGGAAGACTTGTTTAAATTACATCTTATGAAATAATTGAGGGAGCTGGAGGATTCCCTATGAAGCTTCATTACGGTTCTCAGAAATATCCTTCTTTATTCATGTTTTAATAAATGTATGAATCATATTTTGCTATTTTATTTGTCAGTAACATATATAACAAAATTTGAATCAGAACTAATTTTCAAATAGTCTGTTTTGTGGCTGTCTTGGTTAAAGTTTCTATTGCTGTGATAAAATACCATGACTAAAAGCAACTTGGGGAGGAAAGGGTTTATCTTACATTTCCATGTAACAGTCCATAATGAAGGGAACCCAGGGCAGGAACTCAAGACAAGAACCTGGAGGCAGAAACAGAGGAGAAGGCCATGGAAGAATGCTGTTTATTGACTTGCTCCTCCTGGCTTGTTTTGAAGGAGACAAGGGAAAGCCTCTTCATTCCCAGAGTTTCCTTTGAACAAGGTTAAACAGCATCTGAATTTATCAATATAATGTTTCTTATACTCCCCTTTTGAGACAGTCTTGAATAAAATAATGTCTTCCATACTCGTTTAACAATTGCCAGACTCTATTTTTTTTTAATGGTGTCCCAAATTCCTTGGACGTTTTGTGTTACCACTCTTTTGGCTTTAGTGTTTTCTTTGACTGATGAATCTATTTTCTCTATTGTGTCTTCAACATCAGAGAATCTCTGTTCCATCTCTTGCATTCAGTTGGTTTTGTTTGCATCTGTAGTTCCTGTTCATTTAGTCAGAATTTCTATTTCCAGCATTCCCTCAGTTTGTGTCTTCTTTACTGTCTTGATTTCAATTTTCAAATCTTGAACTGCTTCATCGTTTAATTACTTTTTCTTGGCTTTCTTTCATTTCTTCCAATTTTTTTGTTTGGTTTTTTTTTTCTTCCATCTCTTTAAGGGAATGTTTATCCTCTCTTTAAGGGAGTTTTTCATTTCCTCTTTAAGGGCCTCTGTCATCTTAAAGTCATTTTTAGGATTGATTTCTTCTGCTTCTTCTGCATTGGTATGTTCAGGTCTTTCAGATGTAGAATCACTAGGTTCTGATGTTGTCATATAGCTCTTTATGTTGTTGCCTGTATTTTTGCACTGGCGTCTACTTACCTCTTCCTCTACTCGGTACAGGCAGTGTCTGTGTCTGAAGGGGCTCCTCTTGTTTTAATTGATAGTCTTGGTCCACTAGGAATTCTTGGTCGAATCGGTACTGTTGGATTCTGTTTCTCTGGGAGCAGCTTAGTCCAATCAGTGTTATAGTGGGTTCTGTCTCAGGGAGCAGTTGTTCCCAATGGGTGCAGGGTGGGCTTATGGCTCCAGTGGTTGTTGGGTTCACAGGGGCTGTTTTTGTTTGTTTGTTTGTTGTTTGTTGTGTTTTGTTTTGTTTTGGTGAAGGAGCAGGGAAAGGTAGCTGCCTGGTCCCTGGGGCTCTAATGGCTGAGGCCTAGAGGCTAGAGATCTAGCCTGCCATCCAGAGATGGGGCCCTACCTATCCCTAGTCAGTGTAGGGTGGACTTATGATTCTGGTGATCTGGTTTGGTGGCTGGCTGGCTCCTTCTCTTGCCTTCTCAGGTCGAGTTTTGCTTGCTCGCCAACTTCTCAGCTGATCTTGTTTCCTCAGACTGAAGGCTGCCAATTTCTGAAACCTCTCCCAAATGTGTCTCAGCTGAACAGGTTAATCAGTAAGGCAATTTCACCAACACCTCCAAGGTGTTGGGCTTTGCAGGATCGGCAGCTGGGTCTCGGGTCGGCTTTGGGCAGAATCTCTATATATTTTTTTGCCTTCTTTTCATATTCAGTGCCTTGACTAGTCTTACAGTACAGTGCTGAATAGAAGTAATAAGAGAAGATGTCCCTGTCTTGTTCCTGACCTTAGAGGGGAACCATTCGCTCTTTTAAGACTAAGAATATTAGCTGTGAGGTTTTCAAACGTGCCCATTACAAGTTGAGGAAGGTCCCTTTGGTTCCTGATTGCTGTTGTTACAGCATTTTGTTATAAGCATTGTCTGTGTCTATTGAGATACAGATTTTGTCCTTTGTTCTGTTGTGGTGGTGTATTAAATCTACTGAGTGTTTGTATGGGGGAGTGCACATGTGAGTGTGGGTGCATGTGTGTGTGGTGATCATGTGGACAACTGGTGTTGGTACTCAAGTGCTACCCACTGTTTGTTTGAAAGTTTGCTCCATAGGCCAGGCTAGCTGGATTTCAAGCTATGAGAGATTTGCCTATCTCCACCTCTCATCTTACCATCACTGGGATCATAGGCACATACTACTATGACTGGCTTTTTATGTAGGTTCTGGTGATCAAAATGAGATCATAACATTTGTAAGGCAAGTACTTTACCAACTGAGCTGTCTCCCAGCCTATTGCTGTTTTCTATTTGTTAGCTTCACCTTAACATTCCTGCATAAATCCTATTTTGTCGTGACAGCTTGCTAGTATTTTAAGGATTTTTTGTGGTACTCATAAAAGATACAAGTGTTTAGTATGCTTTTCTTCTGATGCCTTTGCCATGTTCTGGTATTTTACTCTTCAGGAATGAACTAGAAAATGTTTTCTCCTCTTGTGTTTTGTTTTTTTAATATTTTTAAGTGTTTGCTGATATATTAGTGCAGCTGTCACAAAAGACCAAAATGCAATCAGCTTACAGCAACAACCTTTTTCTTTCTAGAAGTTTGAAATTGGTGCTGGCATGTGCTGGTTCTATAGGAAGTCAGCTAGCAATGGCTGCTTCGCTGGCGACCACTAGCCTGTAGATATGTCATCCCAGTCTTTATTGTGTCTTCAGATGGCACTCTCCCTGTATGTCTTTGTATGTTTTCTCTTCCAACAAGAGTGCTAGTCATATTGGATCAGGATCCTAACTTCTTTAATGTTGACCTTTTGAAACACATCTTCATAAGTCTGCAAAGACCTTATTTTCAGATAAGTTCACACCAGCTATAGCAGTGTTACAATTTGAATGTTTCTTTGTGGGAAATGCCTTTACTCTGCAATGAATAGATATATCTGTGAAGTCATCTAGAATGGGGGTTTATTTCTTGGGAAATTTGGGTTTCCTCTGGTATGGTTTAGTAATTCCATACCATAGTTTTGTTACTCATGTATTCAGATTTTTCCTTTCCCTTTTAAGCCACTTCAGAAGATTATGTACTTGTAGGAATTTCTGTAATTTAAGTCATCTATTTCATTGAATTTCAAGTAGTAGTCTCTTACTAACCTTTTTACTTCTAGAGGTCCATAATAATGGCTCTTTTTTCATAGTTGATTGTAGTAGTTGGAATTTTGTCTCTTATTTTCTTGGCCACTCCAGCTAGATGTTTGTTAGTTTTCTTGGCCTTTTCAAAGAATCAGTTTTTATTTTGTTATTTTTTTCTCTGTTGTCCCTATAAAGTTGTTCACTCCCATCTTTGTTTAAATCCTTGTCTTATGCTTTGGGCTTAGTGTACTGATTTTCTAAGTTGTGTTTTGTGTTGCGAAAGAGTTTTGATGATTTGAGAACTGACTTTCTTAATAAAGGCACACATGGCTATAAACCTCTGAACTAGTTTTTGCGGCATCTCATATGACATGTTTTGTTTTCATTTTCATTTGTCTCAAAATACGAATTTATTTTTTATTTCACCTTTGAACCATTATAGTTATTTACAGATTTCCTAGTTAATTTACATGTTTGTGAATTTCTTAAGTTTCCTTCTGTTAATGATCTCTAATTTAACTGTCTTAAAATTTAACTGGGGCTTGTTTTTTGGCCTAACCAATTGTCTATCCTCATTTGCCCACAGAAAACATTCCATATGCACTTGAAAAGAAGTCTCTCCAGTGTTCTGCAGATAGCTGTTAGCCACAGTTGGTACACAATGCTCAGGTCTTCTCATGCCTCATTGCTTTTCTTGTAAGAAAGAGGAAGCATTGTTGGCTTCAACTGTTACTATAGAATTGGCTCTAATGTTTTTTCAGTTTTTCAATGGTTGCTTTTATTTGGGGGCTACATCATTGAGTGACATTTTTATCATTATAAGATGTTTCATATTACATTTTCTTAGTATATATTTGGGCTGATACTGGCATAGCCACTTTAGTTCTCTTTTTTGTTTATGCTTGCAAGATATATCTTTTTTTTCAATCATTTTTTACTGTCACTTCATCTGTGTCCTTAAATCTAACAAAGAGCTCTTATAGATGTAGTGTTATTGTGACCTATTGTTTGAAATATATTCTGCCAATCCTTGATTTGGGCTTGGGATGTTTAGTTCATCTACATTCAATGTGGTTACTGTTGACCAAAGTGCCATATTACCATTTGTTTTCTGTGTCTTGCTCCTTGTCTCTCTGCTTCTCCATTACAGATTTATTTTGTATTAGGTATTTTCTAATATGCTGTCTTATTTACCTTTCTACTACTCTGTTTTTCAAGTTATTTTCTTAGTGAATTTTCTGGGAATTACAATTAACATCTTAATTTAAAATAATCTAATTCAAGTGAGCACCAACCTAATTTCAGGAGTATATAAAATGTGCTTAGTGTGTGCCCCATCAATTTTCCTTCTCCATTTTTGCTGTTATTATCATACAAATTACATCTGTATATATTAGAAGTTTATTAACAAATGTCTAGATTTATTGCTTTATTCAATGTCTTTTAAATTGGATAGTAAAGAGTTATATATTGTTTTCCCATTCCTGCCTTAACAAATTATGAAAAACATAAAATTTCTTACCTTGTAAGTTTGAAGAACATTAGTCCCAAATTGTGAGCCAGGAATAGATTCCTTCTGGAAATGGCAAGAAAGGACCTTGCTTTGTGTTTCCTTTTCTGTCTTCTAAAAACCACCTGTTTCTTGGCTCATGCTCCCTTTCTCCATCTTCCAAGCCAATAGCAGTGGCATTTTGACCTCGCTCTCTCATTGCCTTTGATTCCTGACGCTCTCTTACAAAGTGGTGTGCCTCATACAAAGGTGCTATGCTGTCCCACTCTAATAGTGAAAACATTTTCCCTTTAAAGATCTCTCATCAGGTTTATAAAGTTGTTTTTCCATATAAGGTAACACTTATAGGTTCTGAGGCTTTTGAAGCCTCCAAGCCTGCCCCTGTGACACAACTTCTCCAACACGGCCACAGCTCCTAATCCTTCCCAAACAGTTCTGCCAACTGGGGACCAAGTATTCAAATATGTGAGCCTATAGGGCCATTCTCATTCAAACCAACTCATCCCACTCTCTGGCCTCCACAGATTTGCAGCCATATCATAATGCAAAATACATTTAGTCAAACTTCTAAAGTCCCCATATTTTTTCATAGTCTCAATACACTTTAAAAGTCCAAAGCCTCTTCTGAGGCTTAAGGTAATCTCTTATTTGTAACCCCCTGTAAAAGCAAATTACAGACTTCCAACATACAATGACACAGAATATACGTTACCATTCCCAAAAGGGAGGAAAGGAGGCATAATGAGGAAATACTGTACTAAAACAAGACCAGAATCCAATAAGGCAAACTCCAAGTCCTGTAGTTCTGTCTGATATTGAAGGGCTTAGATGGCTCCAACCTTCCAGATTTTCTGAATACAATGCACTTCTTTCTTGTGGGCTAGTTTTACTCTATATCTGCAGCTCTACTTGGCAGATATCTCAATATTCTGGCACCTTTAATATCTTGGAGTCTCCAACACAAACCAGACTTTGCTTTCACAGCTTCATACAGTGACCTTTCAGGACCTCCATTCAAGGACTCTTCTGCCACGTGCCCAGCCTTAGCTGCTTTTCCTAACCACAGAAGAAGTTTCCATAACCCCTTTCCTTTATCCTTCTTGATTCTAAAGCCAGAACCACATGGCCAATGCTGCCAATTTGGGCTGATTGCTTGGAATAGAGGCTGGCCCCCTCCTTGAATCACATTTATATAAACTTCAATTGTTGGTGTTTTTTAGTTGCAGAAAATTCCTCAGGCATTTCCTTTTTACAGATTGGAAGCTTAGCTTGGTGGAGTCTTGCCCTGAGGGTGCCACTGTTAATTCTATTTCACATCAGGCCTTTTCTTTAATCTTCTGAAGCACAGGCCTTGGCTCCATCATTAAATTTCTTGATGCTCCTTTTCCTTAAAACTGTACATTTTATATGTTCTTTTTGCCCTGCTTGCTCTTTTTCATTGTAGACCTGCATAAGAATGACTTCTAGGCCGGGAGGTGGTGGCGCACGCCTTTAATCCCAGCACTCGGGAGGCAGAGGCAGGTGGATCTCTGTGAGTTCGAGGCCAGCCTGGGCTACAGAGTGAGTTCCAGAAAAGGTGTAAAGCTACACAGAGAAACCCTGTCTTGAAAAAAACAAACAAACAAACAAACAAAACAAAAAAAGAGTGACTTTTAATGACCATGCAGCAGAGTCTATATAGACTGTCTTGAAATCACCTCTGCCAACAAATTAGTCCAAAATGCTTCATTTTAGCCTCAAGCCTATGTATTCTCATGACAAGGGCAAAAAAAGGAGCCACATTCTTTGCCCAAATATTGTAAGAATGTTAGCCCAGTTGCTAATATTTCCCTCTGAAACCTCTTAAGTTGGACCTCCAGAGTCTACATTTCTCTTAACAGTATTGACTTCCAAGCTCCTACTAGGATGTCCCATTAATCCCCTGCTAACAGCATTCAAACACTTTTCTAGTCAAAATCCCAAAATTGTCCATATTCCTCCAAAAACACCATGATCAGGCCTATCATAGTCCCAACTCTTGGCACCAACTTCTGTCTTAGTTACTTTTCTGTTGCTGTGATAAGTCACCATGACCAAGGCAAATTATAAGAGAAGAAGTTTATTTGAAGCTTATAATTTCAGGGTTAGAGTTCATGACCATCATGATGGGGAGCATGACAGCAGGCAAACAGGCTGGTGCTAGAGCTAAGAGCTTGATCTATAAGCATAAGGTGAATAGAGAGACACTGAGAATGGTGGGGATCTTTTGAAGCCTCCAAGCCTGCTCTGTGACACAACTCCTCCAACAAGGCCATAACTCCTAATCCTTCCCAAACAGTTCCACTAACTAGGAACCAAGTACTCAGATATATGAGGAGCCTATGAGGTCATTATAATTCAAACCATCACTGATGTGTTTCAACAAATTGGGATGTTTTCAATCATATTTTTTGAGATGTCTTCTGTACCTTCTCTTCCTTCCTTCCAGAATTCTGATATGTTATGCTTGATGATGTTTCTCACAGGCCTTTAAAGCAGTAGTCTCTTGTTTTTTCTCAGTCTTAGGCTGGAAATTCTCAACGTAACCTTCCAATTCAATGCTGTTGATCTCTTTATTGAATTTCTCATCTCAGTTATACTTTTCAAATCCAAAGTTTTCATTTGGCTTTTTTTAAAGTCATTTACATCTCTTTATAAATGTTCTGTATTTATGTGGTTTTTGTTAGCTATTTTTGTTTTTTAACATGATTAAAAGATCTGATTTAGGAGCTGGAGAGATGGCTCAGAAGTTAAAAGTGCAGGCTGTGCTTGTAGAGGATGCAAGTTCAGTTCCTAGCACCTACACAGGGTGGCTAACAATCACCTGTTACTAAAGCTTGAGGGGATCCTGTACCCTCCATGGGCACTGCACTCATGTACACAAACCTGCAAATATGTACATAATTTAATTTTTTTATTTACAAAAGAAAAATAAAATTTCTGATGTATACTCCTCTCCTGAAGCCTATTTCTGGTCTTCCACAGTTTCTGCTGAAGTTTTGGTGTTTTGTTTCGTTTTTATGTCTTGTAACCTTTTTCTTGTTTAAAAAAAAATGGAAATTTAAGTGTTATAAAAGACTACATCTATAAATGAGCCCCATCTTCCAGTTTATTGTTGCTTTTTTCCCTCATTATTGCTACTTTTTGCTTAAAGACAGATTAATTCTGTAAAGTCTATTGTTTATCATGTGCAGTTGCTGGACTCTGGTTACATTGGTAGTCAGCTAATGATTGGACTGATAGTTCCTAAAATCCTTGAATCATTAATTCTCCAAGCATTTTATGGAGCTATGTGTGTTGTAATATACCTTTAATGTTCCTAAGGCCAGTTTATAACTGCCTTAGCTTTCACTTCCTAAATGTACAGAGCCTCAGGTCAGCTGGAAGTGAGGATTAGGACCTTTCCTTGGTCTGGGCATGTGCACAGCCTTACCTGTGTACATTGACCTCTGGATCCCTAAGAAGGTGTTGAAGATTTTAGAGCTTGTTAAAATAGTTCATCCCACAAATTTTCCTCTTATTTTCATGTGCCTCCTATTAGCTTCAGCTGGAAATACCCCCTTGGTAGTTACAGCTTCAAATAGTCCCAGGAATTGTAACCAGCCTTTGCCTGAAGGATACAGCTTTTGAATCATATAGCTCAAACTCAAAGCCAAGTAAGATGGAGACCAAACCTTGAGCATAGAACCTTTCTGGGAACTGTGAAACAAGTTGAGTCAGGACAGTTCTCTGAGAAGGCTGCTGGTCATTCCAACCCATCTCTCCTGGTCAGTGTCTTCCCAGCTTGGGAGGCTCCCACTTTTTAAGATGGCAAACTAGGGAACTAAATTTTAAGTGCTGTGAAGCTGATTGTTCTTATGGTAATCAGTTATTTTCCTTGTGAAAACACTTCTCAGACTGCTAGTTTTTTGTTAGCTCAGATTGCTGAAAAAGTTTATTTCACAGTTTTTTGCTGATGCTTAAGATGCTTGTGTAGAACAGAGTACTTTGAGAAGTGCTTACTTTACTATTCTGGCATCAAGTATTTTGAGTAGAGATGTGTCACTATCAAAGCCAGTTTTGTGGAAGTATAGTTTACTATGTCTAGTCTTTTCACTTTGGAATGAGGATTGGCAAGTAGGATGTGATAATCTGATCCCCCCCAGTTATCCAGTTAAGGAAGACCTGAGATGATCAGAGGAGCCAACCAAGGCAAAAAATTCAGAGAATCAGAAATAACAGATGGCATGGCCATGGAGCATAGAAGAACTCTGTCATGTCTGCTTTCTAAATACCTGCCCCACTTCCTCCATATACACCCATGGGAGGATGCATAGTATGGTACACAAGAAGCATAGAATGAGGCAAAGATAGCTATGATGATAATATATTATGGAAATAAAATCATATAGTTATGTATTTTGAAGTCATTGTATGTTGCCTCATATAATCTTACAACTGGGCAAGATAGGAACAAGGACTCGAAGTTAGGATGGCAGGCAGCTAGACCCTCAGTAGGCAAGTGCTTTCAGGACTCCCTAGTGCTCCATAGTAGGCAGATGCTCAGTAGGACTCCATAACAGATAGAACTTCTATGAATCTATTCTTGTCTCTCACTAGCAGGTGAAGCTTGCCAAAAATTTTGTGATGCTTTCCCTCCTTTGTTTGCTTCTTAGGACAGTGTCACTGTGACCTCAACTACATAGTCTTGCTTCCTCAGCCTCCCAAATGCTGGGATTGCAGGTATATATCATCACACCTGGCTTTAAAATACTTTCTAGACTCTTTCCACCATCTTAGAGCATGTGTAGGCCTGCTGAAAACAGAACTTCTAGAAAGTAGGTATGCCTAGAAGATTGTGGTGCATGGCAGTGGAACCAAAGAAAGCACACAACTCTCCTTAAAATTCAAAGGTTGTACTGGAGATGAAACTCAATTCTGTGTGGGCAAAGATGTGCTGATGGAGATAAAAACAAAACAAAACAAAAAACAGCACAGTGACCAAAGGTGGCAAAGCAGAAAAAGCCCAAGTGATATGAGGAAAGGTAACTTTCTGTGGCCAATTCTGAAACAGCATTCCTACACAGACCAGTGGACACAGAATCTATGTGATGCTGTACTCCTCATGTGTTTAACTAATGAAAAGTAAATAAATAAAAATGTGTTTGCTTTTCAAAAAATGATTCCTAGAGGAAAATTTTCCCAGCTCTGGTCATTTGGGTGCAACTGAAAGAGGATGCCCAAGATTTGCGAGCTAATTCATAGAAAGTACAATTTTAACACTGTCTCAGGATCTTATTGCTGTGAAAAGACACCATGACCATGGCAACTCTTATAGAGGAAAACATTTCATTGGGGTTGGCTTACAGTTTCAGATGTTCAGTCCATTATCATCATGGTGGGACTTGGTGGTGTGCAGGCAGAAACGGTGCTGGAGAAAGCTGAGAGTTCTACATCTTGATCTACAGGCAGCAGAAGTGGACTCTGTTCATACTCTTTGTAGCTTGAGCATAAGAGACACACCCACAGTGACATACTTCCTCCAACAAAGCCACACCTCCCAATAGTGCCACTCCCTATGGGGGCCTTTTTTTTTTTTCAGACCACCACAAACACTTTGCAACACCAAAAATACAAATGTTCTTCTAATGTGGGGAGCTCAAGATCCATACGCTGTCAATTTACTGGAAGAATTGAGAATTGATCGTTGCAGAGTTGAGCCTACCACCTGTTTTCCAGCAGGTGTCAGCATTACTTTAAACAGCGACCATGGGCTTCCATGGATGGGGCAGCTATGACTACTGCTCTTTTGTTCTCACCATCCACTGATTGCAGTTATACCATGTGCTGTCTAGAGCTGTATTCAGAATTTTACCATCTACATTTTATTATGATGATCATTTATGGGGTTACTTACCTATAATACTAAGGAACAAAAGTTCTCCATACTCAGAAGACTCTACATATTTTAAAGAAACTAGGTCAACAGGAAGCAGCACAATCTTAGAATATTTAAATTTTGATCACTTGACCATTCAGAAACAAGATATCAATTTCCTGTGGTAGGGGCTGTTTCAAGCATAAAATCCCTTTTATGTCAAATGAGATATGATTTATAACCCAACTGTTTAAAGCAAATAAAATCATATTTTACTAAAAGAAATAGTACTTTATAGTATTTATGTATATTAACCACTGAAAATAATGGGCTTACTTTAAACAAATAAAAAATTTTAGAAGAAAATTTCCCAGAAAGTACTATGGCTGCCTTCCATTTACAGATGAGAAAATTGAACCTTAGTGAAATCTTACAACATACCAAGGTCATACAGGCACAGAGTTTTAGAGCTTGCACAAGAGCTCAGTCTCTGGGGTCCATGCCTGGGAGCCTGCCATTGCACAACTGTGAGTAGTGCACTTTAGTGTCATTGCACCACTGATATTTAATCCTGTCCACTCCTTTGGTTTTGTGCAACTTAGAGGAAATGCTGATTTACACTGGTGGATTAGAAATGATAACTTCAACTCCTTATTCTACAGCCTCCAAATATTTGTTAGTTAAGTAAATGTCAGGAAAATGTTTATTCCATGGTAGAAAGGGCAGCATATTGAATCTGATACAAATGTTTTTGCTACTTTCTAATATGTTGGCAAGTAGTATAATGACAAAGGCAGTAGATACCGCTGTTCCACACCTTTCAGGTAAACTGAAGCATGAAGATGCTAATTACTCACTAGAGTCCCAGTGTGCAATGTGCAGACTTAGAAACCTGTGTCCCACATTTGCTTACCTTACACTATGCTGCTTCTCCTATTATTCACTTATGTCCCATATTGCTTATATCTTTTATTTTAAATAACTAAGGTCATATTGTAAAAATGAAATCCAGTAGAGTCCAGAAAGTACAGTTACAGGTAACAGTATCATCTAAAATATAAATAATGTTTGGGAGTAGTCCAGAGACATCGTAGTCTAATTGCCATTTGAATTCACTTTATAATATTAAAAACAATCACACGGATTCAGATAATCTCATTTAAAACATTCATTAATAAAAATACTCTGTGCTGTTGAAGATACACCACCTAAAGTCTGGAGATGTGACTTAGCAGCTAATAGCACACACTGCTCTTGCAGGGGACCAAAGTTTGGCTCCCAGCAACCATGTCAGGTGGCTCATAACCACCTATAGCTCCAGCTTGAGGCACTTACATTCATATATCAAACACACATAATTAAAAATAAAAATAAAATTTTTAAAAGAATATACCAACCTGTACAGGCATAACCAATTGTAGCCCACTGTATAAATCCAGTGCCCAGTTTAAATGAGTTCACTCTCCATTGTGTCCATGAAGTCATGTCTGGAGGACAAAGCTATACTAACTTAGTAGCCAGCCTGTGTTGTAAATCTCAGAAAGGAAGCTTTTTCATTTAGGAATATAATAGACCATATAGGACAGGAAGTCAAGTCCAATACTCTAACCTTAGAGCAAGACTCTTAGTTCCTGAATGTGCTAAAACTGCTAGTGACGGGAATCCTGTATGATTATTTCTGCTATACCATGTCCAGATCTTCAAGGCTAATTGTAATACATTTTTTTTCTGTTTTGTTTTATTTTGAGATGGGTCTCATGTATCCCTGAACTCAGTGTATAGCTGAAGATGACCTTGAGCTTCTGATTCTCTTACTGCCACCTCACAAGTGCAAAACACAGATTAAGTTTGTTTTACTACTAGGTAAAAGTTGCAGGGTTTTTTTTTCCTTGAGGTGTAAAATATATGTGAAGGTAGGCCTTGGGGGACCCTCTGTAGTGAAGGCATCTGTTAATAGCATAGCTAAGGACTTGGGATCCCTGTCTGGACACTCAGCCTTGCTGTGTGAACCTCTTCTGTTTCTCGTGACAGATTTCAGTGTTCCATGCCAAGTCAGAATGCTTCTCTTGCTCCTGCACATGCATACAGCTTTCCCACCATGCTCTGTCCATCAGCATTCACACCCTCCAGTCTTCATATTAAGAAGTTCCTAGTGAGGTTCAGATGCTGTATGTAACATGGGATCTGCCTGAGAGTCTTGGCGTGTGAAGAAGCAGTGAGAACAGCAGTTAGGCTGCAGTGCAGTGTCTGGCGGAAGTGCTCACCTACCTACTCTGAGGCTTAACTGTCCTTGTTCGACATGCCTTTCTTGTGCCTTTTGATGTCCCTCCAAAGCCAACCTCAAATTCTCAGAGATACACTTTTGTAAGCCAGAGTTTATCTCACACATTGATTTTTCCTGCATAAAACCCCCCACAGCATTTGGTCCTATTCTGCCTTGAAACTAGCCCATCTCCACATTATTGTGTCATGCACAGAACAGGCTCTCCACAGGCTTCTGGCTGAGCATTTCCAAATAGCTATTTTGTTACATTATTGTTTCAGCAACTATGAGAATGCAGTCACTGTTGTTGGTTTTTACTCTTTTAGGGGGCCTGCCATCCAGCTCCCAAGTAAGTTCACACATGGAGGCTTATTCTTAATTATGAATGCCCAGCCTTAGCTTGGCTTAGTTTCTAGCCAGGTTTTCTTAACTTATCCCCTCTACCTTTTGCCTCTGGGCTTTTCTGTTTCTATTCCTGTATACCATTCTTTGTTTCTTACTCCATGGCTTGCTGTGTTGCTGGGTGGCTGGCCTCCTTCTCTGGCTCTTAGATCTCCCAGATTTCTCCCTCTATATATTCTCGCTGCCTGCTGGCCCCACCTATTCTTTCTCCTGCCTTGCTATTGGCCAGTTCTTTATTAGACCATCAGGTGTTTTACACAGGCACAGTAACACAGCTTCACAGAGTTAAACAAATGCAACAAATGAAAGTAACATACCTTCAAATAATATTCTACTACAAGTCACAAATAAAATTCATTCACAAATAAATTGGGATTATGGGATGTTTTTATTGAACAGCTGGGCATGATGGTGCACACATCTAATCCCAGAACTGGTGAGGCAGAGGAAGGCTGGTCCTTTTGAGTTTAAGGAGCCTGATCTTTAGTAGTGAGTTCCAGGCCAACCTGAGGTATGTAGTCAAAGCAAAACAAAAAAATTTACTGAACAGCGTGAGAATATAAATATTGTATTAGTTGCTGCAGTGTAATTGATGAATTGATTTTTCTGGTGGGTACTGTCCCCACTGCTTTTATTTCTCAGTAAAATTGTTTTTATTGCCATTAAAGAAGCCAAACTTATGATATACAAAATTCCCATAGAAGTAAGTCCATGGGAAGTGAATTTACCCTTTGAAAAGTTTAAGCCTGAAAAAATGACCTACTGAATGACAGCAGCAACTCCAGAAGAACAGTGTTTGGGCACTCTGTAGTTCACCTAACACTCTGGACAGTTCTAGAAAATAGCAGGCCATCAAGGAATAAAGAGATAAGAGAAGAAATAGAGAGAAGATGACAGTATTGTGAAAAGAGACTCAACCAATGAGCAACTGGAACCTCAAGAATGAGTAAATCCTTAAAACCCAATCCGATGGCTCAGTGGGTAGAGTGCTGCCATGCAAGCATGAGGACTTGAGTTCAGATCCTCACAGTGACATGGGCAATAGAGAGGGAAAAATGGGCTGGCATACAGAGCAATGAACAAGAGACCCTGACTTAAAGTGGAAGATCAGACTGACATCAGGGTTGTATGTACTCTAACCTCCACACATATACTGTGGCTATGCACTCACACAGGAACACATATTAAATGAAAAGAGTACATTTTAAGGAATTTGAAGGCTTAAGGAATTTGAAAGGTAGAATGAAAATGCAGAGCGTGTTTTCTGAGAAGAACTTCAGAATGAGAAACAAAATATGAAAATGAACAGATTAGATGGAGAAAACATGGCCCCAAGTAGGAATATTGAAATTGCTCCATGTCCAGGAAAACAGCAGTCAAATAATGAAACTCCAAAGACAGAAGAGAAATAGTACAGGGAACATATGAGGGAACAGCAGTTACTACCATGGGCTTCTCAACAGCTCTGAGGAAGGCAAAGACTATGCAGGGGTGCAGAGTAACTAGAAACTCCCATTCTCATGCAATCTAAATCATCACTCAACATGGAGAGGAAAGTCCAGGTATTTCCAGGCAACCAAGAGATTTTCCACTCATAGATCATTGCTTAAATAATGATTATAGCATACATTTGTAAGGAATACATTTAAGTTCAAATGAAGGAATGAAATAGAAGAGACAGTGGTGAGCCAAGAGACTGTTAAATGTGTAGAGAAGTCTGTATAAGCAGAGGTGGGTTAGGCAGGAGAGCACTGGCAAGGACACATGATTTCAGCAACAGAATAGATTCAACTTAATGTACACTTGTCCAACCTCTGCCAATAATCTAAAATATGTGTTTTCTTTAAATAGCCACAGAACATTCATAAAAGCCAACCATATGCTACTCCACAGGGAATTCTCCACAAATATCATGAACCACTATCGTAAAAACTTCATTCTTTGACAACATTGTAATGAAATTAAAAAATTGTTCAACAAAAACCTCTAAAGTGCCAAGTATATTTGCCAGATGTTCTAGGTTTTTGGTACACATTAATGAGAAAGGAATTTTATCCTATATGAAATGTGTCTCCAAGAAAGAGAGAGGGCATGTAACAATATTGCAGTGGGTATGTGGTGTGCAAGCATTGGAAAGTACTGGGGCAGGGGGAGAAGCAATAGGAAAGGCATGTGGGACAAGGTACTCTTTAAATGGAAGTTCAAGATAAGGGTCAGGAGTGTGATTGTGCATTAAGTCCTGGAATAGGTAGAGGGATTACCATGTATAGCCTGGGGAGGAACACTGCATACAGCAGGAGCAGCCCACCCAGGCATGGAGCATGTGTGCTGAGTTACAGATCAGAAAGCTAAAACAACGCAATTGCAGGGTAGAGATGAGGTTAAAAAAAAAAAAAAAAAAAAAAAGAGGCCATCCCCCCCAGACCTATGTTTCCCAACACACACAAATTAAAAGCATTTTGAATTAACCCTGGGTCAGAGAATAAGACATGGCAGAAGTTCAGAATATTTACAATGAAAAGTAAAAGCATTGTTCATCTTGTGGAGTATACTTCTAACAATACTATACCCAAATGTTTGGTCTTAAATTTATTTACAGTATTACTAGAAAAGCCAGACATGGTGGTACACACTTCTAATCTCAGCACTGGTAAGGTAGAGGATAATGAGTGCTGGGGATTAAAGGAGTATGCCACCATTTAAGATGGGGTCTAAACTGCCCAAGTAAGCCTTGGCCCCACTTTAACTCAGGCAGACCTTGAACTTGCTATCCCCCTGCTTCAGCCTCCTGAGAAGCTGGAATGACAGCCCTGAGCCACTAGGCTCTTTTCCATCTTTTCCTCTTGCTTGGCTAATAACACACACTGAGCCCAGCAAGGAGCCTGAAGGAAGTCATCCCAACTGGAGCATCACCCTCCTCAGAGTATGGGTAGTGGTCCCCATAAAGTGAGAGGGAAGCAGGGGCAGATGACTCAGTTGAACATGCTTTAATGGTCAAGCATCTGTACTATGACAGAGAAAGATATGGATATGGAAAGAAAGTTTCTTTGCCATAGTACCCAGATTTTAATTTGTACCAGTCTGCAACTGCATTGGTCCAATTTTGTTACTATAATAAAATGCTCACGGCATTTTATAGAAAAGCAATGTGTTTAGCTCATAATTTTGGAGACAGAAAGACCAATCAACATGGTCCAGGCTCCGTGAGGCCCCCTCTTGGCTGCAGTACATCATGGTTCGAGTTTGTGTGTTTTGTGGGGAAGGAGTGTCTTTTTCCTCTCCTTACAAAGACACTAGAATTTAGTCTTGAGGGTTTTACCTGAATGACCTATTATAATCACCCCTAAATACCACACTCTTACACCATTAATTTATAACATTGGAGTTTAAACTCCTGCATAAGTTGGGAGTGGGGACCATGTTCAACCCATAACACACTTTCTTCCAAACTCTTGAAGTGACTTCCTGTCCCTGACTATCCAGTCCTACAAGTCTCAAGCTCTCCAAAAGCTGTTCACTTTTGAACAGAACTCACAGAACTGCCAGAAACCATCTGACAACCAATAAGGAGAGTGCCTGAAAATGAAACCAAGTGTAGGGGACAAGCCTGAGGAAGAGAGGAGGGAAAACTGGGTCCTGTGATGGAAGTTGAAGCCTGGACCATCTGAGTTTCTTGAGTCTAGGCATTTGGTCACTTACAACCTGAATTACACCAATACAGCCCAGTTTTAGGCATACTGGCTTCCAGCCCCACTCAGGCTTAGACCACCTTCTGCTGCTCTCCTTTGCAGCTCCATTGGGTGTTTCCCTAGCAGGCCTGCCTGCTCACTCTTTCCTGAAATCATCTCTGGTTGTCACAGGTGACACCCTTGTCTTACTTAGCATTGCCCTTGGTGCCCCCATCACCCATTTTCAGTGTAATGAAAAATTTTCATATATAAATAAAATTGGAATCTGAATGCTGTCTTCCAGCCATAGTGAGAATAAATTCAACAGAGATTATTCAAATTTACATTAATTATTATACAGTTCAGTTTCAACTTTAAAATTTTGAGTGTAAGTAGTTACAAGTAAGCTAGAATCTACTTAGTGTCAATGAGAAGCCCAGTATGTAGGAATTGTATTGTTCATCAAATGGCTATTCTAAATGTTTACTTGATTTAAACCTATATAAGCACCATTAAAGCCATGGGCATTGATTCTGGATAAAGTTAATACTTTATAGAGTTCACTCATCTGTCTGAAATTTTAAGATTTTTTTTCTCTCCTCACGGAACTGATAATAATCCTTCACCCTCTGGCAAAAAAGCTCCAGGAAGAAGAGGAAATATTAAAAATAAAGTCTTATGCAAGATGGGGAATTTTTGACTTTTGGGAGCCTATGGTACCATTCATTTACATCAGCTTAGTATTGGTTCAAATTTGAGTGGCTCAGGGTTAATCACCTACAGTTACTGGCACCTAGGCAAAGCCCTGTTCTAAATTCATGACAGGGTCTATAGAGATTACCAAAGGTAGAATGAAGGAGAAGCAGTGTGAAGTCTGCTCTTGCCCCTCACTCTATGTGCTGCTTCTCCATTTTTCAGTCTCAGTGGGCTCCTTGGAGACTCCCCATCTCAGATAGGCACTGACACAGAAGCCATCAACTTACCACTTTCTCTAAGGTGGAATGCAGAATGAACTCTTATAGAGTACAACTTTTTGTGTGATGTAAGTGCTTTTGTGTTACACTAAGGCTGACTCAAATAAAGTGTGATCATTGAGGATCTTAGCACTCATCCTGTTGGGCTCAGCAATAGGAATTTTCAAGGCAATAACATGGCCAGAGAGGTGTTTGTCTCCTTCAGAAGCATTCCTGGTGACATTGTGGTCAGGCTGACAGGCAGCTATAGGTTCACATTTCCTATTAGGTTCACATTTTGTTCTAACAGATGCTGCGGATGTAACAGATGCAGCCTAGTGTAACAAATTCAGCAAGTGTGTTCAAGCATGTTTTTTGACACCATTTTCAGAAGTGATGATATAGCCTGATTGAAACTAAAATTGTATTTTCTTCTCCAACTGTCAGAAAAACACATCCAACCATGGGGGCTTTACCCATGATTTAGGAATATAAGGTATATATTCCTTTTGCCTCCTACTCTGTAATTTTGAGGTATATTTAAAAAATGATATTTTATCTTCCTGAAGGCTAGACCAATTAGTTCAGATATGTGCTCATTCTTTTCTATCACTTACATAGCCAAGAGTAGATTTAAATTTGAAGATTTATCCAAAACATTAAAAAATTTAGGGTTAAAAAATTTAGTGTGTATGTGTGTGTACAGTTGTGTGTGGGTGTGCTGCAATGCAGGTTTGGTGACCAGTGGGCAACTGTCATAAGTCATTCTCTCCTGCCACCATATAGGATTCATGAATCAAAGTCAGGTTACTGAGCTCCCATACACAAATCTCTACCAGCTGAGGCATCTCTCTGGCTTAGAGAGAGATGGCTTGAAATTTAAAATTTCTGTAATGGCATTGTTATATGGACTAGCCTTCCTCTTTTCCTCCTCCCTCCATCTCTTCCTTCTTTACTCCCTCCCTTCCTGTCTTCCTTTCTTTTATCTTTTAATCCATTATTTCCTTCCTCTATTTCTGTTATTCTAACTCATGGGATTTCTTTGGATATCTTCAAATAAAATTCTGAGTATTTATTTTACCATTTGTCTGTGTGTGTGTGTGTGTGTGCGTGTGTGTGTGTATGTGTTTCCTTATATCAAGCAATCCTTTCTAAAACTTTTTTCTTATGAAAACTCAGTACACTTCAAAATGGGTTTAAAAAAAAACAAGTGATATCACTCACTTATCACAAATATATACAGGTAAAATAAAAACAAAGCCATTGCCCTGGGATGGTCTATCACACCCCTCTAGAATTAACCACAATTTGCATGTATATTAATCACTTTTCTTGCTTTTCTTTGTCTTACCACCCATCATACTAATGAAGCACTAGGTTTAGTTTGCTAGCTGTCCTCTAGGTTGTTTGGTTTGGGCTTGTTTTTAATGCACACAAATGGAATTACATTAATGGATGACCTTCTAGGGCCAACATTTCAATTACACTTGTAACATTATAATGGTTTTTACTGCTATGAGGTACACCACTGTATGAGCTTACCAAAAATCTGTCTGTTCTGCCATTTGGGTCTGGGGTGAGGAGTGTCTCTCTGGGTATTATTCCTTCTTGTCTTGGTGATACTGCATACATCTTCAGTGGATGTGTGTGTGTGTGTGTGTGTGTGTGTGTGTGTGTGTGTGTAATGTCATTTTCTAAGAATGTATCCATTTCATCCAGATTTCAGATATATAGGATATATATATTAGGATTGAAAAGCCAGGGATATGTATCTTTGGCATTTTTGAAAGTAGCATCTGCTTACACTCCCATCAAGGAAGGGACAGTTCCCCCTTCTCTATGTCTACACCACACTAGGTATTCTTTTTGCTCATCTGTTTATTGTCATCCCAGGATTTAAACTTCCATTCCCTTGATTGCTAATGAAGCCAAGAAAAAGCAAAGAAATCTGTTGAGATTTTTATTGGAATTACATTTAATCTATAGATGATAAGGGGAGAATGTTGTAAACCAGCCCTCTAACACATTTGCTGAGCTTATCTGGTAGAGTCCTTTTCATTTTCTCAGCAATGCTCATGTTTTCTGCAGATGCCTTGCAGGCTAGCATGTCATTTATTATATTTATTCTAGATATTTTATGTTTTATGCTGTAGCAAATGCTTTTGCTTCTAGTTTGTTTGTTTGTTTGTTTGAGACAAGATCTCACAATATAGCCTTGCCTACCACAGAACTCACTGTGTAGACCAGGCTAGTCTGAAGTTTGCAGTCTGCCTTCTTCAGCCTCCTCAGCAGTGCTGGGGTGCAGGCAGGAGCCACCATACCCAAGTCTATAAATGCTACTTTTTTTTTTCCCCTTCGAGACACAGTTTCTCTGTGTAGCTTTGTGCCTTTCCTGGAACTCACTTGGTAGCCCAGGCTGGCCTAGAAATTCACAGAGATCCGCCTGGCTCTGCCCCCTGAGTGCTGGGATCAAAGGCGTGCGCCACCACCGCTTGGCAAATGCTGCTTTTTATAAATTTCATTTTCAGGTGTGTTGCTGATATGTTTACAATGTGAATATTTTCAAATTTTACTTTTGTGCAACCGCAGTTGGTCTGTGAATTTGTTCAAATTTCCTTTGTATTTGATTATCTAGTGGACAATCTTACCCACTCCTCTTCTAAATTATGATGACTAATTATTTTATTGTTGTTTATTAAGACTAGGACTTTCTGCTGGGCGGTAGTGGCGCACGCCTTTGATCCCAGCACTCAGGGGGCAGAGCCAGGCTGATCTCTGTGAGTTCAAGGCCAGCCTGGGCTACCAAGTGAGTTCCAGGAAAGGCACAAAGCTACACAGGGAAACCCTGTCTCGAAAAACAAACAAACAAAAAAGAAAAAAGACTAGGACTTTCACTGGCTGTGATTTCCACCATGGTGGTGACAGTTTCAAAAGGGAAATAAGTTATAAGATTTTTGAGGCCAGGTCTCATGTAAGCCAAGATGGTCTGGAATTCACTGTGTAGCCAAGAATGGCCTATGTTTTGAGGTTGATAACTCTTTAGAAAATAATCTTTTAGCTTCAGGAAATGCCTCATTACCATGCATAAGTTGAAGAAACTTGTTGAGATGGCTCAGTGGGTAAAGGCTCTTGCTGCCAACTCTGATGACTTTCATTCAATCCCTGGAACCACATGATGGAAAGAGAGACCAGCCCTGGTAGCTGCTCTATAACTTTCAATACATATTGGCCATGTGCATTTGTATGTGCACGTGCACAGGCACACGATAAATAGAGTTTTAAAAGAAGTGTCTCTGATTTGCCTACAAATATGCAGTAATATGAAAATTTCTTCATCTATTACTTGACTAAAATGTCTGCAGACTTTTTAATTGAGTGTTTGGGAGTATGGTGTGCACCTGCACCCTTTTTCATGATGTAATTTCAATACGTACAGCATTGCCATTTTATTTCTTTTGTTTGTTGTAGTTGTCAGTGGTGGTGTTTGAGACAGGGTCTCACTGTAGCTCTGACTGTCCTGCAACTCGTTGTGTAGACCAGAGAGATCCACCTGCCTCTGCATCCTGAGTTCTGGAAATAAAGGCACACACCACCACACCCAGCCAACAATACATTTTGTAATCTGTGTTTTGTAAAGTACTGTAACAGTTTCACATTTGCTCTACAGGGCTGTGACTCACAGGTGAGCTTGTCAGAGGTCTCCTGTGGTGAAAGCACATCCTCCTGTCAATCTCTGGAGCACGGCTCCGTTCCAGAGATCCTCATTGGGCTCCTTTACAACGCCACCACTGGAAGACTGTCCGCAGAAGTCATCAAAGGCAGCCACTTCAAAAACCTGGCAGCAAACAGACCACCCAGTGAGTGAAAGAAAGATTTTTATCCTAATGCTTTCTGCATTTAGGGGACAAGCATCATTTTAGTCTTAACCAATCACAATGAAACACTGAATCATCAGCCAATCTGTTTTATGTTTTCTGTTTCCAGTCATTTGGGAAGTAGAAAATGTGAGATTCAATATTAATTGTATGGTGACAGGAATTTTAAGTTTTCATAGTGTCTGAAGAATAATTTATCCCTACTATAGCCATTATCTTTTAATGCCAGAAAAAGTTACAGGGTTTTAAAAAGTAACTACTATTCACAGTATTTAAGAAAAGTAATGTAGCTTTTGTTAGCTAAAGATTAATGTTGTGTTTTCTGTCTGTGTGCAGTACTCTGAACTAATGTATCTACTTCTGTATTTCCCTTCTTTTACTGTTAACACCTCATGAAGAAAGTATTTTCTCCTTCTTTGAAATTATAGGTGTTAAAGATATATATAGTTGAGTGATACAGCATGTACTTATCATGTATAGGCCAGGTTTTAGCATCAGCACCACACAAAAACAAAAAACAAACACACACAAAAACCATCACCCTACACAGTCAGCAGGCCCTTTCCTTCCCTGTACAAATGAAGTCAAGACAGCGCTTGCCCTAGGTGAACTGAGTGGGAGCGAAGGGCATCTGTCTGCTCTGACTGTGTCCTCTCCTCTGCCCTCTCTCCATCTACTGACATAGGAGTAGGTTTGGGAATGCAGAGAAACTGTCCCTCCCCCACTCCAGAACTGTTGATGTCTGTGAGCCAGATCTCAATGGGGACAGAACAACTCCTCTAAATTTTTATAAATTAAACTTGTTTGTGCCCTGGACTAAAACTCTGAAAGGAAATTGTGAATGATTAATAGCTTAAATTTGTTTACAGATTTCCCACAGACATCCTTAATATACTCTAATCAGGGTGCCAGGCAGCGGGGAACTTTTTAAATGCCATAAAAATTCATTGTTCAGTGCAGGTGAGACATCATAAAAAGATAATTGTTTGTGCCAAGAAATGTTGGAAAGCTTACTTCATACATCATAGAATACATCTGTCCCTAAATTGAGAAGTCTGGAGGGCAAGGCTAAGGAGATAGCTCAGCAGTGAAGAGCCCTGGTTATTCTTCCAGAGAACTCAGGTTCAATTCCCAGTACCTGAAAGGTAGCTCACAACCATCTATAACTCTAGTTCCAGGGAATCCAGTTCATTTTTATGGCCTCTGCAGGTACCAGATACACACATGGTGAACAGGCATACATGCAGGCTAAATGCCCATACACATAAAATAGTAATTAAAAAATTTAAAAGAAAAATCTAAGGAGAAAAATTATAATCTCCATAGACAAATGGCCTGACCCTACAAGTCTGTTTCTTAATAGGTAAAGTTAAGTTTCTGTCTCTTAACAGGGTGATTGTGAGAATCAGATCTGACAGAGGTACATAAAAGTAGAATTAGTGCCATCCACTTTCTCATTTCAAAAGGAATACTGAGTGTGTGAAAGAACATGCTAAGAACAAGCAGGCTGGGGAGTCTGACTTGATTGTCTTCATGCAGACCCACTAAGAATCTCCCCACCAAGGACTGGAGAGAACCTGAATGAGGTTTGCAGCTGGACATGTGAGCTTGTGAGGCCATGACAACCACAGCTGTGCTTGCCTGACTACAAAACACAGACCCAAAGACAGTGTAACATTGCACCAGGAGACAGGCGTTAGTCTGTGCCTAATGCTTAAGCTGGCAGTTCAGTAAATTTTGACAAATACTTAATTGGACATGTCAAAAAGTAGCAGAATGAAATGATAGTGTGATATAGAAATAGAGAGCAGGGAGTCAAAGCGAAAGGAGCACAAGGCAAGGTGAGATAGTAAACATATTAAGAATGTTGGGCACCTACAACATGGAGTCTGTCCTTGGGGCAAAAGGGTGACTGACAGCAGTTGGCATTACTTTAGATTGAGATCTTCAGCCTCAAGTTGATTAGTGATGTTAGCTAAGAAGTCTCTAGTAAGTAAATAAAGCCAACTTTTAAAATAATGATATGAAGGTAAAGCATTTATAAAAGACGTGTAAGACATTTGCAAAGCAAAATTGAAGACAATTGTGTCATTATGTCCTAAACTGTAAGATTATAGCCCATCATTGATACTCAGGGTCTAAGCTGTGAACTGCTGTAAACCAGGTAACCTCAGATTCCCCGCCCCACCCCCTCCACAAGAAACAGGAGCAACCCACAAGAGCAAATATTCTGACAGTCGTATTTCATTTTGCACAATTCAGTTCTTGATTATATTGGAAGTAATCAGACTATTTGAAATACTAAATATTGCATGGGTAAAATTAAAATGTAACACAATAATAGTGATCCTATGATGATTGTACTTGATCTCTTATAGCCTGATAATTTGCATGATTCTATATGTTCAATGTGCTTTAGACCAAGAAGATACCATTATAAATATGTCCCCCTCTTAAAACAGTGTAATTTTTGTTTAAGATTACACAATGATGTTAATTTTTTTTCATTCCATGAAATTTATAAAAAAGCCCTTTGTTCAACCCTCTACTTGAATTAGAATGCTAAAGTTTTGTGTTTTTCCACTCAAGTGCAGTTTTCCTCTTTAATTCTGACCTTTGACCCTCTTTCACCCAACGATTGACATCTGGTCATTATTTCTTTTACTGCTTTCCACCCCCTGTTGTCAGATGGACTGTTCTGTTGTCTAAAACACTTGATAGGTGGACAGGTTTATATAATCCGAGGTGAGTTCCTGTAGAGGCTAATTGGATGTTGTCTTTTCATGCAAAAACGAAATGCCCTAAAACTTGCCAGCAGTGAGACTGTCCACCATGTTGGTTTCCAAAACAATGCACATTTTTATCTGTGGTATTTTAAACAAAACTAACTTAGACTTTATCTCTGATTATGGATGGTGGTATTCAGAATATCAACAAATGAGCAAAACTTTTTAAGATAAAAGTTTTTTTTATTTCTTTGTATTTTGATTTATGATAGAAATAGATATCTCATGAGAACTTTGCAATTATCTTTGAAATTTTGATATGAAGTACACATGATGGATCAACATGCTGAGATCATTTGCATGAGTCTAACAGACTTGAAAAGTCTTTTAAAGAGAGACTATATCTCCCATATAAAAAGGCCTTGAAATGTTACATTTCACTTTGTACACTAAACATCATGCCAGTGTTTTTGTAATTGATGAAAATAATTAAATATCATTCTTAAAATTTTATATTAAATTATGCCTGAAAGAAACCCAATAGTATTTAACCTACCCCTCACACCCCCCAAAAAAGCACATTAAATGTACTCTTGCATGAAACTGGAAGAAAGTTTTATTTGGTTTGCTAAACGTTGACCCCTTAAAGCATTTGGCTTCATTTGGGCCCTTAAATGTTTTCGATATATATTTAAAAACCACATCCATGCAGAGATTTTTTTGACATTTCATCTTAAGCTGTTTCGGTGTCACCTTTGCATTCTTGTCTTCCTCCTTTCCTCCTCCATCTGCCTTCATTTCTATTTGTTTGTTTATTCCTACTCTCTGAAAACAGTGGAATGCTGTAGTGTTGTGGCTAACTGAGCTTGCTAAGTGTCTATTAATGCTATGATGTCCTGCTTAGTGGAGTGAAATAGGGTGGTGATGGGCAGGGGAGGTTGTGGGAGGCCAGTGAGGGTGGGAGGGTGAAGGAAGGATTATGAGGTATACCTTTAAATTCCGTTCCTAGAAATAGTGAAGCTAAGCCGTTACTACTATCCAAGTATTTTCATCCAACTTAGCATTCTCTATACTTGTTATGTATTTAATAAGCATTAACATCAAAATTGAGTTAGTTCAGTTTCCATCAAACATGGTATACACCATATCCTTATAAAGCGTGACTACCTAATGGTGGCATTTATCATAAGAAAATTGTCAGTTTATTTTAAATGATATTTGTGGTGTGTTGGTTTTCTTCCTTCAGATACATATGTTAAGTTAACACTGCTGAATTCCATGGGCCAAGAGATGTCCAAATGCAAGACATCCACCCGCAGAGGGCAGCCAAACCCGGTGTACAAGGAAACTTTTGTTTTTCAAGTGGCCTTGTTTCAACTTTCCGATGTGACTCTGATACTGTCTGTGTATAACAAGCGCAGCATGAAAAGAAAGGAGATGATAGGCTGGATTTCCTTAGGTCTGAACAGCTCTGGGGAGGAGGAGCTCAGACACTGGACTGCAATGAAGGAGTCCAAGGGACAACAAGTGTGCAGGTGGCATGCCCTGCTGGAGTCCTGAGGAAGGCAGCTGTAAGCCGGCACTGCCATTGTTTCCTGGTCGCCATCAGAGGAGCCATCCCTGGAGAGTCCTGTCAGCACCCTGCCACAGTGCTTCACCCTTGCAAAAGGAAGGACTGTCCAGTGCTGAGCTGAGGGGGGGAGATGTCAGTAGTGCTCAGCAGTCCTCCAGAGACTGAACAACAGCTTTTGATTCAAAGTTTATTTAGTGAAAGAGCTAGGAATCTCATGGAGATTGTGATTTTAAAACCAGAATTTCCATTGCAGCAGTATGTATCATCACCCACATGCTATCCACAAAGCATTATGATGGCCAGTCCTTGGGCAGATCTCAGTGATCACAGTCATATCTCAAGGTTATTCACACTGATGACAGTTTCATTGCAGATATGTTCTCTGTGCCTCAGCCTTTCTTTATAGTTCTAAACCCAAGTGCAAAATTCCCTGAAGGGAAGTGTAAGGCTGGTTTCTTTGAAGTTTATTTCTTTATATCCTTCTTTTTTCTGATCCAAAGAGACCATGTCCCATTAGTCCCTTATAAAATTTTCTGACTGTACTGCAGAAACTTTATGTTCAAGCCCTTTGTACACTATGTGTTCTAGTGTAGAAAATGGTAGAGCAAAGCTCTCATTTGGAATTCTTTCAGTGGTCAGTTTTTACAGCTGTGTGAAGTGGCAGACACTGTAGATAGCTGTTGAAAATGGAAGACATTCTAGTTAAAAGGAATTTTGACTATTTGTTCATTGTCCAGTCTTCAACGGGAGTAAAGCAGGTAGCACCAAAACAGAAGCTCCTGGAGTCCTCACTCACTCACTACCATTTCTTCGTGGTTTTCAGCTTTAATCCAGTTAAGATCATTCTGGAATCCCTTGTGCTCTAGTGATTTGTGCTGTGTTTTGTGACGTCTTCAGCATGATGTCACTCTGTGCCTTTTCATGCAAGTTGACCTTGCTTACACAGCTGGGAAGCCGTATTTGCAAATTTGGACTTCAGCACTCATAGATGTGAAGGTCCTTGGCAATGCCATGTCGTTGCCCTGCTCTGCAGTGTGTGAGGCTGTGCACTGTGCTGGCCTACTTGTGACTGAGCACTTTCCTGTCTTGTTTTCATATTTAGAAACCATAGGCCAATTGGATATAATATAAGCTATTTTCTTCTAATTTTTCTTCTTACATAACATAAAATTTTATGCATATACTGTGCTAGAGTATTTCTTTTTGCTCTTTCTCATTTCTAGTTAAACTAGACAAAAATGTATTATTTACCAATTAGTGAAAAGCTGTATCACGGTTCCAATCCCAGCTGAGCACTCTGGACTGTTACTGTGAACTAGAACTCATCAGTACCATACTAGCAGAGCCACACACTGATTTATTAAAATGTGGCAGTATGAAAGGCCTTAAACAAACACACACACACAAGACCATGAACTTCTACATTTTTAGCTTAAAAGAAGGCATCTCTATGCTTTCAAACACAGCATTTTAAGAGGAAAAAAAATACAAATAGGAAGTGTGGAGTTAGTTTAAAAGCAGAAATTTCAGAGCCCAGCATGGTGGCTCATCTCTGTAATCCTAGCACTTGGGAGGCTGAGGCAGAAGGATTGCTGTGAGTTTGAGGCTAGCCTGGGCTATGTAGTTCCAGACCATCCTGGACTACATAGTGAAAAAAAAAAAGTTGCATTCAAAACTGTCAGGGCCAGGGAGTGGGCTCAGCCACTTAAAGGCTAGGTTCACAACCAAAAATTAAAAAAAAAAAAAAAAAAAAAAAAAAAAAAGTCCTTCTATCATTCTATTAGTGAGCTTCCCAGGATTGGTTTTTGGTTTAGTTGTTGTTGTTGTTTTAAATAAAGTGAGTCAGGTTAGAAATTAAACCATGAACAAGAAGCAAAATAGTTCTTTTTTTAAGTTATTGAATGAATAACATAGTAAGGCAAAATGTGAAGAAGGCTATAGGTTACACTGAAGATTGGGTACAGGCATTCCATGCTACAGGGAGCTTTTGCTGGCTTTGAAACAATCACCCGCATGGCTAACAACTGCTGTCTTCTTAATAAAGTCACTGGTCTTCTTTGTAACAAAGTTCAGTTGGACACTATAAGACCAGCTTGGTGCTTTCACTGTGTGGAGAGGAAAACCTGTTATTTGTTAAACCTCCTTTCTGGAGACTACCCAGAACTGTGTGTACCCCCAAAGATCCTCAAGGGTGTCTGGTGTGTCACTCCATGTATGGCCTGGAAATGATCTCAGTCTTTTTTTAACATCAGGAACAGCCCTCCCTCCATCCCATTTTCCAAGTCCTCAATGATTATAAATTGTGTGTGTGCACATAACTGTACACACCACACAACAAGCTGTGACAATGCAAAGGTGAAGGTGCCTTGCCTTTTCACGTAACTGAATAGAGAGGCATTTCTCCAGGTCATGGACTGCTTTTTTCTCCTCTGTAAAATTTCTAAATGTGATATTAGGTTTGGAGCTAGATGCTGCCATTCTGCCACATATACACAAATATGCATCCTTTTCTCTCCTGTGACTTAACACAAATACTTCCCCCAAATTATCTGGGCCACAGATGTTGTCTTGGGAACTTGAAAACGACAGTCTACACTCTTAACTGTTCTGCTAAAATCAAATGAAATGTCCAGACTCAACAGTTGACTGGAATACGGGGTATTTTCAGCCTCCCCAATGTGGCTGTTGATTGCTGTCCAGGAGTACAGTATTGTCTGACCTCTCAGAAGCTTCTGTAATTTTGGAGCCTAAGTACAAGCTGCCTTTGATTTGAAATACGATTGCATATTATCTTAATGCACATTGATGAATTCCTCAGTAGTGTTGTGTTCACTAACAAAAGTAATTCATTAGACCATGTTTTAAGAAAAAGAAAAATACTTAAACTGTCTGAATGACTATGCTGCTGCTGTGAAGTTGGGTGTTGGTAGGGGGTCTAATCTGATCTGTGTACAACACAGCTCTGTGTGTTATATTACTGCTTCTTCCCTAAGCTGGGAGCATGACCAGTGCTTGGGAGTCTAACTTGCATCAATAGGCAAGCAGAAACAGAGTCCAGGCTGTTCTTGACAATGAGGAATAAAAATGATATCATAGCTTTTTAAGGAAACCAAGAAATAGGTGAGCTTTTGAAGTATAAGTGGTAGAAGGCCAGTGGTCACCAACCAGTTTCTCAAAATCCTTGTTCAAGTATCAATAGACAGGACACAAAGTTCATTTGCAGAAAGCTGCCATTTAGCTCCATAGACTGGAGAAATCATAGAAAAAATTCTCATTGCTAGTTGTTATAAGTTTCTTTGTCTTACCTTCTTTATAATCCATTTCTTCCTCTTCATCTGTCAGTTGAAAGTGGCCATCTGTGTCGTTGTCACCAGCCAGTCATACTGAAAGAAGGTGAGGCTTGCAGTATAGCACTTAAAACATCACTTGTGCCCTCCAAAGCTGCAATACTGATGATGGTTACGGCTTCAACTTAGTAAAGAACTGAGACAATAATTTATTATTTTATTTGACTCTCACAACATATAAGAGGCAAGTAACATCCCCAGTGTTTTTAATCTGTGAAGAAGCTGTTGTCTGGAGAAGCCGAGCTGTCCCCCTAAGGGTGCCCCTCTTTTAAGTAAACCACAGTAGAACTGGGATCACTCCAAGCCCACTCATGCACATTGCATCTTCACCCTCTTTATCATGGGTGAAAAGAGCAGCATTGTACTGGGCAAGTCCTGCCCAGCTTATCTGAATGGCAGAGATAAGAGTAGAGCTTAGAAAGCAAAAAGACAGTCGAGGAGGCTTGCCCTCTCAGCACACAAATAGTACTTTGGTATCATAATTGGGGTGATTTTTGTTTTTAAGGACTTGAGATTTGTACAGTGTCTACATTGTACTTGATTCTGAAAATATATCAATTCAGTTGTTCTTCTTGACCAAGGTATTTTCATTATCTGTATACACCTTTCTACCCTGTGAAATGACAGACTATCTGCTAACCTGTCATATCAGAGTAGAGGAGAGACTGCTGCCTTCCTGTGCACGTTCATGTTCTTTTGTTAAAGTTCATTAATATTAGACAAAACTCACACCTAGCTTCCCTCCCCTTCGTTGTTAGTAATTGCTATGTTCTAGAGACTTTAGGAGCCCATTTGCTAATAGGAGGCACAGAACAAATGCTGGTGAATGAAATCTCTGATAGAATCAGCACTACTGTTGTGAAAGTCTTCTGTTGTGAGCCTTGTTCACTGACTGGGTTTCCTTTTCTCTGTTTAATATATATGTGTAAGAATCCCAGCTGTGTGCCATGTGCTGTTGTAGGGGCTACAAGTTGGATGGACAAGTCTTCCTTCATGATCTTGTGTTCTCTTGAGACTGGCATTGGATGATGTCTTTTCATAAGATACGAGGTGTAGAGAAAGGTGTGTGCAGGGCACTGGGGTTGAGTAGGAAAGTAAACTGTGAATTCAGCAGTACTACTAGAAGATGAGAAAACATGGGTTGGACTTGCAACAAACTCCCAAAAATCCACAGACAGTGGCTCCTAATTTGTAATGTACCTAAGATTTCTCTCTAGGTTCTATCTGGAGATTCTGTTCCATTTGGTGTTGAGGAAAGCCTGAGAGTCTGGATCTGAATGAGCTTCCCAGGAAATCCTACCTGGGCAGAACTGGGATATAATACTTTGTTTCTTATCTGTAATTGTTGGCAGCAGTTTCAGTACCCAGAGATTAAGTCTTAGTGTGGAAGTGGTAAGATTTGTAGTTTCCAGGTAATTGTAAGGAAGCCAGCTTCTTGGGAATGAAGAATCTTAGGCCATTGTATCATATTCTCTCTTTCTGATCTCTCTGAAGTTGCTTTAAGAAAATGATTTCCAAAAATACAAAACTGAAGCTAATACCATAAAGTTAGAGGAAGGCCTTTTTAAAAGTGAGGATGACATTTTGGCAGTTTTGTTGGATAAATAACTGAGGACACTGATATGTCCTGTAATGCACTGGCATCTTCAACAAGTATGCTGACATGGTATTGAAATGTTATTTCAGGCAGAGAGAGAAATGTGTCCCAAATAATTTGAGTTTACCAAGAGAAAAACTATAGTAGTAACGTAGTTTAAAACTTTATTTATTCTGTTTCTACATAGTTTTATTACAATAACTTTCTGGTGAAAACAGTATAGCAATTCTGAGGCACTTTAAAGCTGATACAGAGGGGACAGCTTTTGCCTTAGGTGGCAGTGACTGCCATGTCCCAGCAAGTTGGCTGGACTTGTACCTGACTTCCAAAATAAGATAGTGTATCAGAACTGTTCCCAGTGCTTGAGTCATGAGTTTTAAGAGTCTGATAAGTGTTGGGACCTAGTCTTTTTCTAAAACTCAAGAGGTTCATCACTGCTTGGTACTTCTGCCCTGGGACTTTGCTTCTCAAAATAATGTAATTTTTATAGAAAAAAACTCAATCGATGGATCTTTTTACTCAGTATCCCCTCTCTTTCTTCCTCCCCTTTCTTTCTTTCAGTTTTTGAGGCAAGAAGCTTCCTTAATAGTCTAGTTTCTACGGAGCTTTCTTACTTATTTTTCTAATAATAGGTGTAACCGAATGATGACATTTAACTGCTCTGTGAGCAGAATTGTCTCAACCAACCTGAAGAAGTGTGCTGCCTATTGGTGTTTCCTTTGGTCTCAGCTGTCTCTAACACGTTTGCTAGTGACTCACCCATGAGTGAACTTCGCTCATGTACATAGTACGTCCATGTGGTCGGTCATCAGCAGTGCTGTGTTGTTGTCACATATTTATATGCACTTGATCAAAAATAGAAGCTGACAACTGTGTGAGCCATCATTTTGTAGAGTGAACGGCTGAACCACCTTCGTGTCACTGGAGTTGCGCTGTGCGTCCGTTGCCTTTAACTCTCATACCTTCTTTTGTACTCTCTACACCGACTATCGCGGTGCCTTTTTCCTTTTGTATAATTGTATT